>NC_136067.1:2130839471-2131439471 GCF_964261635.1 Lissotriton helveticus
TTAGGCAGTGCTGCAGCTGCTACTCTGGTCCTGTCAGTAATTCCTCATTCTAAGGCCTCTATGCAGTGCTGCAGCTGTTTCTCTGGTCCTGTTGGTAATTCCCCATTCTAAGTCCTAAAATCAGTGCTGCAGCTCCTCCTTGGGTTCCAGTGGTAATTCTTCATTCTTAGTCCTTCTCAGGTCTTGTCGGTAATTCCCCATTCTAAGTCCTCTACACAGTGCTGTAGCTGCTTCTTTAGTCCCAGTGGTAATTCCTCATTCTAAGCCCTTTAGACAGCGCTGCAGCTGTGTCTCTGATCCCAGTGGTAATTCTTCATTCTTAGTCCTTCTCTGGTCCTGTCAGTAATTCCCCATTCTAAGTCCCTTAGGCAGTGCTGCAGCTGCTTCTCGGGTCCTGTTGGTAATTCCTCATTCTATGTCCTCTAGACACTGCTGCAGCTCCAAATCTGGTCCTGTCGGTAATTTCATGTTCGAAGTCTTCCAGACAGTGCTGTTAGCTGCTTCTCTAATCGCGTCAGTAACTCCCCCATTCTAAGTCCTCTTGCCAGTACCTTAGCTGCATCTCTGGTCCCAGTGGCAATTCTTTATTCTTAGTCCTTCTCTGGGTCTGTTGGTAATTCCTCATTGTTAAGTCAGCTAGACAGTGCTGCAGCTGCATCTCTGGTCCCGTTGGTAATTCCTCATTCTAAGTCCTAAAGCCAGTGCTGCAGCTGCTTCTTGGGTTCCAGTGGTAATTCTTCATTCTTAGTCCTTCTCTGGTCTTACCAGTAATTCCCCATTCTATGTCCCCTACACAGTGCTACAGCTGCTTCTTAACAATGAGGAATTACCGACAAACCAGAGAAGGACTAAGAATGAAGAATTACCACTGGGACCAGAGATGCAGTTGCAGCACTGTCCAGAGGACTTAGAATGGGGAATTACCAACAGGCCACTGGGACCAGAGATGCAGCTAAGGTACTGGCTAGAGGACTGGAACCCAAGAAGCATCTGCAGCACTGGCTAGAGGACATAGAATGAGAAATTACCACTGGGAACAACGACGCAGCTGCAGCACTGTCTAGAGGACTTACAATGAGGAATTACCAACAGGACCAGAGAAGAGCTGCAGCACTGCCTAGAAACCTTAGAATGAGGAATTACTGACAAGACCAGAGAAGCAGCTGCAGCACAGCCTCGAGGTCTTAGAATGAGGAATTACCACTAGAACCATAGATGCAGCAGCAGCGCTGTCTAGAGGACTTAAAATGGGGTATTACCAAGAGGACCAGAGAAGGACAAAGAATGAAGAATTACCACTGGGACCAGTGATGCAGCTGCAGCACTGGCTAGAGGACTTAGAAGGGAAGAGGTACTGACAAGACTAGAGAAGCAGCTAACAGCACTGTCTGGAAGACTTAGAGCAAGTAATTACCAATGGGGCCAGATTTGGAGCTGCAGCAGTGTCTAGAGGACTTATAATGACGGGTTTCCACTGGGACCAGAGAAGCAGCTGCATCACTGTCTAGGGGACTTAGAATGAGGAATTACCACTGGGAACAGAGACGCAGCTGCAACACTGTCCGGAGGACATAGTCTTTCGATCACAAACTCTCGTAGTAGTTGATCTCTTCTCCGTAGGCATGTTCATCTTGATGTTGAAAAACAAACGAAATGGCGCCCTAAGGCCCTGGGTAGCCATTGGTTTCTTCACTGAGGTTGAGACGAGTATCACTATAAGAGTCTCCCCCCTTGCTACTCAGACTTTCACTAACCCAGGACAGTGGCTCAAACAGTCTCTTTCTGCAACAATGTGTCTTTCTTCCCGGGTCCCAGCTGATATTGAGTTGTATCAGGGATCGTGTGGTCCGGGAAGACTTCCTCAGGTTCTTCAGGTGACACAGCTTGGATTCTCTCGGTGTTCAGGATGTCGCGGTGATCCTTTAGTGCAGCAGGTTCCATCAAGGCAAATAGCACCCTTTTGCAGTAGGTGGAATGGATCCAATGCTTCAGATTAGTCTCTCGGACTGAAGTTCTAGTGGCCAGAAGTACTTGCTCAGGTCCCCGCCACCTCGGTTCCAGGCTGCTTGACCTCTGGAACACTTTCATCATCACTTGGTCACCGGGCAGCAGGTTATGACCGTCACCTTGCAACCTCTCAGGAAGAGCTTCTCGAACCTGTTGATGAACAGAAAGCAAGCTGTTAGTCAACTGAGACAAGTTTTAATTCATCAATACATAAGGTACATCATGTATAGGGCGTGGCTTAGGAATACACAAATATTCAGTGGCCTTCCGAAAACCACCTCCTTCGGCGTGAGGCTAGGTCGTGCATGCAGTATCGATCTAATGGTACAGCAATGCCAAGGGCAGTCTATCAGGCCATTTCAGAGATGTGGAAGCCTGTATTTTAGCAAACTTGAGCTTGAGGGTAGAATTGTATCGTTCCACTAACCCTGCTGATTGTGGGTGAAAAGCAGCACGGAACTTCTGCTTACTTCCCAATCCTTTCAAGACATACTCAACAAACTTATCCAATGAAATGGGGTCCGTTGTCACTCCACAAAACCCGACAAATGCCGAATCCGAGGAAAAACTCCTTTAGGAGCACCTTTGCTCTAGTAAGAGCTGTATTATCTTTTGTAGCATATGCCTTTATCCATTTACTAAAGGCACAGACCACCATTAAGACATATTTCAGGTTATTACAGCATTCTAGCTGGATATAATCCATTTGCAGAACCTCAAAAGGTGCAGTTGGTATGGCAAACCCTCCTGTTGGAGTTTGTGTTCCCTTTCCAGGATTATACTGGAGACAAATCAGTCAGGACTGAACTATCTTTTTAGCTGTACCGGCAATATCTGGATGATGCCAAACTTGCATAAGTAGTTTTGCTATTGAGGATGCTCCAACATGTGCCGGTCCATGTGCCATGTGAATCATGGGATGTTAATAGGCTGCGGGTAATCTCCACTTGGTCACGTCTTTATTCCTCCAGCAGCCCTCATCATCCAATGTTCCCTCCTTAGACCATTGGTCTAATTCATCAGCAGAGGAAGGTCGTTGCATGGCCAGCACCTCTTGCCTGGCATCATGCCAACCTTCAGCCTGGGACTTAACCACATACATAGATGTAGTACTTTGCTGCATTGCAGTCTCACGAGCTGTGTGATCCGCGAAGGCATTGCCCTGTCCTATTTTATCAGTCACTTTCTTGTGTGCGCCACACTTAACAATCGCTACTTTCTTAGGATATGTCAAAGCAGAAAGGAGATTATATACTAATTTTCCGTGCACTATTTGTGTCCCATGCGAAGTAAGGAAGCCTCTGTTCTTCCAGAGTAGCCCAAAATCGTGAGCCACTCCAAAAGCTTATCAGCTGTCTGTGTAGATGTTAACAAACAGATCAGTGCTAAGCTCACATGCTCTTATTAGCGCTATCAACTCAGCTGTCGGAGCTGACTCCTCTGGGATGCGAGCTGTCTCAAGCACTGTCTGAAGTGGTGTAATCACATAGGCAGCTGATGTCATGCCATCAGGCAATTTCAAGCAGGACCCATCAACCCACAATTCTCCATCAACACTATTTTGTAGGTCAACACGACCCTTTGTTTGTTCTTCAGTAAAAAATATACAATCGTGTGAGTCTTGTGGCTGGGACTGAGTAGCTGGAAATGGCAATAGTGTAGCAGGTTTCAAAGCCAAACATCTTTTCAATGTGATATGAGGGGCCAAAAGTGTCAATTCATAACCTATCAAGCGGGCACTAGTCATATGTTGTATTTTCGTTTGGTTTAAAAGGGTGGCAACTGAATGGGGCACTAACACAAGCAATCTATGTGACAAGACTATTCCCTCACTCTGACGTATGGACACAGCTGTCGCCGCTACCGCTTGAAAACACCCAGGCAACGTACGAGCGACTGGATAAAGGACAGCTGAGAAATATGCACAAGGACGCTGCTTATCACCGTGTGTCTGGGTTAAAACTGAAGGAACACAACTGTCCCTCTTGTGTACATAGAGTGTGAATGCCTTAGTGTAGTCTGGAGTTCCTAATACTGGAGCAGAACAAAGAGCTTGACGTAACTGCTGGAAAGCATTCTACAATTCAGTAGTCCATGGGAGAGGAATCGTAGTGTCTTTAGTCAAAAGGGCTAACAAGGGCTTAACAATGTAGGAAAAGCTAGGAATCCACTGCCTACAGAAAGAAGTAAGACCAATCAGTGTGCGAACATCCTTCTGAGTACGGGGCACAGGCGTGTCTAAAATAGCTTGAATTCGGTCTGGTGTGAGTGCACGTCCCTCCTTAGACAGGAGGTGACCTAAATAGGTAACTTGCTGTCTACAATAAAACAATTTCTTCCAAGAGACTGTTTGATGATGAGATGCAAGAAATGATAACAACAAGTGTTCCTTCTTCACACTGTTCAGGCATATCAGCAGCCAACAAGATGTCATCAACATATGTACTAAGAGCCACCCTTCCGGCACAGGGAATGAATCAAGCTGTCTTTTCAATGCCTGGCTATAAATGCTAGGGCTCTCTGTATACCCTTGTGGAGCTCTACAGAATCTGAAGGATCGATTACTCAAAGTGAAGCTGAACAAATAATGGCTGTCAGGATGAATAGGTATCGAGAAGAATGCATTTTTTTTTAATCAATTACGCTTAATGTAGTTGCAGTATGAGGAACCACAGCAAGAAGTTGCGTAATGTCAGAGACTACTGGATATTGGGGCACTACTATCTTGTTGACCTCTCGCAGGTCAATGATGAATCTATAAACCTTAGTGTCGGCGTCTATTTTTAAAATGGGAAGAATAGGTATATTACAGGTATTATAGGGGACTTCTTCCACAACTCGCACTCTGATGAAATCCTGGACAATGTATATTAATGCTTCTGCACCTTCCCGAGATATTTTATGTTGGGGCAGTCAGGGCAACAAAGCACCTTCCTTCACTTGAATGTGGACTGGTGGGATAACCATTTGTCCCACATCGATATCTGATGTAGCCCACAAGGTACTCGGTAACAATGCCAAAGCAATATCCTCTTTAATGAGACAAGACCTCTTGACCAATGGATAGTTGTCATTTAAAATAACATGCACACCTTCTAGGAAGCAAAGTATTGTAGCATGAAAATGTTTTAGCATATTGATGCTCACAATGTTATACGGTGTGTTAGGGGAAAGCAGAAATAGACATTGTTGGACTTGGCCCTTTTTGCAGGGTCATCCCTGAACTTTTTGTCTTCCTCCTGTATTTTTTCTGACCTGTTGTTGGCTGATTTATGACTCTGGGCACTTTACCACTGCTGATCAGTGCTAAAGTGCATAGGTTCTCCCTATTGAAAATTGATGTATGGATTACTGACTCTGTGATTGGCTGATTTGGTTTACTTGTCAGACCCTAGTACAGTGCACTAAGTGTGCCCGGGGCTTGTAAATCCAAATGCTGCTGGTGGGCTTGCAGCACTGGTTGTGCCCCCCACAAAAGCAGCTAGTAAAAGTGTTTAGGGCCTGTCATTGCAGGGCCTGTGTGCAGTCTGGTACTGCCATACTGACTGGGCAAGTGCACCCACTTGCCACTCCCTAAACCTTCCCTTTTCTTCATATCAAACACCCCTATGGTAGGCCCAAGGGCAGGGTGCATTGTAAGTATAAGGTAGGACATGGCCTGGTGTGTGTGTGTGTGGCATGTCCTAAAAGTGAATTACAGCCATTTTCGTTTTTCACTATTGCAGGGCTACCTGTTCTCCATAGGCCAGAATGGGCTGTCAGAATTATTACATTTTATAATCCTAACTGACTCAGAGAACATGGTAGAAATTTGAGTTTAGTATGCCTGGACTCAGAATGATAAAATGCACCTTTTAGTGAAGTTGGTTTTAACATTCTGTGTTTGAAATACCACTTTTAGAATGTAGGTATTTGCTTGTCTAACCTTTCAAGCCTGCCTCTGCTAGGTTGTGTATTCCTTGTCTGGAGTTTGTGAGTGACAGGGCTGCATGATTCCAGGAGACAGGATGAGTCAGCCCTGTGGTGAATAGAGAGATCTGCATCTATATGGGAGGGAGGAGTTGCACATGAACCTTGAATAGGGCTGTGCCTGCCTTCCACAATTCTGGCTCCACCTCCTGGGGTGCGGCTGATGTCTCTGCCCTGCACACTGAAAGAAGAGAAGGAGTCCTGTCAACAAAGTGCTCCAGGGCTTTACTTGCCTTCCAGAATGCTGGTCCCACCTCCTGTGGGGCGTCTGATGTTTCTGCCCTGAACGGTGAAAGGAAAGGAGAAGTCTGGTAAACAGAGTATTCGAGAACTGGTTTGGACTAGGCAAAGGCCCCTCTCCCCTCGGAGAACAAAGAATTTTGGGGTATAAATATTGGGACCCCGATCCCAAGAAATTAGATTACTTTGGACTACAAGAAGAAACCTTTACTGAGGAGAAGAACCTGAAGAAACTGAGGAGAGACTATTCCCAATCTGAAGTGCTGCTTTGGGGATTGGCCTGCAGTGGTTGCCTTACTGCCAAAGGAAGGAGGAAGGAACTTTGTGTATTTTGCTTGCAATTTGTGAAGGATCTCCAAGGGCTTGGAAAAGATCTTAATTCCTGCTGAAGTCTCAGGAACAACAGACTTCAACCCGCAGCTCCCCAGAGTTCTTTGGAAGTGCCTGCTGCTGTTTTGGGCCTTCTGAGGAACTGCGTGTTGCAAGGAGCTGGAAGAGCGACTCAATGAGAACGAAGTGTGTAGCAGCCGCTGCTGCCGCCGTTGCACTTCTGAACAAGGGTGTCGCCGCTGGAGTTGTCGCACTGCACCGCATGGAGAGAAGCATTCCGCAACGAAGAGGAAGCGTGTCGCCGTCGCTGCTGTCTGCCGTTGCACTTCTGAACAAGGGTGTTGCCGCTGGAGTTGTCGCACTGCACCACATCGCATCGAGAGAAGAGCCTCGCAACGAGGTCGAACGTGTCGCCCATCGCTGTTGCTGCTGTCGCACTTCTGAACAAGGGTGTCGCCGCTGAACTGTTGCATTGCACCGCATCGAAGAAAGCGCCTGGCATCCCCCAAAGCGTGCGCCGTCGGAGCTGCTGCCGTTGCATCCTGAATGTCGGCGCTGTAGTTGTTGCAATTTGTGGAAGCTTCACCCATCATGGGAGAAGAGTGTTGCATCTGAAGCTGTTGCCGTCGCATCCCTGAACAAGGGTGTTGCAGCTGAAGTCCACGCATCAAACTGAGAACTTCTCGCATCCCAGGAGAACCGTGCCACATCTGGAAGATCTTCACGTCTTTATTTCTTTGCACCTGAACTTTGCCGCATTTCCCTCGCTGCGACATTGCTTGTCTTGGAAGCGCAACGCATCGAAAGGTACTTTGACGCAAAGTTTTGCATCTTTAGAACTGAACTGCACTAAGCTAAATCTACCATCTTAAAGTAACAGTATTGTGTATTTTTGTCGTTTATGGTCTTGTGGTAAATCTAGATAAAGTATACTTATTTTTTATATAAAACCTTGCGGGGTGTCCATCTGTAGCGTTGTCACTGGGTTACTGTATGTGTTCACATATGCCTTACACACTGCCTCTGAGATAAGCCTGTCTGCTCATGCCAAGCTACCAAGGGGATGAGAAGGGGTTATTTAGGAGTGTAATTCCTTTATCCTGACTAGAGGCATGGGTCCCTGTTTGTCACAAGTACCTACCTGTGCCAACTAGAGACCCCAAATGTAACAGACATGTTGCAGTGAATTTACCAAGACTAAATGCAAGTGGTTGAGTAGGAGAGCAGGATCTGCTTCCTATGGTTACCCCCACTCTTTGCTGGTGTTTCACTGTTTTCGACTTTAGTCTGGCTGGGGCCCTGCTATCCAGGACCCCAGCCTAGCTGCTTCCTCTCTAAATTGATTCCATGTACTATAGGTACACTCCAGTTTGGTTACTGGGGTACCCTTGTGAGTCCCTAGTATATGGCACACTAGGTACTAAGGGCATAGTTACCCCAGAGGCCTACCGGGGCTGAAGCATGTATTATGCCACCCCAGGGAGCCTTCCAAAATGACACCACAGGACTGCTACTGCAGCCTGGGTAAGGTGGTGCATGCACCCCTACTAAGATATAGGTTAACTATATCTACCTTAAACCACTGCACATAGAAACCTATCAGTCACCCCTATGGCAGACCTTATCAATCCTGAAGGCAGGGTGCTTGGTTTCGTGTGAGAGGGTGCCCATGCATGAGCAGGGACCCTCTGCAGCCTCTGGAACCTATTCTCTGGGGCTGTTCTGTGATGCAGCCTGACCATATAGTCTTAAGTGCATTATAACCTTGCGGTAAATGCTAACTTTGGGATGGCTGCACGGAAACATGTGGTATTTGGTATCAAACACTTTGAAATCCTACCCCCCCCCCCGCCAGTCCTGGCAGCGGGGGTAGAATTCCACCCTTCTAGAGGGAGAGACATGTACACACAGGTCTGCCCCGTAACAGTTTGAAAGAACCCTGGCATCACAAAATGGATGCTGCAGCCACAGACACGAGTCTGGCCTCCTGCTGCTGATGACTCCGGCGGGGAGGCCTGGACATAGGTTTCCTGTCACAGGGAGGTGTGACCACCGCCCAGACAGGGCTTATTGGATTAGGGCTGGGTGGGTGCACTCCAAGAGTGCTTTGAAGTCTGCACTGGGGGCACATTTGGTGTCCCTGTGCATAGCCCAGTTCAAACCGGTTGCAGGGGCTACCCGCCTCTGCTCTGGTATGAAACTGGACAAAGGAAATGGGTGGAGCCACCCCTCTTTCCAAACCCTCCCATAAGTGGATCCCCAGAGTTAGTTCAACCCCTTCCTTAGGTACAAGTAAGGAACCCCTGGCAACTTGAGGAGAGCAGTTGGCCTAACGGCTATGGCGCTCGACCTCGGACCTGGGGATCTGGGTTCGAGTCTCGGTAACGACGCCAAAACCTCCTGTGATTCTGGGTAAATCACTTAATCTCCCCATGCCTAAAATGAAAGTAACTGGAAACGTAAAATGTAATGTAACTGGAAAAATATGTAAAGCGCTCTGATACCTGATTCGGTTTGGGTCTAGTTCGCGCTATATAAAACTCTGCAAAAAAAAAACTTGACTTTAGATATCCCTGGACGAAACTCTGCAACTGAATCCTGAAAGTTCGACGCTCTACTCAAGAATAGAGGACTGAAGAAATCTCCCTTGGGGTCAAGGAGTGACTACCCTGCTTGGCAGGCACCAACAAATCATGTGCCGGTCTGCATCTCGAAAGCTCCTGACGGACTCCGAAGTACCTGCAGCCCAGGAAGAGGATTTCCAGACTTCTCAGTTTGTTTTTAAGTCAAGGTGGCATTAGTCACTCCAGAAGCGCTCTTTATCATCCACAAACCAATGGTTTGGTGGAGCGCATGAACTGGGTCTTAAACAACTGTGTGCAGTGGGCTTTTTCTCAGAGATGTAATGCTCAAAACGCAGTTAGATCCATGTTATGGTTCTATCGCACCACACCTCATTCCTCCACAAAAGTTTCTCCTTATGAACTTCTCCGTGGAAGGAAACCATGTTCTAAGATTTGTCCTGTGTGGATGTCGCAATGGGTGAAATTAAATTCCTTAGGAAATGTGGATGAGGTAGTGAGACACAACGTAACTCAGGCTCAAGTTAAACAGAAGTTGTTTTTTGATTCAAGGAAAAGAGCAATTTCGCAACATTTTGCTGTTGGGGACAAGGTTCGCATCAAGATACCGCATCATAGAAGCAAAGGTGGTTTTAAATTCTCTTAACTATTCACGATAGATAAAGTTTGTGGAAATGCTATAAGAGTAAATTTTAAGAATTGTTGGAATGTTGCAAGAGTTGTAAGAGTTAACAAACAACCTGATGATTCTGTTTCTTCTGATGATGTCCATGGAAAAGGTTATTCTTGTTCATTAAGTACCTGTGCAAGAAAGGATGCATCTTATTGTAATGATGAGCTGTTTTCCAATGATGGCTTGTGCAGAAGTATCCTGTTAGATATCGCTGATGTTTTTGTTGTGCTTTTTCTTGTTATTCATGATAAGACTATTTCTTCATAATTCTTATTTTCTGCACATAACTTTGTATGTGGCTTTTGGTTGTTGTGTTTTTCTTTGGTTTGATCTATGTTTGTTTGTTTCTCTTTCTGTGTTTTTCTCTTTTTGTCTTTTCTTGTTTTAATTTATTGTAGGGAAGAGGATAATGTAGTGTTCTAGTTTTCCTGGAATGTTGCTTGTGGTTCTATTGTAGTGTTCCAAATAGAACTATGCTTTGAATACAGATTGACAGTTGATGTGCTGGATGTTGGCTGCTGTGCAGCACCTGTGCCACAATAAACTTATTCTGCTTCCACATAAACCTGTGTTGTGGACTTCATCACTACAGAAATATTATTCCAATTCCTTCGGTAGCTTTCTTTGTCCGTACCAGATTGTGGACGTTGTTAACAGAGGGCTGTGGGACATCACTTGTACCTGCCTATGAGGTGTTAGGAGCAGGTGGGACGTCACTTGTACCTGCCTATAAGGTGTGAGGAGCAGGTGGAATATCACTTGTACCTGCTTACGAGGTGAGGAGCAGGTGGGATATCAGGTGGGATATCACTTGTACCTACCTATGACGTGTGTGGAGCAGGTGGGACATCACTTGTGCCTGCCTATGAGGTGTGAGGAGCAGGTAGGACGTAACTTGGACCTGCCTATAAGGTGTCAGGAGCAGGTGGGACGTCACTTGTACCTGCCTATAAGGTGTCAGGAGCAGGTGGGATATCACTTGTACCTGCCTATGAGGTGTGAGGAGCACGTGGGACTCACTTGTACCTGCCAATGAGGTGTCAGGAGCAGGTGGGATATTACTTGTACCTGCCTATGAGGTGTGAGGAGCACGTGGGACTCACATGTACCTGCCAATGAGGTGTGAGGACCAGGTGGAATATCACTTGTTCCTGCCTGTGAGCTGTGAGGAGCAGGTGGAATATCACTTGTTCCTGCCTATGAGGTGTATGGAGCAGGTGGGATATCATTTGTACCTGCCTATGAGGTGTGAGGAGCACGTGGGACTCACTTGTATCTGCCTATGAGGTGTGAGGAGCAGGTGGGACATCACTTGTACCTGCCCATGAGGTGTGAGGAGCAGGTGGGACATCGCTTGTTTCTGCCTATGAGGTGTGAGGAGCAGGTGGGACATCACTTGTACCTGGTTACGAGGTGAGGAGCAGGCGGGATATCAGGTGGGATTTCACTTGTACCTACCTATGACGTGTGTGGAGCAGGTGGGACAACACTTGTACCTGCCTATGAGGTGTGAGGAGCAGGTGGAATATCACTTGTTCCTGCCTGTGAGGTGGGAGGAGCAGGTGGAATATCACTTGTTCCTGCCTGTGAGGTGTGAGGAGCAGGTGGAATATCACTTGTTCCTGCCTGTGAGGTGGGAGGAGCAGGTGGAATATCACTTGTTCCTGCCTGTGAGGTGGGAGGAGCAGGTGGAATATCACTTGTTCCTGCCTGTGAGGTGTGAGGAGCAGGTGGAATATCACTTGTTCCTGCCTGTGAGGTGGGAGGAGCAGGTGGAATATGGATTAGTTACTTACCTGTAATCCTAGTTCTCTTCCAGGGGTATCCTCATCAAAGTCATAAGCATTAGAATATTCCCGCCCATGTGCGGGACCCCGGAAACACTATATTATATGTGCTCCACATATATATATACTCATATATATATAAATACATATATATATATAACATGCAATAGCAGCCAATAGAATCAGAGCTGAAATATGCTGTGTAGAATTTCCACCATACATGTAATAATAATAAGCATTAGAAACATGAGAAACAACAAAAAGTTTGTTTAGAAATTGTTTTAATGCTCAGAAAGCAGTAGAAATTCTTATAACTCACTGGAAGCATAGAAAATCTCCCAGGCTGCATTGCAAACACACAGTCTAAAAAGACTGAAAAGCTAACCTGTAGCTGCATAGCAATAAACTGACACCGTGCCTTTAAGGCACTCATGACCCCCAGTATCCCATCATGCCTCAGGGGTGACAGTTAGGTCAGTTGTTCTTTTCGGAGACTGAAAATAAACCCAATAACAAATAGGTTAACAATATCTCCTTATTAAAGAATGTCCTTTGCCCGGGGAGGCGGGAGGGTTGCTTATGACTTTGATGAGGATACCCCTGGAAGAGAACTAGGATTACAGGTAAGTAACTAATCCTTCTCTTCCAGGGGATCCTCATCAATAGTCATAAGCATTAGAATAGAATAGCGAGCCTCACCTCATCTCCCTGCGGGCAAAGGAGTAACAATACAGTAACAAACCATATTAAGCCTAGTAACTACTAAGCTTGTACAGGCCGTAGGCTACCCAAATAGATTCCTCAAAGAGGCTTGTCCTACTTGAGTATCGGCCCTGGAATCAGACTCGAGACAGTAATGTCTCGTAAAGGTATGAACTGATTTCCAAGTCGCAGCCTTGCATATCTCCGACATTGGAATGTCGTGCAAGAAGGCTACTGTAGCGGCCTTCCCTCTAGTGGAATGCGCTTTGGGCGACTGCAACAAAGGCTTGCCTGCCAGCTGATAAGCCGATTTAATGCAAGAGACAATCCATCTCGCGATGGACCTCTTGGCCGCTGGAAAACCTGTTCGCATTGAACCATAGTTTACAAACAGTTGATCTGTTTTCCTAATCCCTTTGGTCATTTCCAAATAAAACTTGAGCACTCTTTTAAGATCCAAAGAGTGAAGCGACCGCTCGGCTGGGGTCGTAGGATTTGGAAAAAACAAAGGGAGGGAAATGGACTGATTTATATGAAAATCAGAGATGACTTTAGGTAAGAAAAGCTGGATGAGCCCTCAGGACTACTCTATTGTGATGAAAGATAGTACATGGTTCTTTCGCACAGAGAGCTTGAATCTCGCTGACTCTGCGAGCAGAGGTAATCGCCACCAAAAAGGCCGCCTTCCAGGAGAGATGTTGTAAAGAGGCCTTGTGGATGGGCTCAAAAGGCGGTGACATTAACCTGGATAGAACCAGGTTCAATTCCCATGGCGGAGAAGGATTTCGCACAGGGGGATACACTTTTTTCAACCCCTGGAGGAAGTCCTTAACCACTGGAACCTGAAAGAAAGAAACCTGATCAGGTGATTTTCTGTATGCTACTATGGCTGACAAATGCACCCTGATAGAAGCGTATTTTAAACCCGCAGTCGCTAGGGAAAGGAGGTATGGTAAGATGACGTCCTCCTGACCTTTAGTCGGATCAAGTTGATGATCCCTACACCATAAGAAAAATCTCTTCCACTTGAACGCATAGGAAGCTCTCGTGGAAGGTCTCTTAGCCTCTTTTAAAATGTTCATGCATTCAGGAGGCAAGTTCAAATGTCCGTATTGCAGGACCTCAGGAGCCATGCTGTTAGGTTCAATGATGGGAGGTTGGGATGCATTATCCTCCCGTTCATCTTGCTCAACAGGTCCGGCCTGCAAGGAAGCCGTCTGTGTGGACACACAGACAGATGTAGAAGGTCCGGGTACAACCACTGCCGCGGCCAATCCGGAGCTATCAGGATCATTTCCATGTTCGACCTGCAGAGCTTGGAAACTACTCTCGGAATCAGAGCCAGGGGAGGAAACGCGTAAGCGAATGTCCCTGACCAATCCATCAGTAGAGCATTCCCCTGAGTCCCTGGCCGGTGGAACCTGGACGCGAAGGCGTGGCATTTGGAGTTTTCGTCGTCTGCAAACAAATCTATGGTAGGACGACCCCAGCGACGAAAAAGCTCTTCTACTACTTCGTCGTTTAGTACCCAGTCTAGCTGATCTTCGAAGTGCCTGCTGAGTGCGTCTGCTTTTACGTTCAACTCGCCTGGGAGGTGCACTGCCACTATCGTGAGGCCCCGAGAGAGGAGCCAATGCCAGATTGCCTGAGCCTCTCGAGACAGAGGGCGAGACCTTGTGCCTCCTTGTTTGTTCAGATAGAACATGGTGGTTGTATTGTCCGTCTGAACTAGGACTGAGTTGGACTCCATCGCTGGGAAAAAAGCTTTGAGAGCTAGGAAAACCGCTCTGAGTTCCAGCATATTGATGTGGTATGTCTGCTCCTGCGCAGACCACTGGCCTTGAATTTGAAGCGGACCCATGTGCGCTCCCCAACCTTGCAGAGAGGCATCCGTCACTATCGACTGGGTAGGAAGAGGCTGGTGAAACCGAACCCCCATCAGCAAATTCTATCTCTGTGTCCACCATTTGATGGCATCTTTGGTCGCTTGGGAGAGATTGATGCGATCCTCCCAACGACCTGTCGCTTGGTCCCATTGATCCTCCAGAGCCTGCTGTAGAGGACGCATTCTCAGCCTGGCGTTTGGGATGAGAAAGATGCAGGACGCCATGGAACCCAGCAGGGATGCTACTTGTCGGGCTGTTGGAAGCCGAGATTCCATCAGGATTCCACATTTCTGGCTCATAGAAAAAAGTCTCTCCTCCGAAGGAAACGCTTTTCCCACTTTTGTATCCAGAACGGCGCCTAGGTAGTGAATTGACTGCGTAGGTCGCTGGACTGACTTCTCCAGATTCACATGGAGGCCGAGCCTGTGTAGCTGGAGTAGACACAGATGTAGATCTTGCTTTACTTGTACTGGAGATGGACCTTTCAGGAGCCAGTCGTCCAGGTATGGGTAGATGAATAGACCCTTCTTGTGAAGAAAAGCCGCCACCACTGCCATGCATTTGGTGAAGACTCGTGGTGCGGACTTGAGACCGAAGGGTAGCACCGTGTACTGATAGTGTTTGTTCCCTACGACAAACCTTAAGTACCTGCGATGTTTTAGAGCAATAGGGATGTGAAAGTACGCATCTTGCAGGTCCACCGAACACATCCAATCTCCGACTTGAAGATGTGGACATATTTGGTGAAGGGCCAACATGCAGAACTTTTCTTTGATGATGACCTTGTTTAGAAGTCGTAGATCGAGTATCGGTCTGAACTTGTCCTCTTGATCTTTTTTGGGGACAAGAAAGTACCTGGAGTAAACTCCCTTTCCTCTTTGAGCGAGAGGAACCTCCTCTATCGCTCTTTTTTGTAGTAGGACTTTTACCTCTCTTCGGAGCAAGCTTAGTTGGTGAGGGTAAGCGCTCTTTGGAGGAATGTTCTTCGGAGGCGCACGGAAACGTAGCCTGTATCCATTGCGCAGTATATTCAGCACCCACTGATCCTTGGTGATGCTGACCCACTCTGCCAGTTGTTGTGAAGCACTTCCTCCCACTGGAGTGGGCAACGGCGCCAGAGGAAGCCACTGTTCAGGCTTTTCCTCCTCTTGTGGTGTTAGAGGATTGCTGATGACCTCCTCTACCTCTGCCAGGTTTACCTCGAAACTGGGGTTTCCCTTGGTTCTTATTTTGGGACCACTGAGGGGTTTGAACCCTCTGTTGAGCCCCTCTCCCCCTGTTGGGCTTGAAACGGCGCTTGAACTCTTTCTTCTTTTCCAAGCCCACCGCTTTCACTGTGTCCAGTTCCGTCTTCATTCGGGTCATTTCTTCGTCAGCATGCTCCCCGAAGAGAGCGGAACCCGAAAAGGGGAGATTAAGGATGCGATGCTGAGCATCCGGTTTCAGGCCCGTCAGGCGCAACCATGCCGATCTCCTGGCACAAACCCCATGTGAATAGGAATGCGCCGACAGGACCGCACCATCCGCAGCCGTGCTTATCATCTGATTCGCCACCAGACATCCTTCAGTCACGGTCTCTTCAAAATCCTGCTGGTCTTCTTTTGGCAGCTTGGCTTTGAACCTTTCCATAGAGTCCCATAAGGCTCTGTCGTATCGACCCAGAAGCGCAGCCGCACTAGAAACCTTAAGAGTCGAAGCAGCTGAGTTGCAAACTTTGCGACCCCAGGAGTCCTGAGTCTTGCTGTCCTTGTCAGGTGGGACTGAAGAAGAACCGGCAACTGCGTGCGTCTTCCTCGCTGCTGCCACAATAACAGAGTCTGCCGGAGGGTCAGATCTTACAAACACCGGGTCAGTAGAGGCCGGTTTGTATTTCTTCTGAATGCGGGCTGGAACCGCTCTGATAGCTGCCGGAGTTAGGAATACCTCCTTGACAGGCTCCATAATCCCCGGGACTAATGGCAGTAGAGGACGGGTGATCGCCTTTTTGTGTAAGGTCTCAAAAATGACTGTCGTTGTGACCTGAGGGACAGACATTTCAATGTTCAGCTTCTGAGCCCCTCTTTGCAAGACATCCAGATACGTGCCAATGTCATCCACTGGGGAGGACCGTGACGTAGGACTGTCCGTCAAAGTAGGGGAGTAGTCCCTCTTGGAAGACCTGGAAGAAGAGGTAGATGAAGTAGACGGAGTTCGTCGACGTCTACGTTGAACACTGTGCCTCCTCTCTTTTGAACGTTTCGAACGCTCTTCCCGTCTAGGAGAGCGAGACCTGACCCGCTCCTCTGGTTCTTTTCTGGGAGATCGGGGCCTTCTGGGAGATCTGGGTGATGTTCTCTCAGGAGATTTGCGCCTGGGAGGGCTATGCTTGTCCATTTCCTCTACCAGATCCTGAAGAGGAGACCTGTGCTACGAGCTGGCATAGTCTTGCATACGTTTTGCAGCACCAGAATCTCTCCAATGGTCCAAAGATCTGTACCAGCTAGGTGACAGGATGACTTTATCCGCCCAAGGGTCTGTCCGAAGCTTAGGAGATTTGCGTACCGGACTCCTGGACTTCGAAGAGGCAGTCGAGGAACCAGAAGACCTTGAAGTGGAATGACGGGAAGCTGACTCCGTTACCATAACCACATCGGAACACCTCGACGTCGAGCGATCTTCCCTCGTCGTCGAGCGCTTTCGGGGAGTCGGCGGATCAAACAATCTTGTCTTTGATTGTCTATGCGAGGATGTATGGTCTCTCGACGTCGAGCGGTGATGATCAACCGCCGACGGAGTTCCATGCCTCGACGTCGAACTGTGAGTACCGGCCTTCGACGGAATCCTCTCTCTCGACGTCAAATGACGATGTCCTGCCGTCGACGGAGCATCCTGCCTCGACGTCGAGTGACGATGTCCAGTCGTCGACGGAGGTCTTTCTCTCGACGTCGAACGGTGATGATCAGCCGTCGACTGAGTTTTCTGCCTCGACGTCGAATGTCCATGCGACGACGGCGGAGGGGTATTGGACACCCTCGACGCCGAGAGCTGACGAGACACCGACGGAGATTGCATCCTCGACGCCGATCGACTTTTCCCTGTCGACGGCGGAGGGGTCTTGGTACTCGACGCGGAACGTCGCTTCTTCGACGACGGCGGAGGAGTCACATTCCTCGACGCCGGTCGACGTCTGGATGACGACGGCGGAGGGGTGACCTCCCTCGACGTCAGTCGTCGCCTGGTTGACGACGGCGGAGGGGTCTTGGATCTCGACGCCGACCATCGCCCGGTTGACGGCGGCGGAGTCCTCTTCCTCGACGTCTCAGAAAACACAAAAGATTGGGGTCAGAGCTATTTTCTGCCTGCACACTGTTCCACTATATATAGTCTATTTATCTGAAACTTGAGTTCCTGTGCGTATTGGTCGAGGGCGTGACCCGTGAGCACCCCCTAAACAGTGATGCAGAACATCACATACGATAAGAGAAACACAGTGACCCGCACAAGGAAAATTATATACAAATTGTAATTTTTTGCCAAATAGTGCAACAGTATTTTTCAGACATATAACATAAACACTTTCCAAAAGCAGTGAAGTGAAAGTCTTGAAAGTTGTGTAGAAAATCTGTTTATTGAAGAAAATTCGAAATTCACAAAATTGCTAGCTGCCAACGCGTTTCGTCACCTTCCTCGACGTCGCCCGGTTGACGCCGGCGGAGGGGATTTCGACGATGGAACTGGATCCTTCGACGTCGTCGACGTACCTGGTCTTCTCTTCGACGGCGAGCCCGCCGTCGACGGTAGTTTAGACGATGAATGATCCACCGGTGGTTCTTTTCTCAGCGCCGAGCCCGACGCTGAGGGAGAGGGGTGTGAAGACTTCTTTCTGGAAGATGAATGAGTCTTCTTGGAGCCCTTCCTCACCGGAGATCTTCCTCTTGATGACCTATGAGCTAGGCCATAAATGCAAATCCTCTCCCTGTCTTTTAAAGTTCTTTCTGACAGGTGTTCATAATGAGGACAGGTGCCTGGATCATGTTCCTCAGGCAGACACAGGATACAGACGTCGTGGTTGTCTGACTTGGCCTTCTTGTTGCCACAAGAAGGGCATTTGTCAAAGAGTGAAGGCATTTTCAGGAGAAAATGCTCACCAAATTGACTGAAAAAGACAGTATCTTACTTGACTAGATGTTAAATGTCGAGGAAGAACAAAAAATTGTCAAAAGTGAAGAGTTTTTCTGTCAAAAAACAGGAAAATTAGTGGAGCTGTGTAACCAGGGTCCTTCTCTGAAGGAGCCGGAAAGAACAACTGACCTAACTGTCACCCCTGAGGCATGATGGGATACTGGGGGTCATGAGTGCCTTAAAGGCACGGTGTCAGTTTATTGCTATGCAGCTACAGGTTAGCTTTTCAGTCTTTTTAGACTGTGTGTTTGCAATGCAGCCTGGGAGCTTTTCTATGCTTCCAGTGAGTTATAAGAATTTCTACTGCTTTCTGAGCATTAAAACAATTTCTAAACAAACTTTTTGTTGTTTCTCATGTTTCTAATGCTTATTAATATTACATGTATAGTGGAAATTCTACACAGAATATTTCAGCTCTGATTCTATTGGCTGCTATTGCATGTTATATATATATATGTATTTATATATATATGAGTATATATATATGTGGGCACATATAATATAGTGTTTCCGGGGTCCGGCACATGGGCGGGAATATTCTAATGCTTATGACTTTGATGAGGATCCCCTGGAAGAGAACACTTGTTCCTGCCTATGAGGTGTGAGGAGCAGGTGGAATATCACTTGTACCTGCCTGTGAGGTGTGAGGAGCAAGTGGGATATCACTGGTACCTGCCTATGAGGTGTGAGGAGCAGGTGGGACATCACTTGTACCTGTCTATGAGGTGTGAGGAGCAGGTGGGACGTCACTTGTACCTGCCCATGAGGTGTGAGGAGCAGGTGGGACGTCACTTGTACCTGCCCATGAGGTGTGAGGAGCAGGTGGAATATCACTTGTACCTGCCTATGAGGTGTGAGGAGCAGGTGGGACGTCACTTGTACCTGCCCATGAGGTGTGAGGAGCAGGTGGGACGTCACTTGTACCTGCCTATGAGGTGTGAGGAGCAGGTGGGACGTCACTTGTACCTGCCCATGAGGTGTGAGGAGCAGGTGGAATATCACTTGTACCTGCCTATGAGGTGTGAGGAGCAGGTGGGATGTCACTTGTTCCTGCCTATGAGGTGTGAGGAGCAGGTGGGACATCACTTGTAACTGCCTGTGAGGTGTGAGGAGCAGGTGGAATATCACTTGTTCCTGCCTGTGAGGTGTGAGGAGCAGGTGGAATATCACTTGTTCCTGCCTGTGAGGTGTGAGGAGCAGGTGGAATATCACTTGTTCCTGCCTGTGAGGTGGGAGGAGCAGGTGGGACGTCACTTGTACCTGCCCATGAGGTGTGAGGAGCAGGTGGGACGTCACTTGTACCTGCCTATGAGGTGTGAGGAGCAGGTGGGACGTCACTTGTTCCTGCCTGTGAGGTGGGAGGAGCAGGTGGGACATCACTTGTACCTGTCTATGAGGTGTGAGGAGCAGGTGGGACGTCACTTGTACCTGCCCATGAGGTGTGAGGAGCAGGTGGGACGTCACTTGTACCTGCCCATGAGGTGTGAGGAGCAGGTGGAATATCACTTGTACCTGCCTATGAGGTGTGAGGAGCAGGTGGGACGTCACTTGTACCTGCCCATGAGGTGTGAGGAGCAGGTGGGACGTCACTTGTACCTGCCTATGAGGTGTGAGGAGCAGGTGGGACGTCACTTGTACCTGCCCATGAGGTGTGAGGAGCAGGTGGAATATCACTTGTACCTGCCTATGAGGTGTGAGGAGCAGGTGGGATGTCACTTGTTCCTGCCTATGAGGTGTGAGGAGCAGGTGGGACATCACTTGTAACTGCCTGTGAGGTGTGAGGAGCAGGTGGAATATCACTTGTTCCTGCCTGTGAGGTGTGAGGAGCAGGTGGAATATCACTTGTTCCTGCCTGTGAGGTGTGAGGAGCAGGTGGAATATCACTTGTTCCTGCCTGTGAGGTGTGAGGAGCAGGTGGAATATCACTTGTTCCTGCCTGTGAGGTGGGAGGAGCAGGTGGAATATCACTTGTTCCTGCCTGTGAGGTGGGAGGAGCAGGTGGGACGTCACTTGTACCTGCCCATGAGGTGTGAGGAGCAGGTGGGACGTCACTTGTACCTGCCTATGAGGTGTGAGGAGCAGGTGGGACGTCACTTGTACCTGCCCATGAGGTGTGAGGAGCAGGTGGAATATCACTTGTACCTGCCTATGAGGTGTGAGGAGCAGGTGGGACGTCACTTGTACCTGCCCATGAGGTGTGAGGAGCAGGTGGGATGTCACTTGTTCCTGCCTGTGAGGTGGGAGGAGCAGGTGGAATATCACTTGTTCCTGCCTGTGAGGTGGGAGGAGCAGGTGGAATATCACTTGTTCCTGCCTGTGAGGTGGGAGGAGCAGGTGGGACGTCACTTGTACCTGCCTATGAGGTGTGAGGAGCAGGTGGGACGTCACTTGTTCCTGCCTGTGAGGTGTGAGGAGCAGGTGGAATATCACTTGTACCTGCCTGTGAGGTGTGAGGAGCAGGTGGGACATCACTTGTACCTGCCTATGAGGTGCGAGGAGCAGGTGGGACATCACTTGTAACTGCCTGTGAGGTGTGAGGAGCAGGTGGAATATCACTTGTACCTGCCTGTGAGGTGTGAGGAGCAGGTGGAATATCACTTGTTCCTGCCTGTGAGGTGGGAGGAGCAGGTGGAATATCACTTGTTCCTGCCTGTGAGGTGGGAGGAGCAGGTGGAATATCACTTGTGCCTGCCCATGAGGTGTGAGGACCAGGTGGGACGTCACTTGTACCTGCCTATGAGGTGTGAGGAGCAGGTGGGACGTCACTTGTACCTGCCTATGAGGTGTGAGGAGCAGGTGGGACGTCACTTGTACCTGCCTATGAGGTGTGAGGAGCAGGTGGGACGTCACTTGTACCTGCCTATGAGGTGTGAGGAGCAGGTGGGACGTCACTTGTACCTGCCTATGAGGTGTGAGGAGCAGGTGGGACGTCACTTGTACCTGCCTATGAGGTGTGAGGAGCAGGTGGGACGTCACTTGTACCTGCCTATGAGGTGTGAGGAGCAGGTGGGACGTCACTTGTACCTGCCTATGAGGTGTGAGGAGCAGGTGGGACGTCACTTGTACCTGCCTATGAGGTGTGAGGAGCAGGTGGGACGTCACTTGTACCTGCCTATGAGGTGTGAGGAGCAGGTGGGACGTCACTTGTACCTGCCTATGAGGTGTGAGGAGCAGGTGGGACGTCACTTGTACCTGCCTATGAGTTGTGAGGAGCCGTGTGGGAATGATCCAGTGGAGTATCATGGTGGGGTGCTGGCACCTCCAGCTATCCAGGTCTCACATTCTTATTGATGACGTAAAATGACAATTGTTTGTGAGTAATCAAGGCTCGTTTGTATTTCAGCTCTCTGTTATTTATCGTTGCCGTGGTTACCTCTCCCCATACAGTGTAGTTTGGTTGGTGCAGCGGATGCGCTTGTGCATTTGTACCACCAGACAAGTGGGAGTCAGAGAGCTCTAAAGGACCCGCCATGCTGCCACCCTCTTGTTTCTGGCTGGATTGCGCCCTAACCTTGGCTTCACTCAGTATGAGAAGAATGATGGGCAGTGACACTGACTGGCTGTTGTGATTGATTTATGTTTGCAATGTGTATCAATATTTATCAGCTTGTATTGTGCTTAGAGAAGCTAGAGGAGGGATGGGTAGAGGAAGAGGTAGTTTAACCCTGTGGTCTCTGCGATGGTTGGTAGCTCTACTCATGAATATACACTCAGTTACATCGTAAATACTGCGCTTAGTGAATTATTTGTTGTCATTTGTGTCCACAATATTGAATCAATATCTGACCCTCTCTTGTCTCCACAGGCTTACAAGGTCTTTAATCAATCGGTCTGTGCTCGATAAACTGAAGAGAGCCAGACCCGAGTTGGAGATCGTGGAGTAAAGTCAATGAATCTGGACACCCATCTTCTAAGATGACCTAGGAAGTGGAGTATCCTGGACAAAGATGGCGCGTTGTCACCATTAGTTCCCCTGCACACGGACAATACTTATGAGTTACGCAGGTTGAATCACTGCAGGGGGTCTGGTCACTCACTCCAGGGGTCTGGTCAATCACTCCAGGGGGTCTGGCAAATAACTCCAGAGGGTCTGGTGAATCACTCCAGGGGTCTGCTCACTCACTCCAGAGGGTCTGGTGAATCACTCCAGGGGTCTGCTCACTCACTCCAGGGGCCTGGTCACTCACTCCAGGGGTCTGGTCAATCACTCCAGGGGGTCTGGTCAATCACTCCAGGGGGTCTGGCAAATAACTCCAGAGGGTCTGGTGAATCACTCCAGGGGTCTGCTCACTCACTCCAGGGGCCTGGTCACTCACTCCAGGGGTCTGGTCACTCACTCCAGGTTCTGGTCACTCACTACAGGGGCCTGGTCACCCACTCCATGGGGTCTGGTCAATCACCCAGGTGTGAATGATGCTGCTTCAGACGCTTCCAGAGGTTTCTATGGGCCTCGTTTGTCCAGACTAAACACGTATTGATCTCTTTCAAAACACTGACTGTAAAGTGAGTGAGTGCAACATGTAAATAAGTCACATTATGGGCTGCCCGTCTCAGACAACTAAAGCATCAGAAGGGTGAGCCGGGACCAGCTCCATAAACAGGGGCAACTTATAGCAAAGAACAGAGCACCTCAGAGAAGGAGCCACACACTCTGGGAATGACAGAGCTGAGCATGAAAGGAATATGACAACAAGTACAACTCTGTGGATGTGAGAGACAAAACCTTAAACAAACTCAAAGGAAACAACATATCACAAAAGAAACAGACTGTGAGAAACACAATCTCAGTTTAATCTTAGATTAATCTCATCAATTGGTAATCACTTCGGCGTATTCCACTCCTTAATTTTTTGTGCACAAGGCCCCTTCACCTGTCAACAAACTCAGCAATTAATTTTGAATATTGAGTCATTAATCCGTGACTCTCCATCAAGTCTCCCTTATTAACAGGAGGTTTTAACACAAACTTATTTACGATTATCAAAAACTTGGAGTTTGTTGAGCAGGGTGAATTTTAAAAATATTTTACAATATATTGCCTAAAGCAACAGTACTTCATGAGGAAGAAGGCAGATCCCCACCACTCTGTGTAACTTAGGTTCTCGACAGCTGAATGGGAGAATAAATGCGGATGAAGCGGCTGAGTATCGATCCAGGAGCTGTAACTAGACAAGCATTGATTATACACTGATTCATGCGTCGAACTTCCTATTATCCAATGACCTTCGAACCATCAGCAGCCCAGAAAGTGAGCACGAGGCACAGAGGATCTTTTTAAATGTGGGAGAGAGAAGGTTTGCATCATCCGGGTACAATGAGTAAAGTGAGAGAAAAGCAAAAAGAACAATTGATGGACAGAATGCAGAAGAATGTCATACATTCACCCCAGTACAGAGATCTGGGCCTTTTTGCTCACCAAGCCATTCCAGATTCAAATTTAGAAAAGCTTTATTCGACAGGATGCCATAAAAGCAATAGACAATACATCACAATACAATACACCATAAATAACACATAACAATTCCAGAGATTACAAAGTTATTAAATTCGATTATTCCTGTCGTTACTATACATGTTTAGCAAAATGCATATGTAATCAATTAAAAATTACTACACAAATAAAACCAATTTTAAAAACATCCGGTAATTTACAAGCTAACATCATGTGGTTAAAAAAGTGCGAGAGCGTATAATCCAGGCCCATTTTAGGAATTTAGCTACAGCCACCGCTATACAGGGTGTACAGTCTGACTCTAATATCCTCAACGCTTCTATGTGCCTTCTGGTACCCAGGTTTAAACAAATTGGTTTTAACCTTTTACGGCGCAGGCATCATAAAGGGGACATACAAAGAATAAATGTGCTATGGTCTCGACCAAACTATTACAATTATTACATTTATCATCTTTTATTAGAGTCCATTTACAAGTAAAAACGTTTACAGGGAGTGACCCTACCTTGAACTGAAAATATAATTTACAATCTAAGGAACGCTCTATGATGTCCCAATATTCCTCACAAAGGGGACGCGATTTATAGTCTAGCAAACGGCCAGTTAGGTTGGTGTTATTTTGACCTCTTTGAATTTTTACCCAGACCATTTCCCAGTATTTATCTTTCCATTGAGCTTTGGATGGAAAAGGTAATAAGTCAGGATCTTCCCATAGCTGGCTAAGTTCCAGCTCTTTTAAGAGTGACCTTAGTTCTTTAAGCCACTGGATTGTATGGTAACGGTCAGCCTTGATCACGTCCCTCAGTGCAGTGGCGTAATGAATCAATTCTGGGGTGGTAAAAATACGTCTCCAATACAATAGTGGATGTAACGTCGCTATGTCCACCACGTTTTTCCTACGCGAATCAAAAAATAGCGGAGCTATGGGTGTGCTTTGTGGTACGCCAGCCAAACTACGTAAACATTTCCTCTCTGCTAATGCCAGTTGGCTCAGGTTTGAAAATTCCCAAAGCTCAGATCCGTACAAAGTAGCATTAGGTACTATTGTGTTATAAATCTCCAAAGCGGGTGAGATTAGCTTAGCAAGAGAAGATTTATATTTGGAGGATAGGGCCCCTGTAAATTGGTGAAATTTTAAAATGGCCATATCTGTATGACCTTTCCAACCCATGTTGCCCTGAAGTACGATACCTAGATAGGTAAGGAGTAGTTTCTGTCCTGTAACTCCAGTTCTGTAGTAGGGGTATCTCTGTTATAGTCATATTCTAGTGAATAGTCCCGCCCATGTGCGAGGACCCCGGCAATCAAAAATAATCTCTTAAATTGTCAGAAAATTTCAGAACTGCATAGACACTTAAGAGAAAATTTAAAGACAAATAATGCAGCCTATATCCACAGGCTACACTGTCCAGTACTTCAACTAGAAAATTCCACCAAAAATCCACAAACAGCAAAGCCTGTCCAGATTTTCCTTGCTTTTACTGCAAAACCCCTCAGAAATGATAGAGAGGAAGGCATGGACAGACAAGACCCATAGGCTGCCATTATGTGGCTTAAATAGGATACTGTGCCTTTAAGAGAACCTTCCAGAACTTTCTCCCAGTATCCCAGAATGCATAGCAGGTCCAACTTACTTTCAGTTCTTTTTGAAGGCGTAATACGCCAGACCTGTCGCATTCCTTCAAGGAACATGTCTCTCTCCACCGGGGAGGCGGCAGGGCGCTTATGACTATAACAGAGATACCCCTACTACAGAACTGGAGTTACAGGACAGAAACTACTCCTTCTGTAGTATGGGATCTCTGTGTATAGTCATAATCTAGTGAATAGAATGGCAAGCCCATCCCCACACCAAAGCGGCGGTGGAGAAAAGAGAATTAACACCACTATTGTGCGAACAGATTTCGCAGTGAAGCCTGTCCAACCTGAGCATCTGCCCTGGCATCAGTGTCCAGGCAGTAATGCTTAGCAAAGGTATGAACCGACTTCCAAGTGCCCGCCTTGCAGATTTCTGCAATCGGAACATTACGGAGCAAAGCTGTCGTGGTGGGCTTGCCCCTGGTGGAATGAGCCTTAGGCTTACCTCCTAAGGTCTTATTAGCTTTTTGGTAACATAACTGTATGCAGGACACAATCCACCTAGAGATAGACTGCTTAGAGGTCACAAGACCCGTCCTGACTGATCCATAATTGATACACAATTGGTCAGACCTACGAATATCTTTAGTCTTATCCAGATAAAATTTCAATACCCTCCTAACATCCAGGGAATGTAACGACCTTTCCGCTGGAGACGAAGGATTCTGAAAAAACGTAGGCAAAGTTATAGTCTGGTTAACATGAAAATCAGAAATAACCTTGGGAAGAAATTTAGGGTGAGTACGCATAACAACCTTAGCAGCATGAAATCCAGTATAAGGTTCTTGGCAACACAACGCCTGAATTTCACTCACCCTGCGGGCCGATGTAATGGCCACGAGGAACGCCGCCTTCCAGGACAGATGCTGCAACGAAACCTTATGAATAGGTTCAAAAGGTTCCTTCATCAATCTGGACAGCACCACATTCAATTCCCATGAAGGCGAAGGAAGCCTGACAGGAGGGAACACTTTCTTCAAGCCTTCCAAAAAGTCTTTGATCACAGGGATCTGGAAGTAGGAAGTCTGTGAAGGGCATTTCCTGACAGTCAAAGCAGCAAGATGAACCTTAATAGAATGGACATTAAGGCCAGACTGCGCCAGCTGAAGAAGATAAGGAAGGATGACGTCTTCCTGACATGTCGTCGGGTCATAGTTCTTGGACTTGCACCAGATACAAAACCTCTTCCACTTGTACGCATAAGAAGTCCTAGTGGAAGGTCTCTTAGATTCCTTCAGTATGTCCATACAATCTGCAGGAAGATTCAGATGGCCATATTGCACTATCTCAGGAGCCATGCTGCCAAACTCAACGACGAGAGGTTGGGGTGCAACATCAGCCCCCCGAACTTCGTGAGAAGGTCCGGCCTGCACGGCAGCCGCATGTGAGGAAGGAGAGACCGGTGAAGCAGGTCCGTGAACCACCACTGTCTGGGCCATTCCGGGGCAATCAGTATCATCCGCGCCCTGGACTGGGACAGCTTGATGAGAACCGTCGGAATCAGGGGAATGGGCGGAAAAGCGTACAGAAAGCTGTTCGACCAGTTGATCCATAACGCATTCCCCAGCGTCCCCGGCTGGTAGTACCTGGAGGCGAAGTCTCGGCATTTGCTGTTTTCGGCGGTGGCGAACAGATCTACATCTGGAGTCCCCCACCTTGCGAAAACTCCTAGCACTTTGTCGTTTATGACCCATTCGTGGTTTTCCTGAATCAGTCTGCTCAGTGCGTCTTCCTGAACATTCTGCACACCTGGCAGATGTGTAGCCGTTATCGTCAGCCCTCGAGCCAGAAGCCAGTGCCAGATCGCCTGCGTCTCTTGCGACAGAGTGCGTGATCTCGAGCCCCCCTGCTTGTTGAGGTAATACATCGTGGCCGTATTGTCCGTCTGTACAAGCAGAGAGTCGGTCTGGAAGGACGGATGAAAAGCCTTCAGTGCCAAGTAAACAGCTCTGAGTTCCAGGAAATTGATGGGGTACGTGGACTCCATCGGGGACCACGTTCCCTGTATCTGTAAGTCTCCGGAGTGCGCTCCCCAGCCCTGGAGAGAAGTATCCGTCACGATAGTACGAGTGGGAATGTCCTTGTGGAAGGGAACCCCTCTGAGGAGATTCTCCGCTGAACACCACCACTTCAGAGACTGAATAGCATGCAGAGAAAGTCGTATCTTGTCGTCCCAAGATCCTCTCTTCTGATCCCACTGATCCTCCAAGCACTCCTGCAGCGGTCTCATGTGCAGCCGCGCATGTGGCGTCAGGAAGATGCAAGAGGCCATCGATCCCAGAAGGGAAGACACCGTCCTCACTGTCGTGGATGGAGAGGTCATAAGAGCCTGAGCCTTCCGAAGCAGTGATAACCGTCGCTCTTCCGAAGGAGACACGCTTGCCGACAGCGTATCGATGGAGGCTCCCAAGTACTGAATGCACTGGACCGGAGTCGGGACAGACTTGGACATGTTGATGTGCAACCCCAGCTTGTTCATTAGAACGCACGTCTTCCGGAAGTGTGCTTGCGCTTCCGTGAAGGAGGAGGCCTTGATCAACCAGTCGTCCAGGTACGGGTAGACAAACACCTTGTTCTTCCTTTGGTGTGCGGCTACCACCGCCATGCACTTTGAGAACGTCCTCGGCACAGACTTCAGTCCGAATGGTAGTACTGTGTATTGATAGTGATTGGCGCCGACTTGGAACCGCAGGAACTTCCTGTGTTTGTATGCAATGGGCACATGGAAGTACGCATCCTGGAGGTCTATGGCACACAGCCAGTCTCCCCGTTGCAGCTGAGGATAAATCTGATGCAACGACAGCATGCAAAATTTTTCTCTGCGAATCCATTTGTTTGCCTGTCGCAAATCCAGAATGGGCCTGAACTCGTTCTTGTCCTTTTTGCGAACCAAGAAGAACCTGGAGTACAGACCTCTTCCTCTTTGAGACAGAGGTACGTCTCCTATCGCCCTTTTCCTTAACAGGATATCGGCCTCCGCCTGGAGCTCTCGCAGTTGATACTGTGAGCCAACCGGGGTCCACGCACATGGGCGGGACTATTCACTAGATTATGACTATACACAGAGATCCCCTACTACAGAAAAGCCTCTGCTTCCTCAAGGGGGATGTCGTTCAAAATTATTTTGCATTTGTAGGATTTCCGCTGGTTCAGGGACATATACTTCGTTTTTGAGGTGTTTATCTCAAGACCACGCAGTTGGCAAAATTCCCCGAATGCATTGACGGCCTTTTGCAGCCCACTCGGGGTCTGCGAGACAATCAGCGTATCGTCCGCGAACATGAGGACAGGCACCCTGACCCCCGCCAGCACGGAGCGTCTGTTGGGGAACTGCATAGATGGTCTACTATACCATTGATGTATAGTGAAAACTGTGGGTGCCAGGACGCATTCCTGCCGGACACCTCGCTCGACAGGGAATGCGTCGGTAACCTTGCCCTGGACTCCCCATCTTATTCTAGCGAAGTTGTTCTCATGTAGGTGAACGATAAAGGTCAATAACTCGGGGAACATCCCCAACTCAGTCAAAACCTTCCACAGTTTAGAGCGTGGAACTAAATCGAAGGCCGATTTCAGGTCTACAAAAACTGCATAAAGTGACCCTTTTGTTAGAACGACATTCCTCCAATAAAGTGAGATAAAATAAAAGACTTGATAAATGGAACTGGTACAGGGGCGAAAACCGGCTTGAAATGGGGATAGAATATTATGTTCCTCTACCCAAGTTTGTATTTTATTTTGAACTAATCGACCAATACATTTTTGGGCTGAGTCTATAAGACTAATAGGTCTATAGTTACCTCGGAGAGATTTGTCGCCCTTTTTAAAAAAACTGAATTATTTCAGCTCCTTTCCACGATGAGGGGATCGGATCGGAGCATCCCTTGCCACAGCGTTAGCTAGATGAGAAAAATACTGGCACCAGGATGATCTATCGCTTAAAAAGACATCAGCAGGGATGCCGCCCATACCTGGGGCTCTGCCGTTGCTCACACAATCTAATGCTGCGTTCACATCTTTCGCAGTAAGTCCGTCCGTTCAAAGCTCGCTTTGGTAAAAGACATTCGGTGGTAGCGGGAGCTCCAACTCTGCTGAGCAGCAAGCATACTGTGGTTTGAAAAAGTCCAACCACTGGGATTTTGCGACGTTGTTTTGTGGGGGTTCCGCTACTCCTCCCCTATCCCATTTCATAATATTCCAAAATTGCCTGGAATCTTTTGCTGCACAGGCTGACTTCAAATCCCGCCACCTATCCTCGTCCCACTGTTTTTTGGCATCTCTCTGGGCACGTCTATATAGATCCCTTGCCTCTCTCACTTTAGTGGTATTCTTTATCCTTAGTTCAGCGCTCAGAGTTTGGCGGGCCAGTTTACACGCATCATTATACCATCTAGCGATATGCACTTTTTTTCCTCCCTTTTCCGATTTTATCGCTTTGGTGAAGAGGGATTTAAGTCTGGAGAATAAATTAGTGTGAGCCTCTAGCATTATTTTGGGAAAATTTGGGCTGCAGGATTGTGGGTTCAAAAGGGCCAATTCATTGGTAACCTCAGTTTTAAGCACCTCCATTTTCTCAGGGTTCTCGATTAATTTGGCCCACTTAATGTGGCGCATATTATTTGTGGCAACAATATCTAATGTGTCCATCCCTCCCCTTGGTGTACCCTCTCTAACCCCCAAGTGTGCTTGAAATGTTGGACAAAGGGGATTATGGTCACTTTCCAGCCTAGGTGTAACAACCATGTCAACCAAATAGTGCTATGATCTTATATCCACCAACAAGTAGTCTATTTGGCTGCTGTATCTACCATTATCAAAGGTGTTTGCTCTCTGTTTATCGGAGGGGGTTCTTCCATTGGGTGCTCTAAGCCCTCTTTCTAGGCACATAGCCTTTAATTGTATAGCCGCAGCTGACCAACTCTTTACAGTGACTACATCTCGTTGTGGAATTCCCCATCTGCAGTGAGAATCTGGTCCTCTTTCCCAAGTGGTTCAAAGGTTATATTAAAATCACGCCCACAAAGGGGATTAGCTGCTCTGGTAGTGCCTCAAGCTGGGAATCAAGAGCAGATATTACTTCCGATATATGTCCCCTTGCTGTCCCCCTAGCATAGACATTAAAAATAGCCACCCTCATGCCATTTGACCATTCAGGTTTAACTGACATAATGTCATGCATTGGGGACTTAATTTGTTGCACCTTGCATCGTAGGGACTGGCGAACCCATATTATGAGGCCTACGACTGGTCGACCTTTTGGTTTTTTAATAGAAGGGACATAGAAGTTAATAAACCCCTGACGAAAAACCGGAGCTGTTGACCAGGTCTCCTGAAAGACATTGATATCATGCTGGTCTATAAACCTGCACCATTCAGGAGATAATATCTTATTGCCAATACCCGCTATGTTCCATGTAACCAGGGACAATCTTTCCTCACTTTGGGGCCCGGGAGATACATTTGGTAAATGCTCAATTCCTAGACTGGCGCCCCCTGTCTCTGATGGATTCTCTATGTGCTTTAGGGGGTTAGCCTCTGGCGGATCGCTATCTGTTGTACAAGGATCACGCTCCCTGGAGGGGTTTGAGCCAGTCACAAGCAAGGGGTCGCTAATGCAGGTAGAAACAACATTCACTTGGAGTGATTCCAATGGATTTATCGATGGTTGCAAATTTTTACTAGTAGTAACTACATTATCCTGATCCAAGGGATCGTACACTCTACTAAGCAATGATTTCACTCCCTGGGAATAATTTTGGACACCATGGAGTCAGTCACATTCCTCCATGTCAGTCAAAACCCCAAACCAATTTCTCAGACTAATTCCCCCCATCATCAAGGGGGTAGCTCTTCCAAATGATCTAAATGGGTACATAGGCCTTGCCCTGAGTCGGCTACGATCTGTTTGACACCAGCTCCTGTTATAAAAGAATTCTAGAGTTAGGGGGATTATTGATGAATTCCTTGATTGTGGGGGAAGTAAATTAGCCAGGACATCAATCAACACCTGGGCGCTCGAAAAATGTATAGCTATGCAATCTCCCCCAAATGTTTTATCATGATCGCCTAGCCATGACACCCGTCTAGCCATGATGATATCCCCTGCAAGTTGCTGTTTACCCCTAGGAGATATCCTCATATTATTGGTCAGCCAATGCGTGGTTTTAACAATCAAAGAGGCTGCTGTTTCCACTTGCCCAGATCCCAAGGGGGGAGCATTAGCCAAGACCAATACCAAGGGTAGGGCCTTTGGAATAAATTGGAATGGCTCTCTCGCTCGAGGGGATTTAGTGCATGTGTCTAAAGAAGCACCGACACCAGTGGCTACAGTAATGGTAGGCGTGAGTCCTCTCTCCTAGTTTATTGGAGTAGCAATGGTTAGGAGGTCTTGATTCTTCGATGCTAGCCACACCCTGGCCGATGTACCCTGGGATGAAGGGGATAGTTGAACCGACCCATTTATGGTGCTTGCCTGGCCATCCGGTACCTGAAATGGTGCTAGACTTACACTGGGGGCGCTAGGCTGTGGTTTCATGCCACCATTTTGCTCTAGAACAGACATCCTATCTTCGATGGTAGATAGCCTGGCTAAAATGGGGATCAAAGTATGGTCTAGTTTATCTTTAGGTATAACCCAAATTGTGCTTGAGCAGGTGACATGGAGATACACGATGACATATCTTTGGTAATATTCAGAGGGGATGCATTTGTAGACAGGACATGGCTACTCAGTAACGTAGAAGATGGATCAAACGAGTCTATTAGGTCTCGAGGTACCCCTGGAGATTTAGTCTGTGTTACTGGAATGTCATGTATCATAGCAGTAATAGTGCGACCTGGATCCTACGAGAGCCTTCTTTCTGTTCTTTCAATTTCCTCGTTTAACATACTTGATACTTTTACCAGGTATGAGTCCAGTGTCGCTCCACCCCCACCATTAGGTTTACAGCTATCTATTCCTTTTTTCCCCATGATGGTTCAGCACAGTAGATAGTTTAGTACAGTACCTGGGCGTATGGTAGATGTTAGGGAGGTAGCCCGGCCCGGCCCCCTCCGGCCCCGGACGGCCACAGACAGTCCCTCCCTTGTCCCGGGCTTCTCCCGGCGCTACCCTGCAGCCGTGTCCCTCACGGCGCGAAGAAGGGTGAAAATGCCGTTGCCCTCACGGCGGGAAGCAGGTATGTTGAGCCGTTGCCCTCACGGCTTGGAAAGAATCTACTTCTGTGTCCCCCATGCCATTCCAGTTTGGAACCAGCCATATGCAATTCAGTATTGACCCTGTGCCCCACCGGAACAGCCCAGCCCGAACTGCCTGGCCAAGTCCTCCCTGGACTGGAGTCTAGCATCCTAGGACCGGTTTCAGGCTTTCAGCCCTCATCAGCCAGGATAGCTTGACTCCAGTAGGACAGTGAGCCCGGGACTCACGTCTGAGCATACCCGTCCCACTCGGGGTGACAAATGCAAACATTCACCCCCGTACTGACATCTGGGCCTAAATCCATCATTTTTTTGCTCACCATGCCATTCCAGTTTGGACCCAGCCATATGCAAATCAGTCTTGACCCTGCTCCCAATGGGAACAGTCCAGCCCGAACTGCCAAGCCAGATCCTCCCTGGACTGGAAACAAGCATCCTAGGACCGGTTTGCCCAGACGTAGGTCCCTTGCTCACTTTGCCACTGGATTCAAGCTAGCCTGGCTGATGACGGCTGATTAGCCAGAAACCGGTCCCAGGATGCTTGTTTCTGGTCCAGGGAAGACATGGCTCGCAGTTCGGGCTGGACTGTTCCCATGAGGCACAGTGTCAGACTGATTTGCATATGGCCATGTCTGAACTGGGGTGGCGGAGTGAGTTAAAGAATGATGATGAATTAAACCGAAATGAGTTGACTGGGGGTGAGTGCTTGCAATGTTCAACACTCCGTCCAGCATCCCCTTTGGTTTTCCAAAAGTGAGAGAAAAGTCAGAGGGCTGACTGGGGCGCGATGTGGGTTAATATATAGAATTTGTTATCACCGGCAGTTCTCTACAAATAAAACCAGTTGCACCAACAAACTGATACACAGTGAAACAAGCATTTGCAATGCAATCGGTCTCGCCTTTGGGAACTTATATGTATTTAGCTATGCAGCGCATTAGCCTGGGTACTGAAATATCTACTGTTCTTTAACATTGAGGGAAAGTAAGCACCAAACTGAGGGACACTCCAGGATTGGGAACACATGGAGAGAAATATTGACATTCAGTGGGAAATGGTATAGTCCAAAGCTCTGTTTTTAATATAAAATGAGGGCCTTCGGTGGTCAAATCACTGAAAATACAAGATTTGAAAAAAATATTATTGTCACGGGTGCTTGTTGAAGACAGTTTCTATAGACTGGAATCCAGAGAATGCTTAAGGGATTCTGGTATTTTACTGACCTCTGCTGGTCGTTTTCTATCAAGAAAGTTAAATAGAGGCAGTTGCCAGAACAATTAAAAAAAGAAAGTCCCTCAGCAGAAAGAAATTCTGGTATTTTACTGACCTCTACTGGTTGTTTTCTATTAAGACAGTTAAATAATAATAATAATAATCCACATTTGTAAAGCGCACAATCACCCGTAAGGGTCTCAAGGCGCTGGGGTCCGTCGGGAAGATTAAGCAAGCTATTGCCCAGAGTCACATGGTGCTGGGCTAACCTGCCGCCGGAGCCGGGGATCGAACCGTGGTCCCCAGATTCCAGCGTCATATATAGAGGCAGTTGAAGAGAAAAAAAAAAGTCCCTAAGCGGAAGCAGACAAATCCTAGGGCTGAACACTAGAGCCAACAAAGTACATGCACATATAAGTATATACTAGAGTATATACGAGAGGTCTCGAATGCTCGACCTAAAACATTTAAGAGCACTAATAAAAATAGAACAGTCCTTCAGAGAGCAACGAACATTAAAGCAGGAATATAAAAAATGAAGACATTGAATGAAAAGGAAGAGACAGTCAGGTACTTGGTTAGCCCTTCAATCAGAAATAAAAACTGGCAGTAATCAAAAATGTTGTTCCTTAACATCGACCGTCCTACAGCCACATATGACTTAATCAATCAACAGCATCTGTACCACGCACAGCTACCACAACGTGACTGAGAGTAAGGCGGACAATCAAATCTAGAGTTGGTCAAAAAGCCAGGTTTTTAACCCTTTCCTAACACATAAGAGCGGAGCAGAGTATCGCATATCAAGCAGTAAATGGAAAGAGATGATATGAGAGTTATATGAAAAAGTCCACCCTTGAACGGCTACCTCGAGTGATGGGGGCTCTGAGCCTTATATCTTCTGTACGTCGAAAGCACTAGAGCTCTTACTAGGAAATAATCAAGAATATGGCCCCACGCTTATGATAAAGACTATCGACTAAGACATAAGACTACCGGTCCTGTTGTACAAAGCCATCCTTTTTAAGAAACAAGAGATGGGGCTGTTAAACTCCTTGTTTATTATCATTATACGGCAAATGTTTAAGTTACGATCTGGTACACCGCACGCTTGCATAAGATCAGAATTCAGATTAAAGCAGCTAGCTACCTTAAACTATATTAATCTGGTTAATTATTTATGTGATTGTGAGAATTCACCATTGTCTAGTTTAAAGGGCCTTATTGGGAAAGATCTGGGAGAAAACCTGAGCCCAAGCCTGGGAGCCACGGGAGGCGAGGTGGAACGGATATTGAGAAATGTTGAATTATCTACAACAACAAAAACACTGGTGTCAATCCCAAAGTTAACTAGGAAGACGCTAATAGAAAGGACCATGAAATACATTTATGCTGCGGCAGCACAGTATAGGAATGTATACTGGACTCATGAACCCTCAAAGAAAAGCCAAATGTATCTTGACCCCAACCTAAGCCAGAGGGTAGAAGAGGCTTCTCTACACTTCAGGCTCCCACGGGTCCCACTGCTGCAGTCCGAGGGAGGGGGGAATAAGACTGACCATCAAATGACTCAATGCTGTGCTTTCAACGCTTATTCAGAAGCAATTGGGCAAATCCTCTGCTAGTGTCCCTTTCGACAAGAATTAGGATATAAGTACCTGAACCCACCTAATAAGGAAGCGGCATTGGTGCACTCAGAAGCAATAGATTACTCGTTTGCAGAAAACATGAACAAACGAATCGGGTTTATGATCAAGTCCATCTCGCTAATGGCGCTGCATCTGGAGAGTTTCAAGAATCAATCGAAATAATGAATTTTATGATTTTAAGGTTTAATAATGTACTCGGGGATTTTAAAAGCCGACCTTGGAGATTTCGTATAAGTTGTTTAATGGTGTACTAAAAATAATCTATCACATTGGTTGTAATAATGAATTCTTTTCTGCACTCTCATATGAAACTTCAATATCATGACAATCAAATAACATTGTGCGGGGTATTTTAATAAAGAAAATGGGAAATGATTTGTAATGGAACTCAGGAATGGTAATGAACTTCTTTGTGCAATTTCTGAGTATTATTAGTAGAGGGGATTGAGGGCTGTTTATATGATTTGCTTTGATTATAACATACATTTTGCAATAAAGATTTACCTCCCAACGACTCTGACTTATTGCAAGCGTTCTTTCCTCACTTTTGTGTGTTTGACTCCCAGCGTGGCGCTCCACAGCTTGACCTCACAAGGTCTGAGAGCACACCCCAGTGTCTGAGACTGGCAGCTCATTGAAACATTAAATGTAAACTGGGAATGTGTTTGAGTAGTGTCCGCGCTTCCGCCAGAGACGGACCTTACAAGGTCTCCGAGCACACCCCAGTGTCTGAGGTTGGAGCTCATTGAAACATTAAATGTAAACTGGGAATGTGTTTGAGTAGTGTTCGCGCTTCCGCCAGAGCTGGACCTTACAAGGTCTGAGAGCACACCCCAGTGTCTGAGGTTGGAGCTCATTGAAACATTAAATGTAAACTGGGAATGTGTTTGAGTAGTGTCCGCGCTTCCGCCGGAGCCGGACCGCGGTCATTGTTGAAAGAAGGAGCCGGGTGCGGCCAGCTTGACCTTACAAGGTCTGAGAGCACACCCCAGTGCCTGAGATTGGAGCTCATTGAAACATTAAATGTAAACTGGGAATGTGTTTGAGTAGTGTCCGCGCTTCCGCCAGAGCTGGACCTTACAAGGGCTCAGAGCACACCCCAGTGTCTGAGGTTGGAGCTCATTGAAACATTAAATGTAAACTGGGAATGTGTTTGAGTAGTGTCCGCGCTTCCGCCAGAGCTGGACCTTACAAGGGCTCAGAGCACACCCCAGTGTCTGAGGTTGGAGCTCATTGAAACATTAAATGTAAACTGGGAATGTGTTTGAGTAGTGTCCGCGCTTCCGCCGGAGCCGGACCGCGGTCATTGTTGAAAGAAGGAGCCGGGTGCGGCCAGCTTGACCTTACAAGGTCTGAGAGCACACCCCAGTGTCTGAGACTGGAGCTCAATGAAACATTAAATGTAAACTGGGAATGTGTTTGAGTAGTGTCCGCGCTTCCGCCAGAGCTGGACCTTACAAGGGCTCAGATCACACCCCAGTGTCTGAGGTTGGAGCTCATTGAAACATTAAATGTAAACTGGGAATGTGTTTGAGTAGTGTCCGCGCTTCCGCCGGAGCCGGACCGCGGTCATTGTTGAAAGAAGGAGCCGGGTGCGGCCAGCTTGACCTTACAAGGTCTGAGAGCACACCCCAGTGTCTGAGACTGGAGCTCAATGAAACATTAAATGTAAACTGGGAATGTGTTTGAGTAGTGTCCGCGCTTCCGCCAGAGCTGGACCTTACAAGGGCTCAGATCACACCCCAGTGTCTGAGGTTGGAGCTCATTGAAACATTAAATGTAAACTGGGAATGTGTTTGAGTAGTGTCCGCGCTTCCGCCGGAGCCGGACCGCGGTCATTGTTGAAAGAAGGAGCCGGGTGCGGCCAGCTTGACCTTACAAGGTCTGAGAGCACACCCCAGTGTCTGAGGTTGGAGCTCATTGAAACATTAAATGTAAACTGGGAATGTGTTTGAGTAGTGTCCGCGCTTCCGCCAGAGCCGGCCCTTACAAGGGCTCAGAGCACACCCCAGTGCCTGAGATTGGAGCTCAATGAAACATTAAATGTAAACTGGGAATGTGTTTGAGTAGTGTCCGCGCTTCCGCCAGAGCCGGACCCGCGGTCATTGTTGAAAGAAGGAGCCGGGTGCGGCCAGCTTGGAGCACAACTTTCACTTTAGGTGAAAAAGAACGGCCAAAGTTCACACTATCGCTTTGCAATAAGAGAAGTCTATGCGTACTTAATAAAGACACCGAGGAGTATTCATTTAAATGTGTGTAGGTCATGACAAACACTCGTGCTCTTCTTTCATTTCTGTGTCGATACAAAGGCCCATCACTGGAGGGTGGTGCGTTGTAAAGTGGCCTTGAGCCATCTCTCCACAGGTGCGTGCATCTCTTCTTCTGCAACTCAGGAACGATTTGAAAACTGAGTCTGCGTGTATCTTAGCCTTTCCCTCTCAGCTTCGGTGCCAGGACACATATACTTCTGAATTTAGACTTCCGCGGATCAGCTTTAGCTGCTAGATGAAACGATGACTGCTAAATCAATTCTGGTGCGCCTCAATACCCCATTTCTAAAATATATACCGAGATTATTGCTCTTAGTGGTACCAGAATTCTCACTGACTCATTTTCATCATTTTAGCTGAACCGGCAGAGCTGCCAAGGTTTCAGATTGTGTATGGGTTACAATTTCATAATTTCAGTGTAACAAGGTTTATCAGTTGTTTATGAAGAACTTCAAGGCTCAAACTTCCGCTTCAATTTAATTTAAAGACGCAATAATTCTACTGACTGAATTCAAGTCAGGTCAAGTCAAGACCACTTTATTCAATTAATTAAAATCATAAAAGTACACATATAAATCATACATCATAAAATACATTTAAAACAATAGACAATATTAAAATCACATAAAAAAGCTAATGTAATTCAATTATATATCCCTTAAAAAATACCAATACAAATAGATACAAGAAAAATGAATGGCACAATCATAGCTGGGCATCTTAACTTTCTTGACCTTACAGCTGCTACGAAATAGCTGGCAATATTAAAAATATTCCATGGGGTGTCCAGTAATTGCAGGTACATTAAGGCAGGTTTAACCTGTAAGAACCCCTTGCCTCTTAAGAGTGGAATTATAAACTTTTCCCTAATGTCAGAATAATGGCCACAAAAAAATATAAAATGCGTGGTATCTTGAATGGAGCAGCTATCACAATCACAAAGTGCTGCCTTCTCTGGTTTACTCCAGCCTTGAAAGGTTCCCAATAAAAGGTGTATCTGAGTGAAACGGAATCTAGTTAGCAACCAGCGATGATATGGCCTTGTTACTAGCTTTAGATAGGGCTCAATAGAAGGTGATGTAACTAACAGAAAATGAGCCCTAACCAGAGGTTTTTGTAGTTTCTCAGCTTCCCGTTCCTGCGACCTTAAGGACAAAAAATGCTTTTTAAGCCACCTTATGTCTCCTTTAACAATACCCTCTGGGGATTCAAAAATTTCTGGTCGCCTAAGTTTCGCAAACATTAACTTCACGTACGACAGCCCCTGTATTTCATTTCCCCTTTCTAAAGTAATAGTCTTTTAAAATACGACATTTTAGCGTTAATTCTGGATTAAGACTGAATTATAGGATGCAATAAAATGTTTGCCACTGTCTTGACTCTTGCGCTACTGGAATTAAGGAAGAGGAATATGATGCACAAATGTTAGATTCATTTTTTAATTTTTTTTTACAAATGTCGTCCACCACAAACATCTGCCATGCTCACCGTACTCCTCAAAAAGTCTTGGGCTCAGACTTGAGTGACTACTGTTAAATGTAAATGGGAGTTGTGTAGTATACTTGCCTGAGAGACAGGTTAGTGCAAGAGAAGTTCTCGGCAAAAGGAGCAGAGTATAGCCGGGCTGTGTCTCGTCGTTTTGGCGGTCTCTATATTTCCTCAGCATTTAAGCCTCTGCCTAGGTGTGGAGATTTGCCTGAGGTGCTGTCTGTATTCATTGCTGTGTGCGTGCTCGGGCGGAGAATGTTCTGGGAGCCAGCCGAGCTGAGGGATTGTGTGACCTCTTCTATGGAATGTTGATGTTTGGATCAGAAAGAAAAGCTGTGTGAAGAGGTGACGGACGGTAGGAACATCTCGTCGGTTCCCCTAAAGAGGGCTACCATATGTGTACCCTTTCCATGTTAGTTCATCTGGCATGATGGACCACTTCTTACAACTGTCCTTGTGTCTGAGTAAGATCTCCCTGAGGCTGATGGAGCTCTTCTTTAACTGTCCTTGTGTCTGAATAAGATCTCCCTGAGGCCGATGGACCTCTTCTTACAAATGTCCTTGAGTCTGAGTAAGATCTCCCTGAGGCTGATGGACCTCTTCTTACAACTTTCCTTGTGTCTGAGTAAGATCTCCCTGAGGCCGATGGACCTCTTCTTACAACTGTCCTTGTGTCTGAGTAAGATCTCCCTGAGGCCGATGGACCTCTTCTTACAACTGTCCTTGTGTCTGAGTAAGATCTCCCTGAGGCTGAGGGACCTCTTCTTACAACTGTCCTTGTGTATGAGTAAGATCTCCCTGAGGCTGATGGACCTCTTCTTACAACTGTCCTTGTGTCTGAGTAAAATTTCCCTGAGGCCGATGGACCTCTTCTTACAACTGTCCTTGTGTCTGAGTAAGATCTCCCTGAGGCCGAGGGATCACTTCTTACAACTGTCCTTGTGTCTGAGTAAGATCTCCCTGAGGCCGACTGACCTCTTCTTACAACTGTCCTTGTGTCTGAGTAAGATCTCCCTGAGGCCGATGGCCCTGTTCTTAAACTGTCCTTGTGACTGAATAAGATCTCCCTGAGGCTGTGGGACCTCTTCTTACAACTGTCCTTGTGTCTGAATAAGATCTCCCTGAGGCTGATGGAGCTTTTCTTACAACTGTCCTTGTGTCTGAATAAGATCTCCCTGAGGCTGAGGGACCTCTTCTTACAACTGTCCTTGTGTCTGAATAAGATCTCCCTGAGGCTGATGGAGCTTTTCTTACAACTGTCCTTGTGTCTGAATAAGATCTCCCTGAGGCTGATGGAGCTCTTCTTATAACTGTCCTTGTGTCTGAGTAAGATCTCCCTTAGGCTGAGGGACCTCTTCTTACAACTGTCCTTGAGTCTGAGTAAGATCTCCCTGAGGCTGATGGACCTCTCTTACAACTGTCCTTGTGTCTGGGTAAAATCTCCCTGAGGCGGATGAACCTCTTCTTTAACTGTCCTTGTGTCTGAGTAAGATCTCCCTGAGGCTGAGGGACCTCTTCTTACAACTGTCCTTGTGTCTGAATAAGATCTCCCTGAGGCCGATGAACCTCTTCTTACAACTGTCCTTGAGTCTGAGTAAGATCTCCCTGAGGCTGATGAACCTCTTCTTACAATCAATCAATCAATCAAGTCATTTATATAGCGCACTACTCACCCGTAGGGTCTCAAGGCGCTGGGAGGGGGGGGGGGTGCCGTTACTGCTCGAACAGCCAGGTCTTGAGCTTCTTCCTGAAGGAGAGGTGGTCTTGGGTCAGGCGCAGGTCGGACGGGAGTGAGTTCCAGGTCTTGGCAGCCAGGTGGGAGAAGGACCTTCCTCCTGTTGTCGCTCTTCGGATGCGGGGGACGGCGGCGAGGGCGTGGCTGGTTGATCTGAGGAGGCGCGTGGGAGTGTAGAAGTTGATCCTGTTGTTGAGGTAGCTCGGGCCTTGGTCGTGTAGGGCTTTGTGCGCGTGGGTGAGGAGGCGGAAGGTGATTCTCTTGTTGACCGGGAGCCAGTGCAGGTCTCTCAGGTGTCCGGAGATGTGGCTGTTTCGTGGGATGTCGAGGATGAGTCTGAGGCGTTCTGGATCCGCTGGAGTCTCTTCTGGAGCTTGGCGGTGGTTCCGGCGTAGAGGGCGTTGCCGTAGTCCAGTCGGCTAGTGACGAGGGCCTGGGTGACAGTCTTCCTGGTCTCGGTGGGGATCCACCGGAAGATCTTCCGTAGCATGCGCAGGATGTTGAAGCATGACGAGGGGACGGCGTTGACTTGTCTGGTCATGGAGAGGGAGGAGTCCAGGATGAAGCCCAGGTTGCGTGCGTGGTCCGTCGGTTTGGGTGCGGTGCCCAGGGCGGGGGGCCACCAGGAGTCGTCCCAGGCGGAGGGCGAGGAGCCCAGGATGAGGACCTCCGTCTTGTCTGAGTTCAGTTTCAGGCGGTTGGTCGTCATCCATTCGGCTACCTCTCTCATCCCTTCGTGCAGGTTGGCTCTGGCGGCGTCGGGGTCGTTGGTCAGGGAGAGGATCAGCTGGGTGTCATCGGCGTAGGAGATGATGTTCAGGTTGTGTTGGCGTGCGATGGTCGCGAGGGGGCTCATGTAGGCGTTGAAGAGGGTTGGGCTCAGCGAGGATCCCTGGGGTACGCCGCAGATGACTTCGGTGGCCTCTGACTTGTACGGTGGTAGACGGACTCTCTGTGTTCTTCCGTCGAGGAAGGAGGTGATCCATTCCAGTGCCTTGTCCTGGATTCCGATGTTGCCGAGGCGCTGTACTAGGGTGCGGTGGCAGACAGTGTCGAAAGCCGCGGAGAGGTCCAGGAGGATGAGGGCCGCTGTTTCCCCGTTGTCCATCAGAGTTCGAAGGTCATCGGTGGCGGCGATGAGGGCGGTCTCGGTGCTGTGGTTCGCTCGGAAGCCAGACTGTGAGGGGTCGAGGGATCCATTCGTCTCGAGGAAGGCGGCCAGTTGTTTGTTGACGGTCTTCTCGATGAAGACAACTGTCCTTGTTTCTGGGTAAGATCTCCCTGAGGCCGATGGACCTCTTCTTACAACTGTCCTGGTGTCTGAGTAAGATCCCCCTGAGGCGGATGGACCTCTTCTTACAACTGTCTTTGTGTCTGAGTAAGATCTCCCTGAGGCTGATGGAGCTCTTCTTATAACTGTCCTTGTGTCTGAGTAAGATATCCCTGAGGCCGATGGACCTCTTCTTCAACTGTCCTTGTGTCTGAGTAAGATCTCCCTGAGGCCGATGGACCTCTTCTTCAACTGTCCTTGTGTCTGAGTAAGATCTCCCTGAGGCCGATGGACCTCTTCTTCAACTGTCCTTGTGTCTGAGTAAGATCGTCCTGAGGCTGATCATCCTCTTCTTCAACTGTCCTTGTCTGAGTAAGATCTCCCTGAGTCTGATGGACCTCTCTTACACCTGTCCATGTGTCTGGGTAAGATCTCCCTGAGGCAGATGGACCTCTTCTTTAACTGTCCTTGTGTCTGAGTAAGATCTCCCTGAGGCTGAGGGACCTCTTCTTACAACTGTCGTTGTGTCTGAATAAGATCTCCCTCAGGCTGATGAACCTCTTCTTACAACTGTCCTTGTGTCTGAGTAAGATCTCCCTGAGGCCGATGGACCTCTTCTTACAACTGTCCTTGTGTCTGAGTAAGATCTCCCTGAGGCTGATGGACCTCTTCTTACAACTGTCCTTGTGTCTGAGTAAGATCTCCCTGAGGCTGATGGACCTCTTCTTACAACTGTCCTTGTGTATGAGTAAGATCTCCCTGAGGCTGATGGACCTCTTCTTACAACTGTCCTTGTGTCTGAGTAAAATCTCCCTGAGGCCGATGGACCTCTTCTTACAACTGTCCTTGTGTCTGAGTAAGATCTCCCTGAGGCCGAGGGACCACTTCTTACAACTGTCCTTGTGTCTGAGTAAGATCTCCCTGAGGCCGACGGACCTCTTCTTACAACTGTCCTTGTGTCTGAGTAAGATCTCCCTGAGGCCAATGGACCTCTTCTTTAACTGTCCTTGTGTCTGAGTAAGATCTCCCTGAGGCTGAGGGACCTCTTCTTACAACTGTCCTTGTGTCTGAGTAAGATCTCCCTGAGGCCGAGGGACCTCTTCTTACAACTGTCCTTGTGTCTGAATAAGATCTCCCTGAGGCCGATGGACTTCTTATTACAACTGTCCTTTTGTCTGAATAAGATCTCCCTGAGGCTGATGGACCTCTCTTACAACTGTCCTTGTGTCTGGGTAAGATCTCCCTGAGGCGGATGGACCTCTTCTTTAACTGTCCTTGTGTCTGAGTAAGATCTCCCTGAGGCTGATGGACCTCTTCTTACAACTGTCCTTGTGTCAGAGTAAGATCTCCCTGAGGCTGATGGACCACTCTTACAACTGTCCTTGTGTCTGGGTAAGATCTCCCTGAGGCGGATGGACCTCTTCTTTAACTGTCCTTGTGTCTGAGTAAGATCTCCCTGAGGCTGAGGGACCTCTTCTTACAACTGTCCTTGTGTCTGAATAAAATCTCCCTGAGGCCGATGGACCTCTTCTTACAACTTTCCTTGAGTCTGAGTAAGATCTCCCTGAGGCTGATGAACCTCTTCTTACAACTGTCCTTGTGTCTGGGTAAGATCTCCCTGAGGCCGATGGACCTCTTCTTACAACTGTCCTGGTGTCTGAGTAAGATCTCCCTGAGGCGGATGGACCTCTTCTTACAACTGTCCTTGTGTCTGAGTAAGATCTCCCTGAGGCCGACGGACCTCTTCTTACAACTGTCCTTGTGTCTGAGTAAGATCTCCCTGAGGCCGATGGACCTCTTCTTCAACTGTCCTTGTGTCTGAGTAAGATCTCCCTGAGGCCGATGGACCTCTTCTTACAACTGTCCTTGTGTCTGAGTAAGATCTCCCTGAGGCCGATGGACCTCTTCTTACAACTGTCCTTGTGTCTGAGTAAGATATCCCTGAGGCCGATGGACCTCTTCTTCAACTGTCCTTGTGTCTGAGTAAGATCTCCCCGAGGCTGAGGGACCTCTTCTTGTCAATTCAGGGACCTTCAAGTGAACTCAAGTTCTCACTGGAAGCCATTGTGAACCGGTCAAAGCAGGAGAAGGCCTCTCTCCAAACCTCTGCTTCTACATTTACCCAAAGTCTCGCTTGTGTTCCCATCACGAGCTGGAGATGGGACAGGTTGGAGATTTGTTAAATAACTAGGACTTGCACTAATCCATCCATCTTTGAAAGAATGATGACCAAAGTCAGGGCCAACCTGGCTTGAGCGTCAAGAAGAGGAAAGATGTTTTTGCCCAACTTTGTACTCTGTTCTTCCTGATTTATTATTGGTCACAAGAACTTGAGTCTCTGAATGCCTCTCCAGAGAACCACACAACCAAACACACTGGCTGTGGGTGCAGAAAGAATGAGGTTGAAGATGCAAACCACAAATGCACAACCACCAAGAACCTGGTCACCAAATAGTCATTTGAGTGTGATAAACCCACTCTCACATAACCAGCCTTGCCAACCTGCTGCTGGGCAGTGAGGGAAGAACATTAAGGGGCATACTTACTAAGCTTTCACAAAATGCAGTACAAGTGAAGTTTCTGTGCTGCATAAAAAGGAGCGAGGAGAGCAGTGCCATTTTTCAAAGAAACAGCGCAGTTCTGCCTTCTCCTAACACTGGCGCACTTGTGGTTGTCTAGAGCCAAAGCAGGTTCCTGTGCGTCATTGCACAAGGGTGTCTGCATTGTGGTCAGGATAGTTTTTTGTGCAAAAGGGAATACTTTCCTGCACAAAAACTATCCTTTGAAGCTATTCCCTCTGTGCATGTGTGCTGCAGCTGCAGAAAGAGTCAATAACAAGGAGAAATAAATATAATTCTCCTTGTTTTTCCGGCCTCAGGTAGGCGCGGTCTCGCAGTCAAGGCAGGGGGCCCGCACTTGTGGAAGAGGACCCACAGTTGAGGCGGGGGGCTGGCACTTAGGAGTGCTGCGGAGGGACTGGCATCAGCAAGCATAGAGATACATTATGTACAATTCAGAACACCTGAAGGCACACTCGCAATGGAATTTTCCAGGTAGATGCAGCTGAAAAAAGGGGTACAGAAGGATATGTTTTCATTTTAAGGCCGGGCACACACTATCTCTATCTGACGGTCATTCTGTTTGTGCCTGCCGCTAAACTAGTGGGAGAAGGCCTCTATCTAGAGGGAAAGGTATGCACCTATTAGAATAGTGTATTCATTAGCAAGCAAGGCCCAACCTTGGAGAAAGAAATACATCCCAAGAGCTGCTTTTGGACAGACAGAGATTAGTTTCGATCATAGTGCAGCAGACCTTCTTTTTAGCAGTAGCTAACTATTTTAATGTTGCTATCAGAGGGAATATAAAATTTCAGGAACAAGTGCATTAGTATTAGGAGCTATCCATACATTCAGCATCATACATGGGGGCTGCAAGGGAGGAGGTATCCTCAAAAATACCTTTGTCAATCTGCATTAGAGCATCAATGTCAGTTTGCAACATAATGGCAGCATTGGTATCATGAATCAATATTTTCTGTTTGGGGGGTGAGGGCACAATAGGAGCAACAAGCTGGGAGACATTGTATGCAGAGGCAATATGTGAGAAAGATAACAGCAATCACAGCTAAAAAGGCGAGAATCTTCCAAACCCAGGATGTTACTGTGTTCCAAAAATACCCCTACATTGTCCAATCACCTGTCTCTTGGTGAATTTCAGCTCACAGTCTATGTAGGTTTTGTATGACCGAATAAACATTGGGAGCGTTATCAGGTATGTAAACAACCACTACTGCCTAAGACGCGAAAGGCCCCTCCCCCGTCTGCAAGGATGACATCTAACACCATACTGTTCTGCAAAGTGACTAGTCTCGTAGCCTGGAGCTCAGCAGTGACATTTGCCATTATCCCAGCTGTTGTATTGAAAAATGCTTCAACAATTCTTGTTAACTGGCGAATTTGAAAGCTATTAGCCATGGGGCCCCAAAACGGGAGGATGCCCATCAGAGCATTCCCAAATTGCTGTGCAGTGGTGTCTGTCTGCCCTGTATCCTTTGTGTCAACAACCCTTTTGACGGGGCAACATATACAGGGGGAAAACGGAAGAAAGATAGCAAGTGCCGGACCACCCTCTCGGGAGCCACACATGAGCTTGTGACGCACAGACAAAATAGACATTATGGGGTAGGCTCAGGGGCGGACAACTAGTCATCTTCAGTTTGTATGTGAAATTACACTTAGTCTCCCCCACCTTTATTCCACCACTCCCCTGGACACAAAACCTAGCTGGAGTATTAACCACTGAAACAGGTATTGGCTTGTCTTTGGTAATATTTCGGACCTGGAAACCTTGAAAATACTCAGAAAAATTAAACCATTGGAAATCAGCCATCTCCATCCAAAACAACTCCTCATTCCTTATTTTAAGGTACGTGTTACTACATGACATTGGGGATAATGTCCCTAAAGTCCCTGCTCCCGCTGGTCCTATAGGTGTAAACCAGCTGTAAAAGCATACATATTCATGCGCAGTGAAAGAATCAGTGCTGGTCAGACTTAAAGAAGTTGTGATTGGTAGTACACCAGCCAAAATAATTCAATCCAACCCTCGCAGCTAACCATGTATGACAGCGGCATAGACAACAAGTTGTCACTCTTATGAGTGACTGAAGGGAACAACCCACAATCCCATCAATTTGTTTTGTTAGACGCAATATGAGCATGATGCCACATTTGTATAAGTTCAAAAAGAGGGTGATGATGGACAGAGTATCTGAGTTAATCAGAACACTCCTACCCAGTCAACAGATCAGGGCTTGATCCATCACCGTTTTTTAGCTCACTGCACCATCCCAGTTCAGAACCTGGCTATATGCAAATTAGTCTGTCCCTGGCCCAGTGCATCATGGGAACAGGGCAGACCAAACTACCAAGCCAATTCTTCACTGGAAAGGAAACAAGCTTCCGGGGACCGGTTTCTGGCATTAAAGCCGTCTTCGGCCCGGCTTGCTTGAATCCTGATGGTGCAGTGAGCAAGGGACTCATGTCTGAGCATACCCTTCCACACTCATGGTGGCCAAAATAATTTCAAAAAGGGGGGGTTTCAAAAAGGGGGTGGTGATGGACAGAGTATCTGAGTTAATCAGAACACTCCTACCCAGTCAACAGATCAGGGCTTGATCCATCACCGTTTTTTAGCTCACTGCACCATCCCAGTTCAGAACCTGGCTATATGCAAATTAGTCTGTCCCTGGCCCAGTGCATCATGGGAACAGGGCAGACCAAACTACCAAGCCAATTCTTCACTGGAAAGGAAACAAGCTTCCGGGGACCGGTTTCTGGCATTACAGCCGTCTTCGGCCCGGCTTGCTTGAATCCTGATGGTGCAGTGAGCAAGGGACTCATGTCTGAGCATACCCTTCCACACTCATGGTGGCCAAAATAATTTCAACAAGGGGGTGGTGAATCGTTTTAGCCACCACAAGTGTGGAAGGGTATGCTCAGATGTGAGTCCCTTGCTCACTGCACCATCAGGATTAAAGCAAGCCGGGCCGAAGACGGCTGCAATGCCAGAAACCGGTCCCCGGAAGCTTGTTTCCTTTCCAGTAAAGAATTGGCTTGGTAGTTTGGTCTGCCCTGTTCCCATGATGCACTGGGCCAGGGACAGACTAATTTGCATATAGCCAGGTTCTGAACTGGGATGGTGCAGTGAGCTAAAAAACGGTGATGGATCAAGCCCTGATCTTTTGACTGGGTAGGAGTGTTCTGCTTAATTCAGATACTCTGTCCATCACCACCCCCCTTTTTGAATCGTTTTAGCCACCCCAAGTGTGGAAGGGTATGCTCAGATGTGAGTCCCTTGCTCACTGCACCATCAGGATTCAAGCAAGCCGGGCCGAAGACGGCTGCAATGCCAGAAACCGGTCCCCGGAAGCTTGTTTCCTTTCCAGTAAAGAATTGGCTTGGTAGTTTGGTCTGCCCTGTTCCCATGATGCACTGGGCCAGGGACAGACTAATTTGCATATAGCCAGGTTCTGAACTGGGATGGTGCAGTGAGCTAAAAAACGGTGATGGATCAAGCCCTGATCTTTTGACTGGGTAGGAGTGTTCTGCTTAATTCAGATACTCTGTCCATCACCACCCCCCTTTTTGAATCGTTTTAGCCACCACATGTGTGGAAGGGTATGCTCAGATGTGAGTCTCTTGCTCACTGCACCATCAGGATTCAAGCAAGCCGGGCCGAAGACGGCTGCAATGCCAGAAACCGGTCCCCGGAAGCTTGTTTCCTTTCCAGTAAAGAATTGGCTTGGTAGTTTGGTCTGCCCTGTTCCCATGATGCACTGGGCAAGGGACAGACTAATTTGCATATAGCCAGGTTCTGAACTGGGATGGTGCAGTGAGCTAAAAAACGGTGATGGATCAAGCCCTGATCTTTTGACTGGGTAGGAGTGTTCTGCTTAATTCAGATACTCTGTCCATCACCACCCCCCATTTTGAATCGTTTTAGCCACCACATGTGTGGAAGGGTATGCTCAGATGTGAGTCTCTTGCTCACTGCACCATCAGGATTCAAGCAAGCCGGGCCGAAGACGGCTGCAATGCCAGAAACCGGTCCCCGGAAGCTTGTTTACTTTCCAGTAAAGAATTGGCTTGGTAGTTTGGTCTGCCCTGTTCCCATGATGCACTGGGCAAGGGACAGACTAATTTGCATATAGCCAGGTTCTGAACTGGGATGGTGCAGTGAGCTAAAAAACGGTGATGGATCAAGCCCTGATCTTTTGACTGGGTAGGAGTGTTCTGCTTAATTCAGATACTCTGTCCATCACCACCACCCTTTTTGAAACATTTGTATAAGCACATTGTCTGTGTAGGACTGCCTATGTGCTTCTTTGTGTGGGGCTAGAGTAACAAAACATGGTTAGGGGGAACAGGTGTCGTACCCACCAAGGAATGTATAGGATATTTCTCCCCCAGATACCAGGGTATTCCAACTACTGCTGCTACTGCAATGAGAACAATCAGTGTACAAATTATTTTATTCTTTCCGGACCAATGCCTTGTCAAACGTGGTGGTGCAAATGGCTGTTCCTCCTCATTAACTGGGCGGCCAAAGGGATGCATAATGAAACAAGGGGGGAATGCAATAGTAAGGATAAGTGTTCCTAGTGTCAGTCAGATCCTCACTAGTACAGGCTCCTATTGTTCATCTATACTTGAGCACCGGCGGTGGAGCTTGCTCTGTCCTAAGCTCGTGCTGGTACCACGTCAATCATGATAAAGTACCGCAAAGGGATACCCTTTTGGTGTATCCTGTCCAATGTTCAGAACAGTGATCAAGTCTCTTATCATCCTTGTGGGAAGCTGGAGTCCCAGTCCCGCACCGCTGTCACCAAATGCGAGACCAGCGACTCCTCACTCAACGTTAGGCCAAGTAAGGACATCGTTTGAGATAGCCCTGCTCACCCCCTTGGTAGCTTGGCACGGGCATGCAGGCCTATCTCCAAGGCACGAGTGTATAGTATGTGCAACCAGACTCACAGCAATCTACTGGTGACACCACAAATGGACTCCACACAAGTTTGATAAAACAAGTATAAACTTTATATAATAAGATATACGATCAGACCACACGATACAAAAGCCAACATATAATATAGGGTAATATTTGTTACAGCTGGCTGGTAGGTTCAAATACCAATCACCGCCTTCCAAATGCTATGCTGGTCGTAATGCTAGAATCACACATGTTGCAATGGACAAACAATAGTGCAATGCGTATCAATACACTCCTGTGCTTGGCAAAGGAGAAATAATACAATGCGTGACAATACCCCCCGGTACCTTCCAATGGGAGAAATAATGCAATGGGTACCCCTACATGTACTGCGCAATGAAGGAATAAGGCAATGCGTCACACCCCAATAACGTACTTTGCAATGAAGAAATAATGCAATGCGCACTGCTACCATCATGTACTTTGCAATGAAGGTATAATGCAATGCAGGCCCCTACAATCCTGTACCTTGCAATGGAGAAATAATGCAATACATAGCGCTACAATCGTGTACTTCGTTATGCAGAAATAATGTCAGGCGTCATAAGACAGTCCGGCAGCAATATTGGCAATGTGTATTACCACAATCAGCCTCTTCGATAACAGTTGCCCCCCACACATATCAACAATGACATAAAGTACAGCTTCCCACTCTGGCCCCAGTACTGCCACTTGTTTTATCAGTACGGGCCCCAATCTGAGTCGAATCAATGGCTCACCTCGCCAGAAGGAATGAGAGACAGAGAGAGTGTCCCTTCGAGCCCGCACCCCACCTAGGTAGTGAACCACGTTACCTGAGGGCGCGACCCCATTATCCTCTTCTCCTTTAGTGAACTGGTCCTTCCTTGCAGAACTTTCTCATTGGGCCTCAGCGACTCGGCCTGGCAGCTCAGCTCCTCCGGGGCTGTTGGTCCGGACAGCGACTGTTAGGAAGGTCTCAGGCGGCCGCAGGGCACAAGTGCTCCACACTTCTGAGATTACGTTACTCCGGGTGCACGTTCACCACAGAACCCTCTGGGTCTCCTCTGGCACAAACCCACACACGCAACGCTGATGTGACTTCAGGTCGACTCTGAGTACACGTTCACCAGACACGCACACCGTGCTGCAGAGACTCACTTTCATCCACTGCACACAATGATCAGCCAATCACCTCCACCGTCTCAGGTTGCACCAAAGCATGCACACTGCTTCGCTGAGACTTACTCCAACTCGGGTGCCCCGACATCCAGGCACTCTTCACAAATGCCTTCGAATGCTCCATGACACACTCACCGTGGCCGAGCCTCACTTCTCCTCTGGTGCACTCAATGACCAGGCACTCTTCACCAGCGCCTCCGGTGCACCCCGACATGCACTCTGCACGTCCGAGACTCACTCCACTTCTGATGCACACGTTGACCAGGCAATCCTCACCAACGCCTCCTGTGCACCACGACACACACCCTGCATGTCCGAGACTCCCTTCACCTCTGATGCACATGCTGACCAGGTGCTCTTCACCAGCGCATGCGGTGCACCACGACACGCACCCTGCACGTCCGAGTCTCACTTCACCTCCAATGCACACGCTGACCAGGTTCTCTTCATCAATGCCTGCGGTGCACCATGACACGCACCCAACGCGTCTGAGGCTCACTACACCTTCCATGCACACGTTGAGCAGGCACTCTTTACCAACGCCTCCTGTGCACCATGACACGCACCCAGCGCGTCCGAGTCTCACTTCTCCTCCATGTGTCCAAGATCACAGGGCGCACCTTCCGAGGGTTTCAAGTCGCCACAACACGCACCCACCTAGTGGCTTGAAACTTCTCCAGAAACATTTATGTTCCTGTGTTTCCAAACAGGAAGCCAGCTCACCTCGGGCCCTTGGGGTAACAAAACACAGCACAAAGCACAGTCTTCTTCAAGCAGGGGGACCCAGCGCACAAAGCACTGACCCAACAGCTTCTTCCTTGGTTAAAACAGCAAACTGCAGGCCAGCCCCAGATCACCAATCAAGGGTCAGTCCTTCTTCAGTTGTTCCTTCCTTAGCAGAGGTTCCTCTTGACCACGAAATGGGTCCAAGCCTTTTCAGTCTCAATCCATTTCTATTCTAACGTTCAGGGGTCTCAGTTCTCATAGTTAGACCCCTAAATGTCTTTGAAATTCGTTGTGCTCACGGGTCCCTGAACCCCTGCCTAAATCTGTTCTGGGCGTTTCCCTCCCAGTGTCACCTTTCTCCCTTTGATACGGGCGGGGGGGGGGGGGGTCCGGATCCTTAATCACTCAGCAGGAGAAGTTTCAATTGTGTTATAGCAGCAGCCCAGGCCTCTTCACTTTCCCCGGGCTTCTCCTCCCCCTGCTCTCCAGATGCAGGTGAGCCTGGTGCCATCTCAACCCCTTCCTGGGTCAAGACTTCCCCCAGCTCTTCTCACCTCTCAGATCCAGACAGTCAATGCGCATTCAGCAGAGATGCACAGAAATGCTTAAAGCACAAATCTCAGCCACTTTCTAAAAGAGTGGTTTCTGAACACAGGGACAAAACACTTTTATAGAAAGATGTGTTATGACACTGTGAGTTCATACATACTAAACTTCACCTCTCCATTTTACACCTATGGGAAACTAGGATAACAGTTTTTTCACTGTCAGGACATAGCACACACCTCAGTATATGTCCTGCTTTTTACTTACACTGCACCCTGCCCAGGTGTTACCCGGGACCTACCACAGGGGTGCCTACTGTGTACGCAAAAGGGAAAGTAAGGCCTGACTTGTGGTTGCACATGTCAGGACAACATGCTAACTTAGCAAACTGCACGCAGGCCCTACACTGCAGGCCTAAGCTTCCTTCTCTGTGCCCCTTTGCATTACTAGCCCTGGCACACACAGTGCACATCACTAGGGACTTTACTAGTAAGGCAAATATACCAATCATGACCAACCTATTACCATTACACTTTACACAGGGAACCCTTGTACTTTGACACTGATCACCAGTGGCAAAGTACCCAAAGCATCTAAATTGGCAACTCTGTCAGAAAAATGGTCTAGGGGGAAAGCAAAACGTTTAGGGAACTTTAGTCAAAAAGGTCAAGTCCTACAACCCTAAACTAATCCCATTTGTACTATAGCAAAGTACACCTGACTTACACAGTCCATCCCTGTGTAATCGGACTTCTCCTTTTGGCCACCGTTCCTCACCCAAGGAGGCAAAAAGTACCTGGCAGCCCCAGGCACAGATGGGTCAGTGAAAATGGGCTCCTGAGCAGCTCGTATTTCTGGTAGAACTGCTGCATTCAACACTTTCTCATTCTCTGCATCTGTTGGTGTCCAAGTGAGCTTGGCGTCACTAAAGGGGACGAACTGAGGCATCTTCTCAAAATTCCGTCCCTCACCCATTGGTCATAGGGCAAGGGCAGAGGTACCTTATGGCAATGCGAGGCATGTATCCAGTTATTTCGGCCGGAAACCATGGCAGCAGTGCGAGTTAATAGGAGGACCAGCTCAGGTCCCTTCCAACGAGGCACCAAACTTTTCTTCCGCTGAAAGTTTGTAGTCAAATCATAATCCCCAGGCTGGATACCTTGTCCGGGCCCCTCTGGCGTAGCTGGTAGGGACTCACAGACCTGTTGGTGAATAAAACGCAAACTTTCAGTTAACTGAGCAAGGTAGTCAATCAATAAAGGGTACTCAATATCAGAAAACCAATGAGGACACAATACGCCCCAAACATTTGCCTGGCGTCCAAACATGGCCTCGTACGGTGACAATCCTGTCCTAGAATGTGCTGTTGTTCTTGTTGACAAAAGAGCTAATCGTAAAGCATCAGGCCACTGTAACCCTGTTGTCTCCTAAATCTTAGCCACTTTTAAATTGAGGGTACCACTGTACTTCTCAACCTGTCCTGCTGACTGGGGGTGATTGGCAGCATGAAATTTCTGATTGATACTCAACCCTTTGCATATTAACTGAATTACCTTAGCATTAAAATGACTTCCGTTGTCACTCCAAATCAAAAGGGGCAAGCTGAAACAAGGAAATAACTCCTTCAGGAGTACCTTTGCAGTCGTAAAGGCGGTATTGTCTTTAGTGGGATATGCCTCAACCCATTTACTGAATGCACAGACAACCACCAACACGTACTTCAATTTATTACACCTGTCTAACTCTATGTAATCCATCTGAAGGACCTCAAAGATGAAAGTTGGTAGGGCAAAATTACCAGGTGGTGTGCATCATGCATACCATACAGTATTCCACTAAATGTGCCGCTGTCTTTGGAATGTTGTCATTCTGCCATACAGGGTCAAACAATTTGCAGATACCCTTAGCGCTAACATGGGCTGGAGCATGGGCCATCATAACCACAGGGAAAACATATGCATCTGGCAATATCCATCTCTGTTTCTCTGACTTATCATTGCAACATCCCTCTTCATCCAAACGTGCTGTACTTTCTTGCCATATTGGTAATTTTTCTATCGTAACCTCACTTTGTATCTCTTTCACATTCTCAAGCGTGTCCTCAAACATGGTGACTTCAGGCACCCACGTAGCGGGACCTGCTACAAACATTCTCTTCATTTTAGTCTGTGCTGTTTCCTTATTTGTCTGGTCAGCAAAAGCATTACCTCTAACCACATCATCAGTAATTTTCCTGTGGGCGCTACACTTCACTATTGCAAACTTCTTAGGGAGTGTGAGCGCAGACAAAAGCCTCAATATAAGGTCACCATGTTGAATCTTGGTGCCATGGGAAGTAAGGAACTCCCTCTCACCCCAGAGTCGCACGAAATTATGCGCGAATCTGAAAGGCCTACTGACTGTCAGTATAAATATTGATAACCAGCCCCTTGCTCAATTCACAAGCTTGAATAAGGGTGACTAGCTCAGCTGCTTGGGCTGACAGATAAGGGACTTATGTCTCTATGACCGTACGCAATGTGGTGATAGCGTAAGCAGCGGTAGTGGTGCCATCTGGTAATTTAAAACAAGAGCCATCGACATATAGTTCCCCTTGGGGGTCAGATAAGGGAACATCAGTCAAGTCTACCCGTCCTTCTGTCTCTTCTTCTGTCCAGAAGATACAATCATGTTTCTCTGTTTCATCATTTTTCAAAGGGAGGGGCAGTAATGTGGCCGGGTTCAGAGTGGCACATCTTTTAATTGTGATATGTTTAGCCAACAAAGTTAATTCATAGCCTTTGATGGTGGGATTCTGTGATGCTGGGATACTGTGATGTGAGATGCTGTGTCTTAGTCTTATTCAAAATTGTATCCACAGCATGAGGTACCGGGACTGTGCGATCAGTATCAAGTACAAATCCAGCCAATTGTCTTATCGAGACGGCCACAGCCGTGGCCGCTCTTAGACAGCTCAGGAGGGCTCATGCTACAGGGTCAATGACAGCAGAGAAGTAAGCACATGGGTGTTGCTTAGCCCCAAGCCTTTGTGTTAAAACAGAGAGCGCACATCAGCCGTCACATGGACGTACAACACAAAGGATTTTGCATAGTTAGGGGTGCCAAGCACAGGTGCTGAACAAAGCGCAACCTTTAATTGTTCAAAAGACTGCTGACATTCAGGCGTCCAGGGCAGGGGAGCAGGCACATCTTTATTGATCAGTGCAAGCAAGGGTTTGGTTAATAAGGAATAGTTAGGGATCTACTGCAGACAGTAGGAAGTGATACCTATGAAAGCGCGCACATCTTTCTAAGTCTGAGGGATGGGCTTTTTAACAATGGTACCGATACGCTCAGGGTTCAATCTCCTACCCTCCTTCGACAGTAGGTGACCTAAGGAGGTGACCTCCTGTCGACCATACTGAAATTTGGAAGGGGACAATTTATGTCCGTGCTGTGCCAAGTGCAATAACAATTTAACTGTACTATTCCTGCTCCCTTGTTCTCTGTCAGAGGCAATGAGGAGGTTGTCAACATACTGAACCAATACATTACCTGCCTGAAGGGAAAGGGAACCCAATTGGCTTTTTAAAGCTGGATTATAGATACTCGGACTCTCAGGATAGCCCTGAGGAGCTTGACAGAATCTAAAACTTCTGCCGGCTAGTGTGAAACCGAACAAATCGAAACACTGAAGAAGGCATTTTTTAAGTTAATGACAGAAAAGAATTTAGCAGTGGAAGGAATCATTGTCAAAAGAGTAGTAATGTCAGGGACCACAGGAAACTGGGGAACCACTATTTTATTAACTTCGTGCAAATCAATCACAAAATGATAAACATTTACATGATCATTAGAGAAACCTGGAGGTGCCCTTTTAAGAATGGGAAGAATAGGATATTACAAATATTAGCAGTAGGCTCTTCAACAACTCCTTTCTTAATCAGTTCCTGTACTATTTGCAATGAATCTTGCTCTCCTGCCTGTGGTATTTTCATACTGGGGAATATGAGACAGAATAACATTGTCTTTAACTTGGATCGAAACCGGTGATATCTGAAATAGTCCTACATCCGTGTCGCCTGTACCCCACAAAGTGGGCAACACATCTTTTAATTCAACAGGAAGGGGCGCATCTTTGGACAGGCACTGCTTAGCTTATACCACATGTGGACCCACTGTCATATAGACACCCGCCGGTGAACAATAAATTGTGGCATGCAATTTCTTTAACAAGTCCAAACCCATCAAATTTTCTCCGCAATTAGAAGTTAACAAGAATGTCGACTCCACAGTGAAAGGACCTGTAGTCAAAGCAAGAGGTCTTGAAATTGGGCTTACAACCAGTACACAAGAGAAGCCTACCAAAACATTATTATGGCGAGCAGAGCTGCCCCAGGGAACAAAGAATGAGAAATAGAACGGTTTGTTGCCAGTGTCCCTCCTCTTTACAGTATGTGCATAGATTTGTTTCCAGATGCGTAGTGCCCAACTGCCTACTAGTGCGGGAAAGCTGTTGTGTCGAACCACCACGTCCTCCACCTTTCCCCTAGAAGCCTGCTGTAACAACACCTTTATCTTCAAATCCTTGTGCTTCTTCTCTGTCCTCTATTTGTCCTCATTGTCCCTGTGCTCATAATATTGAGCCATATTAAGGAGTAGCAGTGGACCAGGTGCGTTCAGAAGCCTGCAATTGCATTACAATTTCAGGAAGTAAATTAGTTGGCCAAACAGTAGCGAATACAAACCAAGATATGTTTATTCAGGTACACTCGAGAGGAGTCCGATCTGCCCAGTCGCTTTGGAGTGCTGCAGAGGGACTGGCATCAGCAAGCATAGAGATACATTATGTACAATTCAGAACACCTGAAGGCACGTTGTAAGAAACTGGCTCTGTATGTGCTGCACCCAGGTAAGGTACAGTGTGCACAGAGTCCAGCAGTCCCCAAAGGTAGGCAGAGGTTAAAGTTAGATAGAACCATACTCTCCAAAGTGGTAGCTTGGTCGAGCACTAAGGCAGTATTCGAGGACCGTGTTAATGCATTTATTGTGCACACTCAATCATCAAACGGAATTCACACACTCAGAGACTGAACTCGAGACCAATGTGTTTTTCTATATAAAAAAAAAAATTAATTTGTTTTAGAACCAAGCAGGCCTGGTACAGGTATGCACAAAATACTTTACAAATATAAGATGCTGTGTTGAAAATGCTCAAAATACAATAGGACTTGAGCACTGTTGGACTTGGCCCTTTTTGCAGGGTCATCCCTGAACTTTTGCCTTTCTCCTATATTTTTTCTGACCTATTGTTGGCTGTTTTATGACTCTGGGCACTTTACCACTGCTGATCAGTGCTAAAGTGCATATGCTCTCCATATTGTAAATTGATGTATGGATTAGTGACTCCATGATTGGCTTGTTAGGTTTACTTGTCAGACCCTAGTCTAGTACACTGAGTGTGCCCAGGGCTTGTAAATCCAAATGCTGCTGGTGGGCTTGCAGCACTGGTTGTGCCACCCACAGAAGCAAGCAGAGTTGTAAAATATGTCTAAGGCCTGTCATTGCAGAGCCTGTGTGCAGTCTGATACAGCCATGCTGACTGGGCAAGTTCACCCACTCGCCAGTCCTTAAACCTTCCCTTTTCTTCATATTATATTGTATTGTATTTGCATTTATATAGCGCTTATTACCCCTGACGAGGCGTCAAAGTGCTTTTTCGGCGAGTAGTACGCTACTCCGGGACCCATAGAGGATTAGTGTTGAATTATTATAATGAAACATGCAAGTACATTTTAAGTGGTGGAAAGGTTAGTCAGTTATTTGGATTTGGAATGATAGCAGAAGGATAGAGGAGGACAAAGGTTTGTATTTATATAGCGGTTGTTGATGCACACTATTCAGGAAGCCTATAAAGGATTAGTGGTGAATTAATATGGTGAAATATGAAGTAATTTCAGTGGTGGATATTAGTCAGTTACTTGGAGTGAGAAGGATAGCGGAGGGATAAAAGGGGAAGAAAGATTTGTATTCATATAGCACTTGTTACCCCTGATGGGGGTTGAATCGCTTTTCTGGCGACTAGCACGCCACTCCGGAACTTATAAAGGATTACTGTTGAAAATTAGTATAGAAAAAAAATATGAAGTAATTTGAGTAGTGGATATGTTATTCAGTTATTTGGGTAGTATATTAGTATAGTTTAATATGGAATTTGAAAAGTGAACGTGTTAGTCTGTTAATTTCGATTGCAAAGGATAGTGGAGGGATAAAAGAGTGAAAGATTTTTAAATTAAAAAAAATATTTTTTTTGTAGCTCTTAGCAATAGGAGGAGGCCTTAGGATGAGTAAAAAGGAGTTTCGGAGGGGAGGACTCAGAGGAAAGAGTCCCGAAAGGTCCATTGTAGGGGTTCGGCACAGCAAAAGAGGTGCCAGATGATGCAAGGAGGGGTAGAGTAGGAGATAAAAGGTGGTCTGTTAGGTGTAATTACAGCAGGGAGAGTGTATCTGAATGGGATGTAGTTACGTATGGTGTTGATTTGTGTTGTATTAGTGATGAGTGTATTGGTTAGTGTTATAGGATAGAGTTGTGTACTGTTTGTAGGTGATGGTGGATATGTGTGGTAGTTGGGATAGTAGGGTGTGTAGATGTGGTTTGGTTGGATTTGTAGTGCAGGCTGGTACATTAATTTGTGCATAGTGTTGTGCGTGGTGTAAATTTGGTGTGAGTGTCCTGCTCTGTTTGTGGATGTGGATGGTGTGGGCTGGGTATTGCTAAATGAGAAAAAGGGCAGCATTTCTGGTCCTGGTCCCAACCAGTCTCGAACAGGCTCAAACAGGAAACTGCCCTTGTCCTCTCTGCCCTTAACAGGCTCAAAAAGGTAACTGCCCTTGTCCTCTATGCCCCTAGCCTCGACGCCCGGGCTGAGATGCCCTAAGCCTGGCCTTTTTTTATAGCTCTAGTAATCAGGTGACCCCTTCAGCCAATGGAAACCCTAGCCCGAACACTATCCAATCACAACACTAGCCCTAAAATCTAGAGCCAATAGGAGACCTGGACCTTACAGCCAATCTTAGCCCTAATCCAAGCACCCAATCAGTTCACAAACCCTGAACTATGTCCAATAAAGGCCCTAGCCCTACCAGTAGTCCCAAAACAAGTCCATGCAACCAATGGCACAGGTAGCCCTAGTCCCTACTTCCAATAGAAAGCCTAACCTTACTCTAAGTCCCACACCTAGTCCAGCAAGCAATCACACCAGAAGCCCTAATCGCTACTTCCAATTAAAGGTCTAACCCTAGCCCTAGTCCCACCTTACTCCCAACAACCAATAACATAGGAAGCCGTAGTCCCTACTTCCAATAGAAATCCTAACCCAGCCCCAGTCCCAACCCTACAATGATTGAATCACAGACCCAGAAACCAATCAGAACCCTCAAATACCCAACCAATGAGGACATTAGCCCTAATCCAATAGAAACACCAGATACAACCACTAATCAGTGTAGACATGTAACAACCACTAGCAGACCATATAAGGTCCCAGCAACCTTAGACAAGGTTTGCTGGCCAGGGTGTTGGAAGCTGCCTCTCATGTTCAGTATCTCCTAGGAGAAAGACAGGCTCAATCCACACTTTGGACTTCAGCAGGTAAGGGCCTCACTAACTTGAAAATCTAACAATACTGTTTCAATAAAACTTGACTCCCCCTGCTGGCCAAAAAACGAAGTGCACAGGCCCTTGTAAAACACAGTTTAAACAGCTCACAGAAGCACCCTCTAATATAGAAAATCCCTGTTGCCGGGGGGGGGGGGGAGGCAGGGGGACTGATTTCACTGGTTTGTGAACACAAAATTGAAGCTGGGGGTGCACTGTTTTAACATACAGATCTTAGCACAGAGCAAAGGAGAAATTTGGAGGGAAAACAGAATTGTCACCAAGGAATGAGAGGGACAAACTACAGAGGTTGGACTGCAAATCCCACAATTCAATACGCTAAATGGAGGCTATCATGGGCAGGGAAAACCACAAGTTTAAAACACAACACAGGTGATAAAATATGCAATTACAGGCAGGCTAAAACTACAATTTTTAACTGTAACAACCCCAGGTATAGACAGTAAACACAGAAAGTGAAAATCTTTTTTTAAACAACTTTTTGTCTTGGGAAGAGACAGCACTAGTCTGTCTCCTTACCACTTCCTGGACTCTGCTCACTGCAATCTGGGGCACAGGGAGGCTGCAACTAACAAGATGGAGGAGAATGATTTGGGGTGCACCCTTCAAGGCCTAAGGGGCCTGGGCAGGTGTGAGAGGAGGGCTCAGACTTGCCTGGTAGCTGAATAGCCAATGGTCTTCTGGCCTGGGGGTGGGGGCTGGGCAGCTGCTTCTCCTGTTCAGAATCTCATAGGAGACAGATAGGCTCAATCCACACTTTGGACTTCAGCAGGTAAGGGCCTCACTAACTTGAAATCTAACAATACTGTTTGAATAAAACTTTACGCCCCCTGCTGGCCAAAAAAATGAAGTGCACAGGCCCTAGTAAAACACAGTCCCTGTTGTTGGGGGGGGGGGGGTTGCAGGGGGGCTGGTTTCACTGGTTTGCGAACACAAAATGGCATAGTTAAAGATGTTGATTTATTTGTTTTTAATGGAGCTAACCAAAGAGTGGATGTAGATATTGAAGAGGTGAGAAGAGAGAGGAACCCTGAGGCACTCTGCAATTCAGATGCATCTCAGATGACACAAAGGGGTGTCATCTTACTGATTGGGATATCTCACTCAGAAAAGAGGTGATCCTATTCAAAGCTGAGTCTCAAAGCCCCGTGGCCCTGATCCGGTCAGTCAAAATGGCATGTTCGACAGTGTCAAAAGATGCAGCCAGGTCCAGTAGCACCAAGGATTGAGTATTGCCATTATCAGCTTCCTTCTGCACACCCGAGCGTGTCTTACTGTCTAAGGGACCGAAAGGGATACTCTTCTTGTTGGCCTCAATTTTGTTAACAAAGAAGGTATTGATTGAGGCACATAGATTTTGCTTCGGAGTGGCAGAGAGGGTGACTCTGTCCAGGTTTGATAGGTCTGAGACAATCTTTAAATATCTCCTTAGATTTATTAGAGGCGCTCATGATTTTGTTCATTAACAAACTCACTTTAGTTTGCCTCAAGAGAGATTTATACATTTCCTATTGTTGAATACACTCAATATTAGACCCTGGGGTGTACTTAGACCACCACTTCCTCTCTGCTTGTCAGAGGTTGTAGTTTTGCTAGTTTAAATTTTACTGAGAACTTGTATCACCAACCTTCGAAAATGGCCAGTGACCACCATGAGTTTTGTGAACATGCGAGGAGCACTAGCAAGGCCAAAGGGGAGCACAGCGAACTGAAACTGTGTGTGGCCAACCTGAAACCACAGTTAATGCCTGTGGGACTGCAGGACGGGGATGTGAAAATAGATGTCCTGCAATTCCAATGCCACCATCCAGTTGCTTGAATGTAGGGCAGATTGTACTTGGTCCAGGTGAGCGCCCTGAACTTGTCCTTTTCGGGGAAGATGTGCAGAGTTCAAAAATCTGAAATAGAACCAAGCCCTTCCTCAAAATAGGAAAAAAATGGTCCAATAAAGGGACACGCCTAATTTAAGACCTACACAATGGCTCTATCCCATTTTCATTTGCTGAATTCTTAGCTAAATTTACTTTGGAGAACACCAACTGTATTACTTCTTAAAAAGTTAGATAAGTATATCTAAATGAAGTCCTCTTGAATTAACACACATGATTTCTCACTTTAAAATCGGGCACTCAACAGGCCATGTCACATCTAAAATATATAAAGCTAGCATCACCCATAAGCCCAAAACTCGACCTGATTGAAAACGAAAGTGGGCTAATTACTTTGAGCACTTAAACTTAGAACCCCCTTCTGAAGAATAACGTAATACTATCTGCATCACGGCTCTTCATAATAAAATTATACCCTTACTCACACAAACCTAGTTCTTTACTATGCACCTACTGCATTGAACTCCTGACACATAGTATAAACTGCTGGTTGCTGGAAAACAACCATGTTGGAACTGTAACTATTCCCCTGGACACTGGAACACATGTCTTTCAGGTGCATACATCTCAAAGTATTCTGGGGAAAAATGTGGTCCAGCTCTCTAAACTATTCAAGAGGACAATTGCATTTAATTTCTCATTAGTTGTTTTGGGTGCTAGATGCTCCATGATCGTGCTGAATATGATTGACAATGACGCCACAATACTTCTGACTATAGCTGTTAGGGTCATACTTTCAGAATGAAAATCTGTCATCATTTCTGGCGGGCAATAGTAACGTATATAAGAAGTACACGTAGCTCTCAAGATGCTCGCCTGAGTCCTCCCATAAGCTCCCAAACTGAATGAAGTACCCTAGACACATTTATGCAAATCACCCCTCTGGACTAAATACCTGAATAGTTCTTATCGTAACACACAGTTTGTCACAGATGCTAAAAAGCTCTTGCTTACATGTCATATTTTTTATTGGTTCTTCCTATTCAACTTTACTGTTACCTATATATTTTGCATGGATATTCCCTTTTTGGATTACCCAATAAGGTTGTGAACGCCCCCAAATTCATATCAGTTATTATGACTTTTCAAGTTTAATCAGATTATCATGATGGCTATTGCTTTTATACAGTTAGACAATGTATATCTGCCATGTTCTTTTGCCATTTACAAAAAGATGTTATTTGATCACATTTAACCAAAGTGAATTTAGTGTCAGTAAAGGATGCATCCCTCAATTGACTGCTGGAAGTGAAATTGATGGTCTAGAGTTATTTACCCAGACTTTTTCTTGTATTTCCTTTTAATTTTGCAATTGTATGTCAATTCTCAATAACCATTAAATGAAATTTAAAAAAGCAGTATCCATCAGAACAAGGCTTGCTCAAAGAGCACATGAACTGCAATAAGCTTTGGCCTTCAGTACATAACTGTATCATCAAGAGGCAACACCCCACCTCCCCCCACCAAAAGCCTGAGTAATGTTACAGGGCTTCAAAGGGGTGGTCCTTAACACAGCCTCACCCTAGGGCAAAGGAGGTTGTTTTGCTCCAAATAGCTGTGACAGCGACCCCCAAGTACCAATGGTTATGTATAAAAACTGTCTGTGTGCACTTTTAACCAACCTCACTAGTGGAGAGATTTCAATATCTTATCCCTCTTCTCTAAGAGCTAGACCCCAGCAGGAAAGTAGTGCCAAGGACGGAGTAAATGTTATATAAAAAACTACAGCACATTGAAGGCCAGGGTTTATCCTGGATTTAAATCTCTGGTCAATAATGCCTTTTCAAAAATGGCAGCTTCAATCTAGAACTTTTTCCTACTTTTCTGCATGAAATTAAGGAGAGCCTATCCAAGGCCTACTACATCCAAACCCACAATCTCCACCCATGATGTTATACAACATATGATAATCAAACACCTGGACAGGCGGTGCGACTGGGCCGACACAATAACCCAAGGACAGGGTGCATAATAAGTATAAGGTGGGACATGCCCTTGTGTGTGTGGCATGTCCTAATAGTGAATTGCAGCCATTTTCGTTTTTCACTATTGCAAGGCTACCTGTTCTCCATAGGTTAGAATGGGCAGTCAGATTATTACATTTTATAATCCTAACTGGTTCAGGGAACATGGTAGAAATTCAAGTTTAGTATGCCTGAACACAGAATGATAAAATACATCTTTTAGAGAAGTTGGTTTTAAAATTCTGTGTTTGAAAATACCACTTTTAGAAAGTAGGTATTTTCTTGTCTAACTAATCAAGCCTGCCTCTGCTAGGTTGTGTATTCCTTATCTGGAGTTTGAGTGACAGGGGTGGGGGATTCCAGGAGATAGGGTGAGTCTACCCAGTGGTGAATAGAGAGATCTGCATCTAGATGGGAGGGAGGAGTTGCACCTGGGACCTGAATAGGACTGTGCCTGGCCCCCACAGTGCTGGCTCCACCCCTGTAGTGCATCTGATGTCTCTGCCCTGCACAGTGAAATAAGAGAAGGAATCATGTCAACAGAGTGCTCCAGGACTGAGCTTTCCCTCCACAATGCTGGCTCCAACTCCTGTGGGGCATCTGATGTTTCTGCTGTAGTGTAGTTCCTATATTCTCAATAGGCTCTGCGTATTGAAATAATACATCCTATAGATTAGACGTAGGACTGAGGTCAACTAGGTTTCTATCGAATATACTAAACTTAATTGTGTGTGTGCCAGCTAACTCAGAGGTCACTAGAAACTTTCTTTAATACACAAGAAGGGATTAGTTTCTGACAACCGCATAAACATGACAACTTTGTTTCCCAAGAATAAGAAATATATCTCTAGAGTTGCGGAAACAATAGATAAGTATTTCACTCAGTCAATCGTGCATGCTTCGTTTCTACAGAGTTGCAGAGAAATAGAGAGACGGGCGTTTAAAAAAAAAAAAGGTTTATTGAACAGTCTTCTTTCTCATGCAAGAGAAGTGGACTGCTACAATCGTTATGCAGACTGCAAAGTATAATGCGTACAGCGAGAACAATATTATAAAATAATACTGTAAGAGTATTGTATGGTTTCTAAGCCATATAAAAATACATAAATAAATACACTGACTAAAATACTCAACTGGTGCTTCTAAAATACGCCAACCTCAGTGTACCTAACCTAGGTCTAGTACCAGGGAAGAAGTAAGAATTGTGTAGCATAGGTTTTAGTTTTGTTTGCCAAGAATCTACCCAAGATATCTCTAGGTTCTAATCAGCTCCATACCTTAGTAAGAATGAAGGAGGTCTCGTAGCTCTGTCAAGGGACTCGATTTCCCAACATCCCGCAAGGGGAGCTTGGAAACACTGGAGCTGGATTCTTGGCAGGAGAAGGGCAGCCTCCTGATCAGTGCGTCAGCTGGAGAGTCGGCTTCCTTCGGCACTTGCTGTAGCGAGCTGTGTCGGGCATGTAGATAGTGGAACTGCTCCGAACCACCGTAGTTTGCTATAGCAAATGAAGGTATATTTATACCTTGAAGGTGTTTAGGAATGCCATAGTTTTTACGTAAAGTCGGGCATAAGAACGTCATAAGGAACCCCTTGGGAATAGTTGTTCATTGTAAAACTAACTGAGTTCTTGGAGAAATCAATATTCAAGCAAGGGGAAGTTCCCTGACTGCTTAAGCCGATTTTCCAAGAAATCGTTGTGACGTTGGGTGCGGGTGGAAGTAGCCATGCCTGTATTTGGGTAGCATGGGCTATGCCCAAATAAGGGCTTGATTTCTATGCCTATATTAGGGCAATGTGAATTGTACCTATATAAGGGCATGAATCGGGAAAGTTCACTCAGATCCTAAAACGCCAAACAACACTGCTCTGCAGTGTGAAATGAAAGAAGGAGTCATGTAAACAGAGTGCTCCAGAATTGGTTTGGACTGGGCAAAGGCCCCTCTGCCTTCAGAGGACAAAGGATTTTGGGGTATAAATATTGGGACCATGATCCCAAGAATTTAGATCCCTTTTGGACTACAAGAAGAAACCTTTGCTGAGGAGAGGAACCTGAAGAAACTGAGGAGAGACTATCTCTAAGCTGAAGTCCTGCTTAGGGTATTGGCCTGCAGTGGTTGCCTGACTGCCAAAGGAAGGAGAAAGGAACTTTGTGAGCCTTATTTCAACTTGTGATGGATCTCCAAGGGCTTTAGAGAAGAGCTTGCCCCCTGACCGAAGTCTCAGGACTAGTAGACTTTACCAGCCTTTGTGGATTGCAGCTGGGAACGCTGTTTCAGTGGCTACAGAGGCAGGGAGCTGTGACCGACTCTCACGACCGGCCCGGTGTTCTGTAGGCACCGCATCAAACAACGTCCGCATCTTTCAACGTAAGCTCTGAGCTCATTGACTACATTCTGACACCTTCACTGAGCTGTTGCCTGCATGTAACCTGTGGACACCGCGACGTGCAATGCCTTGCTACACTAACTCGTACTGGCCTGCCAGATGTGATCACTGTTGCCGACTTCAAGTCCTGTGAACGCATCAGAGTTGGGCACAGCTCGCACGCGTCGTGACACACCGCCCGACTCGTACTGCTGTCTGGGCTGATCGACGCACGCTCCTGAACTCTGGCTCTGTCGCCGTACTGCAAGCTGCAAGCACCGCAACGAAGCACCATCTCGCCCTGCAACATATGTCTAGGACCCACCGACTCCGTCAACGGGCCGCTGCCTGCACCGCATTGAGGGACAACGCAGCCTGCAACGCTTTCTTATCTGCAACTCGCCAAACGCCGAACCCGGCTCGCACTCCCGTACCGGTCGCATCTAGTTAAAGCACTGTGACGGAGTCTGTCTACCCTTGAGTGGGCCCGTATCGACGCGGTCCGCTGGAATTGTTAGACTCTGTGTTATTTTCATCAATACTGTAGCCGGACAGGGATACCGGCTCGCACAGAACTCTGATTTAAGCATTTTTAACAAGAACTCTTGATTTTTAATAGTACTGTGGATTATTCTTATCGTTTTTGGTCTTGTGGTAAATCTATATAAAAGATACTTATCTTTATAAATATACAACTTGTGTGGCGTCCATTTGAAGTGTTGTCAACTGTATGTTTGGTGTTCACAAATGCTTTACACACTGCCTCTGAGATAAACCTGTCTGCTCATGCCAAGCTACCAAGGGGGTGAGCAGGGTTTATTCTAGGAGTGTACCCCCTTACTCTGACTAGAGGAGAGGGTCTCTATTTGTCACAAGTACCTACCTGTGCCAACTAGAGACCCCAATTCTAACAAGCACAATTGAAACACAGGGGTTTCAAAGGCAATGCAAGACTTAATACATTTCTAACATTGAGCTCAATGGACTTTTCAGCAAAAATGCAGTTAATTACTTTTTGGATTACTTTTGCTAACTCAGAGCTGGATCCTGGATTCAGCCCTGGGACATTTCCTGAAAACAATTGAAGAAATGCGTTTTACTTATTCAGCCTATTTTTAGCAATTATTTGTATGTTTCAAAATTCAACACTTAGAAGATTTTTCAAGCAAAATCGGTCAATGTTATCCTATGGAAGGAAATTGTATCATCGGTAAATTAGGTTTGCCATTACTTTTGCTAATCAGTGCTGGATGCCTAGAACCAGCACTGGGACCTTTCAATCAATCAGAGAATTTATAAAGCGCACTAAACACCCATGAGGGTCTCAAGGCGCTGGGTGACTGCAGCTAGTGGTCGAAGAGCCAGGTCTTGCGTAGTCTCCTGAAGGTCTGTGGGTCTTCTGTCTGGCGTAGGGGTAGAGGGAGGGCGTTCCATGTCTTGGTGGCGTGGTGTGAGAAGGACCTGCCCCGGCGGTGTTTCTGTGGATGCGTGGGATGGTGGCCAGTGAGAGGTCGGCGGAGCGGAGTTCTCTGTTGGGTACGTAGAATGACAGTCGGCTGTTGAGGTATTCTGGGCTGGTGTTGTGGAGTGCTTTGTGTGCGTGGGTCAGGAGTTTGAAGGTGATTCTTCTGTCGACGGGGAGCCAGTGCAGGTCTCTCAGGTGGGGAGTGATGTGGTCTCGGCGGGGGACGTCGAGAACCAGGCGCGCCGAGTCGTTCTGGATTCTTTGCAGTCTGCTGATGAGCTTGGACGGGGCTCTGGCATAGAGGGCGTTGCCGTAGTCGAGTCTGCTGCTGATGAGGGCGTGGGTGACAGTTTTCCGTGTGACTGTAGGGATTCATCTGTAGATCTTGCGGAGCATGCGGATGGTGTAGAAGCAGGTTGAAGAGACTGCGTTGATTTGGTTGGCCATGGTGAGTTTCGAGTTGAGGATGACTCCCAGGTTGCGTGTGTGGTTGGTAGGAGTCGGGGCGGTGCCCAGGGAGGTGGGCCACCAGGAGTCATTGGGTCCGAGGAGGAGGATCTCTGTCTTGTCAGTGTTCAGTTTGAGCCGACTGTCTTCCATCCAGTTGGCAACAGCCATCATACCGCGGTGCGGGTTGGCTTTGGCGGTGAGGGGGTCATTGGTGAGGGAGAGGATCAGCTGTGTGTCGTCGGCATTCAAGATTATGTTGAGGTCGTGGAGCCTGGCGATGCGTGTGAGTGGAGCCATGTAGATGTTGAAGAGCGTCGGGCTGAGGGATGATCCTTGCGGGACGCCACAGATGGTCTTGGTGACTCCTGAGTGGAACGGGGGAAGGCGGACTCTTTGGGTTATGTCGGAGAGGAAGGATGTGATCCATTCCAGGGCCTTGTCGCGGATCCCTGCATCGTAGAGGCGTGTGCGTAGTGTGTGATGGCAGAAGGTGTCGAAGGCGGCGGAGAGGTCCAGGAGGATGAGGGCTGCTGTCTCGTCGTTGTCGAGTAGGATCCTGATGTCGCCTGTGGCGGGGATGAGGGCAGTCTCGGTGCTGTGGTTTCTTGCGGAAACCTGACTGGGAGGGGTTGAGGATGTTGTTATCTCCCAAGTAGCGGGTGAGCTGGGTGTTGATGATTTATTCGATGACCTTTGCCGGGAACGGGAGCAACGAGATGGGCCGGAAGTTCTTGAGGTTGCTCGGGTCCGCTTTGGGTTTCTTCAGCAGGGCGTTCATTTCGGCGTGCTTCCAGCACTCAAGGAAGGTCGCGGTCTTGAATGAGAGGTTGATGATGTTACGCAGGTGGGGTGCGATGGGGCTGTCAGCCTTGTTGATGATGTGGTGGGGAAGAGGGTCGGATGGGGCGCCGGAGTGGATGGTGCTCATGGTTGTGATGGTCTCTTCGGTGGTCACGCTGGTCCATGCGGTGAGGTGGTCGTGGTCGGTGGGTGCCGGTGGTAATGGTGCAGTGGGGTTGGTGGGGCGCGTCCGGGGATTGAGGCTGTCGTGGATGTCGGTGATCTTGCGGTGGAAGAAGGCAGCGAGGGCGTCGCAGAGGGCTTGAGATGGCGGGATGTCGTTAGTGCAGGAGCCAGGGTTTGAGAGTTCCTTCACGATGTTGAAGAGCTCCTTGCTGTTGTGTGTGTTGTTGTCGAGGCGGTCTTTGAAGGAGTCCTTCTTGGTGGTCCTGATGAGGTGGTGGTAGTTGCGGATGGCGTCCTTGAGGGCTGTGTGGCTATCGGGCGGTTTCTCGTCGCGCCAAGTGTTTTCCCGTCTCCGAAAGGCGCGCTTTGAGGCTAGGAGTTCTGGGGTGAACCAGCTTGCTCTTTGGCTGGGGTCCCTGTTGGTGTGCTGTTTCATTGGGGCTAAGGTGTTGGCGCAGTCTTCCATCCAGTGTCTGATGACGCAGGCCCCCTCCTCGGGGTCGGTGGGGTTGGTCGGGGGGTTGAGTGCGAGGTGAGCTTGTAGTAGTTCCTTGGTGACTTTGCCCCAGCGGCGTCTAGGGATCTGTGGGGTGTGAGACGGGTTTCTGGAAGCTGAAGTGGACGCAGTGGTGGTCGGTCCAGGTGAGCTCGGAGGCGTGGCTGAAAGCGACGTGGGGACTGGAGGTGAAGATGGCGTCGAGCGTGTGGCCGGCAATGTGGGTGGGTGTTGTGATGATCTGTGTCAGTCCGAGGGTGGAGAGGTTGTCGATCAGGGTGGATGAGTTGCTGTCATTGTTGTTTTCCAGGTGGTAGTTCAGGTCGCCAAGGAGGATGTAATTGGTGGAGGTCAGTGCGTGCGTGCTGATGAAGTCTGCGATGGAGTTGCAGAATTGGGGGCGGGGTCCGGGTGGTATGTAGACAAGGGTGCCTCTTAGGGTGGTCGTGGGGTCCGTGTGAATCTAGAAGTGCATGTGTTCAGTGGTGTTGAGGGTGTCAGTGGTGCTTGTGGAGACTCTGATGGTGCTCCTGTGGATGATGGCGATTCCTCCGCCAACTCCGTTGGTGCGGTCTCTGCGGGTGATCTTGTATCCGTCGTGGATGGCTATGGTGATGTCTGGGGCAGCGGTTTCGTTCAGCCAGGTCTCTGTCAGGAAGGCGATGTCTGGTGATGTGGAGTCGAGCAGGTCCCAGAGCTCGACGGCGGGTTTGCTTGCGGAGCGGGTGTTGAGCAGGATGCATCTGAGCTGAATTGGTACCCTCGTGGTTGGTGGCTCAGTGTCTTTGGTGCACCTTTCTTGTAAACAGGTGAGTAAACTCGTTTTCGGTATTCGTACGATTTTTCAATAATATTTGTAGTTTGTAAAAATCGACAAAAGAATTTTCACAGAAAACAGTCAATGGCTTCCTATGGAGGGAAATGGCATCAGCGGTAAATTACTTTTGCGATTACTTTTACTAATCACTGCTGGATACCTAGATTCAGCACTGGGACATCTTTAGTAAAAAAGTGAGTACATTTGTTTTGGTAATTCGCACAATTTTTAAGGAATATTAGCAGTTTTCAAAATTCGACACTTAGAAGAAATTTCAAGTAAAATCAGCCTATGCTATCCTATGGAGGAAAATCAGGTTATCGATAAATTAAATTTGTGATCATTTTTCCTAGTCAGTGCTGGATACCTAAATTTAGCACTAAGACATTTCCTGAAAACAGTTGAGTAAATTCGTTTTTGTTAATCAGACCATTTTTAGTGAATATTTTAAAGTTTCAAAACTCAACACTTCAAAAAAATTTCAAGTGCAAACCAGTCAATGTTACCCTATGAAAAAAAAGCAAGTTATCGACTTTCTGGCAAGTACTCGACTGGCAGAGTTATGGTTCTGGGGGTAGACTCAGGGGTCCCTCAGCGTCGGTGATCCACTCTAGTTACACCCTCAGCGACACAGGGGCGGCCAGTAGCAGAGTGTATGAGGCCCAATGTTATCCTATTGAGGATAGGGTGTCTTCGTTTGGTGGCCGCTGACGAACAGGGCACACAGCTTTTGGAGCAAAGCTCCTGAAGTTAAGCTCAGGGCAAATAGGGGTGTAGGTAAGCACAAAAGTTGCACCCTCAGCGGCACTGGGGGGGCCGGGTGCAGAGTGCTGTTTTGAGGTTGGGTGCCCTGTTGTTTTCTATGGAAAGACTGCTGGTCGAACAAATACTGCCAACTCGGGGACGGAGATTCTTCAGGTGCGACCACCACTTCGAGGGGTAAGTAGGGATGTCGGAGGTTGGGTAGGCACCTTTGGTTTGGGCCCTCATTGGCGTGGGGCGTCGGTTGCAGGGGTGCCTTTCGGCGTCAGAAAAGGCTTACCCACTGATGGTCGCGGCAGAGGGGTCCCTGGTATTGAGGCTGCAGGCGGCGTCTGGAGTCTTTAGGTGGGTCTTTGGCCGTCGGTTTCTGGGTCACAGTTGCTGGGGAGACCACCTCGATGTGTTTTCCCAATGAAGTTTGGGCCAAGCTCGGCGGGTGCAGAGTGGGCAGGATCCACGGTCTCGGTCTGGGGCCAGATGTTTTAGATGCTTGAGCAGGGCCGCTGCTCACAGGAGTCCCAGTCTGTGGTAGAGCAAGGCAGTCAGGTCCTCCGGGATTTTCAAGGTTGCTGGCCACTGGAGATGCCGGGGTTTAGCAGGAGCAGTTTTAATGGTCGACAGGCCAGTAGGGCTGGGGTCAAGTCAGTTGATGTTGACCTCTGGTTAGCAGGCTGCCCGGCAGTTCTTTCTTCTTGTTCTTCTTGTCGTTTATGAATCAGGATTCCAAAAGCAAGGTTCGGGGTCCCCCTAAATACTGAATTTAGAGGCGTTACAGGTAGGGTATGGGCAGGGACCAATGGGTCCCTTCCCTGGGGTGAGTACACCCCCTATTCTGCCACTCTCCAGTGGCAGGGGGCAGGAGCCTAGTCTTGATTGGGTAGGGCTCCCCATCTTCAAGATGGCGAGAGCCCGGAGCTGGGCTTCACCTCGCTTCCCCCACCTGAGGGGTGGGGTTGGCAGGGGCTGGCACACCTCCTTTCCTCTCTTGTTTTTCCTGCAGGTTCTCCCGCCCAAAGGGGGGGGGGGGGTCAGAAACAGTGGGGACCAGTTGCCGACGACAGCAAGTGGTCTGGGGAAGGTCACAAGGGCGGCATGCCTTTGAAGCTTCCCTTGCCAATCCTGGGGTAGGGAGCCTAGCACCTCGTACCAGGATGTGCATTGTGCAGGCCCTCTAGAGGGAATGGCTCTTGACCCAGGGGTCTAGCAACATGTCTGCTGGGTGGCATCCTAAGGTGCCTCTCAGTCAGGACACTGGTTGTGGGTTACTTTCAGGGGGCTACTCTAAGTTGCCCTTTGTTGTGTGTTTTTCATTGAAACTCACACTGGAACAGGTTCAGAGCTAAACTCAAAACGCATCTATTTCCCACAGCTTAGCTCCTCTTCCTGTTCTCTGGCCTCTGGATGGGTTGAACTTGCAGTCAGCGCGGGGACACACAGTTCTGTGCAGCCAGGCGCTTAATAAATGATTATTATTATTATTATTATTATTAATCAGTGTGGGTAGAAAGTGCTGAGGAGTTTGATACCAAACTCCCCAGCCTTCAGTGTAGCCACCATGGTGCTGTGGAGGTCGTAATGACAAACTCCCAGCACCACATATTCTTTTATTGGTCCACTGCACTTACAGTGCCAGTGAATGGACACTGACATTGTAGGGGCACGGGGCTCATGCCTCTGTGCTCTCACCACTGGCATCGTGCACCCTGCTAGAGGGTTGACTGATCTAGGCCAGGGCAGTGGTTTGTAGGCATGGCACACAGGGATGTGTTCAAACTGGGGTGAATCTTCGCTCCAACCAAACGCACAGCTCAAGTCGCCATGTAGGCTGTAATCCAATCCTGTCAAATTAATCCATGTATTCCATTGAAATCCAATTTTTAAACATTTTATGTAACTTTTTCCATTGTGAACTTTTCCACACACAGAGTGGATATGCCAATTTTCAAGTTTTTCTCATGTTTTGGCCGGGCCATCCAAACCTCTTCGCAAAACACGAAAGAAGCATTTTCGTCTGAGGCAGTGTTGTTTATTGTAAAACCCAATGCATTTCGGGCCACTGGGGCCCTTCGTCAGGGGTTGCTAAAATGACAAATAAAATGACCAATATTACCATAACACCTTTACCAACATTAATACTAAAACTTTGATGTGTGATTAAATGTTGAATATTCCATGTGAATTAACATGCTTTACACCGCTTCTCACATTTTCGATAAACATCATTACAATGGTGGGATTTTCCAAACATTACCCAATTTTTATCTCACCCACCCACCTTACTACCTGTGTCCATAGTCTGTCTAGTCCCCAGTTGCTTCTGTAATTATTCCTTCATTTAACTTTTCTTGTTTCAACAGTGCGTGTTTGCGCTAAATAACTTGCCAGATTTCTAACCCTTTTATTGACATTTCCCGCCAGCCTTATGCACGCAACAGACGCCCCCCCTTGTGCACTCCAATTGCACAACACTCTCTCTGTAATCCATGCTCCTTTCTCACTTTCCTTCACTTATTGCGCTGCCTGCTTTATTCACACTCATAACAACCCGTGTGCGACTCACCCCCACTAAACCTTCTGTTGGCACAGCTAAACTTTGGAATACCTTGCCCCCTGCCATCCAATCTGCCACTACAGAAGCTAGCTTTAGGAAGCTCCTAAAAACTTGGCTCTTTATGCAATAATCTTGATCTTCCCTAGGACTATTCGCTCTTCGCTGTAGGACTCCCCAGCGCCGGGACACCTCACCTGAGGTAGCTGTTCGTGCTTTACAAGTATCTGTATTATTATTATTATTATTATTTAAACTGCTGCATTCACTCCTATTCCTATTCTCTCTTGTCCAATTACGCTCACACACTAACGAGAATCATTGTTGTAATTAAAGCCCTTCATGGGGATTGCACCCGGGAATAGGGGCGAGGCGCGCCCTTGATGATTCAGGAGTTAAAATCAAAAGGTAGCGTGAAATCTTTGCAAGAAAATATGCTTCCAGTGAATTATGTTCTTCCACCACAAGGTGGCGGCTGAACACTGCAATGAAGCCGATCCCCAGGTGGACGCCCCTTGTCACATTAGAACAGAGGTCTTCAAACTTTTTTGCTCAGAGCCCCCCCATGACAAAATATTTTGAGGTAGGGCCCCCCTCCAAAATGTATTGCAAGGATTGGGGGAGCAGGAGGGGCATGGCTGTGCGCAGGGGGCAGGGCTTACGAGATGATTTCAGGAGAACTTTTTTTATAGCTTATAAACCGCACTAGCTATGAGGTTTATAAAACAGCAAATACATCAAACAAAAACATGTATTATCCCAAATATACTTATTCCCATAATTGGGTCACACTCTTGGACCTCAATGCAACTACACCTGTTGCACTAATAACTGCAGTCCTGAGTAGCAGGCTATCTCCTCTGCATCCTTTGCCTCTTCCCCACCATGATGGACCATCACCTTGGTCCTATTGCTAGAAAGGAAATTAAACCGCCAGGCCTTTTTTTTAAAGGTACAAAGCCATAATTGTGATGCAGCAGGCCCCTTAAACCCCTGGGGCCCAGTCCGGCTTCATCTGCTTCCTTAATGATAACCAGCAGTGGCCACTTACACACCTGGCAGCAGTTCCAGCTCCACTAGTCAAAGGCCCTTTTAAAAAAAAAAAAAGAGACCACGTATATTGTCGCCTTCTTTGGAGTATCTCTCTGAAGAAGATGTCTCTGGCCATTTGTAAACATTCAAATGAGTTCCCATACAGTGCTCCCTATTCTGGAACTTCTCTTTGACAATACCTACGAATCTCAATCCTTTCCTTTGTCTCCTAGACCATTACTGATTAAAGTGAGGCCCCAGGGGTCGAAAGGATTAGGCATCTGCATCTGAATGCAACTGTGCTGGCCTTCTACCTGCCACCCCTTGGACTCAGATTTAACACAAAAACTGCCCCTGAATGATTAATGCTGACTTTGAGGAGCCTCTGCCTGAAAGTGAAAGGTGTGGTGGTAGTGCAGAAAGTTAAAGAAGAAACCCCCGTTAATTGATTAAGTCCCTTAAAGTTAGGGCCACTGGACTTATGGGTTTTTGCAGCAGCAGCGTTTTCCACATAATTATGAGTTGGCTACATAATCCATACTTTGCAGATTCCAACAAAAAAACTTGATTCTAGCTCAAACGGAACAAAAGTTACTTAAAACGTGGCAAAGTCGGGAGCAGTGGAAGGACCTTTGCAAAGATTGACTGGTAATCTTGTAGTTGCTTATTGCTGTATTTGGGTGATAAACTGGAACTAATGAGGTGAAATATTTCCCTCGACAGTGTTGCCGTGAGTTAAAATGACAAAATAATGAAGTAATGCTAACCACATAACGTGCCACATTGTTCCGCATAATTTACCTGTTCCTGCTGCATAATTTAGTCAAACCTGCGGCATAATGTGGTCCTCTCCTGATGAGTTATTGCAGCAGCTCTGCTCAAAAATTCATGGTTGCAAAGATTTGAATTTTACACATTTCTAAACCCACCAATTCTCTCACCCCAATCCCTTGCTACCTTACTCTCAGCAGGAAACAAGCAGAAGTTACCCTGATGTGCACCCAATGTCAGTTGCAATGAAATACACTGGAGAGTGTGGTAAAACCAAGTGCAGTTCACACTTGCTGAGATTGCATTCAGATGTGGCGCACTGTGAAAGGCCTAGTGTGATTGACAGTTGTAGAAGAGCACCCAGAAAAGGCAGTATTTAATTTAACAGAACATTGAATATAATATTGCTCTGTTTTGGTCATAAACGTAAAAAAAAGAACAACAAAATTTGACATAGTATAGACATGGATGATACAAGCAGCAAGAACATGGAAGCCTTGGGGTTTGAAGAAAGCCGGTAAATATGTGATATTAGTTTTCTACCAACAAATTAGTATGGTGGATGCAGCTCAATTTACGCAAGTCAGCCATTTTCCAGGTTAGTTTAATCACACTCCAAATATTCCACGGGTCAAATGTTTTCTGTCACAAATGGAAAACCTCTGGCACACGTTTCATTATTTTTGCCAATAATCAGAAAATAATATTTCTTTTATGTTTTCAGAGCCCAAACAATGCTCACAAATGAGGGCAATGGGCTCCCAAACGAAGCGCAATGGCTAGGATATTCTTATGGAGTGACAATCTTCCAGACTCTCGCCAAATAACCATAGACACATTTGTTGAAAGTAAAACACTGTTTTTTGGTAGTTTTCAAAATGTGTTATTCACACACAGCAACTGACTGTGGGCCTTCTCGTGCCCTCCGGTGCTGGCCCTCTGGAGTGAGACAGGACATGCAGACGAGGCCTCACGGTGGCCCTGGGACTCGATCTCACCGCGCTGCCAACTCGCAGAGCCTTCAAAACAATCGCTGATGACGTGCACTGGCAGCTTGGACTTGCTGGTGAGTGCTCCTCTCACAACAGGCAGAGGATAAATCTTCTCTAAACAGCTGCACCACATTAAGGGGGACCTATACAGACTATTCGGCACTAAATAGCTGGTTTGGGGAGTGTGGTGTTGGGGCCCTAGGCCCACATGGTGGAGTGAAGCAGACACAGGACACCAGTTAGGGATAGCAGATCTGGCCACGAGCACGTGCGCTCTGGCTCTTTTATTGGCAGCGTCACCTGACCCAGTGACGTCTGTGGTGGGTGGGTGTACAGTGTATGGTTACACTGTAAACAACTAGACTGTGTCCTAGCAGGACACTACATTCCTCCCAAACTTTAATGAAAGGAAAAGCGAATGTCCAACCTGCAAGAAAACAGAACAATAACATTTGATAGCCCCAACAGATCTTCAGGCGATCAGCTGGGAGAATGTTGAAAGTTCCAGGACTACAAAGTCAGTCAGATGAGCTTCACCTTGGCGGTGTACTTCAGATCATCCTTGTCTTGCTGTGTTGACGCTTATATACAGTGTTCATTACTTGGAACATTGGGAGCAGAGTGGGTGTGACCCTTGAGGGGTCTCGCAGGTGTTCTTAGTCCAGTGGATGACAACGCTTGTTGGTTGTAGGAGACGACTATGGCACGAGAGGTCTTTCCTTGGATTTGCTGATCTTGATGCCTTCACATCTCCGTCCGGCCAAGTAACTTCCGACTTGCCTTCCTTGCCAGACTCCTCTCTCACTGGAGCCTCGAAGACTGGCCTCTCCTGCTTGGACTCTTCTCTCACTAGAGACGCTGGGAGGACCCTCTTGCCGGACACGATGGGACCGGGTGGGCCGTGCGGGCTTCGCATGAGCCGCGCAAAGGCGTCGCTGCCGAACTGCCAACGGACTCACCACCAAGTCTCTCATGATGTCCTCGGGGGTGTTGATGTCATCCGCCAGGATGGTCTTGCCGTTAGGACATGGGTTCAGTGTCTTCAACAGACCATTTCTCGGTGCTAGGTGTTTACCTGGGGCCTTCATGCTTCCTGTTGCCTGTCGTGGAGCTGCCGCTGCTGCACCTCTCCCATCCGGATTCCTCTCTCACAGGACATGCGGCCGAGGCCCTTGTCCCCTGGACTGCCACTTGATCGCGTGGGCTGTGCAGGTCGCTGCGGAACTTCGGACATGGCCACAGTCGAGTCTTGTGTAGTCCACAAGGGTTGATTGTCTAGTGCTCGGGTATGCTCTGCTTCGGCAAGCTTCAGGTTCACGGGGCACCCATGCAGTTCTTCAGTGGTTGGTCTCCACGAATGCAGGTTGAAGGATTACTGGGATCCACACGGATGTTGCGATGTTCCTTGGAACAGCACCGATGTTCCTGTGTGCTGACTGTTGCAAATGCTCCTTGGACAGCACCGATGTTCCTGTGTGCTGTGGTTCTCTCTCTTCCTTTGTGGAGTGATGTTGTGATTCTCCATTCTTCCTCTACGTTCTCTTCCTCGACGCGGTCAGGTCTTCTTTCTTGCTTTCTCATGCTAACCAGGATTCTCCATGTAGCGGGCCCTCTACATGTCGTCCCCGTGGTCTTGTCCATGTGGTAGGACACTGTCTTCACTTGGCTTGGTGACTAGACCTGTCGTCGTATCTTCTCTGTTGTTGCTTTTCTTTCCTTGGTGACCAGACTGGGTGGTCGGTTTTCATCTTGGGCATGAGTTGCCATGCTGTGCTATTTTCTTTGTGGTCGCTATTCACCGTCACGGTGTTTTGGCGTTGGCGCGCTTTGTCTGCGCGGAGGAGGGTTGCGTCACCGCTCCTGGTGCAACTCTGGTGCGTGCTGCCATGCGTGCTGACGATGGCGCTCCGGTTGCTGCGAGACATCGCGGTCTCTATTGGGGACCTTTGTGTGCTGTCCCGTGGCGTTGGCGTGTCGCTGTGTAGCGTCACTCTGGCGCTCCTGATCCCTGGCACGTTCCGGCGCAGTCCTGCGCGGTCCTGTCGTGCGGGAGTGGAATTCTTGGACGCCTGTCGCGTTTTTGTGCTTAGTGGTACGGTTCTGTGCTTCTGGCGCGTTCCTGCGCGGTCTCCTGATGTGTTCAGGAGGTTGCATATTGACGTGGCGTCATTCGGGCGTGGCTGTGTCCTTGTGCTTGGACAGTTCATTCGCCATGATCCTGGTGGTTGCAGTCTTTGGCCTACGTTGCTGCGGGCTTGTCTTAGACTGAATTCTGTAACTGGTTCGTCCAAGGCTTGTTCCTGTTCCTTGGGATGCTTTATTTGCCTGCAATTGCTCGTTCCGGCCACTAGATGGCAGTGGTGTCTTTGATTTCGTCGTGGGCCCTGGTTTGCTGTGGTCTGGATGCTTCCTGCTTTCTACTGGGAACGGAGCCTCGGCTGATTAGATCTGGAGTTGCTATCTGCACTTTGTTGGTGAGGAGCTTACTTGCTGGGGTGGAAAAACACAGAACTCACGGTGTAGCTGAATCACCATCGGAGGGTTTCTTGGGGTTTTGGTGAGTTGATCCCTTCTTTGCACCCGGACTTTTCCTCCGTGTTGAGTCAGACCTTGTTTCTGACCTCGGGAGGTGCAGGGGCTCGAGGCACGCAGTGCTCAGTGTTCGGGTGTTGGGGGGGGGGCGCCAGCTGAGGCAGCGCTGCTGGTGTCCCACGTGCGTTTTCCCTGTGGTTTACTGGTTCTGGGAATGCCTGCCCCACTCCTCTTCTGCAGTGCTGCTTATCCTCCGGGCTGCGCTGGGGGCTTTGTAATCTTCCTCGCCCTGCCACTGCGGCATCAGGGCTCACTCGCTGCGCGGCGGGGAGGGTCGGAGCTGCAGTCTGGGCTCAGCTCGGTCTCAGACGGTTCCTCTATGCCTCAGATGCGGGGCAGGCGGTCCCCGCTGTTTTGCGGTGAGCAGTTTTATTTCTTTAGGCTTCGCAAGGGGGGCCTTGCACTGCTCTTACCGGCTGCTGTTTTTCCTCGCTTCTCCACCCCTTATGTGCCGCAGGCTCCCCTTACAGTCTGCTGGGCACTTTCCGACGCAGGCAAGCTTCGCTTCCAGCCGGGGCTCGTATTGTGGTCGCGGGTGGGCTCCGCTTTACTGTACACATGTGAAGGGCCTTTGATAGACTTTCCCTTTTCCTCTTCCCGTCCGCAGCAGCTTCTCTGCATACGGGGTACAGGGGACGCCTCAGGCAGGCCGCGGGTGGGCTCCGCGAGTCGTGCAGTAGTGTGGATTTACTTTCGGCCACAGCGGGTGGGCTCCGCTTTCATTGTTCTCCCGCCGCCGCAGCTTCACACTACACACGCTGCGCGGCGGGGGCTGGGAACGCTCCTAGCAGGCCGCGGGTGGGCTCCGCTGGTCTTGCTTTGTCCACTGATTATGGGGGGGTCGCTTCAGGCTCACGCGGCCCCCCTGGCAGTCTATATCGCCCACGCTCACCTCCGGCCTACGGGCCTTGTTCAACCCCGCGGGTGGGCTCCGCAGGGGTCTCCGTTTTCGGGCACTCCGTCGCGGCTGATGCGGGCGGGCACCGCTTGGCTCTCGCTTCAGCCCCAGGCAGGGGGGCAGCTCACAATGTGCTACAAGGTGCGGGGTCGGCTCCCGGTCACCTCGTCTGTCGTGTCTTGTCGGCCCGGGGCTTAGCTCACGCCCCACGGGCCTCTCGGCGCGTTGCGCCGTTGCAGGGGGTGCCCTCTAGGCGGGAAGCTCTCTCCCTCTTTCTTCCAGATGCTTGGCAGTGGCACGCACGGGCATCACTACCGACCTCGTCGCCAATGTGGTGTTGGGGCCCTAGGCCCACATGGTGGAGTAAAGCATGACACAGGACACCAGTTAGGGGATTGCAGATCTGGCCACGAGCACGTGCGCTCTGGCTCTTTTATTGGCAGCGTCACCTGCTGCGTTTCCAGGCTGTCTTCATTTGCTCACCGAGTAAATGAAGACAGCCTGGAAACGCAGCAAATTAACATCGCTGCACTTCCAAGCCATCCATTTACATGTACTTTCAGAGGCATTTGCGCCCCCCCATGGGGGCGTGCCCCACAGTTTGAAGACCTCTGCATTAGAAGCTGGATGACTCTAAAGGAGCAGCCTGCCTTCATCTCTGTGTGTGTCTTGGGGCCTGTGCGATGCAAGCAGCCCCAGTAATAGGGACCACTTCGCATTGGCAGAGCCTTGTACCCCTGAAGTCTTTCTGTGGGAAAGGTGGGTGGGGTTCAGGGGCTGGGAGGATGATGTGAACCGAGTACAATGTCCTAATACCCGGCCTATACCTTCTTCAATATTACGTTGGGGGGGAGGGGGGGCGCTCTGCATCAGTTTATTTTGCTCCGGGCTCCAATGTCTGCCTTTTACAATTTTTAATATGAGAAATCACGTACACGTCATGATATGAAAAAACAAAAAAATGCGCATGTTTGTACAGTTTGGTGCAGTACTAATAATTGAGCAGCACAGAACTACTTTTCTTTTTTTTTTTGCTTAATTGTACTAATATATTCTGTGCACGAAAACAATGTCTTGGTCAGTGTAGTGAGGACAGAATTCACCTGCAAGATTTAATAACACAATCCAACCACTCAGACGGATCAATGTTTGTTAACCTATAAATCGACATATCTATCTTTTGCATACCTTCCAGAATTAGGCCTGGGCGGTAAATTCCGTTCCGCTCACGGAATTTGTGTAAATTCTTCGTTCCATGACTTTGCGAAATTTTTTGGTTGTTTGTGTTCTCAAATGCGTGTTCGCAAGATATTTCCCCCCAAGCATGCAAACAGCGATTCCGAACAGTAAAAAAGCATCGCGAACAAGCAATTCCGCGTGTTGGCGGAATTTCTGCGTGTTCGCAGAGATTTTTTACCGTTTCGCATAGATTTGGTAATACGATTACGCAAATTCTGCCCACCCCTGCCCAGAATGTACAAATACGCATGAACAGCATAAAGCATATAATTAGGTACCTGCTTCATTATAAAAAAACACTTCAGCCTCGGGGCTTCCTGCTCTGTCAGCCTGGCAGAACTCAGGGTAACAGAGGCCAATCTTCTGGAGGCCCCTCACTGCCAGTTCTTGGGTTTCAATAAACAGATCAGGGGTTTCTGGGAGTTGTAGTCTTGTTTCTGAACAACTGGACTAGATTGCTACTAACAGCTATGTGCCGGTGCTATGGCGCCCTCTGGTGACCCCGTGCAAACATCTGTGCATTACCTCTACTGAAGTGCAGGTCACCCCCGGCTTTTCACAGTGCATAGCTATTTTTCCACATCATCCTAGTATCCATTCTTCCACTTTCTTTTTTATCAGATCCAACTTTTCTCTAGTAATTTCTTCTAACTTCGAAATCTACTCGACCCTTGTATTCTTCCTCCGCGAGGGCCAGTGGTTGTTGTCGGGCTCTGCAGTGCAGTGTAAGAAAGGTTGTCCCATCTTGCACAGGCTCAAACAACTATTGCAGTTGGAGCATTCCTTAATGTCCTTTATTAGTGTGAAAATAGGGCCTGTTCTCGCATGGATAATTCTGCTGGGCACTACACGGTAGCAGGATGGACAGAGCAGGAGAAGGGGAACACCTTTCATATTCTCTTCAATCAAACACTTACAATTCCGGAGTTAAATAAAGTACGTGCACAGTTACATTCACTCGCATAATTAAAAGTACTTCTTTGGGGGGAGGGACATGCCAGCACGAGAGCGTACTTAGGGGATGCAGCGGCTGCTCGCGCTCTCTATTCCTGTTCTGTTTGATTAGCGCCATTTGTTTGCGCTAAATGCATCCTCGTGTCTTTTTAGACGAGAGGGAGCATTTCTCCACTAAATGCAGAATTACTCTGGCGTAAATGCATTGTAAACATGAGTGGAAATGCTGAGGCTGCACTGCATTCCTACTTTGAATTTTATGGAGAGACCACACGACTAGTGCTCGATGTCTGCATGACGAGGAGGCTCCCATCAATTTATGGAGAGACACATGACTAGTGCTCGATGTCTGGATGACGAGGAGGCTCCCATCAATTTATGGAGAGACACATGACTGGTGCTCGATGTCTGCATGACGAGGAGGCTCCCATCAATTTATGGAGAGACACATGACTAGTGCTCGATGTCTGCATGACGAGGAGGCTCCCATCAATTTATGGAGAGACACATGACTAGTGCTCGATGTCTGCATGACGAGGAGGCTCCCATCAATTTATGGAGAGACACATGACTAGTGCTCGATGTCTGCATGACGAGGAGGCTCCCATCAATTTATGGAGAGACACATGACTAGTGCTCGATGTCTGCATGACGAGGAGGCTCCCATCAATTTATGGAGAGCCACATGACTAGTGCTCGATGTCTGCATGACGAGGAGGCTCCTATCAATTTATGGAGAGACACATGACTAGTGCTCGATGTCTGCATGACGAGGAGGCTCCCATCAATTTATGGAGAGACACATGACTAGTGCTCGATGTCTGCATGACGAGGAGGCTCCCATCAATTTATGGAGACACATGACTAGTGCTCGATGTCTGCATGACGAGGAGGCTCCCATCAATTTATGAAGAGCCACATGACTAGTGCTCGATGTCTGTATGACGAGGAGGATCCCATCAATTTATGGAGAGGCCACATGACTAGTGCTCGATGTCTGCATGACGAGGAGGCTCCCATCAATTTATGGAGAGACACATGACTAGTGCTCGATGTCTGCATGACGAGTAGGCTCCCATCAATTTATGTAGAGACACATGACTAGTGCTCGATGTCTGCATGACGAGGAGGATCCCATCAATTTATGGAGAGACACACGACTAGTGCTTGATGTCTGCATGACGAGGAGGCTCCCATCAATTTATGGAGAGACACATGACTAGTGCTCGATGTCTGCATGACGAGGAGGATCCCATCAATTTATGGAGAGACACATGACTAGTGCTCGATGTCTGCATGACGAGGAGGCTCCCATCAATTTATGGAGAGACACATGACTAGTGCTCGATGTCTGCATGACGAGGAGGCTCCCATCAATTTATGGAGAGACACATGACTAGTGCTCGATGTCTGCATGACGAGGAGGCTCCCATCAATTTATGGAGAGACACATGACTAGTGCTCGATGTCTGCATGACGAGGAGGCTCCCATCAATTTATGGAGAGACCACATGACTAGTGCTCGATGTCTGCATGACGAGGAGGCTCCCATCAATTTATGAAGAGCCACATGACTAGTGCTCGATGTCTGCATGACGAGGAGGCTCCCATCAATTTATGGAGACACATGACTAGTGCTCGATGTCTGCATGACGAGGAGGCTCCCATCAATTTATGGAGAGACCACATGACTAGTGCTCGATGTCTGCATGACGAGGAGGCTCCTATCAATTTATGGAGAGACACATGACTAGTGCTCGATGTCTGCATGACGAGGAGGCTCCCATCAATTTATGGAGAGACACATGACTAGTGCTCGATGTCTGCATGACGAGGAGGCTCCCATCAATTTAAGGAGAGACACATGACTAGTGCTCGGTGTCTGCATGACGAGGAGGCTCCCATCAATTTATGGAGAGACCAAACGACTAGTGCTTGATGTCTGCATGACGAGGAGGCTCCCATCAATTTATGGAGAGACACATGACTAGTGCTCGATGTCTGCATGACGAGGAGGCTCCCATCAATTTATGGAGACACATGACTAGTGCTCGATGTCTGCATGACGAGGAGGCTCCCATCAATTTATGGAGAGACACATGACTAGTGCTCGATGTCTGCATGACGAGGAGGCTCCCATCAATTTATGGAGACACATGACTAGTGCTCGATGTCTGCATGACGAGGAGGCTCCCATCAATTTATGGAGAGGCCACATGACTAGTGCTCGATGTCTGCATGACGAGGAGGCTCCCATCAATTTATGGAGAGACACATGACTAGTGCTCGATGTCTGCATGACGAGGAGGCTCTCATCAATTTATGGAGAGACACATGACTAGTGCTCGATGTCTGCATGACGAGGAGGATCCCATCAATTTATGGAGAGACACATGACTAGTGCTCGATGTCTGCATGACGAGGAGGCTCCCATCAATTTATGGAGAGACACATGACTAGTGCTCGATGTCTGCATGACGAGGAGGCTCCCATCAATTTATGGAGAGACACATGACTAGTGCTCGATGTCTGCATGACGAGGAGGCTCCCATCAATTTATGGAGAGACACATGACTAGTGCTCGATGTCTGCATGACGAGGAGGCTCCCATCAATTTATGGAGAGACACATGACTAGTGCTCGATGTCTGCATGACGAGGAGGCTCCCATCAATTTATGGAGAGACCACATGACTAGTGCTCGATGTCTGCATGACGAGGAGGCTCCCATCAATTTATGAAGAGCCACATGACTAGTGCTCGATGTCTGCATGACGAGGAGGCTCCCATCAATTTATGGAGACACATGACTAGTGCTCGATGTCTGCATGACGAGGAGGCTCCCATCAATTTATGGAGAGACCACATGACTAGTGCTCGATGTCTGCATGACGAGGAGGCTCCCATCAATTTATGGAGAGACACATGACTAGTGCTCGATGTCTGCATGACGAGGAAGCTCCCATCAATTTATGGAGAGACACATGACTAGTGCTCGATGTCTGCATGACGAGGAGGCTCCCATCAATTTATGGAGAGACACATGACTAGTGCTCGATGTCTGCATGACGAGGAGGCTCCCATCAATTTATGGAGAGACCACACGACTAGTGCTTGATGTCTGCATGACGAGGAGGCTCCCATCAATTTATGGAGAGACACATGACTAGTGCTCGATGTCTGCATGACGAGGAGGCTCCCATCAATTTATGGAGACACATGACTAGTGCTCGATGTCTGCATGACGAGGAGGCTCCCATCAATTTATGGAGAGACACATGACTAGTGCTCGATGTCTGCATGACGAGGAGGCTCCCATCAATTTATGGAGAGGCCACATGACTAGTGCTCGATGTCTGCATGACGAGGAGGCTCCCATCAATTTATGGAGAGACACATGACTAGTGCTCGATGTCTGCATGACGAGGAGGCTCCCATCAATTTATGGAGAGACACATGACTAGTACTCGATGTCTGCATGACGAGGAGGCTCCCATCAATTTATGGAGAGACACATGACTAGTGCTCGATGTCTGCATGACGAGGAGGCTCCCATCAATTTATGGAGAGGCCACATGACTAGTGCTCGATGTCTGTATGATGAGGAGGCTCCCATCAATTTATGAAGAGCCATATGACTAGTGCGCGATGTCTGCATGACGAGGAGGCTCCCATCAAGTTATGGAGAGGCCACATGACTAGTGCTCGATGTCTGCATGACGAGGAGGCTCCCATCAATTTATGAAGAGCCACATGACTAGTGCTCGATGTCTGCATGACAAGGAGGATCCCATCAATTTATGGAGAGACACATGACTAGTGCTCGATGTCTGCATGACGAGGAGGCTCCCATCAATTTATGGAGAGTCACATGACTAGTGCTCGATGTCTGCATGACGAGGAGGCTCCCATCAATTTATGGAGAGACACATGACTAGTGGTCGATTTCTGCATGACGAGGAGGCTCCCATCAATTTATGGAGAGACACATGACTAGTGCTCGATGTCTGCATGACGAGGAGGCTCCCATCAATTTATGGAGAGACACATGACTAGTGCTCGATGTCTGCATGACGAGGAGGCTCCCATCAATTTATGGAGAGACACATGACTAGTGCTCGATGTCTGCATGGCGAGGAGGCTCCCATCAATTTATGGAGAGACACATGACTAGTGCTCGATGTCTGCATGACGAGGAGGCTCCCATCAATTTATGGAGAGACACATGACTAGTGCTCGATGTCTGCATGACGAGGAGGCTCCCATCAATTTATGGAGAGGCCACATGACTAGTGCTCGATGTCTGCATGACGAGGAGGCTCCCATCAATTTATGAAGAGCCACATGACTAGTGCTCGATGTCTGCATGACGAGGAGGCTCCCATCAATTTATGGAGAGACACATGACTAGTGCTCGATGTCTGCATGACGAGGAGGCTCCCATCAATTTATGGAGAGACACATGACTAGTGCTCGATGTCTGCATGACGAGGAGGCTCCCATCAATTTATGGAGAGGCCACATGACTAGTGCTCGATGTCTGCATGACGAGGAGGCTCCCATCAATTTATGTAGAGACACATGACTAGTGCTCGATGTCTGCATGACGAGGAGGCTCCCATCAATTTATGAAGAGCCACATGACTAGTGCTCGATGTCTGCATGACGAGGAGGATCCCATCAATTTATGGAGAGACACATGACTAGTGCTCGATGTCTGCATGACGAGGAGGCTCCCATCAATTTATGGAGAGACACATGACTAGTGCTCGATGTCTGCATGACGAGGAGGCTCGCATCAATTTATGGAGAGACACATGACTAGTGCTCGATGTCTGCATGACGAGGAGGCTCCCATCAATTTATGGAGACACATGACTAGTGCTCGATGTCTGCATGACGAGGAGGCTCCCATCAATTTATGGAGAGACACATGACTAGTGCTCGATGTCTGCATGACGAGGAGGCTCCCATCAATTTATGGAGAGGCCACATGACTAGTGCTCGATGTCTGCATGACGAGGAGGCTCCCATCAATTTATGGAGAGACACATGACTAGTGCTCGATGTCTGCATGACGAGGAGGCTCCCATCAATTTATGGAGAGACACATGACTAGTGCTCGATGTCTGCATGACGAGGAGGCTCCCATCAATTTATGGAGAGGCCACATGACTAGTGCTCGATGTCTGCATGACGAGGAGGCTCCTATCAATTTATGAAGAGCCACATGACTAGTGCTCGATGTCTGCATGACGAGGAGGCTCCCATCAATTTATGGAGAGACACATGACTAGTGCTCGATGTCTGCATGACGAGGAGGCTTCCATCAATTTATGGAGAGACACATGACTAGTGCGCGATGTCTGCATGACGAGGAGGCTCCCATCAATTTATGGAGATACACATGACTAGTGCTCGATGTCTGCATGACGAGGAGGCTCCCATCAATTTATGGAGAGACACATGACTAGTGCTCGATGTCTGCATGACGAGGAGGCTCCCATCAATTTATGGAGAGGCCACATGACTGGTGCTCGATGTCTGCATGACGAGGAGGCTCCCATCAATTTATGGAGAGACACATGACTGGTGCTCGATGTCTGCATGACGAGGAGGCTCCCATCAATTTATGGAGAGGCCACATGACTGGTGCTCGATGTCTGCATGACGAGGAGGCTCCCATCAATTTATGGAGAGACACATGACTAGTGCTCGATGTCTGCATGACGAGGAGGCTCCCATCAATTTATGAAGAGCCACATGACTAGTGCTCGATGTCTGCATGACGAGGAGGATCCCATCAATTTATGGAGAGCCACATGACTAGTGCTCGATGTCTGCATGACGAGGAGGCTCCCATCAATTTATGGAGAGACACATGACTAGTGCTCGATGTCTGGATGACGAGGAGGCTCCCATCAATTTATGGAGAGACACATGACTAGTGCTCGATGTCTGGATGACGAGGAGGCTCCCATCAATTTATGGAGAGACACATGACTAGTGCTCGATGTCTGCATGACGAGGAGGCTCCCATCAATTTATGGAGAGACACATGACTAGTGCTCGATGTCTGCATGACGAGGAGGCTCCCATCAATTTATGGAGAGACACATGACTAGTGCTCGATGTCTGCATGACGAGGAGGCTCCCATCAATTTATGGAGAGACACATGACTAGTGCTCGATGTCTGCATGACGAGGAGGCTCCCATCAATTTATGGAGAGACACATGACTAGTGCTCGATGTCTGCATGACGAGGAGGCTCCCATCAATTTATGGAGAGGCCACATGACTAGTGCTCGATGTCTGCATGACGAGGAGGCTCCCATCAATTTATGGAGAGACACATGACTAGTGCTCGATGTCTGCATGACGAGGAGGCTCCCATCAATTTATGGAGAGACACATGACTAGTGCTCGATGTCTGCATGACGAGGAGGCTCCCATCAATTTATGGAGAGACACATGACTAGTGCTCGATGTCTGCATGACGAGGAGGCTCCCATCAATTTATGGAGAGACACATGACTGGTGCTCGATGTCTGCATGACGAGGAGGCTCCCATCACTTTATGGAGAGACACATGACTGGTGCTCGATGTCTGCATGACGAGGAGGCTCCCATCAATTTATGGAGAGGCCACATGACTGGTGCTCGATGTCTGCATGACGAGGAGGCTCCCATCAATTTATGGAGAGACACAAGACTAGTGCTCGATGTCTGCATGACGAGGAGGCTCCCATCAATTTATGGAGAGGCCACATGACTGGTGCTCGATGTCTGCATGACGAGGAGGCTCCCATCAATTTATGGAGAGACACAAGACTAGTGCTCGATGTCTGCATGACGAGGAGGCTCCCATCAATTTATGAAGAGCCACATGACTAGTGCTCGATGTCTGCATGACGAGGAGGCTCCCATCAATTTATGGAGAGCCACATGACTAGTGCTCGATGTCTGCATGACGAGGAGGCTCCCATCAATTTATGGAGAGACACATGACTAGTGCTCGATGTCTGCATGACGAGGAGGCTCCCATCAATTTATGGAGAGACACATGACTAGTGCTCGATGTCTGCATGACGAGGAGGCTCCCATCAATTTATGGAGAGACACATGACTAGTGCTCGATGTCTGCATGACGAGGAGGCTCCCATCAATTTATGGAGAGACACATGACTAGTGCTCGATGTCTGCATGACGAGGAGGCTCCCATCAATTTATGGAGAGACCACATGACTAGTGCTCGATGTCTGCATGACGAGGAGGCTCCCATCAATACCTACTCCTGCTTGATCCTCAGCCAGGTTTGTGCTATTTCAGTAACTCTACATACATACATTATAAAGACACAGTGCACAAAGTGTGACACTGCACATTAAATAGACAACACGAGTAACACTTTGCAATATCATTGTATCCAAGCAGAATTGGACATGCATTCCTGTTTGAATACCCCTCGGAAACCATCGGCCGCCATTGTTTGAGAGTTGCGCGTTTTTGCTGATTTTGAACAGATACTGGTCTGTGTTGGGCGGAATTTGGGTTTGTGCTTCGTTTTATGATGGGTCTCAAAATCTGGCAACGCTGGCTGTAGATTTCCATAAATATGTGAGAGAGAGCAGAAATGAAAGTAACAAGATGAGCTGCGTTAAATAAGGTTCACGGAGCATGAAGCGCACATTGGGATGAGCGGTCAGCTGTACGCAAGGAATGCACTGGCTACAAAACATAGTTTTAATGAGTGTGATTCATGTCAGATGTAATTAGAATATTGACATTATATAAAATGTTAACACACATTATAGCTCCTCATGGGAACAGTCCAAGCCCAGACTGCCAAGCCAGGTCCTTACTGGATGCATCTTGGGACCGGTTGGGGTTTCGCCTCTCATCAGCCAGGCTAGCTTCAATCCAGTGACACAGTGAGCAAGGGACCCACGTCTCGCCCTTGGGACCTTATAAGTGTTTAGCCACTCAACAGTTGATGTTGTTGCACCAGGGATATTGTGCTGGAAAACGAAATACTTATAAGGTTCCAAAGCGAGACCTATTGGCTATGCCAATGCTTGTTCTATTTTGGGGCAGCCCTCAGCCCCAGTTATTCAGTCTACCGCCTCTGGTTGTGGCCAGGGCTGATGCGGCTCCCTAAACCCCCCCTTCACCACTGTCTGGTCATGTACGGGGGGGTGAGGGGGTGGAAGAAGTTGAGTCCTGTTTGAATAAACAGTGCTGTATACAAGGCGGCCATCGCACTCAAGTAAGCGACTGGCTCCTTACTATCCTTACAGCGCCTCGAGACCCCAACGGGCGAGAGGTCACGCTTATTAAACGCCTGATTGATTGATCCCAAAAGATATCTGGCTTCTCTTAAGGTTGCCCCTAACCCCTGAACCCTTTGAAATTCCAAAACAGTTCACATTTGTCATCTTAGGGAAGTGAGGCACAGGAGGAAGGTACATTCATCAAGTTTGTACAGTTTTGCTTAATTTGAGAAATTGGGAAAAAAACACTGCTCTCCTTTGCAGCAGCTTCTGCTCAACGTTTTACATGAGGCATTACTGTAAGTTTCACTTTAGCCTTTACTTTTAAAAGACCTTGTCTGGGCTTCCCAAAAACGACCATTGGGCTTTGCAAGGTGCCAATCGCTGACCGTTGCTTGTCATTGTCATGTGCTGGCTTCTTGCTTCCTTCTTCATGCCTTGTTTGTTCTCCATAGCCTCCTTACCACCCTCTAATTGGCTCGTTTGTATCCTTCTGCTACTCACTTTAGCACCAAATATTAGATCGAAAAACAGCAGCAGCTGCAGAGCCTGGCACATCAGCCAGCGCCCCCATGGGCGTCAACAAGGTGCCATGCTATGTTTACAGCGAGGACTGTGCACATACATGTCTTGTTCCCTCGAGAAGCCCAAAGCTAGAACAGACAGACAGCAGCTCTAAACCTTATTAAATAAGGGGGGGAGAGGGGGAGGGGGTTTGAAAAACCATTGAGCAACCAAAGCCCGCCAAATGTGTTACTGCTCACTTCTAGGCCATGGACATTTTGAGAAGTTGTCCAACATTTAGCCACTGTGTTTTATTTAGTTATGTTGACTATGTGGCTTGTATTTATTGTTTGAATTGTAACACATTAAATTAAGTTATATTTGTTTCTATTTTGATTGTCTTATTATTATTTATGTCCAACTAATCTTTGATTTAACCAGTTTTTTTAAAATGAATTCATATTAATAAAGATTGATGATATGTTTAGTGCACTGTAGTCTATTAATACAGTCTGGGGGGGCGGGCCTGCTTGGAAGGACAGCGCAGGGGCGGCACCCAGTCCGGGGGGGGCGGGCCTGCTTGGAAGGCCAGCGCAGGGGCGGTGCCCAGTCGGGGGGGGGGCGGGCCCTGCTGGGAAGGCCAGCGCAGGGGCGGTGCCCAGTCTAGGGTGGGCGGGGCCTGCTGGGAAGGCCAGCGCAGGGGCGGTGCCCAGTCTGGGGGGGGCGGGGCCTGCTGGGAAGGCCAGCGCAGGGGCGGCGTCCAGACTGGGGTGGGCGGGGCATGCATTGACAGCACTCCTGAAGTCTCCAGTCCCTGAAGTGGGATTCACCGCACAGGAAATGACGGGGATAAGGGTGAGCAGCACTACCCCTCCCGCTGCTGTTAAGAAGCCAGGGTGAATTTCCGGCCTTTAAAAAAGGGCTGAAAACGCAATTGTTTCCTTGAGTAGTCTATGCTCCGTATCGATGGTCCGGCTTATTTGAGTCAAAGCGCCAGGATGCCCTATGGGTGACAGTACAGCGCTATACAAGTATGCAAAATAAATAAATAAATAAATACATAAATAAGAGTAACGAAGATTTCCCGTAAGTAATTCAGCCAATATTGCACAACCCAAAAGGTAGGATTTTTCAGGTTTAACCTCTTCCATGCTCGGGACGAGCTGAGCTCGTCATGTAATGCGTTTTTAAAAAAAACCCGCACAGCGCGAAAATCACGGGCGCACGCATGCGGTTAAAAAACACTCATCAAAATAACAATATCACAACTCATGAGATCACGTGATCATTGGTCCAATAATCCTATCACTTGAGATCAATCGCCAGGGGACCTGGATGAGAGGCACTGTTTGTGGGGATTCTACTCCAGGAGATCACATGATCTAGGTAAGATCCCGCAAGGCCCTGGGGCCGTCTTTAACCCGTCAATGCACCAGTAATCAGACCCGTCCAGTTCATAGCCATCGGTGACGTCAGCAGCGAATCTAAAGATAACCTTTCGAAGGACTGGCCAGATGTTAGGTGGTTCTTGATAGATTTATAGCGATCAGGGAACTCATTTTAGCCTGTTAACAGGTTTGATCTGTTGCTTCTCCAATAGCAGAAGGGCACAGAGGTCTCACGTTTTGCCATGGCCGGCTTTAGAATGGTGAGGCTGGTGCAGCTGCACCTGGTGCTGACCTCGTGAGGGTGCTCTGTGTGTAAAGATAACCCCTGCTTTTAAAATCACTGCTTAAGAGTTTCTTGTGTGACCGGCAGTTTTAAGGCGACAGTAAAAATGTTGAAGATAATCCGGTGACGAGTGTACCGGTTGGAGAGAGATCAGAGCTTTGCTTAGTGGCAGGTTTTACTCATCATAAGGTAGCGCAGAGGGTTAATGTGCCTGCTACAAGAAGGGACACCATGCAGATCACAGAAATGTGCTTTATGTGGATAGCTCAGTGGGTTACTGCTTTTGTCACAGAGATCCTTTTGTTATTTGTAGTTCATAAGTAACAATCCTACTATAGCACAGCGACCGATGAACTGTCATCAAAGAGCCGCTGTGTGGTCCAGGTGAGTATGTTATGTTTTTAGAAAGTAGAAAAGATTATTACACTTCAAACTTGCACCAGTGTCTCATTATTGATCATGCCGGCTCCACACTCACAACCAATGATAGCCGGGAGTGGCTGACGTCACTGCGCCATCTAGTTACAACACTCCTTCTGGCAAACAAAGCCAGGCTCCTCCCTCTGCAGGGCAGATGAACACATTCATGCTTAGATCAAGCTAACACTCTTTTTCACTATTCGAGAAACAAAAACTACCAAACATTTCATGAAGCAAACAACAATTTAAAAGTTATTTTCTGCAATTCTAGACACAGTCTCACTGAACTAAAATCTACAAACAAACTATGATTGGGAAAATGCAGTGAACATTCACATGTCTTTGTCTCTCCTAAAAGTCTGGGGAGTATTTCTGGGAATAGTAGCACAGGGCAGCACAGCGTCACTTTGCTGCAGTGCCCTGCACCGCAGAGAGAGGGCAGGAATGCACCATATTTATCCAGTACAGTGCATCCTGTCCTTCCCCCCGCACTGGTGCCATTTCAGAAGCCTAGCGCCAACACAGCCACCATTGCAACTAAGGGCGTGAGTGGCAGTTTTTCTAGTGATGTTTGGGAGCCCTTTGAAGATCTTCCTCAGCATCTTCTGGGTGTGGAAGCAGGATGCGTTGATTGTGTTGACTGTGTTGACTTGTCCAGTTTGCTGTCCATGATTATTCCTAGGTTCCTGGTTCCTGGTGTTGATGCTGGGTGTGGGTCTGAGTATGGCTGGCCACCAGCTGGAGTCCCATGTGAGGTGTTCTTGCCGAGGACGCTACCTGCATGCAGGCGGTAAACTATTTTCTTGTGTTAGAGGGCTTATTCGAGAGGGAGAGTATGTGTTGCGCGTCATCAGCATAGAAGAGCATGTGAGGATGTTGATGTCATGGGCGTGGATGAACATTGAACAGAAGGATCATGACTTGCTTGAAAGCGGTGAGGCTGTGCAATGAACCTTGAGGCACTCCACAGATGAGTTTGAGGCTTCCAGGAGTAAGGTGCTCGGCTGACATCTTGTGTTCTTTCTGTTATGAAGGAGCTGATCCCAAAGACATGCAGGCACCTGATGAGGACGGGGTGTGAGACCGTGTCAAATGGTGCCGAGATGTCCAGAAGATTAAGGGCTTCTGTGTACCCTCTGTCAACGGATAATACCGATGCTGCCTGTTGTGATGATATGTGCTGTTTCTGTACGGTTGTTGGGCTTGAATCAAACTGCGTGTTTGCTGAGGTGGTAAGTGAGGAGTCGGTGGATTAATTTCTCTAAAATGTTTGCCGGGTATAGTAGGAAGGAAATGGGTCTGTAGTTGGAAAGCAGGGCTGAGTCAGCAGATGGGTTCTTGAGCAGGGGTATGATGGTGGCATTTTTCCGGGTGTCCGGGAATGTGGCTGACTTGATGAAGGCGGTGAAGGTGGGTGTTAGTGCTTCGCTGATCAGTAAGAGTACTTTGGTGAAAGCATTGTGAGGGCAAAGGTCAGATAGAGCCCCCGAGAGGATGGTTTTCATGGTAGCACCAACTTTGAGGAGGTTAGTGGCGGGTTGGAAGGTCAGGGTTTGTTCTTCCGCCATAATGAGAAGTTGAAATGCAATGGTGACAGGGTTAGGTTGAGAGTGAAAGGTGCTATATATGGAGGTGATTTTGTTACAGAAGAATTATGAAAGTTGTTGTAAAGTATTTAGGGGGTGATGTTGCTCGAGGTTGCAGAATGCTCAGTAAAATATTTGATGATTAGCAAAGATTTCCTTGTTGCAGTTAGCGCCAGCGTTAATGCGATCTGCAAGATCTGTGCGCTCGATGTTCCATATCTGCTCATGGCGCCGCCTTAGGGCTGATTTGACGATGTCTATATCTGTGGTATCTTGACATGTTCTCCATTTGCACTCCAACTACTTGCAGTGACGTTTCCTCAGCCTGAGTTCCTCTGTGTACCAACTGGTATTTGGTCGGGCTGTTGACATTGTGTTGTGCTTAAAGAAATTAGGATTCTCAAGCACTCACTCACTCAATAGTGATGTGGGCTCTGACAGCCTGGGCCCCTCTGACCTGGCCACCTGGCAGATGGAACATGGTTACAAGCAGTCATGGAGGGAGCTTCAGGAACAATTGACAGCTATGAGCCTGAAGTAGAAGAAGATGGAACTGGAGGAAATTAAGTCGGCCTTAGAGGAAAAAAGACCAGATTGAGACTTGTGAAGTCCATTGCCGATGGTGGCAGAAGAGGTGAGGTGTCTGCAGGGGGTTAACACTTTATCACGTGCCTAAAAGTGTGTGCCTAGCTTTGTGGAGGGGGAGGTCACTGATAAATGGTTCACTTCCTATAAAAGGGCATTGAAGACGTTCAGGGTAGACAAGCAGCACTAGGGAGCATTGTTAGGGAGGTTGGGGCCCACATTGAAAGGGATATACTGCAGGCCCTAGAAGTAGAGGTAGCAGATTCATAAACCCACATGAAGGATGTACTCGTGAAGACATTTGGGGGCATATGCACAAGCCCCTGTTGCCACAGGAATGGCACTTAACGTGTCTTAACGTTGCCTTGTGCATAAGGCACCCTTTCACGCTATACTTAGGGTGAAAGAGATAGGCAATGGGTAATACGGGGGACGTTCTGCCCCAACACCCATTGATTTTGAAGCTGCCCTACATCTACAAGAGTGGTGTAAATATGGGGCAGGGCCAAAACTAAGACCAGGGAAAACCTGGTCTAACCCTGGTGAAACAAGGAGAAATGCGATAAATGTCCTCGTTTTTGCTGTTTCTATATGTGTTGCATTCTGCAGCACTAAAAAAACAGCAAAACACCATGAATGATTGTGGATATGGGTAGGCGGCCAATAGCTGATGTAGCCAGGCTACGTCCCATACTTTTCTGGGCCCACATTAGGCGGACTCCGGGCCTTCTTTCCTATGCTGACGCACTCACTGAGATCATCCGCTTAGATACCGGCTGCAAAATAGGCTGGGTTGCTGGTATTAAAAGAACCCTGACAGCCATAGGCCTTCGAACCTGCTGGGACATTGAGGATCCCCCAAGAAGAGAAGATCTCAAACGCCTTCACTGGGATTGAGAGGACCAACGGGGAACTTCCAAACCAAACGTGGGTAAACTAACAGCAGAATTTCTCTTCCACAAACAGATCAGATATCTTGAGCCCTTCCTTGACACAATTCTGGTACCAAGACATAGAATGCTGTACATGCATTTTAGGTTTGGAACCCTTCCCGTCTGTGAGATGACAGTAAAGTGGGCCACCAACAATGGGAACAACTTTCCATGCTGTATGACCCTTACAGGAAGCATTGCCCATTGAATGTTTGCCTGTCCGGCAAACAAAGCACCTCGGGCCAAATGGCTGAAGCCGCTTTGTCAGCAATTGGGCACACAGGACCACCACATAGCCCTACGTATACTCAGGTCTGATCCGAGGCCGTTCTTTGCATGCTGTGTAGAAAAGTTCTTGGGACGAGCATGGCTCATAAGGTGTAAAGCCCTCGCAAGATCGGTTTAATTTTACTGGAAACTAGGAAAGTGACAATTTTATGTTCTAATGTAAAAACTATTTGCACTTTACGGCACACGCACTTTATTTGTCAAAGCTCAGCTGCTATCGTGGGATCTTATGAATAACATTTTAGAAAACTGCCCCTTACTACTTTGATGATGAAATGAATCGTTTGTATACCTCTATACCTTTTTAACTCTAGAAGTGTATTAGAGAAATTGAACTGGGCATCAGCTAATGTTACCCTGTTTTGATGAAACATGCTTTATCGGATTTAGGGCTTAATTGACCATTGTTTGCTGTGTGTTTTGCTCAGGTAAATCGGAAACGTTGTACATTTGCACTGTCTTTTTATAGGAAAATATTTTAAACTCAGCTTTTATAACATTTGTGTGGAATAAAGCTCATCTATCTATCTGTAGGATTGTTTATGTGCAGGGAGGTGTCCCTTCCGGCACACAACCGTTCATTTTAAAAAGGACGAGTTGCAACTTCTATGTGTGCTGCACAAAGCAACACACATAGAAGTTACAAATCACCATTTAAGACTGTTTATGTGCAGGGAGGTGTCCCTTCCTGCACTTGAACAATCATTCCCCACAAAGCATGCATCCTTGCACTATGGTGCAACGGTGCCAGCATTGGCGCAAGGCTGGTGAAATTCGTGCCGGCACAGGGGGAAATGCAGGGCTGCACTGGATTGTTGTAAATTGGGTGCAGCCCTGCGTTTCAAAACAAAAGTGACGGGGCGCTGCGTTACCCTTCTTGGCGTAACGCCGCGCTCCACCACTTTGCTAGTAAATATGCCCCTTGGTCTGACTCTGGAAAGGTATCCCTAGGTGTTCAGAGACATACATAAAGGGCAAATACAAACTTTGGGTTGATTCTTTAGATATCTCATTACACACACCTGAAAGCTGGCTGAAGGCCCAACAATGAACACTTACTATGGGCTATACAATGTGGTTATGCAAGAGCCCAGTTTGAGTCATTTTTCTTCAGTGTTGCACCAGCATCTAGTGGAGCCCCAGCTGCTGACTGACCCCAGACAGCTTGGTAAGACAGCTGATGTGTGGTTGTGCACTAGAACTTCTGAAAAGCCTCAGCAGCGTGAATCCAAGAACTAGGGATGTCTAGAGGAAAGGACAGGAGCAACAAGGTAAACAATAAAAAGTTCTCTTAAAAGTCCTAAAGGTTTGAGAAAGCAGAGTCACAAGTTACTTGGTAGTTACAATGGGAAGTATTCATCTGACCCCTCAAGGCTGGGATATGCCTGGAGGTTCATTGAATCTGCCTGTTGTAAGAAGCTGCCTGCCCCACGGGTGGGCGGTTCCATTGGATTGCAAGTGTGTGGACTGGGATGGAAGCCGGCACAGCGTTGACCAAAGGTTTCACTGAAACCAAATGAGTCTCTGTGGGTGGATGTTGAAGCCAGGGTTGCCTGAACCCCCAGTGAAACATAGGTAGTGACCGACCTTCAATAGAACTCAAGAAGAATGTTTGAGGGACACAGGTGCCAGGATGACCACGGTTAAAATACAGATGTTGGTAAAGTATATTGTGTGATGTATCTTCGATTCATTTTACCTGATGAAATTGAATACACATTTATGTTGTTACAAAGCAATTGTGAAACCCATCAGAACCAATGGTAGAATGTATCTACTATAGCCAGGTTCTGAGGGACACAGGGTTGGCCCATTACCTGTAATGGTTACATATATATATCGGATCAAAATTACTTTTATCATAACTTTTCAACATGCTGCACAGCAGCCCCGCTGCTGTACCATATCATTTAAAGACATTGGCAAAGCCAATAGCTCTGGTTAGGCACTTATAATGTCCCAAAGGCGAGACCTATTGGCTATGTCAATGCTTGTTCTATACCTCACACTTTAACATTCCGCCCATACTGATCGGTATTACTCTTTAAAACATTGTTAATCCCTGCCATTGTTTCCCTCTGCTTAGCCAAGTAAAAGGCGTCATGCGTTAGACTGAAGCATTCCAGTGTGGTTGTCCGCATCAACGCACTGAAATGGGAAGTCACACATTTGTAGCGCCTCAGTATCAATCCAGAGTGCTATTAGTGCTCTGTCAGAGACTGAAATCCAGGTCGCAGCGCACAGTCTGCGCAACTTGTGCAGGCTTAGGGCGGCTGGCTCAGCTCGTGACAGGGTTGGCTTAGACAGGCTGAAAGCAGAGGCTACAATGTAACAAAGCTTATTCACTTCCCCTCGACACCGGCAATCCATTCAGGTTCACTATGTGACTCACTGTGAGACTCGTCACATGATGGCACCTCACAATCAGGGTTAAAATTATCGCCGACATCTTCTATCAAGAGACCCGCTCTCTTTATATATTGGCGGGCCGGCGTGGTGTGAGCGGGCAATGTGGCAGTCACTGAATAATGTGACAGTCTTTTGACATGCGGCCGGTCCTGTACCAGTCCAGACAGCCGCAGGATTGGTAGTGTTTTAAAGCAACACTGAGCTGCAGCCAGGCAGCCTCATCTCATAAAGCATGCGGTAGTGCAGCTGGCGAGGAGTCGTCAACTCAACTCCTGGAGGAGCGTGGCAGCACCCGACTCCGAAGACAGAAGCACCGAGGAGGGAGAGAGTGAGCCTACACGGGCAGCAGGGAAGGGAACTTGCGTAACCACCTTGAATCTTAATCTTGCTCCACGTGGGCCAGTACTAGCTTCCCCGGTCGGTTTGGTCTTGAATTCCCTCAGAGCACGCCATAAGAACAAGTTAGGGATTATACTCATGCACTCAGCATGTAATGGGCGCCACAGGGGTGAAGGAGTTTGCACTAAGCACGTAACCCCTCAAATGGCATGCTGCCCCGCCGGCACTTCACAGCAGATAAATGGATGATATGGTAATGAGGGGCAGCGGTAATGGTGCCGGTCTAACTTTCAGCATAGCCAACAGCTGTGTCACTTATGAGCCTGGTGTTTTTAGCAGCTCTGCGACAGCTGCAGCCTGCTGGAGTGATCTGGTGCTGAGGGGTGGGGCAGGTAGTGGAGTGCCAACTGGGGCTGACACTGCTCAACTGCACCTCTAAGTTATCATTTTATTTTTTATTTTTTAAAGTTTTTTGGGGAAACAATACAGGACATTCGGTAATCAAGGGATACATTCATTAGATGCAAACGTTCATTATTACTCCAGATCTTCAACAGGTCTCATTACAAATCCAGCAACATAGTGTACATCACAAACAATGCATTGTTCCGCTCCCCCCCATCCCTCAGTCCTCCAAGTCACTTCCTTCCTCCATGGTAGGCGGTTCACACAAGTTACCCCTATATTTTTTCCACGCCCCCCAAACTTTCTCCCATTTCCGGGTACATGCCCGGTGCACATAAACCATACTCTCTGCCATCATTGCTGCGTCTAGAGCCAAGCACCAATCTCTCAGCGTCGGTACCCCCTCGGCCACCCAACATTTCGCTATATTACGTTTAGCGTAGATCATACTTAGCGTCGCCCAATCCTGAGCAGGGTGCGAGAGGTCATTTGGTTCCCATATATTCAGAAGACAACATCTGGGCTCCGGGAGGAGTGTCCCCTCGGTCAACTGTGATATGGTTCTCATAATTTTAATCCAGTACCCCGCAATCTTGGGGCATTGCCATATAGTGTGATAGAATGTTCCCACCTCAACACAGCCCCGCAGATAGAAATGGTGTGTCGCCCGCCCTATTGTGTACAGTGTGGCCCTCGTGTAGTATACTCGATGGAATATTTTCAATTGTGCCAGTCGTAGTCTGGAGGGTATCGCGACTTCTCATGGGGAGGACAGTGCCGCCTGCCAGTCCGCCTCATCTAAGTCGCCTATGTCAGCGGCCCATTTGAGTTTCAATTTTAGCGTGGGGTCTGGAGTGTTGTTGACCAACTTACGATAAGTAAATGACGTCGCCTTCTTGGGCATGTGTTCAGTGAGCAGTTTGTCCTCTAGGGGAGGTGCCTCGGGTATCTCTGTGCCCTTTGGGAGTACCGATTCGAGGGCATGTTTGATCTGCATGTACCAAAATTTCTCAGTTAGTGTCATGCCATATTGAATCTGCAGCTGCGCAAAGGGCATGACCTCACCCTTCTTCCAGAAGTCTCACACCGAGGAGACGCCAATTAGATCCCATGCTCCAAATCCCCTACTGTTACGAGTTTGCCCAGGCGCTGCGCCGACCACAGGGAAGTCCATTTGGGTAATAACATCTGTACACTTCAAACGGGTCTGCACCGCGTATCAGAGACTGACTGTATGTGCCGTAGGTCCTATAAGTGAATTGGAGCATCTTTTATCATATAGTGCAGCTAGAACCCCCGCCTCACCCAGTTCGTACCTGTCCGCCTGAAACGCCGGCTCTGTTTGAGGGGGATTGCAACCACTGATTAATTATTTTCAATTGGGCTGCCCAGTAGTATAGCTGGACATCCGGGAGGGTCACCCCGCCGTCGTACCAGCCACGAGTCAGTTTAACCTTAGAGATACGCGCGGGTTTGTTACACCACAAGTGACCCGAGACCATTGCATCTAAGTTCTTAAAATATTTGTTTGTGACCCGGAATGAAGTATTTTCTAACACATAAAGGAATCGGGGAAGCGTAATCATTTAAAAAAGGGCTGCTTTGCCCAAAAGTGTCAAAGGCAGGCCGCGCCAATGAATCACATCCCGCCTAAATCTCTCGATTATAGGGTTCAAGTTTTTTGAGAAGAAGTCATCCGGTCCAGGTGTCACCCAGACACCCAGGTATTTGAAAGTGTCTTCTCTAACCGCAAGTGGGCACTCCGTCGGGAGCAATGGGGCAGGGCCCTTCAGTATGTAAAATGTAAATTGATACTTGTATAGCGCACTACTCACCCGCAAGGGTCTCAAGGCGCTTGTACGAATACCACTGTGGAACCCCATCCTGGCTTTCCCTGTAAGGTGTCCACTCCTGGGCACCCCCAAGGTGGAGGCCAGGCATCCTTAGCGTTGTGGGGGCCATTATGTATAATTCCAATTTGGACCAATTGATAGTGTATCCCAATGCCCGGCCAAACATTTCACAAATACTTAAAAGTGCCAATATGGAGCGTCTTGGCGAAGTCAGGAACAGCAGCACGTCGTCTGCGTAAAGGGAGATGCGATCCTCCCAGTTTTCCGTCCAGTGAAGGCACCGGATCATAGGGTCCCATCAGATCCAGGCCGCCAAGGGCTCCAGGGCCAATGAGAACAGCAATGGAGACAGGGGGCAGCCCTGACGCGTGCCTCGCCCTAATTGAAAATCTCTTGAGATGTGACCATTCACCACCACATGTGCCATTGGCCGTGTGTATAACAACCATACCCATGCCCTGAACTTAGGGCCGAAGCCCAAGTGTCTGAGGACTGCAAAGAGATAAGGCCACTCGACCATATCAAACACCATTCGGGCGTCAAGAGAGAGGATCACTGCAGGTTCCTGAAGACAATGACCACGCGCCATTACCGCCTGCACCCTTCTGAGATTGAGAGCGGTGCTTCTACTAGGCATAAACCCGGACTGGTCCGGATGAATCAAGGTTTCGAGGTGAGGTGGGCTGCAAGTAGTTTTGCCAGGATCTTCGCTTCGGCATTTATTAGGGATATTGGACGATAGGATGCGCACTCATTCGGGGGTTTGCCAGGTTTCGGTATTGCAATAATAGTGGCTAACCGTTGATCCCGGGGCAACTACCCCTCCTCCAGGCTAGTCGTATACATTTGTAGGAGATGCGGGCCCATCAGGTCAGATGTGCGTTTGTAGAGTTCTATTTGGATACCATTGGGCCCTACCGCGTTCCATGGCTGCAGGGCCTGTATAGCCACCTGCAGTTCGTCAAGCGTGATGTCAGCTTCAAGTGTTAAAGTCGCCTCTTCAGATAGGGTAGGCATCTTTATAACTTTGATATATGTTTGTTTTTCTTCTATCGTCATACTAGATGTCGGGGTGTACACCTGTGTGAAGTGGTCCACCAATACCTCTACTATACGTTCTGGGGTGGTCACTACCTCTCCTGTATGCGTGTGCTGCCGTGCTCTCGTGTTTTGAGCCCGGTTTTTCTTATCCAACCACGCCAAGAGTTTGCCTGCTTTATCCCCAACCTCATATATAGTATAACGTGTGTTCTGTAACCGCATTTGAACCTGGTTGCGCTGGTATTCGTTAAGTGTGCTCTGTGCTATGCGTAGATTTTGTGTTGTTAGTGACGTGGGACCTTCCTCATGTCGAACTTGTGCCTCAGCTAATTCTACCTCTAGCGCCTCCAGTTCACTCCTAGATTGTCGTTTATACCCTGTTATTGAAGCTATGGCCTGCCCTCTAACCAAAAGTTTTAAATGCTTCCCACAGTACACAGGGGGACGTCACCGATGATACATTTTCTGCAAAATATTGTTTCGTAACTGTGACAATATCTTTACGGATCTTGGGGACCTGGAAATAGCCCGGGAAGATGGGGAAGACACGTCTCCTTGCCTTGGTGTGCATTGTGTAGGCCAGTGGGACCGGGGAATGGTCCGATATCCCACACGGATTCATCTGTACCTCTCGTAAATGGGACAACCCACCAGCTGTAAGGAACAAATAATCAATTCGGGAGAGGCTCTTGTGGACCCCGGACTGAAAGGTGTAACTCCTCCCATTCGGGTTCCTGTATATCCAAGCGTCAGAGAGACCCATTGCATCTATGAACCCCTTCAGCTCCCCCTCCTCCGTTCGCCCTGCCTGGGTAGCGGTCCCTAGTACCATCAATGACTGAATTAAAGTCGCCACCCAGAATCAATTCGCCCTCTGGCTACCGCAACAGAAATGCACTGAGCGCCGGAAAGGCTGTAGGGACGGGGGAATATACACTGACACAATATTGAATTGCTTTCCTTCCCACTGGCAAGTTATCGCTGAAAAGCGCCCCTGATCATGTTTCCAGGATTGATGTATAACTAATGGAAATTGCTTGCGTATCAGAATTCCTACCCCTCTTGAGCCTGAAGTGAACTCCGAACGCACTGCCAGCTTGTAGCCCCAGCAGTCCATCACCTTACATGCTGCACCCACCAGCTGCGTTTCCTGCAGCATTACCACCGCTGGTGCCTTACGCCGCAGGTATTGCAACATGTGAGAAGTTGGCCTGATATATGATGCTCACTAGTTCTAGTGATCACCTTGTATCAGTCCAAACAACCCTTATGGTGATTGGTTGTAAGTCACCCTTATAGACCAGCTACCCTAATGGTAGCATGGACAAAGCAGTCTTAGGCTAAACTCTTTTGGCATGTGAAGCAAGCTGTTTTACCACAATATAACTCCTTGAATACCAAATGAAAGGATACCACACAGGTTGTTATGAAAATAAACAGTATATTTATTAATAACAAACACCTCTGAACTCTTTATGAGGTCAGAGGGCTAAGCACATGACAATCTCTTAAGAAAAATACGATAAGTTGCACAAAATTACAATGGTGGCCTAGGTGCACGACAAACCATATACTAAGTAAGTGGAATGTGAGAGTCGATAGAAAGAATGGAGCTGTCCAGAGGCTGGAGGTTCGCTAGGACTACGCTATCTTCCCCTTAGGTAAGTAATAGGAGGCCCACGGGATGCGTGTGCAGAGTGTGAACTCACACGCGAGATGCGTAACAACAGTTCAAGTTAAAGGTGAGTACGGACAATCCTGACTAGTTAGGACTAAAACGACTGTGGAACTGGACAATTGGCGAGGTGGTAGTATTCCAATTCGTATGACACCTTACTCGACATGTTTTGAAAATGTTATACCAAAGTTGGCATTTAACCGCGAGGATTATAATGCACTTAAGAGTATATGGTAAGGCGTTATCATGGAACAGCTATTAGGACTTGGTTCCGCAAGCTGCAGACGGGCTCAGCTCATGTCAGAGCGCCATCTCACATAATTCCAAGCACTCTGCCTTCAGGATCGATAAGGCCTGCCATAGGAGTGACTGATAGGAATATATGTGTCCATTTTAAGGTTAAATATAGGTATACTATATCTACAGCAAAGGGTGATTACACCACCTTGCCCCAGCTGTCGTGCAGCCAGTTGTGTCTGTTTAGATGGCCAGCCAGGGGTGGCATAATACATGCTTCAGCCCCTGGTAGGCCCTGGGTACACCTATGCCCTGGGTACAGGGACTGATAAGGTGGCCCAGTACCAATTGGTAAATGCACCTAAGGTACAGGGATGTCAATTTAGAGAGAGAACAGCTAGGCTGTGGGTCTGATTAGCAGGCCCACAGCCAGGGAAAGTCGTAAACCAGTGAAGCAAAAAGCAAAAATCTGGGGTGACCATAGGATTGCAGACCCCACTCTCCTACATAACCCCCCCAAACTTAGGGACATTAAACTAACCTTGACCAGGTGAATCTTCCTGTTCTAAGTGGAAATACCTGGAGAGACCATCTGCATTGCCATGGTCAGTCCCTGGTCTGTGCTCCACTGTAAAGTCCATCCCCTGTAGGGAAATGGACCACCTAAGAAGTTTGGGGTTTTCACCCTTCATCTGATTTAGCCATAAGAGGGGCTTATGGTCGGTCTGAATCTTGAAGTGAGTTCCAAACAAGTAGGGCCTCAACTTCTTCAGGGCCCAAACCACAGCAAAGGCCTCCCTCTCTATAGCTGCCCAACATTTCTCTCTAGGGGTCAGCCTCCTGCTAATGAAAGCAATGGCTGGTCATGACCATCAATATTCAGTTGAGAAAGAACAGCTCCCACACCCAACTCAGATGCATCTGTTTGGACAATGAAGGTTTTGGAGTAGCCAGGACTCTTGAGAATAGGTGCAGTACACATGGCCTGCTTTAGGTCATCAAATGCCTTTTGACAGCTAACTGTCCACTGAACTTTCTTTGGCATTTTCTTGCTTGTCAGGTCATTAAGTGGTGTCACAATGGACCCATAATTCTTGACAAACTTCCTATAGTAACCAGACAGGCCCAAGAAAGCTCTGACCTGGTGGAAATCAGAGGACGGGAGGAGAACATGGCGGCTAGCGGACGCGGCTAGTCGCAGGCTCCAGGAAAGCTCCGGTGTTCGGGCGGTTCTGACATCGCTCTGACATCGCTCAACTCGATGTCTCAGCTTTAATTTTCGTGCGTTTACTTTATGGCGGATTTCTGGTGGACTCAAGATAATTAATTCAACTCAACTCGTGGTAATGTTTGCCGGAATTCAGGAGAAACGGCGAGAGCACGATTGAACTCGGTGTGCGAGTTCAGAGAGCAGGCGGGGCGGGGCGGCTTCAATCACTCAGCGGTAGCGGCAGCGGCTGCGGCAGTGGTAGCGCTGAATCAGGCTGCTCGTGCGGTCAGACACCGCTTAATCAGACATTTGTCAGCCTGGGTCTGTCATACTCAAGGGATTATAAACAGCGGATGCAGTTTATGGGACCTGGCTTAATGCGTTTTCAACTGCTGCAAGAGCTTTAAAAGAAACGACGTTTGCCTTTCACTTCTGCTCCTGTTCCTGTTGGTGCGGTTTTTTTCTGACAGCTGAGTTGTCTTCTTCCCCCGTAGTATAAATCACAACAGTATCCATTCTGGAGGAGTTATATCAAGCAGATACGGCGGGAGCTACCGCTGCCACTGAAGTAAGGTACTTTTTTGATACTAACATAAATGGGAACAACTATAAGACCTCTGGGGGTTTAATTCATTGGACTAAGGCGGCTTGGGAGGTGAAAAGAGGAAGAAGGCTTGGATACAGGATTCTAAACTTTTGGAGGACGTCAGGCAACCAGCTTAATATAAAACTACATGAACCACAATGCATTGGGCCACGAAATGTGTTTTACCAACATCAAAATAAAGCGGCCTGTTTAGCAAATGCTAGGAGAATACCTACGGTACCAGATCTGCGTATGTCTAGCAGTGAGGCGCAAGGAAGCCTGGCTTCCGGATATACTTTAAGGAGTAAAAGGGGGAAGCCAGCCACTGTTACTCTTACTGCAACTGCAGCCGCAGATTCTTCATCATTGATAGGGGCAAAGTCTAAGGCGAAACTTTCTAAAAAGGCTGGGAAAAAGAACACCTCTAAGGCACAGAAGGCAGTGATAAAGGTCAAGTCTACACCTTCACTGAAAACGTACTTTAAGACGGTCCCCACCGTGTTGGAACTTAAGCATCCTGGTGAGCTCTCTTTACAAGGAACTGCAGGAGCCCTCCAGACATCTAATAGATATTATCCTTTGGAAAACTTAGAAGAGGATCTTGGGCTGGAACAGTCAGACGTTTTAGAGCTCACCAAGATGGAGACTCTGGGGAAGGTGGGGAACAAGGGAAATGATGAAGAGGTCAGTAAGGAGACAGAAGGGGCTAATATTGTAAGAAGTAGCAGCAGGGAGGACTTAAATGCTACGCCTCCAGAAATCGGGGGATTAGACAATTCTGATCAGTATGTTTTATTGATGCTACAGGCCTTAAATCATGAGGTTAAATGTGGTTTCCTTGAGTCTCAAAAAAATCAGCAAGATATAAAAGTATATTTCGAAAAACTGGAAGGAAAGTTTGATGCATTGGCAACACGAACAGCAGATTTGGAGAGCACTGTGTCAGATCTTAAATTACTTACAACACAGCACACCAGAAAAATTGATGCTCTCACTCATGGTGAATTAGCATATCAAGATAAACTGGAGTCGCTTGAAAATGCGCAAAGAAGAAATAATTTGCGCTTACTAAAAGTCCCCGAAGGGGCAGAAGGGGGAAACATAAAAGAGTTTGTCGTCAAATTGATAAAACAAGCAACCCAGATCGAGATTTCAGAAGAGGAACTTTCAAGAGATATTCAACGAGTACACAGAGACCCTTTCAGACAAAACCCTAACAAGACTAGGCTTCGGAAAATATTAGTTCATTTTCTGACATATACGATAAAAGAGGAGATTCTTAATAGAGCATTGAAAGCAAATTCATTGTCAGCGGAAGGAAGCACTTTCCAGATTAGATCAGATGTGTCCTCGATTACAGCATCTAGACAATGGGAGCTTGGCAAATTATTGGATCCTTTTAAGCAGCTAGGCGCCACAGCTCAATTAAAGTTTCCTGCGTCATTGAAAGTGATGTATAAAAACAAAATGAGAATCTTCAAAAGGGTTGAGGAGGCTGAAGAGTATCTCCAACTAGTTATACAGGACAGTAAAAGCACACCGGGCGAACAATGAACTATTCAAGACTTAACAATTATTATGCTATGCCTGAGGATATAAATCAATAAACTACGGACGTCCGGACATCGGAGATGGAGTCTCAATGGCCGGGAGTTGGCCAAGGAAAAGGAGGGGGGTTCTCCAGGGGAGCACGGGAGGGAGTGGATCTAGACAGGGGTGGGGGAGGATGGGGCCCCGGGTGGGGAGCATTTGGGGAAAAAAAACAAAAAAAAGTTCCAAGTATGCCAAATAGGATAATTAACTATTTTCATTAGGACAAAATGTCTCAGGATAGAGTTACTTCGTCAGCATACATTAAGTTCTTGTCATGGAATCTGAATGGGTTGAGAGTTAAATATAGAAGGGAGAGGATTTTTCAATATTTAAAGGATGCGCCGGAACATGTCTTTATTCTACAAGAGACACATTCTACTGAAAAGGAGCTGAGAGATATGTGTAGTAATAGGAAATGGATTCAGCATGTGATAACGACCACACAGCAGACTACAAATAAGGGAGTTGCTATATTGATTAAGGCGAATCTTGATATATCCTTAATAAAGTCAAGAGTGGATAGTAAAGGGAGGTGGGTGATAGTTAAGATCAAATATAACACACATAATTTCACAGTTGTAGGATATTATGGGCCAAATTTAGATGACACACTCCCTTTGAAAGAACTTTTGGTGGAACTCTTAGATTTTGATGATCCTTTAATTTTTGCAGGGGATTTCAATTTAGTCTTAGACCCACACTTAGATAAATCCCATAAACTCAAATCTTTGCATAATCCTAAAACGAGACTATTATTATTAAATGCAATAAAACAGTACGGCTGGAAAGATATATGGAGGAAGAGAGCAGGCAAATATAAGGAATACACCTTTCATAACAAGAAGCTTCGGCATAAATCTAGATTAGATTTTTTCTTAGTAGCACAGCAACTTTGTCAGTCTGTCAAAGAGGTTAAACACGTTGGTGCCCATATCTCAGATCATTCGGCTGTTTCTCTATCTCTCAAATTACCAGACACACAGAAGGTTAGAAGATATACCGTAGATAGGAGCATTCTTTTGGATAAAGAAATAGTAGCGACTTTGCTTTTTGAATCAGACGAGTTTTTTAAAACTAACTTAGAAACAGCTACGCTCCCTATAGTTTGGGACACATATAAAGCTTTTTTAAGAGGACTATCATTAGCTCTGCAATCTGCTAAATATAAAATATATAGAGCAAAGATTACCCAGATTAAGATTAATATTAAAGCTTTAGAATCTGGGCTATTTGATCCAAGCTCTGCAACTTCAGACAATATTAAGGAAGAGTTGATTGCCTGTAAATCACAAATTGAACAGGTTTTGGATGAGAGGCTTAGACAACGTTGGCAGGCTAGTTCTCTGGCCCACTTTGAGTATGGGGAGACCAGCGGCAAGCTGCTTGCTTGGAAAGCTAAGAAAGAGCAGAAGAGGAACACTATTAAGGGAGTTCAGATAGATACCATGGCTGAGGTCACAGAAAACAGCACAGATATCGAACAGGCCTTTTATCAACATTTTTGCATAGTGTATAATGAGGACTTAAACCCTGATCATGAAAATATTCGGGCATGGATGGATAAATATGCTCTTCGTCAGATAGATGATCAGAGATCGGAGAATTTAAATAGGGGAATTAGCTCAAATGAAATAATGTTGGCAATAAACTCCGCCAAAAAAAGTAAGGCTTCAGGTCCGGATGGATTGCCGGCGGAGGTATATAAGATTTTGGCTCCTATAATTACTCCCGTTCTACAAAAGCTCTTTACTTATATTTTCGAGGAAGGGGGTCAAATTCCTCCTTCATGGAATGAGGCTACAGTTGTTCTTATTCTCAAACCATTGAAGGTACCATCACAGTGTGATTCGTATAGACCCATCTCTCTGCTCAATTCTGATTACAAATTGATGGCGAAAATACTGGCAGAGAGATTAAATGGGGTAGCAGCTAGCCTGTTACACGTTGACCAAAAGGGATTTGTTAGAGGGCGGTCTATACAAGACTTAACCCAAGCACTAGTAGGTTCAATCGATCTCGCTACTTTGCACAAAATCCCACTCGCGGTCATAACATTAGATGCCACTAAGGCGTTTGATCGTGTCAATTGGGTTTTCTTGACCAGGGTCTTAGAAAGGTGCAATTTAGGTAGGAATTTTTGTAGATCTATCGCGGCATTCTATCAAGCACCAACTGCTAGAGTATTAATTAATGGAAATCTATCTTCTCCCATAAAAATTAACAGAGGCACAAGACAGGGTTGTCCGCTTTCACCCTTGCTTTTTGACCTATATATAGAGTCATTGGCAGAAAATATAAGACAAGACCAGCGCATCTTACCATTTAAATTTAATAATTGGGAAAAAAAAGTTTCTTTATATGCTGACGATATGATGATATATACAGCAGATCCAATTAATGCTATTCCTTTTATTTATAGTGCCGCGTCTCATTTTGGTCAAATTTCAGGTTATCAAATCAATCAGGCCAAAACAGAATGCATGTTTTGGAATGTTAGAACCTTACCAAATATTCCAATTTTAAAGCAGGAAATAAGATATTTGGGAATCCAAATTACGCAGGATATAAATCTAATAGCGGAAAAAAATCTTATAAAAGTAGAGCGGGAAAGTGAGGAAGCATTGAAAGGTTGGGCACTTCTTCCTTTGACCTTGATTGGTAGGGTTAATATGATCAAAATGATGTTGTTACCTAAATTAATCTTTATTTTTCAGAACGTTCCACTTGCCTTTAGTGAAGCCCAGCTAAATAAAATTCAAGCTAAATGGAACACTTTTATTTGGGCCTCAAAGGGCATAAGAATCGCATGGAAGAAGTTACGTAGACGTAAATGTAAAGGCGGACTATGTGCACCGGATCTGAAACTCTATTCCTGGACTTTACTGATCAAGGCAGGAATCAGGCTATTCGACTCTCCAACAATGACAGAAACAGATAATATGTTCCAGATTATGCTTTCTGAGCTCCAGGAAGGAACTCATGGATTTTTGTTTAAGTTCGGTGATGTCCGTTTTTTCAAAAAAGTTCGGTTAAAAGTCCTTAGAGATATGGCCCATGTATGGACAAGAATGAGAAGGGCGTTGAATATTTCATATTACTCTGCGATGGCTCCAATCTGGGATTCACCAGGCTCGCCAGAATGGACCAAAGATTCTTTGGCATTGCCTCTACGGGCAGCTAATTTGAATGCATGGGGCCAGATAATTCCGGAAGGAGTTCTTTTGAGTTGGGAGGAGATCCTCACGCTTACTGACAATAACTTATCCAAGTTTAAATACTTACAAATCAAAAGTTGGGCTCAGGATAAGTTAACTCAGATTGGTGTAAACTCTGCTTTAGAAGAACTCTTATTGAATAAAGCAAGGAAAATTAAAACATCGGTGCTTTATTGGACAATCTTAGAAGCAGAGGATGGGGAGTTTAGCCTACCGGAGCATCTTTGGAAAAATCATGACCTAGATGTCGACTTGCAGACTATATGGCAAGTATCTTTTGACTTACTTCATCTGACAGTCTCACCTGCCAATTTAAAGCGAAACCATCTCTTTTCCCTCCATAGAGTCTATTGGTCTCCGGCTAGATTGGCTAAGTTTTCTAAAGGCTCTATTCCATGCTGTCCAAAGTGTAAGTTGGAGAAGGCGGACGATCTCCATATGTTTTTAACCTGTCCTAATTTAAAGATTTTTTGGGCCGAGATTGAAGAAGGTATGAAATCACTTTTTAATTTTGATATACAGGTCAGTATATTATTAGTTTTCTTTGGATTATTTGGTAATTATGATGAACTCTCTCAAGATACCAACAAACTGTCTCTTTATTTAATAATTCTTGCTCGCAGAGAAATATGTAAACTTTGGGTGAGTGATAAATCACCTTTGTATATTGATTGGATTAGGGCAATCAGACACACACTTAATTTAGATAAGGTTGTATGGAAAAGAAGGAAGCATTTCTGGAACCCATGTATTAATTGGTTGGATAGGATGTAAATAACCTTGTCCAATGATTATGCCTTTTTGCAGACGGAGTTACCCTAAGATCAGTTCATGGGCCTCGATACTCGGTAGAACTGAATTGAACCGGTATAGTGCAGTTCTGCTATGGACGCACTTGGGTATCTGCAGAAAGCGCACCTATAAGGATCGTCAGAGTCTAAAAAGGGACCCCTCTGCATTTTTGCAGAGGGTGGTTGGAATCACTGACTTTGAGAATATCCTTACGGCATATGAGGACTAAAAAAAATAAATAAAAAAAAAAATAAAAAAACTCTGACCTGTGTCTGGGTGATTGGAGGAGCCCAGTCCTTTATGGCCTGTATCTTGCTCTCCAATGGTTGAACCTGGCCTCCACCTACAAGGTGGCCCAGGTACACAACCTGACTCTGCCCTATCTGGCACTTGATAGTGAGGCCTGCCTTTTGCAGGGCCTCCAAAACTTTCCTCAGGTGGATCAGGTGATCCTCCCAGGTGGAGCTAAAGACAGCAATATCATCTAGATATGCTGCACAGAAGTCATCCAACCCAGTGAGAACTTGGTTCACCAACCTTTGAAAAGTGGCAGGTGCATTTTTCAAACCAAAGGGCATCACCACAAACTGGTAATGACCTCCTGGGGTAGAAAATGCTGTCTTGGCCTTGGCATCCTCAGCTAACCTGATCTGCCAATAACCAGCTGTTAGGTCAAATATACTTAAGAAAGTTGCAGAAGCCAACTTGTCTATCAGTTCATCTGCCCTAGGTATTGGATGGGCATCTGTCTTAGTGACAGCATTGAGACCCCTGTAGTCTACACAAAACCTCATCTCTCTCTTACCATCCTGGGTGTGAGGCTTTGGTACTAGAACTACAGGACTAGCCCAAGGGCTCTCTGAGGGTTCAATGACTCCCAATTCCAACATATTTTGTACTTCTTTCTTTATGCAGTCCCTGACGTGGTCAGGTTGCCTGTAGATTTTACTCTTTATAGGCAGACTGTCTCCAGTGTCCACCTTATGTGTGCACCAGTTTGTCTGACTGGGGGTCAGAGAAAACATTTGTCTAAAGGATTGAAGGACCTGCTTACAATCCTCTTGTTGATGCTCAGAGAGGCTGTCAGAAAAGACTACACCATCTACTGACCCATCATCACGGTTCTGAGTGAGCAGGTCTGGGAGAGGGTCACTCTCTTCCTCCTGCCCCTCATCTGTGGCCATGAGCAAGCCCATGTCCTCCCTGTCAACAAATGCTTTGAGCCTATTCACATGAAGTACTCTGTGGGCTCCTGGGAGTTCCAAGGTCCACCAGGTAGGTGACCTCTCCCTTTTGTTCAATGATGGTATGGGGTCCAGACCATTTGTCTTGGATAGCTGCTGGGGCCACGGGCTCCAACACCCACACCTCCTGTCCTGCATGATAAACAGTTAGGGCAGCCTTTTGGTCATGCCAAGCTTTTTTAAGTTCTTGGCTGGCCTCAAGGTTTTTGGATGCCTTCTCCATGTACTCTGTCATCCTGGAGCGGAGACCAAGTACATAGTCCACTATGTCAAGTTTAGGCTTTTTGAGAGGTAACTCCCATCCTTCCTTCACAAGACATAGGGGTCCTCTTACAGGATGGCCAAACAGAAGCTCAAAAGGGCTGTAACCAACCCCCTTCTGTGGGACCTCTCTGTAAGCAAACAGAAGGCAGGGTAAAAGGATGTCCCATCTTCACCTAAGCTTTTCAGGTAACCCTTTTATCATCCCTTTGAGGGTCTTGTTGAATCTCTCAACAAGCCCATTGCACTGTGGGTGATAGGGTGTGGTAAATTTGTAATTTACACCACACTCCTTCCACATAGCAGTCAAGTATCCTGACATGAAGTTGGCACCTCTGTCAGAGACAACCTCCTTAGGGAACCCCACTCTGGAGAAAACTCCAAGCAGGGCCCTGGCCACAACAGGAGCTGTAGTGGTCCTAAGGGGAATAGCTTCTGGATACCTGGTGGCATGATCCACTACCACCAGTATAAATCTGTGCCCAGATGCTGTTGGGGGTCCATTGGTCCAACAATGTCTATCCCCACTCTCTCAAAGGGCACCCCCACCACAGGTAGTGGTATAAGGGGGCCTTTGTGGTGCCACCTGATTTGCCACTGGCTTGGCAGGTGACACATGAGCGACAAAACTCTTTAGTGTCCTCAGACATATGAGGCCAGTGAAAGTGTGGGGTAAGCCTGTCCCAAGTCTTGTTCTGGCCTAAATGACCTGCAAGGGGAATTTCATGGGCTAAGGTGAGAATGAACCTCTAAGAGACAAGGGGATGACCAGCCTCCTGGTAGCACCAGGCTTGGGGTCTCTTGCCTCAGAGTATAGGAGTCCTTCATCCCAATATACCCTATGGGCACCTGTAGCATTCCCTGCAGCCTCAGCAGCAGCCTGCTGTCTGAGGGGTTCAAGGGAGGAACAGTCTAGCTGTGCCTGCCTCAAGTCTGCCCTGGAAAGTCCCCCTGTCCCAAGAAACTCAACCTGTTCAGGTTCAAGTTCTTCTAGGACAGTTCCTTTTGGGGTCTTGGGGTCAGCCTCATGAGAGGGCTGATCCTCAACCTGAGGCAGGGGGGGGAAGGCTCAGCCTTACCCCTACTGCTCTTCCTCTTGGGTAGTGTCTGGTCCATTCTTCCAGGATCCAGCACTTGTTCAGCTGGGCATTTCTTGGCCTGTGACCTGGTCACAGCAAGGACATGTGAGGAGAGACCTAGCATTTTTACATGAGTCCTGTACTCCATATCTGACCACAGTGAGGATTCCAAATCATTGCCCAAAAGACAATCTACTGGGAGGTCTGAACTAACTACAACCCTTTTGAGGCCAGTTACCCCTCCCCAGGAGAAATTAACAACTGCCATACTGTGATTGGTAGTGGCATTGCTAGCATTGGTCACTAGGTAGTCTGAACCTAGCATGATCTGGTCAGGGTCCACAAATGTTGGTGTCACCATGGTGACACTGGCACATGTGTCCCTGTAGGCCTGAGCCATCTTTCCATTTATCAAAGGTGTTTGTCTGTATTTGCCCAGAGTACTAGGACTTACTTACAGTAGGGGTCATATCCATGTCCCCAGTACAAACAAGAACTGCCTGAGTAGGTATTCTAACTAAGTCAGAACCCACCTCAGTTCCCAGGGTTAACCCAACTATAGCCTTGGGAGGTACACTACCACTACTAACTGTACTAGGGGGTGCAGATGTCTTAGGGACAGTAGTGCTAGGAGTTTGGCCTTTCTTGGTGCACTCACTAAACCAGTGAGTCTTACTTTTACAGTATTGGCACCATGGTTTCTTAGGACCATCATTATTCTTCTTTTGGGAAGTTTGGGACCCACCCTCCTTAGGTTGTTGGGGCCCTGTTGAAGACTTCTGGTCATTTTGCTTATTCTCATTACCCTTCTGGTCTGCTTTCTTCTGGACGCCACCCTGGTTCTGACTCTGCTGTTTGACCCTTGTCCTGACCCATCTGTCTGCCTTCTTTCCCAATTCTTGGGGAGAGGTCAGATCTGAGTCAATCAAGTGCTGATGCAACAACTGGTTCTGACAATTATTTAAGATTTGCTCTCTCATAATTATATTATACAATCCTGTGTAATCAGTAACTTTACTTCCCAGTAACCAGCCTTCCAAAGCCTTAGTGGCACAATCAACAAAGCCAGTCCAATCTTGAGCCTGTGTTTTCTGGGTATCCCTGAACATTAACCTGTACTGTTCAGTGGTTAAGCCAAACCGATCAATCAGTGCATTTTTCAAGACTTGGTAATCATTAGCATCCTCATCTCTAACAGTGAGGAGCTTGTCTCTTCCTTTACCTTCAAAGGAGAGCCACAATATAGCTGCCAACTGACTCTGGGGTACCTGCTGTACTTTGCAGGCCCTCTCCAGAGCAGTTATCCACTTGTGGATATCATCTCCTGTCTTATAGGAGGGCACTATCTTGTTCAGGTTTCTAGTATCAAAACGCCTTTCTCTATCCCTAGGGATATTGCTGCCACCAGTGGGGACTACCCCACTCAACTGTTGCTCTCTAGCAAAGGCAAGCCTCTCTTTGGCAAGGGCAAGTTCTTCCCTCTGGATCCTCAGATTAGCTTCCCTCATCTTTGCTTCATGCTCTCTCCTCTAAGGGGAAGTCATTCTCCTCTGGGGGGGGAAGTCGTTCTCCTCTGAGCAGATGCATGAGAGTGCACAGATCTATTGGAGCCCCTAGAATGAGATCTATCTCTTCTGACCCCAAGGTTAGGCCTGCTCATGGACAGCACTGGGGGTCCCCTAGTACTATCCATAAGTAAGTCTAAGTTGGTCCTGGTGAGTCTGCTGACTACTACAGGACCTTTGTCTGCCTCATCCCCAGATGATTCCTCCTCCTCCACCTCAGCTACATTCTCTGTCTCAGGGAGGTCTGGATCACCACGAGTACCTTCGAAGGGGGGCATGCTCCTATCTGGATTAGAGGGGTCTGTGTCAGCAGCCCTTCTGTCATCATATGTCTCTAAGAGACCTAACAGAAAAGGAGTGGCAGGGTTAGAACCCTGTTTCAATTTCCTGGAGGTACACAATTGTCTCATCTCCTGGAAACTGAGAGCTGCATATCTGGAAAGGACCTGTGGAGGGTCACTAACCACTAGGGGAGTCTCTGAAGACTCTCCATGGGTAGACATACTTCTAGTGAGGTGTAAGTGATGCACCTACCTACACTATGGGTTTTCCTACTGATCCCTTGCTAAGAGTTGTAGTCAGGGTGTGCTAGGCCCTTTCTACTACAACAGCTGGTTCAGTAGAACTCAGAGTATTTCTAAGCGTGTTATATGTACCTATAGTACCTTATGTGATCTTTTAACTGATAGTTCAAGATTATATTTGGTAAAAACAACAGCAAGCTCAAATCCCAACCGCTGCACACCAATGTGAGAAGCTGGCCTGATATATGATGCTCACTGGTTCTAGTGATCACCTTGTATCAGTCCAAACAACCCTTATGGTGATTGGTTGTAACTCAACCTTATAGACCAGCTATTTTAATGGTAGCATGGACAAAGCAGTCTTAGGCTAAACTCTTTTGGCATGTGAAGCCAGCCGTTTTACCACAATATAACTCCTTGAATACCAGATGAAAGGACACCACACAGGTTGTTATGAAAATAAACAGTATATTTATTAATAACAAACACCTCTGAACTCTTTATGAGGTCAGAGGGCTAAGCACATGACAATCTCTTAAGAAAAATACGATAAGTTGCACAAAATTACAATGGTGCCCTAGGGGCACAACAAACCATATACTAAGTAAGTGGAATGTGAGAGTCGATACAAAGAATGGAGCTGTCCAGGGGCTGGAGGTTCGCTAGGACTACGCTATCTTCACCTTAGGTAAGTAATAGGAGGCCCACGGGACGCGTGTGCAGAGTGTGAACTCACACGCGAGAAGCGTAACAACGTCTATGGACAGTACAGTTCAAGGTAAAGGTGAGTACGGACAATCCTGACTAGTTAGGACTAAAACGACTGTGGAACTGGACACTTGGACAGTTAAACTACCCTTGAGCGCCGAAATGCTCTCGTTACCTCACCCACGGTGAAGGACTGGACTTTTAACAGAACCAGCGGTGCCAGGGAACAACACCTATAACCTTCATGGGATACCTGTTTCGGCGCACAACTACAGAGACACGGGACACTTCCTTCGGCGTCAAAGATCAGCGTTTATTTACTGCAGGGAAACGAGAGTCATTAGAAGTACATCGGCATGTAGGTTCTGCGAGTCTGCTTCGAATTGCATATGTAGGTCGCTCTCTTTTATACAGAATGTTGCCATTGCACAACATGTGGACAAAAGGTTACAATCCAGTTCCCACAGTTGACTTCAAAAGGGTCGCTTTCATGTGTTCAGAATCCCGGAACATAATTACAATAGCAATGCCGGTTCCCAACTGTAAAAGCACATCTTCCCACCATTAGGCACACCCATTAGAGTTGTAAATGACCAAGAAGAAGAGACAAGAGCAGCTGCAAGGAAGTCAGACACGTGTAGAGAAAAGAGTGTGGGGGTAATATCGGAAGCATGATCGTAGGATCAAAGAGTTGGATCCCATCGCCTGTACGGCTGTCACAATAGACCGGCACGGCCAGATTACCCTCAAGCTGAGCCATCTGCCTTCGTTGTGTCATTCCTCCGGCCATAAAGACGCATGAAAGGAATATGCGTCTTCCGCAAGGCTTGGGAACTAGAGGGTCAGGGGGCGAACAGTTACCTGCTCGCTGACTACGTGAGGGCAAGAAACAAAATGGATGCCGTATCTAAAATGGAACCCGAGGGTTCAGATGAAGAACACGTAATATTAGGCGAACCCTACCAGGTAGTGTAGCGAAAATGCGTACACTTACCGAACTCATCATTTACGGTTCATAGATATCAAACTCGTCCATATTCGGTAATGCCCAGAACGTCGTAATAATTTTTACGGAACCTCAGACGGTCCTTTTGCCCTCATGTAGGCAAGCACTAGTCGGAATCATAATCGATTTCGATATTCATCAGATCATTTAGATGTTGCTGATACATTATTCTATCCATCAATGCCTCTTTGGTGACAACTGGCTGTCTTATACACGTTGTGGCACAGAGACCACATAAGGCAGGACCACATTGCACACAAAGACAACATGTGAATAGAAACGTCACAACAACCCCTATGATCATCAGAATCTTCCAACCCCAAGTCGACATCAGGCCCCAAAACCATCCCAGAAGCGTCCAATTTCCTTCGTCCACGTGTATGGACTCCGAAATTTTGTGCAACTTAGAGATGGCCTGATAAACCGTTGGAGCGTTATCAGGTATGAATATGCAGCAGCTCGAATGGATGACCTTACAAACACCACCTCTATCTGCTAGAACCACGTCTAGAACCATACGGTTCTGTAACGTCATCAGTCTATCCGCCTGAAGCTCGGCTGTCAGATTACCAAGGGCACTTGCAGTTATGTTGGCAGTTGATTCTACTACACAAGTTAACTGCCTCAGGTTCCTGCTATTTACCATAGGGCCCCAGAACGGTAGGAAACCCTTAAAGAAGTCTCCTGCTTCTTGACCGGCAGTATCTTCTTTGTTGACAACACCTCTCACAACTCTAGTTCTGTGATAATCTGAGGCCACAGTGAAAGTCGGGGGCAAAAGATTTGCAATATAGCAGGTACCCGAGAAGTCATGAGGTAACCACGTATAGGCTCGATCATAACATACAAAATAGGTACCCTTGGCAGTTAGGAAGACAGGGGATGAGAGCGTTGGTAAGACATATGTCTCAGTACACGCACTCTCCCCAAACTGAGCTCTCGGGTTTCGACCGAGTCCTTTCAGGCAGAAATTACCAAGGTGAGGTACAATCCATATCGGTGATGAGCTTTTAAGCTGCCTATCACCCACTGATACACTATACTCAGCCTCACTTAGTTCCTTATATGCTCGCACCTCTTCCTCTGGGATAAGCGATGCGTCAAAAATATCTCTATCTAAATCAGCAATAGCTCTCGCCAGAGTCTTGTGGTACGGGCCAGGACCAAAGTTTGCTGAGCGTGGTTCTCGATGGGGATAGGAATCTAGTGCGCTACGGAACATAGTTTGCAATGCTCGAGCTGACCCTTGGGCACTATAAGGCAGAACTAAGTACGGAATACCCTTATCCATGGTATGTGGCATTAACCCACACACCCAACAATTGGTAGTGTTCACTACTAACTGATGTTGATGCAAGAGTTGAATAAAGGAGTTGTTTCTAAATTCCGCACGTCTGGCTTGTTCGTGTTGAGGCAGAAGATGAAAAGAATGTGGAGAGACAGTTGAAACGAAATTTAGATCATGAGATGGAAGCGTAGGTATAGTAGAAGGCAGTAAGTATTGGGACCCATAATATACTCCCCCCACCAGTAACATAGATACAGTCAGGAACAATATGAAAACCTGTAGAAAAAACCATTTTGTACGAAACATTTTATGTAATGCAGATCTTTGCGCCGACATTCTCTCTTTTTTCGACAGCTCAGGCAATGACGATTCCATCCCCTAACGACCGTCCGCGACGTTCTTGACGCACTTCGTTCTGAGTAGCTATTATCAATTCCCAGGAGTTCCCAGAAATCGACAAAAGAAACCGACCTAGTGTCGATAGCTGCTAAACAGAAGGAAGTACCCGCACGGCCCTACGGCCAACCTGGATGATAGGTTCTAGCTAAAATTGAACATTCAATTCATTATAACATTCTTGGCTGTACGAAAAGGGAAAAAAATATACAATATACCATCTCCACTATGTTCAGGGCAAGTGTGAAAACCTAAAAACAAAAATCTTTTTATTTAGTCTCTTGTGCGTGGACGAAGAAAGTATCGGCTGCTCCCAGGGCGAGTTTGATCTTCAAATAGTGGATTGGATGGCAAACGAGTGTTCGATTGTTCAGATGATTGTTCAGCACTCAAATTTTCCAGTGTTGACGAAGAGGGAATTGTTTGAGGAGGATTAACAAGGGTGTCAGATACAAGCTGAGCTTCGCTGAATGGGACAAAACGTTGTGGAGTGCCGGTTTCAGATGAAGAAAGACCTCTTCTCATCCAGGTGTCCGACGGCAAAGGAAGCGGGACTCTTTTGGTGTGGGTAGCGTGTACCCAATGCTTGCGTCCCTCCAGCCGAACTGCCGTCCTCGTAGCTAGTTGCACCTGGAATGGTCCCACGTATCTCGGCTCAAGGTTCCGTTTTCGTCCGAAGTTGCGGACAAGGAGCCAGTCCCCGGGTTGGAGCCGATGACCAGGACCCTCTGTTCGTGACGGCAGAGCCTCAAAGACCTGTTGATGAATCAAACTCAATTTAGCAGTCAGATCATGAAGATAATCAATCAACATTGGATATTCGATTCTATCAAACTCTTTAGGCCTTGGGACTCCCCATATATTAGCAGGACGGCCAAATACAATCTCATATGGGCTAAGCCCAATTCTCGTGAGTGTACAGTTGCCCTGGTCGATAGGAGAGCTAGAGGCAAAGCGTCGGGCCATGATAAACCAGTTGTCGCCTGAATTTTAGCTAATTTTAGTTTTAGGGTGCCATTGTATCCTTCCACCAAGCCTGCTGATTGTGGATGATTTGCACTATGGAACTTTTGATTGATACTGAGGCCACGACATACACTCTTCATCACACTTCCCACGAACTCACTTCCGTTGTCCGACCATACAACCCGAGGCATTCCATAGCGGGTAAAATACTCTTTGAGCAAAATTTTTGCCGTGGATAGGGCGGTATTATCCTTAAGGGGGTAAGCCTCAATCCATCTGGAGAATGCACACACCACAACTAACACGAATTTCAAATTGTTACATCTTTCCATGTGGATGAAGTCCAACTGGATAACTTCGAAAGGGTAAGTAGGAGGGGCAAAATGGCCAGGTGGAGTGGGAGTGCCCTTACCAGGATTGTGCATCAAACACACCATACAATTCTTAACCACTCTCTCTGCACACTTAGTAATCCCATCATTCTTCCATACATGAGACAACAACTTGCATATGCCTTTCGTGCTGATGTGTGCTGTACCATGGGCCATTGTAACGACAGCAAGCACATATGCATCCGGTAACATCCATCTCTGCTTCTCTGACAAATCAACCCAACATCCGTTCTCATCCAATCTTCCCATGCTCTCTTTCCATTTAGTCCTTTCCGTCTCAGTGGCTTCATTCTGTATTCCTTTCACACTCTCAATCGTGTCTTCACACATACTAGTCTCCGTTGGCCATCTCACTGAACTCGTAACATACATTCGGTTCGTCAAATCTTTAGCTGTCTCTTTAGCCGTCTCATCCGCAAACGCATTACCACGACCCACATCATCCGTCACTTTCTGATGTGCACTACATTTGATTACGGCCACCTGTTTAGGCAATGTGAGTGCATCTAAAAGGTCATTCACAAGCTGTCCATGCTGAATCTTCGTGCCATGCGACGTAAGGAACCCTCTTTCTCTCCACAATCGCCCAAAACTATGCACCACACCAAACGCGTACTGGCTATCTGTAAACACATTCACCCGTTTATCTTTAGACAACACACACGCTCTCGTCAATGCGATCAACTCAGCAGCCTGAGCCGAATTCTGACTCAATCTTGCGCTTTCCACAACCGTACTCAATGTTACTACCGCATACGCAGTCGTCACATCACCATTCGGTAACTTAAAACAGGAACCATCCACATACAAAGTACCATCGGGATCTGCCAATGGGGTATCTTTTAGGTCAATACGACCCTTTGTTTCCTCTTCAGTTCTGAGATAACAGTCATGTAGTGCTTCACCACTTGACTCCGTGTCGATCGGCAGCAATGTTGCTGGATTCAACACATTACATCGTTTTATCCGTATATGACTGGCCAGTAACGTCAACTCATATCCAGACAATCTTGCGCTCGTCAAGTGTTGAGTTTTCGTTCGATTCAAAAGAGTGTCAACTGCATGTGGAATCATAACCGTAAGCATATTATCCATGACCAGACCTGCGGACTGTCGAATGGACGCCGCAGCTGCCGCTGTTGCTCTTAAACAACTCGGCAAGGCTCTAGCTACTGGGTCTAAAGTCGAGGAAAAATATGCGCATGGACGTTGTTTGCCGCCAAACGGTTGTGTCAGAACACTCAATGCACAACCATCCCTCTCGTGAACGTATAGTGTAAACGGCTTACTGTAATCAGGGGTACCCAACACAGGAGCCGAACACAATGCAGCACGCAATTCAGAAAAACCTTTCTGACACTCTTCAGTCCAAGGCAAAGGAGATGAAACATCCTTGCACGTAAGGGCTATCAATGGTTTCGCCAACAATGAAAAATTTGGAATCCATTGTCTGCAGTAGGACGCGATACCTAAAAAGGCACGTACATCTCTCTGAGTTTTTGGCACAGTCATTCGGGAAATCGCTGCGATTCTCTCTGGGGTCAACCTTCTCCCTTCTTTTGACAATAAGTGACCTAAATAGGTAACTTCTTGGCAACAATATTGTAGCTTAGAAGGTGATACTTTGTGATGTAAGTCATGTAGATAATGCAATAATGATACTGTAGCCGTTTTGCAAATAGCTTCTGTATCAGCCGCCACTAGTAGGTCTTCAACGTATTGAATCAAAGCCGCACCCGTTGGTAACACAAAGGCATCAAGCTGACTTTTAAGTGCTTGACTGTAGATTGACGGACTCTCACAGTAACCCTGTGGAGCGCGTTTTAGCCTAAAACTGCGACCACCTAATGAAAATCCGAATAGGTCTCTGCTTTCCTCAGCAATCGGGATACTAAAGAAAGCATTCTTTAGATCGATCACCGTGAACCAGGAGGCGGAGGCCGGAATCATTGTTAGTAAGGTCGTGATATCAGGGACCACGGGAAATTGAGGAATCACTATTTTATTGACTTCTCTCAAATCTATTACAAAGCGATACACAGGAGGTTTGGATGGATCAGTTCGTTTCAAAATAGGCAATACAGGGCTATTACACACGTTTCCACGAGTTTCTTCAACAACACCTTTCCCAATTAGATCATGAACGATCGCTAACAGCGCTCGCTCACCATCAAGAGAGATACGATATTGAGGTAAACGTGGTAATCGCACATTTGGTTTCAATTGAATCACATAAGGTGGAATGTCCAGTAGGCCCACATCATTGGGACCTGTGGCCCATAGAGACGCAGGAAGGGAACTCAATTCCGGTGGGAATTTATCAATCGACAAATACATAGGAGAGATCACTCTCCGACCTAATGTGAGCTCCACTCCTTCGGGAGAGCAATACAAAGTCGCATATAGTCGTTTCAACAAATCCAGACCCAAAAGATTCTCACCACAGCCAGTAGATAGAATCAGTGGAGCCTCCAGCTCACGAGGGCCAATTGTAAGGGGCAAAGGGCTAGAGACAGGATTGCTAACAGGGGCGCCAGAGAATCCAACGGAAACGTTCGTTAAGCCAGACAAAGGTGCGCCAGGGAGTTTCGAATGCATGATGGAACTTTTCGTCACACCAGTGTCCAACAGAAAAGGCTCAACTATGCCCGATGTAGCCACTGCAACGTAAGGCCCACTCTGATCAACCGGAACTGATACTACTCCCTCTCTTTGTCGGTGGCTGTCCTAGTAATGGTCGTTTGCGACAGTCTCATGTTCTACGTAATAATCGTCCACATTATATTGTGCAGATCGAACTGACCCCGCATTTCGCTGGTCAAAACAATTATTCGTATCTGATTGATTTTGATGACGATCACTCTGATTTTGGGGTGCACCGCGACCTCTACCTCGTGATGCATGTTGAGGACCACCACCACGGTTTCCTCGTACCGACACACCATTTAGACGGTCCCGTAAAGCAGGACAATCATATTTTATGTGTCCCTCTCTTCTACAATATGCGCACTGATTATACCCAAGTGAAGATCTATAGTCAAAGTTGTCAGAGCGCGGCTGCATCCTATCGGGCTGTGCTCGCGGTCGATACTGCTGTTGTGAATCATTTTGGTGTGATCGTGGAGGATATGCTTGCTGCAACAAAACCTTCGTTTTGAGCTCCTTTGTTTTCTTATCTGCACGATCACTTTCTTCCTTTTCCCTATTCTCATAGTATTGAGCCGTTGCTAATATCTGTGCAGTTGTAGAAACCGCCCATGCACTTTCTGAATTCTTCAATTTGTTGCTTAGCTCAGGCAACAAATTCGATACAAACTTATCGACAAATAACCGCTGACCTCCCTCAGCGCCCATGTCCTGACCGCTGTGGTCGACAAACGCTTCCTCAAACCTTGTGAAGAAATCCGAGACACTCTCGTCTTTCTTTTGTTTACAGGCTGATAACTTATCCCAGTTTACCCTCATCGCTGGCATGAGAGTTTTCATGAGCGTAATTATTTTCTGCGGTAAATCTAAGATCAACTGCTCAGGCTTAGCCCCACCGACTTGCAATGCATCAGCTGCTATCAGTGCAGCCCAATCACCACCTAACTCATTTGCGTGGTTTGCTTGGCGAATTTTCGCCCAAACTGGTTGTGGTACGACATTACCAAACAACATGTCGATATCGGCAAGGTTCATAACAGAAGCTTCCACCAATTGGGATAGCTCCTTATAATAACCAGCCGGATTCTTACGCGGATCAGGCAAGGATTGCTTCACTTGCAAAACTTCCGATCGTTTCCATGGGAGGTGTATCCACACTCTTCGGAAGTGCGGTAAGACCGGAGGGTTAGCACCAGGATCACCAGGCACCCAAAGTGGCGGAACCTCTCGCATAGGGTACTGACCAGGAGCCGCTTTCCAATTCTCAGTGGCATCATCAAATGACACTCGAGAATGCACTGTGGATCTGAACGCTAACAAACGTTCCAAGGCACGTCGTACATCACCCCCTACAATCATACCGTTCGAAAAGTGACTCTGGAGTTCAGTCATATCGGGCGGTACGTTATCTAGATCATCGTTATACCATTCCTCCCTCAAAAAGTTACACATTTCTTCGAACACGAATCTCTGCGTAGGCTCATTAAACTGAGAAAACGTGTCGAAGACCACACGTGGAGTGTAGTTAGCAGGGTGTCTTATCCATCTATGTGCCATAGTCACTAATGTCTCTCTCTCCCTTCCGCTAGGGATCTGGCTCCGTCTCTGTGGAGTTTCGGAAAAACCAGACGGGAATAACTGACCAGAAAGCGGTGAATAGAGGGTAGCAACAGTGTTAGGGATATGATTACGAACAGAAGGAGAAGAAGAAAGAAGAGCAGGAGCAACAACATTAGAAGCGAAGGAAGGCATAGTAGAAACAGACAAAGTAGTCGGAGTAACAGGAATAACGGATTGAGGAGGTGGTACAGGGACAGATGGTGGGACAAACGTAGGATTAACAACGGGCTGACCCGCAGCCGCCGGAACAACAGGAGGAACTATAGGAGGAGCCACAGGAGGAGCTACAGGAGCCGTAGCACCCTGTGCATAAGGAGGTGGCGATTTCATCAAATATGCTAACAAGGAATCCTCCTTCAAATCTTCTTCTTTCTTATCTAGACTAGTCGGTAAAACCGGATAACATTTATCTATACTCATGTGATGTAATCTAGTGGAAACTTCTTTTTCCTTTTCTTCTTTTTCTTGTTTACATTCTCGTACAGCTTGCATTATTGGAACAAACCCTTCTCTTTGATCTTTTTTAAGCTTTTTGATTTCTTTCTGCTTGGCCTCTTTACGCCACAGCCGAAAAGAATCAAACATAGCCGGCCTAGCTTTCTTTTGGAATAATTTAGCTTCCAGATTATCTAAAATCGTAAGTTCAAAACTGCCATGTGGTGGCCAGCTAAGGACACCGTCTTTTTTCGTGTAGCGGACCCAGTATTCATTATATATAATAGGACCCACACCATGTCGACTGTAGAGCTCATAGATCGGAGTTCCAACTGGAGGTATCGGACACGAGTCCTCCAACCGGGAATCCATTGCGCAACATTTGAAGATACCAAACAAACCACTATGGCTAGGCATCGTGCACACTAACCTAGTATCAAACTTCAAGGGTTACCAAAGCGCTAAATCTTCGTGTAAGACAAAACCCTCGGTTTTTGGCAATTGCAATTGTCAAATAAAATACTAAGAACCACAACTAAGAACCACAAATGCAATGGAACCATGCAATACAACAAAGCCTTAAGGCTACCACAAAGCTCGATGAGCTAATACAACAAAGCCTTAAAAGGCTACAACAAAGCTCAATGAGCTAGAACAACAAAGCTTTAATAAGCTAATCAACAAAGCTTCAAGAAGCTAGAACAACCACTAAGGACTGGGAGCGACCCACAAATACTTACCTCAGAACTTCAATGGCGTCACCAGGAAGGCCCGTCTGTCGTCTCGCTTGTACGTAAGGTCTGCGCCGGGCGTCGAAGACAGGTCGACAGTCAGGGCATCGGTCCGTCGCAGCCGTCAGGAGGCGGGAATCTTCGCAGGGAAAATCTTCGGGCCACTTATTTCGACAACAGGATCGATGAAGCGGGGTGCACCTTCCCTCGGAGATTTCACACGAAGTTCCTCACGATCGTCAGGCTTTGGACCGGTACCGCTGATGTCGCCCCACGTTGGGCGCCAACTGAAGGACTGGACTTTTAACAGAACCAGCGGTGCCAGGGAACAACACCTATAACCTTCATGGGATACCTGTTTCGGCGCACAACTACAGAGACACGGGACACTTCCTTCGGCGTCAAAGATCAGCGTTTATTTACTGCAGGGAAACGAGAGTCATTAGAAGTACATCGGCATGTAGGTTCTGCGAGTCTGCTTCAAATTGCATATGTAGGTCGCTCTCTTTTATACAGAATGTTGCCATTGCACAACATGTGGACAAAAGGTTACAATCCAGTTCCCACAGTTGACTTCAAAAGGGTCGCTTTCATGTGTTCAGAATCCCGGAACATAATTACAATAGCAATGCCGGTTCCCAACTGTAAAAGCACATCTTCCCACCATTAGGCACACCCATTAGAGTTGTAAATGACCAAGAAGAAGAGACAAGAGCAGCTGCAAGGAAGTCAGACACGTGTAGAGAAAAGAGTGTGGGGGTAATATCGGAAGCATGATCGTAGGATCAAAGAGTTGGATCCCATCGCCTGCACGGCTGTCACAATAGACCGGCACGGCCAGATTACCCTCAAGCTGAGCCATCTGCCTTCGTTGTGTCATTCCTCCGGCCATAAAGACGCATGAAAGGAATATGCGTCTTCCGCAAGGCTTGGGAACTAGAGGGTCAGGGGGCGAACAGTTACCTGCTCGCTGACTACGTGAGGGCAAGAAACAAAATGGATGCCGTATCTAAAATGGAACCCGAGGGTTCAGATGAAGAACACGTAATATTAGGCGAACCCTACCAGGTAGTGTAGCGAAAATGCGTACACTTACCGAACTCATCATTTACGGTTCATAGATATCAAACTCGTCCATATTCGGTAATGCCCAGAACGTCGTAATAATTTTTACGGAACCTCAACGGGCTGCGGGTGCATAGGTGTCAAAGTGTGTCGGGTTCTCGCGTTGAAGTCTATGGAGCCTGGAAGAAAAGATGCTGCAGGCGACCAGGAGGAAGATGTCCGGAGCGATCCAAGGTTGGATCGGTGAAGAAGAGGACCTGAAAGCAGAGGGGACAATGTTCAAAGTCACTAGCCAGTGACCGGTGTGGAACCAGGAAGGAACCAGATGTCGTCGTCGCGATCAGGTGAAGAGTGGACGCTTGTCTCTGCAGCCACGTGGACCAGGAGGTGTCTTCGATGACCAGGATGGAGGCACGAGCTGTCCCACGCAAGCTCTCGCTGTCGGCGGTGTTGGATCCGGAATCGACATCAACAGGCCTTGGCAAAGGCAACCCACACGGTGAGTGGAAACGGCATCTGGAGTGGGCCAGGAGGGTCCAGGGTGCTCCTCTTTTGGAAGGGAGCAAGGGCCAGTCTGAGGCAACCAGACCAGCAGTGGAAGTTTTAAAGTTCGTCGTCTAGGAGGCCACTAGCTAGTCGGCAAGTGACCAGACAACGCGTCAAGCAGCAAACAAGCAGAAGGGCCCCACGCAGATCTCGTGGATACTGGAGGGCTGATCTTCGGTGCAGGAGCTGCTCGGGGCTGGGGCTTCTCAGTCCCCAAAGCACTTGGTCGAGTTTACCTCGGGAGTCGTGCTGAAAGCGAAGTGCAGGTTCTTTCAAGATGGCCGGTCCCACGTGTCTCGTCGCACCCACGGATCTCAGCTGTGCTGCAGATGTAGGTTGAGGTCGGAGAGGTCTGGGAATCCGGGTCTCGTCGGGCTCTGAAGTCTGGATCCTCGAGGGAAGACGACAAAGTGAAGCCGCTGGACGCTTGATGGTGCCTGCTTGTGCAGGGTGGACACTCCTTGCCCACAAGGGAGATTCTTCAGTCTTCTGGGGAGCAGAACGTCGAAGTCTTCTTGTGAAAGTTGTTCAGGATAATCTAATTTGGAATGGGACCAGCTCCTACCTTTATTCTCCTAAAGGGGGCTGCACTACTGACTAGGTTCCTCCCCTGGGTGGGACCAGGAAGGGGGGTGGCTACACCCCCTATCCTTTGTCCGGTTTCCTGCCAGAGCTGGGGCAGGGATGCCCCAACAACTGGTTTGAACTGGTGTATGCACAGGACACCTTGAGTGCCCCGGGCATGTCTCATTCCTTTCAGGCCTGTCCTACCCAATACACAAAATCCTGTATGGGGTGGTGCTAGCACCTCCCAAGGCAGGAAACCCTTTGTCCAAGCCTCCCTCACTGGAAGGACTCCCAGCAGCAGGAGGTCAGACTTGTGCCTGTGGTGGTGGCATCCATTTTGTGATGCCAAGGCTCGAGTTAACTTTATCCGGGGTTCACAGTTACATACATGTCGTGTCCCTCTAGAAGGGTGAAATGCTACCCCCGTCGCCAGAATTGGCGAGGGGGTAGTATTCCAATTCGTATGACACCTTACTCGACATGTTTTGATAATGTTATACCAAAGTTGGCATTTAACCGCGAGGATTATAATGCACTTAAGAGTATATAGTATAGCGTTATCATGGAACAGCTATTAGGGCTTGGTTCCGCAAGCTGCAAACGGGATCAGCTCATGCCAGAGCACCATCTCACATAATTCCAAGCACTCTGCCTTCAGGATCGATAAGGCTTGCCATAGGAGTGACTGATAGGAATATATGTGTCTATTTTAAGGTTAGATATAGGTATACTATATCTACAGCAAAGGGTGATTACACCACCTTGCCCCAGCTGTCGTGCAGCCAGTTGTGTCTGTTTAGATGGCCAGCCAGGGGTGGCATAATACATGCTTCAGCCCCTGGTAGGCCCTGGTTACACCTATGCCCTGGGTACAGGGACTGATAAGGTGGCCCAGTACCAATTGGTAAATGCACCTAAGGTACAGGGATGTCAATTTAGAGAGAGAACAGCTAGGCTGTGGGTCTGATTAGCAGGCCCACAGCCAGGGAAAGTCGTAAACCATTGAAGCAAAAAGTAAAAATCTGGGGTGACCATAGGATTGCAGACCCCACTCTCCTACACAGCACTAAACCTCTTTTAATGTTATCCCCCAGGCCATGTACATTCCATGTAACCAGCGTCAGAGGGGACACCAAGGACTCTGAAGGGTCCCCATTAATCGCCCCTGTGTCAATCACTACAGATTCTACTGCCATGAGGCTAATACCAGTGCTTTGAAACCCCTATGTCGCATGTCCGTAAAGCCACGTTCTGCCTATACCTCAATAAACGTTGTCCTGAACACAAAAACACAACAGAAACAATGCTCAAACCCCCTCTACCCACCCCACCCCCACCCTGCCTCCCTGCTCGACGGTGCAAAAACTACCCGCCTCATCAACCTAGCAGAGCGCTTAATACCCATCCCAGAACTTCAACGTACGAGGGGAAGAGAAATGTGCCCCTGCTTCACCCCGGGCCAATCAACAGAAACGTTAGCAATCCAACGCCCCCCATTTGGGTCTATAATAAGTAGAAAGGTGGAGGAGTCATGTAGCAAACGTCTCAGTATCCTCACATCAGGTCAGTTTCTCCTCCCACCACACAAAGTACATGTGAGTTGCAAATATAGGACCCCAAACAGCATTCTGTTTCACCGCTATGTAGGACCCCGCACCACATCTCATACAGCTCCCAGGCGTTGATAGTCTGGCAACATCGCCAGGTAAGGATTATTCACTCCTGCTCCAGCGCACCCTGATGTTTGTCCTGGCGTGGGTCTCGGCAGCCACCGCGGCCCGATCTCCCCACCTTGCGCCATCCGTCCAGCCATTCCTGTGCCTCCTCAGGTGTGGAGAAGAACCATGCCTTACCCTCCGATTCCACTCTCAATTTCGCTGGGTACAATATGGAGTACTTCAGTTCTTGGTCTCAGAGTGCCTTTTTAATTTCAAATAACCCTCTGCGCTGCTTCGTGACCGCCGCCGTGTAATCGGGAAAAATCGTAATTGCAGCGTTATCAATGCGAATTAGAGGGGCATGTCGCGCTGTCTGCAGGATCGCATCACGATCCCTGAAGTTGACAATGCATGCCAGGATCGGACATGGTGGGGCCCATGGCTTAGGTCTACCGCCTGGGACCCGGTGGGCGTGCTCCACTGAAATAAATTTGGACAACCCCTTCGGCTGCAACCGGGTAGTCACCAGATCCTCCACAAAAAGATCGAGGGCCTGGCCCACTGTCGTTTCCAGCACGCCTATAAGGCTGATGTTATTCCATCTCGACCGTCCTTCCTGGTCCTCGAGGCGGGCTCTCAGGAGCTTGTTGTCTCCTTCCAGCTGTCTCACCTGTTGTTTGAGAGTGGAGGCATCAGTGGAGGCATCAGAGGTCAGGGCGGCCGTTGAGGTTTCAACTGCGGAGAGTTTGGTGGACATCTTGTTAAAGTCAGCTTGGATCAGTGCCAGATCAATTGCCAGCGTCTCAATCCTAGAGTCCACTTTGTTGAGGGTGGTCATAATGTCTTGCAAGGTAACTTCCTGCGAGGCGCCACCTGCCGCCCCTGTTGTCGACGGGGCCTCTTTATCAGGGGCATCCTCTTGCGACTTTGTAAAAGCAAATTTGTCCAGTCTACCCTGGTTAGTTCCACGCCCTGCTCTGTTGCTCACTGCGCTGCTTTTGGAGAAGCGAGTTGTGAAAGGCAAGGTTTGCGTGTTTTATTTCCTGTGAGGTGAGGCGCTGCGATGCTGTCGTGGAAAGGGGTCTCGGTCACCACTCCTGTCAGTGCTTGATCTATTTCCCGACCCACGCCTCTGTGAATCCATTGCTCAAATGACCATCCAGGGCCCTAAATCACACCCACCTCACCGTGTTGCGAGGGTTAGCCCTTGAAGGAGAATCTGCCAGAGACTGCAGTCACAGTTGTTCATCCCCGGGAGAAGTGGATCTTTTGCGGCCACGCGTCTGCCCTCTGAGATGAAGCACCCCCGGGCCTTCCTCTTTGCGCATGTGGTCCCACTCTAGCGGTTCCCAGTCTCAGCGCTGTGACTTACGAGCAGTATTTGACCCCCTAGATCCAGGGGTTGATGATGCTTATTTCGCCAGGTTGTCGCTCCAGAGAAGACCTTTAGTGCTGGGGGCCCGAATATCACAATGGCAACCCCCCCTTACGCAGTACTCATTCAGGATAGGTTTCAGTGTCACCACGGGGATGTAATTCAGACTTCAGTTCCCCGCAGATCCCGTCGGCTGCTGCTGCTGGCTGTCCCGAGTCCGACGATCCAGTCTGCAGGCGCATAAGATGGCGGCCGGGGCAGCCCCCTCACGGTCGTCCCGGCCTCAGGGCCCCACTTGCCCGTGCAGTACGTTGTCTTGCGGGTACGCATGCATTGAAAGAGGAAAAAACAAAGAGAAATGAAAACACTTCTCCTCGTTGCGGCTCGCTTCGCCATCCCTAGGGGGAGAACGACCTTTACCATGCTGTTGTTACACCACAATAGCTTCACAACACGCTTATTACAACGCAATTCTTTACAACGACTTGCGCTGGATGGCGCTCTACACTAAGGAATAGTATGATTTACTATTCCAACACCTTCCCTACTGTTCCACACACTGGAGTTGGAATAGTAAATCATACTATTCCTAAATCCAGCGCCTCTAGCGCAAGTCGATTGTAACAACTTGCGCTGCAACAAATGCAATGTTAACTACTGCGTTGTGAATGTATGCGATGTAACGTCATACTTTCCCCTACGGTGGAGTAGCATACGGACGCATTTCCAGATTTACGATTCCTTGTAAATGTGGAAACGTGTCTGGTTCCATGGGTGTTGCGTGGGAACACCCACAGCAACACCCATGGAATGCCCCTTTCACACAAAGTGTTGCATGTAAAGGGGCCATATTTACAAGGGCAGGAAAAGCCAAGCAGGGTGGCTTTTCCTGTCCTTGTAGATATGAAGCAGTGAAATACGCCACCAGTGCATCACAAAAAGTGATGTACTGGTGGTGCAGGGGGCTTGTAAATCTGCCTGGTAGTTGTTGAAATGTCACTCATAATTAAACTGAAATTATGAGAATGTCACACATAGCAATCTAAAACCTTGGCAGGTATGTTCCATTCTGTGTTATTCTCTGTCACCATGTTTTAATTTAGAATGTGATTCTGTCTTTTTAAAAATAAAAATTCCATTCTTTCACTCCCACTCAGTGCATAGGTTTAATTTTCATTTATTTCACGTTTCCTGCTTTGTACCACTTGCCATTTTCTTTAAAAAAATAAAATTCAATTTTTCCACTCTGACTCCGAGCGCATGTTTACATTTCGTTTATTTCACGTTTCCTTCTTTGTAACACTTGTGATTTGTTTTTAAAAAAATCGATTCTTTCACTGGGACTCCGTTCCAGCATTCGTTTAATTTTCCTTTATTTGACCTTTCCTTCTTTGTACTAGTAGCGATTTGCTTAGAAGATAAACATTCCATTTTTTCACTCTGTCTCTGTATGCATTTAATGTTTATTTATTCCATGTTTCCGTTCTTTGAAGTACTTGCGATGTGCTTCCGGTCTCTTCTCGTGCAGTGAAACGTCTGGTAATTTGTAGCGTGAGCCTGTCTGGGATCCCATGAGATCGTGTATCCCCGCGCTCAGCCCGAGCAGCGATCGACTGCTTCTGTCTGATCCTGCCCGGGCTGAGATAATTCTTCGAAGACGGCCGAAGAGCAGGGGATACACGATCCCAAGGGGATACACGATATTGCACAACACCGGACGTGCCTGATAGCCCCAGGGCAAGGGAAGAGCCCCGAGGCTGAAAGAGGCGATCGGGAGTCCACCCGCACCTGCGATGGCCCAGAACGTAAGGCGTCACCTGATCTGACAACAGTCAGACAGATAAGAGCCCCATGTGGCGAATCAGCCTGCTGAGGTCCACGCGAGAAAGGAGCCGAGCGGAGCCCACTCGCATTGGGCGCCACGACCCGCCTGGCATGAGGCGAGCCTGGCGACTGATCGAGAGGCCGCAGCGGGAAGAAGAGTGACCGTGACCTGCCCTGCAAGCGGACAGCGGGAGCGCACCCAGCAGCCGTCGGGCAGAAGGTGAGCCCAAAGCGGGGAGAGTGACACACCCCGAGGCGAGGCGCTGGGGACTTCCAGGCGGCAGCTCCAGCCCCCGCGCAGCAAGTGGAGACAGAGTGCCGGGTGAGAGAAAGACTGCTGAGGCGGGGACAATGATGTGAGACCCGGCCAGGACTGCACCACTGAAGCAAGCCCACCCCAGTGCGTAAAAAGGGGTAACACCGATCAAAACACAAGGAGAGGCGCAGGTGCATGGCTGCCAATAATGCCCTGCAAACCTGTGTCTTTTCACATTTCCCATCCTCGCGCTGTGGGAACTCAACACAAACCTTACCGGGAGGTAAGAGGAGGTTCAGCTGTGCAGAGACGGCCTCCCGTTACGTCTAGGTCGCTGCAGCCGCTTTAGCACCGGTGCTGCGCCTACGGGAGTGAACAATGCGTGGTAGCAGGACATAGGAGCAGCCCTGGAGGGGCCCCGTAACCGTTATTGCCTGAGAATCAATGCGACCTGCGAGAAAGAGGCCAGGATGCCCATGCGGCACTGTGCCAGCAGCAGCGGGCCCCAACATGGTGCAGAAGAAAACCAGAGGCCTGGACCGCAGCAGAAAGAGCAGCAGCGCCACTTATTGGCCATTCTGTGGAATTGCGGAATGAACATAGGCAATTATCAAGCCAGCAATATAGGGAAAAAGGGACGGCTGTGGCCTACTATAAGCTCAGGGAGAAAGGCAGCTAAATATGTGCCTTGTGGAAAAATATAAACCAAGGAGTAGGCAACGGTGTATATGGACATAAGGAAGGAACGCCTCCAATAAGAGAAAGTGACCGCTACACAACCCCAGCCCAGTAGTTGTCTGGCAACACCACAAGCACTGAAACAATGATGCAAGCCTCCAGCAGTAAATGGCTACCACGGCTACCAAAGAAGCAAGACCATGAAATGGAGAAGGGCTGTAAGAGACACAGTCAGAGCCAATGCTGAGTGCAACACCCCCTCCAGTGGCAGGAGATCACTACAGCAGCAGCAAAGAGCCCCATGTAGCGCAAAGGTGCACCCACATCAAACGGACAAGCCCCACACTGAAGCACATGACGACCATGCACATAGCACGAAAGCACAGTCTGACACCACCACAAGTAGACATAGTACCCCCAGCAGTGGTGCGCGACACAGCACCTCCACAAAGCGTGCACAACACTCGCAGCAAAAGGAAACCTACTGGGGATCAGCATAATACCCTGCACAGCCAAAGGTTCCACAGTGACAAAGGAGAAATACTCAGTGGAAGTGCAAATATTTCCGTACCCACCCAAAGGCCCCAAGAAGTCCAAGATGCAGACCAGCCACTCGAGCCAGACGGCAACACTCACTGCAGTAGGAGCGCTACTGTAGAGTCCACGCTGCCACAAGACGCAAACAAGCGGAACAGACGGCAACGTCTCAAGGGAGCTGTCCCCATCGACAGCACAAGAAAAGACTGGTGCGGAGCACGCACCACACTTGGCTGCCCAAAGACACCACCGGGGAAGAGGTTGCATCAACCTCTCCTACTGGTGAACAGGCCCAACCGCAAGCCTCACCACAGGCACCCGGTGCCAGAAGAGAGTGCCAAAGGAGAAGATGGACCGCGCCATGTCAGATACTTGCAGACGGCATGCCAGTGAACCTACCAGTACAGGCCAGTGCCCAGGAGATAGAGACATCCATAGCGAAAGAAGCACTGCTGGAGACAGCAGGGATATCCTTTGCATCTCCACAGCAGCAACGGAGTCCGGAAGGAGCACAACGCAGCACAGTGTCCTCCCTCACACCGCCTCACCAGAAGTCGTCCGTGATCTAAGGCTGACAAGAGGAGAGTCGTACACCACAAGTGGCCAGCCGCCACCACAGCTCACCACTGCCCGTGGAAGCTACTCCCTGAAGAAGGAGCACCCTAGATGAGTGGCTGCCTGCCATGCAGCCGAGAAGAGCGACTGAAGGCTCGCCTGAATGGTCTCAAAACCATTGAAGTTAATAGGCCCGTTGGCCTTGCTAAAACAAAGTGCACGTCACTGCCTCAGAAGAAGAAGAAGAGTGGAAATCGTGTCACCCAGGAGAACCTGACACCCGCAGGTGCATCACAGATGAGAGGAGAAGCCCAAGGACTTGTAGCAACACAACCCGAGAACACCTCCAAAAACACCAGACAGACACCTAGGCGGACCGACGGCCCTGGCGACAGCACCAAGGATAACCACACGAAAGCGGCAGCAAGTGAGAACCGAGTCTTATCCAACCACTTCCCCAGGCGAGCGTCAATCGGCGTCCCTGGACACAGGCTCAACGGGGAACCAAGAGTAAGCCGCAGCAAGCGCAAACTGAGGCTTATCCCAATGCGTCTCCAGGTGAGCGTCAATCGGCGTCCCTGGATACAGCCTCAAGGGAGACCCAAGAGTAAGCCGCAGCGAGCGCAGACCGAGTATCATCCCAAAGTCTCCCCAGGTGAGCGTCCACCGGCGTCCCTGGATACAGCCTTACGGGAGAGCCGACCACAAGTCACAGCAAACGCAAACCGCGTATCATCCCAACACGTCCCCAGACGATCATCCACCCCAGAGTGGCAGCAGTCTAAGTCAAACGGCATCCCTGCTCTGGACTGCAGATGCCATGGGTGAAGATCGGTATCAAGTTTCTTTCCTCACACCGCCTCAAGACAGTAGCCCAGAGCCAGGCAAGAGAGGATAGACGCACTACGTGTCACACCGTCACTGAAACTCAACCTCAGCAAGGCGGAGGCACAGGGCTACCAAGTCCCTCCTGACATCCAACTCTCCCAGTACGTCACCACCACCTGTCATCCAGAGTCACCACATGGCTGGCAACCGCCATCACGCCAGCCATCACCACATGCATCAAACACCACTCCCAGAGTATCGATGGACTGGAGTCACACGTTGTTGCCACACCTGCCGAGAGAAGAGACCAGAGGCTACTTGTGAACCGGGCACACCCCTGAACCACGGTAGTGAGAGCAAGCATCGGCCAAGACACCTCCACCCTAGAGGGTTGTGCGTGCGACCAAGCAACGGCTCCTAGGTGGTCCTGCAGCTGCCCCAGTCGGCACACAAGTGGCCCCAGCGTAGCCTTTCTGCAGTCCCGCAGCAATCCCGGCAATGGGCCTCTCCAGACAGGAGAGTGAAAAGAGACTTTGCCCCACCGACGGCTCAGTGGTTACAGCCAAAAGGGTCCACAGAGACAAGTGCTCAGGCAACAGCTCCACGAACCGTCACCATGAACTCCGTCCATGCTCATGACGCATCCCATTGAAAGAACTGTTTGAATTCACCACAGACCATCACCGACGTCAACAAAAGGAAAGTCATGCAAGACATGTCATCACAAGTGGACTGTTGCTATGCAGCGGACATCTCCAAGTCAGCGGTCATGTCCTGAACCTTTCAGGTTAAACTACAAGTGCCAACCGAGAAGGTCCTGCTGCAGGCAGATTCATCAGCCCACGTCTGGCGGCTTCCTGTTACCTATCTCAGAGGACTGATGGATCCTGTGGTGTTTTAGTTAACCGTTTTGTCCCCATAGGTTGGACTAACATTTTGTTTGTTCATTAATACAGTTGGAAAGGAATGTAGTGTCCTGCGGGACACGTTCTAGTGTCCCGCAGGAAGCTGTAATCTCAACCACTCCCTCGAGGGCTGGACACACTGCACCACCCCACCCATCCATCACGGGTGCCATGAGTGACGTGGCCCCGTCAATAAAAGGGCCCGGGTGCACGGGCTCGGGGCCAGTTATCGCACCATACGATCAGTGTGTCTGTGTCCTTGTTTCCACACCATGTGGGCCTGAGGCCGGATGCCACACTCATGTGCCATGGTTTTGCCACCACATGAAATGTTGCCTCAGAGACCGTGAGTCCAAGGCGACCCTCACACAGGTTTTGGGTTCATCCTTGTTGGACTCGCAGATTGCCACAGGGTGAAAACCCTAAGGCAGGCCAGAAAAACCGACGGTGCAGTGCAACGCAGCCTTTCCAAGCCAACCCTTGCGCAGGCAACTCACAGGGCCCTTCAGCAGTCACCCGAAGCTGTCCCCTCCTTTTCCTCTGTCCTGGTCACTTTTTCCCATCACCTGTGTCCTCTCCCAAGTATCTGAGGCTACAGGGATGACTCCCGCGTTAAGCAAACATTGACGTTAACAAAAATATGTCTTTAGCAATTTAAATAGCACCTGTTAGCACATAACAGAATAACCAATAAAGGGGAGTGAGTGAGAGACAGGAGTGAAAAATAACCTTCATGTGTTGAAGCACGAGACATCCCTGAAGTAAACGCAAAGAAGTGCAGCAATGAAGAACAAGAGCTGTCTGGTGGTGTTAGCATGCTGCTGTCTGGTGGTGTTAGCATGCTGCTGTCTGGTGGTGTCAGCATGCTGCTGTCTGGTGGTGTCAGCATGCTGCTGTCTGGTGGTGTCAGCATGCTGCTGTCTGGTGGTGTCAGCATGCTGCTGTCTGGTGGTGTCAGCATGCTGCTGTCTGGTGGTGTCAGCATGCTGCTGTCTGGTGGTGTCGGCATGCTGCTGTCTGGTGGTGTCGGCATGCTGCGGTCTGGTGGTGTCAGCATGCTGCGGTCTGGTGGTGTTAGCATGCTGCTGTCTGGTGGTGTTAGCATGCTGCTGTCTGGTGGTGTCAGCATGCTGCTGTCTGGTGGTGTCAGCATGCTGCTGTCTGGTGGTGTCAGCATGCTGCTGTCTGGTGGTGTCAGCATGCTGCTGTCTGGTGGTGTCAGCATGCTGCGGTCTAGTGGTGTTAGCATGCTGCTGTCTGGTGGTGTCAACATGCTGTTGTCTGGTGGTGTCAACATGCTGCTGTCTGGTGGTGTCAGCATGCTGCTGTCTGGTGGTGTCAACATGCTGCTGTCTGGTGGTGTCAGCATGCTGCTGTCTGGTGGTGTTAGCATGCTGGTGTCTGGTGGTATTAGCATGCTGCTGTCTCCTGGTGTTAGCATGCTGCTGTCTGGTGGTGTCGGCATGCTGCGGTCTGGTGGTGTTAGCATGCTGCTGTCTGGTGGTGTTAGCATGCTGCTGTCTTGTGGTGTTAGCATGCTGCTGTCTGGTGGTGTCAGCATGCTGCTGTCTGGTGGTGTCAGCATGCTGCTGTCTGGTGGTGTCAGCATGCTGCTGTCTGGTGGTGTCAGCATGCTGCTGTCTGGTGGTGTCAGCATGCTGTTGTCTGGTGGTGTCAACATGCTGTTGTCTGGTGGTGTCAACATGCTGCTGTCTGGTGGTGTCAGCATGCTGGTGTCCCCTGGTGTTAGCATGCCGCTGTCTGGTGGTGTTAGCATGCTGCTGTCTGCTCCTGCGGCCTCCATCGGCCACCCTGACCCCTGACCTCCCAGGCTCTTTGAAACTCTCCACTGTGGACACCTTAAGTGCGGAGCCACCTCTGGGCACTGCTGCAGCCAAACGCAGCCTTTCTAAGATATTTAAAAACAAGGTTCGAGCTGTTGTACAAACATATGAGCCTGTGAATGTTTTGTCGTCACAGTGTGTGTTCCTCTACAGACATACAGGCACAAGTCAGTGAGATCATTGTCAGTCAGAATAAAAGCTCCTATGTACCCACTGTCGTGGCGCTAGGACCGGAGCTGCTAACTTTAGAACCAAGAAAGCAGGTTCGAGTCCCGGCATTACTCAACAGCCTGTGATCCTGGGCATGACTTCAAATCCCCATCCCCAAAACTGAATACCTTTGAACTTGTGTGATGCAACTTGAGCTCATATAAAGCGCTCAATACGTTTGGGTTGAGTTTGCGCTACATAAATCTGCAAAAAAAACAGATTTATGCCAAATTGTGTGTCTGGAAAAACCTGTTATACACGAGCAAAGTGAGGTTGAATGTATTTGTCTGAAGCCTTCAGAATAATACATTCAACCGACTGAAGCTACCGTACCTACACAAATAAACTCGTAGGAGAAGATAAAAATAATATAATATAAAAGAATGAAAACTTACGGGTCCGCGCCACCTCTGCACGACTGTTGAAGAGCGCGGGACCCAGGAGCAAACAGGAAACAGCATTGACATCACTGCAGTGCCAACCCCTCTGCTAACGCTGCTCCGGCAGCGACGCCAGGATTGGTTGAGGGCGTGGATATTTCCTGCCCATTAGGAGACCGCGGGGCTGCAGCATCAAACCCTCGGTCTCCTTACGTGCAGCCTAGAGTGCGCATGTTCGGGCTGACCATAAAAATGATCAGCCCAAAAATGAACATGCGAACTATTGAAGAGACTGCAACCGTGCTGCCTGCTGGCCTGTCACTCAACTCCCTGCCTGAGTGCTGCCGCAGCCCCGCCCCCACCCCAGCCTCCCTTATTCTACTTCTCCCACGCAGAGGCGCTAATTCCACTCAGGACTGGAGTCCTGAGTGGAATTAGTGTCGGAGAAGTAGAACGAAGAATTTGGGGCCGTGGCATTAGTTGGACAACGCCCCAATGCCCCAATGGCCGCACCACCACTGCAGGGATCTCACCTTGTAGAGGGACGCATTAACAATCTGACCGCTATATGTATCAAGCTATTTAGCATTCGCAAAGGCCGAAATTCTGCGAATTTCGGCCTTTGCGAATGCTAAATAGACAAATGGAATGTATCAAACAAGTTTGATGCAAAATAAGGATTAGCAAAATTTGCTAATCCTTATTTTGCGATTGCACTTAAGGAATTGCAAATTTTGCGATTCCTTAAATGCAATGTATCAAACAAATAAAATGCAAAAAATGCCATTAAGGAGTAGCAAATTACCACCAACTTCTAGTTGGTGGTAATTTGCGAATTCTTATCAAAAATCTTTTTTGATAAAAACCAAAGGTGCCATATGACGCCCATACATGCCCTTAGGGCATGTATGTGCGCCATATGCCCCCAAATGTCTTTTTCAGGGGTGCAGCAGGGTGTTCTTGAGACACCCCTGCACCCTTGGAAACATCCCTAATTTGCGATCAGCAAAGTGCTAATTGCAAATTGCACTTTCATTCCTATGGGCCTCCTGGCCCATGGAAATGAAGGGGTAATTTGCGATTGACAATTTGCTAATCTCAAATTAAGGAATGCTAAGGAATCGCTATTGGAAAGCGATTTTGTACATACATACCGTTTTGCATTTCCTAAATAGCGATTCCTTAAAATTCGCTATTTAGGAAATGCAAAATGGTTTGTTGATACATATAGCGGTGAGTCCAGAGCGGAACTAGGGACCTTATCATTTCTTTAAAGAAATAGGAGGGACAGGCATTCTCGAAGTGATTTGAGGGTTTCGGGATAGAAAGAATGTTGATATTGTATGTCTTGTTGAAGGTTGAGAATTGATTCCAACGAGCATTAAGTAAACATAACTAATGTCAAAGGGACTGTAGAGCTCACAGGAAAAGTGCTCTGGCTGGTGACTGTCCCAGCTCAAACATCCTGCCCCTAAATGGATCTGTTTTTTTCTCATTTGATCTACTTACAAAATTCTTATCGCATCCACAGTTTTGTTCAGACCTTTCACTAATCCCCCTCCTCCTATCTAAGGTACAGCACCACCCATCACCCTGCCCTCAGGCAGATTCAGGCAATGCCACAAAGTAAGCGCGTACGTCGTCGACGCAATTCACAAAACAACCCCTGTAATGTCTACTAGCAGTGTGGATACAGAAACCCTCTTCCCAATAATGCATTTACATTTCTAAACTTGAGGGGCTTAAACTGAAAGACTGAAGACCGAAACCAACTCCGACAAGTGGTAGAACAATGAGCCGGAAGAGAGGAAAAGAGTGAGAGACCAGTTAGATCATCAGTTGAAGAAAGGAAAGAGTGAGAGACCAGTTAGATCATCAGTTGAAGAAAGGAAAGAGTGAGAGACCAGTTAGATCATCAGTTGCTTCTGCCTGGATCCGAAGCTGACTGGCCATGCTGAGAGATACACACATAATGTCACCTCAAGGATGTTAAGAGAAGAAGGCGTGTTTCAGCAAGCGCGTCTGTGAAGCATCGTACAGACATATCAGGCCTGTAGAGACATTTTCAAAGAATGGTCGAGTCCAAATGTCCTCACACACTCTACCTCGAGCCATGGTGATGGTCTGGGCAGACCTGACGCACCCACCCTGAGGCCTCCAACGCACGTATGTGCAGACCTGACACACCCACCCTGAGGCCTCCAACGCACGTATGTGCAGACCTGACACACCCACCCTGAGGCCTCCAACGCACGTATGAGCAGACCTGACACACCCACCCTGAGGCCTCCAACGCACGTATGTGCAGACCTGACACACCCACCCTGAGGCCTCCAACGCACGTATGTGCAGACCTGACACGCCCACCCTGAGGCCTCCAACGCACGTATGTGCAGACCTGACACGCCCACCCTGAGGCCTCCAACGCACGTATGTGCAGACCTGACACACCCACCCTGAGGCCTCCAACGCACGTATGTGCAGACCTGACACACCCACCCTGAGGCCTCCAACGCACGTATGAGCAGACCTGACACACCCACCCTGAGGCCTCCAACGCACGTATGTGCAGACCTGACACACCCACCCTGAGGCCTCCAACGCACGTATGTGCAGACCTGACACACCCACCCTGAGGCCTCCAACGCACGTATGTGCAGACCTGACACACCCACCCTGAGGCCTCCAACGCACGTATGAGCAGACCTGACACACCCACCCTGAGGCCTCCAACGCACGTATGTGCAGACCTGACACGCCCACCCTGAGGCCTCCAACGCACGTATGTGCAGACCTGACACGCCCACCCTGAGGCCTCCAACGCACGTATGTGCAGACCTGACACACCCACCCTGAGGCCTCCAACGCACGTATGTGCAGACCTGACACACCCACCCTGAGGCCTCCAACGCACGTATGTGCAGACCTGACACACCCACCCTGAGGCCTCCAACGCACGTATGAGCAGACCCGACACACCCACCCTGAGGCCTCCAACGCACGTATGTGCAGACCTGACACACCCACCCTGAGGCCTCCAACGCACGTATGTGCAGACCTGACACACCCACCCTGAGGCCTCCAACGCACGTATGTGCAGACCTGACACACCCACCCTGAGGCCTCCAACGCACGTATGTGCAGACCTGACACACCCACCCTGAGGCCTCCAACGCACGTATGTGCAGACCTGACACACCCACCCTTGAGGCCTCCAACGCACGTATGTGCAGACCTGACACACCCACCCTGAGGCCTCCAACGCACGTATGTGCAGACCTGACACACCCACCCTGAGGCCTCCAACGCACGTATGTGCAGACCTGACACACCCACCCTGAGGCCTCCAACGCACGTATGTGCAGACCTGACACACCCACCCTGAGGCCTCCAACGCACGTATGAGCAGACCTGACACACCCACCCTGAGGCCTCCAACGTACATATGTGCAGACCTGACACACCCACCCTGAGGCCTCCAACGCACGTATGTGCAGACCTGACACACCCACCCTGAGGCCTCCAACGCACGTATGTGCAGACCTAACACACCCACCCTGAGGCCTCCAACGCACGTATGTGCAGACCTGACACACCCATGCGACTGGCGCGAGGGGACGCACATTGATACAAGTTGTGTCTGTCATTAACTCCTTTGCATTCCCTTGGTTTCAGGCTCCTCGTTTTCAGACTGGTTTACACGTATGTGCACAGTGTTACATGTATGTGCACAGTGTGGTACCTGCTACTATCCAATCATCCGAGGACAGATTTCCAGGTAATCAGAGACATGGCCAGTGCGATTGTCAATCATCAGTGCTAGTGATGGACGTCTAGAGTGGACAGTCTGAGGGTATAACTTCCTCATGATATCTGGCTGCATCCATCTCTTCATGATTTTCATTTGAAGTTGATGAGTTTCCAGCTTTGAAAAGGAATACACGGATTACTTTTAGTGGCTCTGCTTTATCTTCGAGAATATGGATTGTTATAGGTTGAAGTAACTCCATTGTAGCTTTATCTCTGGATTGTTTACATTGGTATTTGAATGGCTGATGTTAACCTGTTGTAGCACACAGACCTCTGCATCTCTGTAATAGAAGGGGGTGTCCTGAAGAGTTACCCCTGTAAGGATCATTTGAGAAATCCAAGTGCTGATGGAGTGGGGGGTCCGGCTCTTCGCACCCCTGCTGTCATCTGTTGTAGGACACATAATACTTGCAAATGATTGTAGATGTGAGTCTAGATATGGTAATGATGGCTCAGCGGGTCATTTACACAACACTGCGCACTGCCTTCTAGTGACACTTAGCTCGAAGCAATGGCACAGCTTGAATAAAATGATGTCATATCTCGTGCTGCATTCCAGTCCAGAGTCCAAAACAAATGAAAAGTGGGTAGTTAATCGGCTTGCATTTGTTAGATGGGATCCTTTAAAACAGCATTTTTTTCTCTTTTCTAGATCTTTTTTTAGCGTTTGACATTATTGGTTTGCTGCACATTGCAGAATAGTTTGCAGTATAAATTAGCAGAACAAACACGAGGAGACTGTGTCAGAGCTTTGAGTCATAAATCCAGGTGTTGCTAATTTGGCTTTCTATCCTGAAGGTTGAAGCATCTTCTTTTGCTTGTAGATGTGCTTGTTGAGAAAGGTCACTGTCCTTCATCTGAATGCTAGAATAGCCCGGATGTGTGAGTGGCTAGAATGGCTTCCCTGATAGCTTTCCTCTGCCATCATCAGGCTTGCGACTAGGTCACCCATTCAACTCCTAAACATCCCGTATAGTCTGGGAAACACGGTTATTGTTCAATGGATTTTAGAAATGGGTTTAAAACTGGTATATGATTAATTTTTATCTTGTATGGAATTTGTATTAATTTGTTATAGATTGTCTTTTATGATGAAGAATCGCAATAAAGACTTAATGACTGACTGACTGACTGGTTGTGAGGAGAAACCGTATCCGAAAGGCCAGAGGGTGACCTATGACCCCCCCTCGAACCCCCAAACACGTACCTGTTAAAGCGAAGTCAGCCTGGCATCAAACAGGCTCACGACGTAACTCCTCCCCCTTGTCCTCTTCCCGTACAGCAGTACACGCAACCGGAAGAGAGCGGGGATAACCCCGGAAGAAGAATCCCGCAGGAGGTGAAAAGGGACAGAGAAGCGAACGGAGAGCGCGATACAGCCAAACACCAGACGGAAGTACGAGGAGAAGACGAAAGAAAAGAAGAAGACGCCAGAAGACGGACGGAAACTGGAGAAGCAGACGCGGGAGACCAGGACGAGAGCGAGACGTGGTACGAGGAGTGGTGGAGTTCACAGGAGGTAGCTGAGGAGCGGCCATAACTCAAGAGAGTTACGGCAGAGCCGGTGAGTCTCTAAAACCAGGCGGGAGGTTGGGAGGTGTACAGGAGGACGGCGGGAGGTTCGAGAGGGTATCGGAGGGGAACGGGAGGCAAAGGCCTTAAGAGCAAGGAAACCGTTAAGGGCGAGGAAACCTGAGTAATTTTTCTGTAGTTAGTAGTCTTTCTTTTGCTAAAAGTGATTCCAAGCGCATAATTAGGTGTTGTGGAAGAAACCCTAGACATTGGGCCCAAGTGTACCCTTTTGTTTGAGATACCTCTGACTTTTTGTAGTGTACCCTCTCCTAGGTCTGTTCCTCAGCACAACCCACCTGACAGTGACTCTATATTAAGGCCTCCCTTGTCACAAGTATCAACCTACCTCCCTCACTCCTGTTTTGACCCGAGTATTAGTTGCACCAAATGGGTGTGGTGGCGTTATTGTACTTGCTGCTCTCAGATGGGCTGTGCATGCTTTGGGGGCCAGGCTACGACCTTCTGTTTGTTCGAACTGTTGGCAGGGATTCCTGGGTTGTCCGGGCTGCACTTCGGGTGTATTGAGGGCCCGTTTGGCGCTTTCACCTCCACCTGATTGATAAAGTTGAATATTCCCAAAGGGTTAAGGTTTATCTGATTGATTGGAGTGCCTGTGGCAAAGATCGCCTGCACAACTCGAGTGGTTGCTCATCCTAACCTTCTCAGCCTACTAACACATGGTCGCCATGGGGAAGTACGATAACCGACAGCCCAAGATCACTTTCGAGAACAAACGCGCTACTAAACAGACTGACACTGAGCAAAATGCCACAGACGCTACGGGTGGAGATGTGCAAGGTGAGAGCAGTGGGGAGGACTTGAAATCTCTAATGCTGAAAATGCGCTCCAGTCTGCGGAATATAGATGCTAAGCTGGACACTCTGACTTCTCAGCTCGAGTCGGTTAAGACCTAGGTCACCACACATGAAACGAGACAGGACTGATTGGAAAATCAGCACACGTAGATCCATGAGTTCCAGCAAGACACGAAGGAACAACTCCTGCACATGGACAAGTTATTGACTGTAATTAGGACTAAGAATGACGATTTAGAAGCGCACTCAAGGAGGAATAACATCCATGTCACAGGTATTCCAGAGACAACTGCGATAACAAAGATGGAAGTCTTCATAACGGACCTCCTGCATGAACTCTTTGATCCTCACCTTTCACAGATGTTTGTGGTAGAGCGGGCTCATAGAGCGTTGGGCCAGAAACCACCAGTTGGAGGCACACCTCGGACGATCCTGGCCAAGATTCTAAACTACCAGTATAGAGACATGGTGCTCAAGCTTGCAAGGGAGAAAGGGCAGATTACCCATAAAGGAAATCACATCTCGTTTTATCCCGACTTCATCCCGGCGGTGCAGGCCACCCGGAGGGAATTTATGTTATGTTATGTTATGTTAATGGGTGACTTATATAGCGCACGGCTACTCCAAGGAGTGTCCCGGCGCTTTCTGACCCATTACTGAAAAAAGGAGAAGGACAACAAAACATAACAGAATTACTGATTGAAAAGCCAAGTTTTCAGGGCCTTTCTAAAGGCAAACAGGTTGGGGATGCGGCGGAGATCAACGGGAAGAGAGTTCCATAGTTTGGGGGCGAGGTGTTTAAAGGAACGTCCACCAATTCTGGCCTTCTTAATGGGAGGCACCATTGCCAGACCAAGATTTTCCGACCGGAGAGATCTGGTGGGCTTGTAGAAAGAAAGCCGTTTCTGAATGTAAGAAGCCCCTACCAAATGGAGTGCCTTATGGGCCAGTGTAAGAGCTTTGAATGTGATTCGCTTCTTAATCGAAAGCCAGTGCAGGGAGGAAAGCAACTCAGATGATCTGGCTTGCCGGGGTAGGCCGAAGATGGCTCTGGCCGCAGAATTTTGTACAACCTGGAGTTTGTGCAAAAGATAATCCGGCAAACCCAGGTAGAGGATATTTGAATAGTCAAGCCTGGAACAAATCAGAGCTTGTACTGTCAGCTTCCTATGGGCTAGAGGGAGCAAAGGAAGGAATTTACGCATCATTTTTAACAGACCAAAGCAGGTACCCGTGAGACCTGTGATCTGTGTTTTCAAAGCAAGGGTGTTATCAATTTTGATCCCAAGGTTTTTGGCGACCACAGAGGAGGAGGAAGGGGGGGACATGCAGACCGGCCACCATTCCTGCCAGGGCGGATCTGCCTGACAGCCGAAGAAGAGCACCTCAGATTTATCAGGGTTGCACTTGAGGCTGCTTCGCTGAAACCAGTTGAAGACAGCCCCAAGGCAACCACGGATGCTCTCCCCATCGAACTCCTTGCCCTTCTTGCAGGTGAAGAGGAGCTGGGTGTCGTCAGCGTAGGATATGATCTGGGCACCCATTGACTCCGCCAGTACCGCCAATGGAGTCATGAAGATGTTAAAAAGGGTCGGGCTCAGCACCGACCCTTGTGGGACTCCGACATCCATAGGCGGCATCTCAGCGGAGTATGGGGGGGCCCAGACCACTTGTCGGCGACCCGCTAGGTAAGATCTCAGCCAGCTCAACACCGTCCCTCTGAGTCCGATCTCGTGAAGTCTTCTCAAGAGGGCATCATGCGGGACGGTGTCGAAGGCCGCCGACAGAATTTCTTCCAGCAAAGAGGCTCCTTCTGCAAGATCAAGTCCCATATTCGCTTTTGTATCCTGCCAAACTTAGGGTGTCAAATGACGGCAAAGCCCACTTCTTCACTGATGCAAAATCGGCCCTCAAGTTCGCGAAACATCTGCAGTGCAAAATCGAAGGCACAGGGCAGTCCACGTGTCTTGGAGGGCGGACACTTAAGTGATAATGACTGATGCGCTTTTTTGATTTTGCCTAATTCATTATCTGTATCATTGGAATGGTCACAAAGGTTTTGGGGATGCAATGATTGATGTTAATTAAGTTTAATGCTGCCCTGTTGCGTTTCCCGCACTCATGGTTCTCGAAAGTTGATGCTTGGTTGTTTGTATCTTTGGTGCACCTACCGCAATCTTAATACATTTGGCTGTGCCCTCGCGGCTGCTACACCACACTGCTCTCAGCCACCCCGTGTAAACGGGGGAGTATGCTTGTGCTTCCGCGCCTCTGAGGAGTGTTTCCCTAATGTTTTGGTTCAACCATTCCGGTAGTGGTTCCTGGGGGGATATGACACAACCTAATTGGGAGGTTGGAGCGGCAAGAGGTAGGTCAGGAAGGTTTTGTTTGGTTTGTTTGTACCGGTCTCCACTGTTACAGCGCTTTTATGATGCACGTATACAGGTCTCACATGGGCGGGTGGAGGGCTCACATATGTTACGCCACATTCCAAAATAGGACCCAACGTAAATGAGATTAGGATCCTCACCTGGAACGTAAAGGGGCTAAACGATTGTAGAAAAACACGCTTAGTACACACATATCAAATGAGGCATAATATTGACATCTGCTTTCTTCAAGAAACGCACTTGAATTCGACACCATCATCTAGGCTTAAACACAGTCGATGGGCAAACATACACTCTGCGATATACTCAAATTATGCCCGGGGTGTGGCAATTCTTTTGCGCAGGGGACTGGACTGGAAGGAACATAAGGTGTACTTAGATCCTGAGGGTCGTTACATTATATTACAGGGGAGGCTGGGAGGCAAACAGGTGGTGTTGGCTGTCGTATACGGCCTGAATGTGGACTCTGGAGTTTTTCAGAGATGTTTGGGCACGAATTGCTTCTTTCAACTGTAATACCATTATCTGGGGTGGAGACTTCAATGCTGTACTGAATGACACACTTGACAGACAGGGGACTGCGAGACCACTACATCCACATCCTAGATCGGCCCTTCAGGACCTCTTAGCTGAGGGTACTTTATTTGATATTTGGAGGCTTAGACATCCCACCCTGCTAGAGGGAACGTGTATCTCAAGTCACCATGCCGCCTGGTCGAGGTTGGACTTTTGGCTTGTTTCCTCTGACATAGCTACCTGGACGTTGGAGGTGTGCCACCTTGCCCGCTCCTTATCGGACTATGCCCCTAACCTGCTTGTGTTGACCCTCCCAGACTCACCTTCACGAGCCTTCAGTTGGAGACTCCTGCCTTATGCTTTGTTAGATGAAGCAGTTAAAGAAGAACTCAGAGGTGATATTGTTGACTATTTTGCCCTTAATGCCGGCTCGGTGTCCACTGAAGCAACCCTGTGGGACGCTTTTAAGGTAGTAATCCGTGGGAAATGCATAGCGAGACCGGCTGGGGTCCTGAAGGCCATTCGGGGCACCCATGTCTGGATGGAAGGGCAGATCAAAGACTTAGAGGGACAGTTCGGCACTGATACAAGCCCCCAAATTGCAGCGGAGTTGAAGGGAAAGCTTTTGGATTATGCAGAGGAGGCCCAGCGTGAGGTGACATTTTTGGGGAAATATGCTGTAGCTAGACGATACGGTGAAGGGGATAGACCGGGGAGAACTCTTGCTAACATGATTCATAAGGCCACGTCCACACCCTTTATACATTCGATCAAAGCTCCAGATCGGAACACTATTGTCGGTCAAGCTGAGATTCTGAACTAATTCCGTGCATTCTATGCTAATCTATACACAGCCAATCAGTTGGAGTGCTCTGAGGGCCTGCATGAATTCCTCGACTCCCTTGCACTGGTATGGTTCAATGATACACATCGTAAATACATGGACCTCTCTGTTTCAGTGGATGATATTAAGCAGGTGATCAAGAGCCTCCCACTGAACAAAGCCCCAGGGCCCGATGGCCTTACAACCGCATTTTATAAAGCATATGCCGAGGAACTTGCGCCGAGGCTGCACGCTGTGTATGGTGAGGCGTTGGAGGCTGAGGGAAGCTCTCATAACTACTTTGCTAAAACCTGATAAGGATGAGGCAGAATTAGATTCATATCGCCCTCTGTCTCTAATAAACGTAGACGTTAAAATGTATGTAAACTTGTGGCAAACCGCCTACAGCCTCTGCTTCCGATGGTGGCCCTTCCGGACCAACCAGGGTTTATACCCAGATGTTCGACGTCACACAACCGTAGGACAATTTTTTAAGTCCTGCACTATCTTCACCCTAGTGTTCGGGCTGCTGCCATATTCCTGAATGCGACAAAGGCATTTGATACCCTTGAATGGCTGTACTTATTAAGAATCCTTGTACGCATGGGTTTCAGCCCTTTGTTTATCAGCCAAATCAAGCTTCTATATACTGGTCCAGTGGCCAGAGTTAGAGTGAATGGCATGATTTCAGATGCTTTTCCCATAACCCGAGGCACCAGGCAGGGGTGTCCGCTATCGCCGCTATTATTTGCCATTGCCATGGAGCCCCTTGCCCACAGGATCCGCCAACATCACACAGCCAGGGGTAAAGGTGTCAGCACCCAGAGCTTTCTTATCTCCTTATATGCTGATGACGTCACTTTGTATATCCTGAATCCGTCAGAGAACCTTGACCCTGTCCTTAGGGAATTTATCAAATTCGGTGGCTTGTCAGGAGTGTCTATTAACTGGGCGAAGTCCGTCATCTTCCCGTTGATGGACGGTACCCCTGAAGTGAAGTCGGAGTACCCACTGCGTTGGGAGGCGACAGAGGTCAAATACCTGGGCGTCTGGCTATGCCAACACCCACAGGATATCTGGAACATGAACTTTGGGAGGGCAGTCACATGGCTTGAGGGTAAGGTGGCGATCTGGTCCAGGTTGCCCCTGTCTATAGCCGGTAGGGTGGCGCTGTCCAAAATGGTGGTGTTGCCAAAGTTTCTGTACCTCTTTACAAATATCCCGATCCCCCTCACACAACACTTTAAGTGTCTCCGTATTCAGTTGCTCTCCCTGGTGTGGTCTGGGAGCCAGGCCAGAGTGTCATGGGCCCTCTTGACATTGCCGCTGCGTCAGGGGGGTTTGGGTGCTCCGGACATGCAGCTATATGCGCTCTGTGCACAGGCTCAGTTTTTGCATTTCTGGATACACCGTACACCATACCAGCCGAATGTGGTGGTTGAAATTGACGCGGTGGCGCCAACTTCATTGGAAGTTGCCCTTTACAAAAAAGACGACGCGCCCCAAATCTGATGTAGATACTGCGGATATGTTGAGGTGGGTATTGAGAGCACTACAGCGCCGAGCTCGCCTCCCATTGCTGTTTGATCCTGCAGTCCCCTTGAGACACAACTCAATACTGGCCTGTTTGGAAGATGGCGGGGGAGTGGTGGAGCTAGATGGTTCCCAGTTGCGCACCTTCGCAGATTTGTACCCCGATGGGAAATTCCGTCCACCTCCTTTTGGCGAAGAAGGCAGGGAGGTATCCTTCCGGGAGGAGTTCGAATATCACAAACTCAAAACGGCATGTAGTGCGCTGCCTGCAGACTTTCCGGAGGCCCCCCCCCGACATTACACGCACTGCAGGACATATTGGCGCCGGCCTTGCCGCGCAAGTTGGTTACGCGATTGTATACGGCCATGCAGGACCAAGCCCCGATTGTACAACCCAGATCCCTGCAGTTCTGGAATGCAGATCTAGACCCCCAGTTGACGGACAAACAATGGGATTTTTGTTGTAAGCAATTACTTGAACTCCCCCCCCAATTATAGGTTGCGCCTAGTACATTTCAAATTTTTGCACAGATATTACAGAACGCCAGCTGGTCTGCACGGCATGCGCCTGCAGGACGATGCAAGATGCTGGAGGTGTGGATTTGAGCCTGCCACCTTCCTTCATATGGCTGGGATTGCCCACACCTGATTGCCTTCTGGCGCGCGATCTTTGATGTCATTAATCAGATATTGGACAAAACAGATGACCCCACACCTGGGCTTGTTAGGCCTTGTATGTAACATTGCACCCAAGGAACGGAAACTACATGCCCTTTTGTTGTTCTCTGCTAGAAGACAGATCGCCTTGAGATGGGGTAGGAAGAAAGTGCCTACATTTGAGGCATGGTTGGTGGATGTCACTTACGGCCACACGCAATTAGGGACATAATGGGAGCTGATGCCATCGGCCTCTAGGCCTAGGGATATCTGGGAGCCGTTCCTGTCTTGGACGCCAGCCAGGGCGAGTTTCCCTAGTTTAGATAGCTCTCTGGAAACACCATGAGGCATGCGTGTGCTCTATAACTTGTTGTATGTGCTTGAGAATTCCGTATACCACTCTCAATTGATGACCCTAAGTTGTATTTGAATTTTATTTGTGTGATGCACGTGCTGCCATATCCCTCTTTAAAAACTTTCATCAGGCTACTACTCCTTGGTGGTGGTGATATATTAACACATGTAACCTCCACTGCCAGATGTCTTTTCTTTTGATGATAATCCATTTGAGTTACACTGTGTATGGCCTGTGTTATGTTTATTGACTCCAAATGCTGACGAATTTAGTGGACCTGAAGGGTCTTTGTTCTGTTATGTTTTTTTTTTGTTTTTTTAGCATAACGTACGTATATTATTGATTTGCTTGTATCACTGTATAAGCTCGCCTTTTATGAAAACCTCAATAAACACACTTTAAAACATTTTTTTTTTAAACTGGGTGTGGTGGCGGAGACCCTAGGGTCTACAAAACACTATCATATCCCTGCAATCACTGACGGCTCCCTCTTTTCTCTCCTATTCTGAGCCTCCTGGGAAGGACCAACCACTGGAGCAGAAGACCCTGGACCAAGGAGAAGATTATCCAAGGCTCCAGACGAACTGTGATTATGCGCATGAACTTTGAAAAGAACACTACCTTTACCTATCATTGTTTCTTGGTGAATAAAAACTGTACTACTGGCCAACTATTTAAAGCCTCCACGTCTATTTATCTGGCCTGCTCTCCCACAAGTGGTGGCAGAAGTGGGATCCGCCGGAGACATGGAGGCTGCACTAACCCGAATGGCAGAAAATCAGGCTAGCCTAGGACAGGCTATGGAGAAATTCCTAGCGGTCGTGGAAGAGGACCGGGGAAAACTACAAAGGGCTATGACAGAACAAGGACAGAGAACTCTAGACCGCACGGACACAACATGTGTTAGTGTCTCCTATGGCACTGGTATATGATTGCTGCAACCACCAGCTTAATATTCGTAGAATAAAGTTTTTCAAACAAAGGTTGTCAATGCGCTTCTCAATTTTGCAAGTATTTTATTCATACTTATGGCGTCAATTCAATGCAATTTCTCAATTGTATTTTATTCATTGTCCATTGAGTGTTGAAACTATTCAACCGATAGACTTTTCATATATCCAAAACAATTATGTCTTCCAATGCATTTCGGCCGACGTGCCTTCATCGGGGAAGTCTGTGAAACAAATGATGCACCCATCACTAACAAGGACAGTCCCACGACACAGCCATGGGAAGACTCAGAGAGGCCATGGGACAACAAAGAGGACCCAGCACCCTACCTTCGGTAATTTTGCCAAAATACGTGGAGGGGGAAGACCCGGAATATTTCTTCAATAACTTCGAATGTATGGCTCGAGCTGCAGCATGGCCAGCAGAAAAATGGGGACAGTACTTGGGACCTTTACTATCGGGGGACCTACAAGCCTCATACCAAGCTGCTAATATTCTGGGTACCACCCCTTACGACGAGATAAAATAATGCATCCTGGAACGGCTAGGGATAGATGACGATACGTATAGGATGAAGTTACGCCAAATGAAAGAAGGCCCCCAGGAAACCCCTAGAGCGTTATACTTCCGTGTGAAAGACATGGCCGACCGATGGTTAAAGCCCGCTACTGCCACTAAGGAAGAAATCATGGTCTACTTGGAACAGTACCTATCCTCACTTCTCTGCCGAATACAGAGATGGGTGAGGCAACATGCCCATCTCACACTGGAAACAGTGGTGGAAATCGCTAGTGCATATAATCGAGCTCAAGAAGTACAAAGGGGACGTGAACACAGTAACTGGAGGAGCAACCTGGGGGGGCCGGGGGGGGTGGCACCACCCTACTCGAGCACATGTCCGGAAACCCGAACCCGAGACCCTCATCCCGGGAACACCAGTGTTTAGACCCCCACTAGTCCGACCCCCTGGACCGGACATGCTGAGGACTCCTACCCCCGGCCCACAGTGTTTCAGTGGTGGAGGTATGGGACATATAGCACGCTTCTGTCCCCAGAAGGAGGAACCTATGGAGATTCGTCTTGCCAGGAACTATTGTTGTCTTACCCAGTCTCTACAACCACAATCCTAACGGTAAATGGACATCCTTTGACAGCCCTGGCCGACACGGGTTGTCGACAAAGCGTGATGAGGCGCAGGAGTTGGGAGACAACCACGGCCCCGTAGACAGTGTTGTAAACATTCAGTGCGTCCATGGAGACACTAAAACTTATCCAACCACTCAGGTTCACATACAGCATCCCATGGATCCAGGATCTGATTTAAAAGTGGGTCGCATCCCACGCTTACCAGAACAAGTGATATTAGGGAGCGATTATTCTCATCTTACTTCAAGAAACCAAGACTAAGGAAGAAGAATGGTAGGGTAATGCTCCCTTTGCCCATGACGAAGATCCTGAATGGCCACCCTCTAAACCTAGGAAACCCAAAATCCAAAATCCAAAGACGAAGAGAGAAGAGCCAGTTCTCCGGAGCCTTCCCCGCTATCCCAGTAGAAAATCCCTGGGAAAGCGATAGACATTTTCAAACTGCACAAAGAGAAGACCCGCTACTGCAAGAGGCTTGGAATCAAGCCCTAACCCAGGAAGACCCACTGCATGTTTGTCATTATTTTTTTGAGAAAAATGGACTGTTGTACAGGAAGGCAGACCACACCAAACCACCCCAGTTGTTAGTCCCTACCCCTTTTCAAGACAAAGTACTCTATCTGGCTCACAGTCATTTGTTGGGAGGGCATTTTGGGTATGAAAAGACCGAACAGCTCATAACCAAGCAGTTCTATTGGCCAGGGATTCACCATAGAGTAAGGACTTATTGTCGTGAATGTCCAGTATGTCAAAAAAACAGTAGATATAGACCTCCTCAAGTCCCTCTCCATCCTCTCCCCATCATTGAGGAACCCTTCTGTAGAATAGGAATGGACATTATAGGCCCCCTCTTGCCTTCTCGAAGCGGATGCCGCTATGTATTGGTCCTTGTAGACTACGTGACCCATTTCCCTGAGGCCATAGCTCTACGTCATCCCGATGCAACCAACATAGCTAAGGCTATGATAGCTGTGTTTTCCAGGGTGGGGTTCCCGAAAGAGATCCGGACGGATCAAGGGACCCCATTCGTTTCAAAACTGATGAAACAATTGTGCTCTCAGTTGGGTATCAAGCAAATACGAACCGCAGCGTATCACCCTCAGACCGACGGGCTGGTCGAGCGCTACAACGCTACTCTAAAGACCACACTAAACAAACTTTTGGCCCTAGAGTCCAAACGGTGGGAAGACATGTTACCTCTTGCGTTGTATGCCATACTCTGCCAAACCCAGAAAAGTACAGGGTTTTCCCCGTTTGAATTACTGTATGGTCATCAGCCTCTATCCTTATTAGACATGTTACGGGAAACCTGGGAAACAGAACCACACAGCACTACTCCCCTGATAGAGTATGTCAGTAATCTAAAAACCCATCTCGGACAGGTAAGAACCATAGTGAGGAACAACCTGGAAAGAGCACAAGAATCACAAAAGAGACAATATGACAAAAACACAAAAGAAAGGTCCTTTTCAGTAGGAGACTTCGTATTATTGATGATGCCCTCGTCCGACCATAAGCTGTTGGGACAGTGGCAAGGTCCATATACCATAATAGAAAGAGTGACACCTGTCACTTACAAGTTGGAACTGGACAAAGATAGAGGCACCACTCAAGTCTATCATATTAACTTTTTGAAAAAATGGCCGGGGCCACTTCCAACCTTGATGGGACATACTGAAAAAAAACATGCCTTATTTCTTCAATGTTTAGACCCCGACTTGCCTTCCCACTTGAAAAACCATCTAGTAGATACACTATTGCCTGTACAAAACGTGTTTTCCTTGACACCAGGAAAAACTATGTTAGTAGAACATGCTATTAAGACTGTTCCTGGGAAAAGGGTACGACTCCATCCCTATCGTATACCCGAGGCCCGTCGACAAACCATGCGAGTAGAAGGTAAACAAATGTTGAAGATGGGGATCATAGAACCCTCAGTAAGTGAATGGAATTCACCCATTGTACTCGTGCCAAAGCCAGATGGCTCGGTACGATTCTGTATCGATTTTAGAGAGGTTAATAAGGTATCCAAATTTGACACCTATCCACTACCTCGAGTGGATGAGATGATAGAATGCATTGGGAAGGCCAAATATATCATTACTCTGGATTTATGTAAGGGGTATTGGCAGATCCCATTAACCCCTTCGACGCTCATGACGAGCTCAGCTCGTCATGAGGTACGCCTCTCGTACGCTCATGACGAGCTGAGCTCGTCATGAACCGCGGGTTTTTTAAAAAGTCAGCGCACAGCGGGAAAATGTGCCGCACGCATGGAGTTAAGGGGACAAGTCCGAGAGAAAACTGCGTTCTCCACTCCTGATGGGTTGTTCCAATTTGTCATGCTTCCTTTCGGACTACATGGGGCTCCGGCTACGTTTCAGAGGGCCATGAATATAATACTACATCCCAACGAAAAGTACGCAGGAGCCTATATAGACGATATCGTCATTTACAGTGACTCTTGGGAGCAACATTTGATACACCTATATAAGGTGATACAGGCTTTGGGTAATAAGGGTTTCAAAATTAATCCCACCAAAAGCCACCTAGATGGCCAAAATGTAAAGTATTTGGGTTATATGTTAGGAGAGGGACAGATACGACCACAAAGTTCCAAACTCTCTGCCATAGCACAAGTACCCTTTCCCCGTACTGCAAAAGCCCTCCGAGCTTTTCTCGGGCTACTCGAATACTATAGGAGGTTTATCCTCCAATTCTCACAACTTGCAGCCCCTCTCACTGATCTCTTACAGAAACATGTAAACACCGAAGCCCGACTAAAAGAACCTAGCCCTGACCTCATCCATGCATTTGGAACCCTGAACTCAGACACGGTATTAGCCAGCCCAGACTACGCCCGGCCCTTTATCCTTCAAACGGACGCCTTTGACCAAGGACTGGGGGCAGTACTGTCACAGACAAATCACCAAGGAGTGGAAAGACCCATACTATATATAAGCAGGAAACTATTCCCTAGAGAGCGTAACTATGCAGCAATAGAAAAGGAAGCTCTTGCCATAAAATGGGCCATTGACACCTTAAAATACTATCTAGAAGGACGAGAATTTACACTTTTTACTGACCACGCCCCGTTAGAAGGGCTCGCATGCAATAAAGGAAACATGAAAGGATAATGCGTTGGTTCTTGTCCTTACAACCTTACAGATTCCACACCAAACATCGGAAAGGAGCAGAACATGCAAACGCAGATTTCTTCTCTAGATATCCCTGTGACATCCCCCTACTAGAAGGACAGCATGGGTGAGGGGATGTGAGGAGAAACCGTATCCGACAGGCCCAAGGGTGACCTATGACCCCCCTCGAACCCCCAAACACGTACCTGTTAAAGCGAATACAGCACAACGGCAGCCAGGCATCAAACAAGCTCACAACGTAACTCCTCCCCCTTGTCCTCTTCCCGTACAGCAGTACACACAACCGGAAGAGGGCGGGATAACCCCAGAAGAAGAATCCCACAGGAGGTGAAAAGGGGCAGAGAAGCAAATGGAGAGCACGATACAGCCAAACACCAGAAGGAAGTACGAGGAGAAGACGAAAGAGAAGAAGAAGACGCCAGAAGACGGACCGAAACCGGAGAAGCAGACGCGGGAGACCAGGACGAGAGTGAGACGTGGTACGAGGAGTGGTGGAGTCCACAGGAGGTAGCTGAGGAGCGGCCTTAACTCAAGAGAGTTACGGCAGAGCCGGTGAGTCTCTAAAACCAGGCGGGAGGTTGGGAGGTGTACAGGAGGGCGGCGGGAGGTTTGACGGTGTACAGGAGGGCGGCGGGAGGTTTGACGGTGTACAGGAGGGCGGCGGGAGTTCGAGAGGTTATCGGAGGGGAGCGGGAGGCAAAGGCCTTAAGGGCAAGGAAACCATTAAGGGCGAGGAAGCCCGAGTAATTTTTGTGTTGTTAGTAGTCTTTCTTTTGCTAAAAGTGATTCCAAGCGCATAATTAGGTGTTGTGGAAGAAACCCTAGACATTGGGTCCAAGTGTACCCTTTTGTTTGAGATACCTCTGACTTTTTGTAGTGTACCCTCTCCTAGGTCTGTTCCCCAGCACAACCCACCTGACAGTGGCTCTATATTAAGGCCTCCCTTGTCACAAGTATCAACCTACCTCCCTCACTTCTGTTTTGACCCGAGTATTAGTTGCACCAACTGGGTGGGGTGGCGGAGACCTTAGGGTCTACAAAACACTATCACTATCCCTGCAATCACGGACGGCTCCCTCTTTTCTCTCCTATTCTGAGCCTCCTGGGAAGGACCAACCACTGGAGCAGAAGACCCTGGACCAAGGAGAAGAGTATCCAAAGCCCCAGACGAACTGTGATTGTGCGCCTGAAATTGAAAAGAACACTACCTTTACCTATCATTGTTTCTTGGTGAATAAAAACCGTACTATTGGCCAACTATTTACAGCCTCCACGTCTATTTATCCGGCTTGCCCTCCCACACTGATATATTGTTCATAAATCATATTGGAGCTCCTCTATTCAGTTTAGTTGGTCAGGAGATGCTCACATTACTGGGTCAGATTGTCTTTCACAGAGTTGCTGCACTAGGAACAGAGCCTTCCTTCTGATCAGCGCCCTCTGCATTCTCATCTCAGGGGTTAAACTAGCTTTTAATCTTTACTTTTGGCTATTGTGATGAAACCTTTAACCTGATTTCTAATTAACTGGCTCCATCGCCTCAGGATGCTGTGGTCACTCCAAAATGACACCTGGGCCAAAGTTAGTGGTGGCACTTTTCATATTCTTGGATTCATTGCAGGCATCTTTACTCTGCGAATATTTGCTAAATATTTGTTGTGTCTCCACAGCAGGAAGGTACCCTACCCTAGTAGGACATGGTAGATTATTTCCTTTTAAAGTGCTTAGGAGCCATAAATTCGGAAATGAAAAAAACTCATTCATGTTTCTGCAGCAAAGTTTTCCAAACTGTGGTTGAGCCACAGGTGATTTTTAGTGGCTTGCCAAAGTCCAGGCAGTAAATAAAGACGGCTTTAAATTCTGAAAGGTGAAATATCAGGCTATGTCTTCTGCTACTTATTTTTTAAAAGGGCGACTGGTTTTTATGAACAAAGAAAGAAACATAAAGTGAATTAGGTGACAATGCCTCGGGGGTTCATGAAATGTGAAAGGAAAGCTGCAGGAGATGCTTTCTTTCCTAAAACACGAAATACATCATGTAAATACCTGTAAATGAACTGTATACGTTCAGTTGTGAAGCATATTTTTTTGTAATAATGAAGTGACATAAACAAATATATTAATAGGATCAGAACAAACCAAGACACTTTAATTATAAACATTCACTGAAACCTGATTGCCAGACATTATAGTGTGTGCAATATAGATTTCTCTATAACACTGTATGTCTGTGCAAATGCAGTGGCAACTTCCACGGGAAATGTGCTGTCTGTAAAGGGCAGTGCACCCCCCCCACATTACAAATAATAACCGGCTGCCTCATATCCATGACAGCTGGGTGGGTTGTGAAACTTTGACGCCCACTGGGCTAAGTTGCGCGGGCTAAGTTGCGCGGTTATAAATCACAGTTCATTCATTCATTCATTGTTCTTGGCGCGTTGTTCTACAGAGTTTTGGAAGTCCAGGTCTAGAGTGGGTACTGGGGTTAGCAGAGTGTGTGGGGAGAAGAGTGATGGCAAACTCTGACCACCACTAACCCTATAAAGCACACTACAGCTATAGGGACACCCGCCCACAAGTGCTCCCAACATGCGTATCCCAGTTGCATGTGCCAAGCATGCTTATGGTCACTTGACATACATTGGGACATGAGGGCTGCTGGCAGTGACATACAAGGGTTTCCAAGGGTGCTAGACAGGCAATCTCTCCACTGGGCTTTAGAATGTAAAAATAGTCTGTATCCTACTGCTAGAAGGTGCTGCATCCAACCCTAATACTGTGAAGAACCAGCCCGTCCCGGGGTTAAAAGGAGTACCACTTGGATAACACCAGCCAGCAGCTCACCAGTGTCACGTGCAACTCTCGTGCCACAGGTCTCCTGCACCAGGAACCTACATGTCTTAAAAAATGATCCCTTTGGAACCGGTTGTCATGCGCACTTCACACCAATGTGTATTATTCCCGTCTCTCTTCGTGTTTTTAGCTCTCAGTCCTATCTCTTATCATGTAGTGTACACTCCATTCACACCAATGTGTATTATTCCTGTCTCTCTTCGTGTTTTTAGCTCTCACCCCTATCTCCTGTCATGTAGTGTACAATCCATTCACACCAATGTGTATTCTTCCCGTCTCTCTTCTTGTTTTTAGATCTCAGTCCTATCTCCTATCCTGTAGTGTACACTTCATGCACACCAATGTGTATTCTTCCCGTCTCTCTTCGTGTTTTTAGCTCTCAGCCCTATCTCCTATCCTGTAGTGTACACTCCTATAAAATTGATGATGCAGATGGTACATAGCTCTTTGAAAGACTGAAGCAGCCGAAGCCAAACCAAATGGCATTCTTCTGAATTGAAATAAACCATGAGGGGTAATAAATGCTGTAAATTGCTTTGAGTCTTCATTAAGCTCGACCTGGTGATATGCAGATCTAAGATCTAATGTTGAAAATACACATGCACCATCCAACATACACAGCATTTCATTAATGTTCGGTAGTGGGTGGCAATCAGTCACTAAATGTTTGTTAAGTGCTCTAAAATCCACACATAGCCTAATACTTGTATCGGGTTTAATTGCCAAAACAATGGGCGAAACCCTCCACCTCCTCAATGATATTATCCCTCACCATGGTATCTAACATGTCCCTAAGCTCATTTCTAATACTGATGGGGACTCCTCTCAGCTTTTGCTTAGTAGGAACAGTATTGGGTTTAACCTTGATTCTATGACAGAAACCTTTCAATTTACCCAGTTTGTCAGAGAATACCTTTGGAAACAACTGTGAACATTCAGTGGACTATGGTAACATACTAGACTCCTCATTAGTTACAGCAAGAACTGAAACATGATCCTTTAGTCTGGGATTCAATGTAATACCTAACTTAGCTTGATCCCTCCATCCCAAAACATTCACACCTTTCAGAGCTACATAAAGTTTGAAAATAGCAGAACTATATTTTACTGTAATAAGAACCTCCTTAAAACCAATAAAAACAATTTTTGAACCATCAAAATTATACGCTACAATATCAGGTTTAAAGAAGGTGTTGATATCTATCAACTCCCTAAATGATTCCATGCAATATTCATGAGTAATGATAGTCCACGAGGAACCTGAGTCCACCATAAGCTCTAAAACGTTTCCCAAAATATTTACCCTACTTTTAGGAGAGGATAAACTATCAGCTTGTGAAATATCATAAGCATCTATTATAGATACCACAATACCAGATTCCTTAATCTCTGGGTCATTCCTCCCTTCTTGAGAGACAAATGATACATTTCCACTAGATAGTTTAGAAGAAGAAAATGATAATTTCCTAGTATCCTGGAAAGGTTTAGCAGGAGTCTTGCACATTTTAGAAAAGTGCCCAGTGCGCCCACATTTGTTGCACTGTTTGTTAATAGCAGGACACTGCGGAAATGAAGCAATGTGATCAGGATTTCCACATCTAAAACAATAAAATTGTTTGTTCTTACCATCATTTCTATTAACAAACATTCTTTGTTTCTTGATGTTTTACCGTACAAACCTCACTAGAATTCGAAGTGGAAGTACTAGGGGTAGCTACCTTATCTAAAGATTTAATCTATTTATCAGACTGCTCAAGAGCTTTCGCAGAACTAATAGCTGTCTCCAAACTAGGGTCACCCAAAATCCACAATTGTTCTTGGACTTTCTTACTCTTCACATGCACAACTATTTGGTCTCTAAACATCTCATCAGTCATAAGACCAAAATTACAATGTAATGATAATGCACGTAGAGCCGTAAGAAAGTAATCAAAACACTCATTATCATCTTGAGCCCTGGTATAGAATTTAAATCTATTTAAAGCTACACCAGTAACAGGTTTGAATCTACCCTCAATCCTTAAAACAGCTTCATCATATACATTGGCATCACCCCCAGATCTTACAGGTGGCAATGTTCTAAAAAACAATTGCCCTTCTGAACCAAGGCAATGTAAAAATATATTCTTTTTCCTTTCTGCTGACATCCTTTCTCCATCCATAGCTTTGAGATACGTAAAAAATTCCTATTTCCATCTTGTCCACGGAATAGGTGGCTCACCCTTTGACTGTAAAAATTTTGATGGAGGATCAAATTGCATATTGTTATAAATTAATAAACATGTAAAAAGTAATAGAGATCATACAAATAACACAAAAAAAATGTACGCAATCTCAGAATGAAAAGTAATGTTCTCCCAAATCCAGTAGATGGCAGCAAAGTAATTTTGAAGAAACAGAAGTTTGTGAATTAAAACTCGATGAAGAATGCATACAAACAATGCATAAATAATTCAGTGTTCAGTTGTATAGTTATTGTCCAACAGCTGAATATTGCAGACTTGACTCCGTTTAATAACCGTTTTCCTTCTCTTTAAATTTTAGTCATTTAATAAATTTTAAGTCCAATATTCAGCAACTTTATTGCTAAGATGAATAATAAAGTACTTTCAGAAATGCTTTTCTTATTGACAAAAAAAGTCGAGTAAATACTCGATTAATAACCTTTGTAGTTTGATTTTCTTCAAGTATATTGCCAAATACATAAAAAGATACTTTCAGTAATATTCTCTTTTAAAAGTTAATAATCGGCTGCACTTTATTTTCTCGTGCGTTTCGTTTCCTCGTCCTGTAACTTTGCCTCAAAGTGTTCCATGGAAACAAAGATGGCTGCTCAACGCATAACGTGATGATGCCAACACGTGAATGACACGTCAGACTCCAAGCCTCACGTAATGACGTGGATGAAGAAATCTCCGTTGGTAGCTCGAGCGCATCACAGCCAAAATCTGGAAAATCTTTAAAAATCCTCAAATATTGATCCAAACAGCTTGAAAACGTCGGATCAAAACAAAGATAGAAGAAAAATCAGCCGGAAACCGATCTCTTGTACAAGGTATCTTTCCAAGATTGCCTTCGTGGGTTAAAATGTTTTCTGCTTCTGTGCTCTTGAGAAACGTGGCAGAATAGTCAGACAGGTCCCTCGTCGCCAATATAAAATGATGCAGAGATTTTATATTAAAATAATGTATTTATTTTTAGGTTCAAAAGTGCGAGCACAGCACGTCTATCAGTGGAGAAATAAATCCAACAGTAACACATAGAATCTGGAACCTGGACTGTAAGATGCAGGCACGCATCAACACATTCCAAGCTCCAGCCATAAGCAGTAATGATAGACAAAAAAGAATGAAAATAGGTTAAGAATGTAACAACTCCATTCACACCAATGTGTATTATTCCCGTCTCTCTTCGTGTTTTTAGCTCTCAGTCCTATCTCCTATCCTGTAGTGTACACTCCATTCACACCAATGTGTATTATTCCCGTCTCTCTTCGGGTTTTTAGCTCTCAGTCCTATCTCCTATCATGTAGTGTACACTCCATTCACACCAATGTGTATTATTACCGTCTCTTCGTGTTTTTAGCTCTCAGTCCTATCTCCTGTCATGTAGTGTACTCTCCATTCACACCACTGCTGTGTTCTGAAAGGCAACTTGAGCAAATGTGTTGAATTTAGTCCCTCAGGTGACCTTGAATCCCATAATGTGAAGATTGTGACCCAAAAAGATTCTTGTTTCTAAAACATTGCTCAATTTTATTTTAGGCATGTATCAAAGTTTTATCGAACTCTTTGAAGGTACCCTGTAAAGTAATTTTCCGTCGCATGTCCTATTTCACAGGTATGTTCATGACAAACCGTGTGTTGCTACAACTGGAGACATTTCTGGTCCTGCCTCAACATCATGTTTACCAGAGCCGAGTTCTGTTCCTCCATCTCATTACTTCTTCACACACCGAATCAGGGAAGCAGAAAGAGAAACTCAGAAGCACTTTCCTGTTCTCAGACGTTTTGCTGAATCATTTCCGGTGAGCCCGTTATTATGGCTGGTGATATGCCTGCCTGAAACTGGCACTGCTGTTTCTTAACATGCCCTTGCTTTATTTGGTGGTGGTCTGAATTGCCCATGTGCGGAATCACTGCTACAAATCCAAATCAAGTGTCGGTATCAAATTTAAAGTGGTATCAGCATCTTTTCTCCTTTTCCATCGTCATTTAATCTGTTGGGTTCAGTCCTGCTGTGGCATGCAGCTGTTACTCAACATAGTTGGCTGCTTCTGTGGCATTGCCATGGGTAGCATGCTTGGAGTCTGCACACCCTCAAGCAGAATGGAAAGACAGGGGTGGTGTGTGTTCAATTGTTTGCATGCCATGTAGTAGTTACTTCCATTGTTGCAGGGCTCCTGGTCCAGGGGTATACCACTCTTTCACTCCACTTTTACTTACGCAAGGATTATTGGCAGACTAGATCTGTGAACACTTTCATGCTTTAAGGACACTTGGTTACAAGTGCCTTTAAAATCTAACAAAGCCACAAGATCTGAGAGAGCCTTCTGTGGTGCTCAGTTTATATCAGTCTCTGCTTTCTTCAAGTCACCACTCCACCCTGGGAGCATTGGTCTCAGCTCTTTAAAGAGCCTTCTGTGGTGCTGAGGTGACACCAGTCTCTGCTTTCTTCAAGTCACCACTCCACCCTGGGAGCACTGGTCTCAGCTCTTTGAAGAGCCTTCTGTGGTGCTGAGGTGACACCAGTCTCTGCTTTCTTCAAGTCACCACTTGAGGTACTGGGTTTTTAAGAACCAGCAGCGAACTGGTAACCCAGCGGTGCCAGGGTACACCCAAAGACCTCGGGTACATTCCTGATTCAGACCACAGAAACTCAGAGTCTTCTAGGTGAAGTCGAGGATCGATTTATTGGCTACAACCAAGGTAACAAGCGTCCTAGAAGTACAACACACAGGAAGTATATTCTCAGGAGACTGTCGCAATTCACAAAGTCAGGCTTCTCTTTTTATACGAAATATTGTGCTTTATGCAAACATTCTGCACATTTTACTACACCATAGAAATGCTTCCATTACAAAGAAAAAGCAGTCATGATGACAAGGCCACAGTTCAGTTTGTCCATCCCATAATAAATCACAAGGCGAGGCCCAACATTCTCATCAGATATCGGTGGACCCTCAATAAAAATTGTCACCTCCCCATCATAAAGCAAGTAAGAGAAAAGAGCAGGGGCAGGTGTGAGCAAGATTCGGCAGGGTGTGTGTGCGATGAAAAGGTTTTATAGTAGGCTGTGCCTTGATGCTATCTTATTCGGCCACTGGGAGAGGAACTGACCAAACAGGTTCGGCCTGGGGCAATGGTTCCAACTTGCCCAGGTCAGGGGAAAGTCAATCAAGGTGTACGTGTCTTTTGGAATCGAATTGGGCTTCATTCAGTTTGCCTGTGTGAGGGCAACTCACAAAATGGCTGCTGTACATAAAATGGAAGCCAAGGGTTCAAGACGTAAATAACGATTTCGAGGTAAAATCGTCACTCGAATGCGACGAAACTGCTTGTACATAGTGTACTCGTCATTCTCGGTCTTTTGATACTAAATTCGTCCTGTTACGACAAAGTATAATTCTCGAGTCCAGAATTATTACACGAGTCCAGACATTTTCAGAACCACAAACCCTCCTTTTGCCCTTACATAGGCAATTCATCCTAACCTCATGCTAATCTGAGTCCAGGTCTATATTCCTAAAGTCATTGAGATGTTGCTGTAACATCATTCTAGTACGTAGCTCGTCTCTTGATACAGGTTTCCTTACACATGATGTAACACAGAGGCTACATATTGCAGGAGCACACTGCACGCACAGACAGAACAGGAAAAGAATGGCTAAGACCATCCCAATGACCATCAGAATTTTCCATCCCCAGCCGGATATCAGTTCCCAGAACCATCCCATTAACGACCACTCTCCTTTATCCACATGAATAGATTCGGAAATATTATGCAGTTTGGAGATGGCCTGGAACACTGTTGGAGCGTTATCTGGGATGAAAACACAGCAACTAGATTGGATCAATCTGCATACCCCACCTCGGTCTGCAAGTATGACGTCTAAAGTGATCCTGTTCTGAAGGGTCATAAGACGATCCGACTGAAGCTCAGCAGTCAAGTTACTAAGGGCACCAGCAGTTTCAATCACGGTGGACTCAACCACCCTTGTCAATTGCCTTATGTTCCTGCTATTAGCCATTTGTCCCCAGAACGGCAGAAAACCCTTCGCGAAGTCTCTAAATTCTTGACCTGCGGTGTCTTCTTTACTCAAGACACCTCTAACTATCCTTGTCTTGTGGTAATCTGCCGCTGCTGTGTAGGTGGGGGGCAACAGGAACGAAACAAAACATGAGCCCGAAAAGTCAGGGGGCAACCATGTATAGGCTCTATCATGGCAGATGAAATATGTACCCTTAGCTGCTAAAAACGCTGGGGAAGCCTGGGACCCAAAAACGTACGTTTCGGTACAGACACTCTTCCCTAACTGAGCTCTGGGATTCTTGCCAGTACCTTGCAGACATAGGTGGCCCTGATGGGGCACGATCCAAATCGGGGAAGAACTCCTAGCTTGCTCTTTCTCACCCAGAACAGCTCCATATCCGGTCAGGTTCCACCCTATATATGCAAATATCTCGTCGTCCGGGGTATTCTCGTAGGAAATATCTTCCTTAACCATATGCACTATACCCTTAACCAGAGCATTGGTCTTAGGATTGTCTTTTACAGAACGTAGGGGTTGGACTTCACGGGCGTAAATGAACATGGTTCTGTATGCCCACACAGAACCATTGTGGCTGAATGGCAGGACCAGATAAGGGATACCTCTATCCGTGGTGTGGGGCATAAGGCCACACACCCAACAGTTAGTCGTGTTCATAACAAGTTGGTGTTGGTGCAGTAGCTGAACAAAGGAGTTATTAATAAATTCTAATCTCCTAGCGGATTCGTGTTCAGGAAGGAGTTGAAAAGAATGAGAGGAAACAGTAGTAGGAGGTGTAGGCGGTACAGTGGGTGCAAACGTTACTCGAAAAGAGAATAAAACATAACTTATTAAAAATATCATCACACTGAATAACATTAAAATGCACAATATCAAGAAGCTTTTCTTTGTCATTGCATTGCAGATCTGTGTTGTAAAGTTCGCTTTCTCGGCAGGTCTCTCCACATCGGGAAACTCCATCCTCTCTAAAGTGCTGCCCGCGATGGGAGGTTGATTCTGCTAAAGAATGCTTCTGTCAGTCTAGGGCAACTCCCTTGGACCAACCAGAACCGCCGACCTAACGTCGTCAGCTGCACTCCAAAGACTTTGGGCAATCGCGGCCCTAGCAGCGGAACCCGGATGGCGGTTCGAAAAACAAAAATAAGCAAGTTTCTCAGATGGGGGGGCGCTAGAGGACGCACTGCGGAATGGCTGGCTCGTGTGTCTGCTCCGCCGGACGGACGCGGTACTAGCGGCCTTTCACCTTCCAAATCCACCGCCACTGACCCGAAAACGCGTGCAACGGACGTCGGAATAGGCAGCCGACACAACCCTAGCACCAAAATGCCGAAATAGGAACCACTGAGGAAAATATCAGCGACAATCACCGCGGAGGCGAGCGGCGCTTCAAAATGGCCGCTCCCGACGATCAGTGCCGACGGCCACTCTGGCAGCTATGAGAAAGAAGCCGGAATGTTTTTGCCCAGCTGAGTACAACTCCGAGGTACTGTCTGCTACATAGTGCTACGAGGAGGCTGGGGTCAAATGCGGACGGAGAGAACACCGCAACACGGCATGCGTTCCAGCGACCACAAAATGGCGGCGGCGCTGGAACGCAAATGAAACAAAGCGGCGGCTACCCGGGAAGAAAACGCGAGGAGCCACAAGTGCGGCGCATCTTTGCACGGCGGCTGGTTGGGGCGGACAGCACTTGAGAGAGCTGGCGAGGAGGGGAGCACCCCCACCCTGTAGGAGTGAGATAGATCGTGATCCCCGGCGACTCACTACTGCACTAACGGTCAGTCACAGAGGGAGGTAGGATGCGATCTCAGAGGGGCCTGCTGTGCAGCTGAAGCAACTACCTGCGCTGGGAGACGCTCACCGACAACAGTATGTATGCTGGCTCTGCAGCACTTGAGGATCAGTAGCGTGCTATGTGCGGAGTGTGCGCCATAAGCCTTGCAGCGGCATAGGAGTCAGACATACCCTGAGGACTGCCGGTGTGCAATATGTTTGGAATGTGTAGCGCGTGGCGCCCTTAGAAGGAGCGACTATAAGGGCAACTTGGCACCTGGATACTATTGGGCAATCACAAAGGGACGAGCACGCTCTTATAACATCTGATGAATAAGAATACCTCGCAGTGGGGATCTAGAACACTGGCACGCCGCAACCTATCGTCTGCAAGCCCTCCAACAGCGATAAGCCCGAGAGCGACTAGACGGAGTCCACCACCACCACATGGTAATATGGGAAAGCCAGAAAAACAACAAACCAAACTCCCATTCGAGTCCAGGAAACAGGTCAAGAATAATGCGACCATCTCAGAAGTGGAGGGAGAGCAAGAGATGGCAGATGGGACTGGCATGGAGACAGTATTGCGTGCAATCCAGAAAAGTCTACAGGAGATGAACAGCAAACTGGACAACATGATGTTACGAGTAGACAACATGGCGGCGAAGATAGAAAAGCACGACGAGCGAATCGTGGAAGCGGAGCAACGGATCTCTAAGGTGGAAGACGACTCCAAAATACATCGAAAGTCTGCGGCGGCCTAGAAAAAACGGTGGAGAGCCTGCGTGCCAAGGTGGAGGACCAGGAAGCGAGGTCCAGGCGCAACAATGTCCGCATATCGGGCCTGCCGGAGTCCTCCAACACTGGCAGAATGGAGCCTTTCATCGAGACGTTAATTAAAGAGATCTGTGGCACTGACAAGTTGTCACCGGTATTACTGATTGACCGGGCACACCGCTCCCTGGCGCCCGTACCAAAACCGGGGGCTGCCCCGCGCATGATCATTGCTCGCGTGCTCAACTACAGGGACCGAGACACGATCCTCCGACTTGCCAGAGAAATGGGTAAAATCGCATATCAGGGAAACACTCTGGAATTCTATCCGGACCATTTATTTAAAGCCATTTGGCAGTGCAGTTGGCGCGCAAGGAATTTGCCCTAGTGAAAAAGAAACTACGTGATCTCGGCCTGGAGTATGCCATGCTCTACCCGGCGAAACTCAAAATCACAAATGCGGGAAAGCCTGTTATTCTTCCAACAGTCCAAGCGGCACAGGAGTATCTCAAAAAATTGGGAAAACGGCGGAAGGCGCAGGATCGAGGCGAACCGACAAGTGATATCGACTGACTCAACATGAAATTGAAAAACATTTTGCACTACAGGACGAACTGAACCTAGAGACGTCTGGCTACCGACTCGGATTGGCAAGTGTGTTAACGAACACTACATCGACGAGGAGTCAAGGCACTACACTCGGAATGGATAGGTATATGGCAGCGAGACCGCGTCTGAATAGTGCACATGTACCTCACTGCTGGACTGGCACGAGATGGTCATTTACACAGTGAGTAAACAGATGGTACATTATGGACAGGGGTTGTAGGACAGGTCTCATCGCCAAGGGCGTGATATACGAACCCCTATTGAAAACGATACTCTGAACGCTTTGGTAATGGGGGTGGGGGACACCTGAGCCCGGGGTGCACAGATGAGGAGTTGGACCCAACCGCACTGTCCCACTGGGCACCACGACTGTGATACTCTCGCGCTAGTAAGACTTGCTGAATTGCACGCTAACATTATGGCGGGCATAAATGATTATGATTGTATTACGTAATACTGCTGATAAGTGTTGGCGGGAGGATGGAGGAGTGAAGGATAATGGTTGCAAAGTTTTGACGAAAGCGCATGCGTCTATCCACATCCACTATGTGGATGGAGATGTGTGTACCTGGCGACAACCCCGAGAGGGTGCGCCCCAATTCAGGTTCTATTATGAGGTTAAATGTTGAAGGGGGATGGCTTTGGCAAAGTTTGGGCGTTAAAGTGGGTGGAGGGCGGGAAGGGACACTGGGAGTTGTTCAATTTGAATCACTGTGTCTGAGAAGCATGGCGACCTCCTTATTCATACATTGCATTACACCAGATGGTATACCCCATTTCAAGTTATTGATGTTTAACTGTGAATTAAAGCAACTTACAGACCTACCATACTTAAAGAAGGCACCTAGCGAAATACGACAGACAATACACCCAAAGCCGTGACGCGACCTAACACACTAAAATTCATCACGTGGAATGTCTGAGGCCTAGGCAACCCGAAAAAATTCAGCAGATGTTTGCACATTTAGTCCACTTACACATTGACATAGCTTTCCTGCAAGAAACACACATGGCAACCAACAGCACGTCTACGCTATGCGCTAAATGGGCGGAATCGGTCACCAGCTCGAACTACTCCTCTTATTCTAGGGGGGTCAGCATTTTGGTGCGGAAGGGGGTACACTTTACGATATCGCGCATACACAGAGACACCGACGGTAGAAGCGTCATTGTGGTGGGTACGGTGAGACAGCGGCAGGTAGTATTAGTAAACACATATGGCCCCAACATAGACGATCCTGGGTTTTTTAGGAGCGTATGGCCAGACATAGCTGATATCCAAGCTGACCATATAATTTGGGGTGGTGATTTCAATGTAGCGTTGCAGGACGGGCTTGACAGGAAGCTACATACGTTGGAACCACATGTTAAGGCGAGAGAAATGATTCGAGATGCCATGGACGACTTACGGATGGTGGATGTGTGGAGGGTTAGTCACCCGGGGGAGGCGATAGCAACGCACATTAATGCAGCACACAACAGCTGGTCTAGACTGGACTACTGGCTGGGCACGCAGGAAATACTAGCATGGGCTACTCATATCAAACACCTCCCACGAACACTTTCAGACCACAGTCCTGTGCTCCTAGAGGTCACTGTCCCACACTACGAGCCACCACCTTACACATGGCGTTTCAATGCGGCGGCATTGCGTGACCCATTGTATGTAGACACCATACATAAGGCAATGGTAGATTACTTTGAACTGAACTGCCCCACGACTGATGACCCATGTCTACTGTGGGAAGCTTTCAAGGCCACGATACGGGGAGTGTGCATCAGTACGTCCATGGGTATCCTAAAGGACATAAGGCAACAGCTGCAGACACGTGAGAGTGCCATACACACTTTAAGAACAGAAATATACGCAGACAGGAGACACTAAGATATTGGGAGAAATACAGGCCCTACTGGTGGAACATAGACAATTTGCCACTGACGAACTTAAATATGTGTCCAAGCGTAGAACTGCCAGACTATATGGAGAAGGAGGCAGACCAGGTAGAGCACTAGCCGAACGAATTTGCTCTGGACGCGCGCCCCAACACATAACGTCAATACGTACCCAAACAGGGGAGGTAGCCAGGGACATTAAAGGGATAACAAATGAATTCATGACTTCCTATGGTACGCTTTATGAGGAACGTCCATCGCTCCCACGGGAAGACCTACTGTCATATATGGCAGACGTGGAGATTGCGTGGCTGGCTGATGGTCACAGGGAATACCTGGCTCGTCCTCTCACCGTGGAAGAAGTTACAGATACTATTAAGCGGTTACCGAACAGCAAGGCACCGGGGCCTGATGGCTTCGTGACAGAATTCTATAAGATGTCCGCGGACTTGCTAGCCCCACATTTAGTGAGACTCTATGGGGCTGCACACAAGGCCCAAACTCTACCAATGTCTATGAGGGAGGCTATGCTTATTGCGCTTTTAAAGCCGGGTAAAGAAGAGGATAAGTGCGACTCCTATCGCCCCCTCTCACTGCTAAATGTAGATACGAAAATAATAGCAAGCCTACTGGCAGAGAGACTTAAACCGCTGATGCCTTTGTTGATACGGCCTGACCAATCTGGCTTCATCCCGGATAGATCTACAACGCATAACATGCGCACATTATTTGCATTAGCTCACTACCTGGCACCGGAAATAAAAGCTGTGGCAGTACTTTGGACCCTGCTAAAGCGTTCGACACAATCGACTGGTCCTTTCTACAAGCAGTTCTGATACGAATGGGGTTTCCCCCTATATTCATGGGGTGGGTCTCAATGTTATATACGAACTTAACGGCACGCATTAGAATAAACAAATATGTTTCAGAGCCCATCCCAATCTGTCGAGGCACTAGACAAGGGTGTCCACTCTCGCCGATGCTTTTTGCTCTAATACAAGAACCCCTGGCTTGCAAAATCCGACAGCACCACCATTATTCGGCCATACAACTTCCAACACGTCCCATACACATCTCGCTCTATGCAGATGACATGGTACTATATGTAAAGAATCCGGAACAGCATCTTAATCCACTATTAAGGGAATACATAAAATTTGGTCAACATTCAGGGTTACAGATAAATTGGGCTAAATCCCTTATTTTGGCACTGACGGACAGCACACACCCGACACCCTTGGACTATCCACTGGAATGGCACGATGAGCCGACAAAATATTTGGGAGTATGGTTCCATAGGGATCCCGAATTGGTCATCCGTACTAACTATGGCAGAGCAATAGCGTCCCTAGAAGATAAAATTAAGCGATGGAATAAACTACCATTATCCCTGGCGGACAGAGCGGCGATAATTAAAATGATGCTTTTGCCAAAATTCCTTTATTTGTTCAATAATATCCCAATAAAGCCCCCGGCGGAGGTATTCCGAAACATTAAAACACTGGTGCTTAATCTGCTCTGGGCGGGAAAACAAGCCAGGCTGGACCTACACACTATGACACTGCCATATGCTAAGGGGGGTTTCAAGGTCCCAGATTTCTATCTTTACTACCTGTGCGCTCAGGCGCAGTTTGCGCACTACTGGTTCCACAAAATACCTTTCCTGACCCATGTGGCTGTGGAAGCAGGAGTTGCAGACCCGATCCCACTAGCTAACATACTACTGCACAAACGACCTAGGCTACACGACCATGACATAAATCCTGTCAACACTACCACGGAAGCGTGGAGACTGATGGGGAAAGCAGCAGACAGCCTACCACTTTATGCACCCGCACTTCCGCTGGCTCATCACCCGGCACTTTCGGTCACGCAGGAACAGGTTGGAATGGATTTGTTAAGGTGGGCAGGGTTAGACAAGCTAGGCGACCTATACGAAGATGGAGTCTTTCAGACACTAGACAAATTGGAGTATATTAGTAACCCGACACTGCTATTTAGTTTTAATTACTACAGTCTGCAAAGGGCGATAAAGGAACACTTTCCAACTTACCCTGAAGAGCCCAAGACACTGGCGCCCTTGCAGTTGGTTCTCACCACGCCCACAGCTTCCCACTTGGTATCAAAATTATACAAAAGCATACAACATGACATAGGAGGGAACACTGACGGGGGGGAGAGACAAATGGAGTGCAGTATTGGAGGATCCACTTTCCGACGATGAATGGGCAACCACTTGCCTGCTCACTGGCATGCTGACGCCAAACGGGAACTTAAGGATCATTCACTATAAATATCTGCACCATATGTACTATACACCCCAGAGACTGCACAGATACGGACTCAGAGATGACTCCAAATGCATTAGATGTAGACAGGAGAATGCGGACTTCATGCATTTAGCGTGGCACTGTCGCAAGGTGGCAGGGTACTGGGAACAGGTGATACAAGTGCTGAACGAAATGCTTGGGGCTTCACTTGCATGTAGAGCAAAGGTCTGTCTGTTGGGTATTGTTCCACAACTGAGAGCGCAAAGGCGCAAATTTTGGTGGTGGCACTGTTACTGGCCAAAAGTAGGGTATCTCTACATTGGAATAGTAGACGGGGACCAGGGGTCAAAAACTGGCTGGAGGATTTAACGTACTGCCAAGACACACTGACCACATATGAGGAAGAGTTACCGGTCAGGTCGCGTCCCAGAGACTATTGGATGTACTTGCTTACCTATTTACTGGAACATAGCATGACAGAGACAGATGATAATTAATGGCAAGGTCTTCAACAACATGCAGGGAATGGAGTAATAGACTGTCAATTGATGATGAGGGGGGAGGATGCTGTGACACAGATCTTAATTCTAGGGGTTTCCTTTTTTTTCTAATTGTTTTGTTGTTATATCAGAAAAAATGTAGAAAAAGTAAGTTCACTGGCATGAAAGTAAGCATTTATAGCACTGCTGTATGTTACAAGGGCTACTTGCCGCAACGCCGCCGGTCCTATCGATGTCGGCTGATGGGCCGTGTACACCAAGAAAATAATTTGTGGAATCTACGATTGTGCAGCCGGCCTGTTAAGGTTGTTGGCGCGAAAACATGTATTATTTATCTGCAAAGTGCAATAAACCTCTTACACCAAAAAAGAAAAAAAAAAAAAAGTTTCTCAGATGGGAGAGCTGCACTTTCAAAAATAGGAAGGAGAAAAAGGAATATTTTTATTTGTCCATAGGTCTTGGTCTCAAATTGTAAAATAAATCACTTTTATTAGTCCGTATTTCTCGGTCTCAAATTGTCTTGGTCTCAAATTGTAAAAGAAATCACTTTTATTAGTTCGTATTTCTCGGTCTCAAATTGTATCTTCGTTTTCCAGGTACCTTTTGGTCGCGGAACAAGAGTTCAGGTTCTGTAGTGTCTAATTGCTTTGCCGGTGATACAACTGGTTGCAGAATGTTGTCGCTCTCTTGTTCAGTCAGTGTTCCTCTAACGCGTGTTTCACTAAAAGGTAGAAAACGGGGTATATTTTCAGTTTGAGTCACCGACACCCTCCTGGACCCACTGGCCATATGGCAGAGGAAGGGGGATCCTTTTACAATGGACCCCGTGGATCCATTGCTTCTTCCCCTCCACTCGAACCGCCGATCTTGTGGAGAGAAGGACGAGGTGCGGTCCGGTCCACCTGGGCTGGTCGTTCTTCGTCCTCTGGAAATTTCTGACCAACACCCAGGATCCAGGGTTTATCGCGTGTCCTGGAGTCTCAGAGACCGGAGGCAGGGTGTCGTGTACCTGTTGATGCAAAACACGCAATTTAGCTGTCAATTCGTACAGATAATCAAGCAAAACAGGGTGTTCGAGTTCGCTGAATTTGGTGGGTCTAGGCACTCCCCATATGTTGGCCGGGCGGCCGAAGACAATTTCGTATGGGCTAAGTTTCACTCGCGAATGCACAGTCATTCTGGTGGATAGGAGTGCTAAGGGTAGAGCGTCAGGCCATTTAAGACCTGTGCTCGCTTGGATTTTGGCCAATTTTAGCTTAAGCGTGCCATTGTAACATTCTACTAATCCAGCTGATTGGGGGTGATTTGCAGCGTGGAACCTCTGCCGAATGCCTAGCCCTTCACATACATGCTTCATCACACGACCCACAAATTCACTTCCGTTATCACTCCAGACCATTCTAGGCATTCCGAATCTAGGGAAGAACTCTTTCACAAGGGCTTTCGCTGTGGACAAGGCAGTATTGTCTTTTAGGGGATATGCTTCTACCCATCTTGAGAAGGCACAAACAACGAGTACGTATTTTAAGTTGTTGCACCTCTCCATGTGGATGAAATCTAGCTGTAAAACCTCAAACGGATACGTAGGAGGCGCAAAATGACCAGCTGGAGTTGGGGTTCCCCTACCAGGTTTGTGTTTCAGTCACACCATGCAATTCTTGACCACGTTCTCTGCACACTTGGGAATCCCTGAATTTTGCCATACTGGAGCCAACAACTTACAAATCCCTTTCGCACTGATATGAGCCATTCCATGAGCCATTGTAACCACTGCAAGCACGTACGCACCGGGTAGCAACCATCTCTGATGCTCTGACAACTCAATCCAACAACCATTTGCATCCATTCTACCCGTACTTTCTCTCCACGTGCTCAACTCTTTCTCTGTAGCTTCAGCTTGAATAGACATCACACTCTCTATCGTGTCTTCACACATTCCAACATCACAAACCCATCTTGCAGGACCTGCAACATACATTCGGCTCATCACATTCCTTGCAGTTTCTTTCGCGATTTCGTCAGCAAATGCATTTCCACGACCAACATCATCAGTCACCTTCTTGTGAGCACTACATTTCACAATCGCAACTTGCAGAGGCAAGGTCAGTGATTCTAGAAGCTCGTTCACCAACTGACCATGCTGAATCTTAGTTCCATGCGAAGTCAGGAACCCAAGTTCTTTCCACAATCGTCCAAAACTGTGCGCCACACCAAATGCATACTGGCTGTCGGTATAGACAGTCACTTTCATTCCTTTCGACAACACACATGCTCTCGTGAGTGCAATCAATTCTGCTGCTTGAGCTGAATTATGTGGAATACGTGCAGTTTCAACAATCGTATGCAAAGTCGTGACAGCAAATGCTGCAGTCGTGTCACCATTCGGAAGCTTGAAACATGAACCATCCACCCACAATGTACCATCACATTCAGCAAGAGGAGTATCATAGAGTTCTATTCTCCCTTTCGTTTCTTCTTCTGTTCTAAGAAAACAATCATGCTGTTCTGAAGCGTCTAATTCCTCTACAATTGGCAACAATGTGGCTGGGTTCAATACGTTACATCTTTTTATGTGCACATGACTTGCTAATAATGTTAACTCGTAAACTGACAATCGAGCACTAGTTAAGTGCTGTGTCTTGGTTCTATTTAACAACGTGTCTACTGCATGTGGAACCATTACGACTAGCGTATTATTCATCACCAAACCAGCGGACTGCCGAATAGAAACAGCTGCTGCTACTGTGGCTCTCAGATAACTTGGCAATGCTCTAGCTACCGGGTCCAAAGTCGACGAAAATACGCGCATGGACGCTGCTTGTCCCCAAACAATTGTGTCAGAACTGACAATGCGCAACCTTGTTTCTCGTGGACATACAATGTAAAGGGCTTACTGTAGTTGGGGGTACCTAACACAGGAGCCGAACATAATGCTGTTCGCAATTCAGAAAAACTTTTCGGACACTCTTCAGACCAAGGAACGGGATTGGGGGTGTCTTTACACGTTAATGCCACCAAAGGTTTGGCTAATAACGAAAAATTTGGTATCCATTGCCTACAATATGATGTAATACCCAAGAAAGCACGCACTTCTCTCTGTGTTCTTGGCACACTCAATTTCGCTACTGCCTGAATTCTCTCTGGGGTCAATTTCCTTCCCTCCTTCGATAAGAGATGACCGAGGTAGGTCACTTCTTGTCGACTATATTGTAATTTGGAAAGTGACACCTTGTGATGTAAATCACAAAGATGACGCAATAATGACAACGTGGCTTTCTTACAAATTTTCTCAGTATCTGCAGCAACAAGCAGATCATCAACGTACTGTACAAGAGTAGCACCATCTGGTAAAACAATCGTATCAAGCTGTGTCTTTAAAGCTTGACTATATATTGATGGGCTTTCACAGTAGCCCTGGGCAGCGCGTTTAAAGCGGAAGCTTCGTCCTCCTAACGTGAAGCCAAAAATATCCCTGCTCTCCTCAGCAATCGGGATGCTGAAGAAAGCATTCTTCAAGTCAATCACCGAAAACCAAGTAGCAGAAGCTGGAATCATGGTCAACAGGGCAGTAATATCGGGAACAACTGGGAATTGTGGTACAACTATTTTGTTCACCTCTCTAAGATCGATCACAAATCTGTACACAGGTGGCTGAGAGGGATCAGTTCATTTTAAAACAGGCAGAACGGGACTATTGCAAACGTTACCTCTTGTCTCTTCAATGACATCTTTTTCAATTAGCTCGTAGACGATTGCTAACAACGCTTTTTCACCTTCACTAGATATTTTATATTGGGGAATTCGTGGCATTTTAACATTGGCTTTCAATGTCACAACATATGGTGGAATTTCTAAAAGACCCACATCATTAGAACCAGTAGCCCAAAGAATATCAGGAAGAGACGACAATTCTGTTGGAAGTTTATCCCTTGATAAGTACATTGGCAAAACCACTTTCTTACCTAAGGTAAGTTGTACTCCTGAAGGGGAACAGTACAAAGTTGCATACAATCTTTTTAACAGATCTAATCCTAGCAAGTTTTCACCACAACCTGTTGTCAGAATAAGGGGTGCTTCTGATTCACAAGGACCAACAGAAAGAGACAAAGGGTCAGAAATCGGGTTCCTAACCGGGGCGCCAGAAAAACCTACAGAAACATTCGTTTCGCCAGACAAAGGTGCGCCAGGGAGTTTGGAGTGCATGATAGAACTCTTTGTAGCACCAGTATCCAACAGAAAAGGTTTTGACACACCTGATGTAATCACCTCAACGTATGGTCCACTCTGATCTACTGGAACTGAAACAACTCCCTCTCTCTGTCTATGGCTGTCCTAGCAATCATTACTTTCCCAATTCTCATTTTCTGTATACTAATCATCGGTATAGTACTGAGCTGTCCTACCAGAGGCGTTATTCTGCTGATCGAACTTATTAATAGAATCTTGAGGTGGAAGGGGACGTGCGTCTTGGGAAACATTTCCACGTCCTCTACCTCTAGGCGCTTGCTGAGCACCTCTACCTCTTGTGTTTGAACCACCATTCGCGCGTTGTAACAGAATAGGGCAACTATACTTAAAATGACCCTCTTCCTTACATTATGAACACTGGTTGGGACCTATAGGAACACGTGGCTGAGTATACTCGGCTCTTTGCGAGTTCCTCTGATACTGTTGAGGCTGCTGAAAATTATTCTGATAGTTACTCTGACCACCATTGTTCTGGCCGCCACCACCACGTGGCGGATATGCTTGCTGTAACAAAACCTTAGTTTTCAGCTCTTTCGTTTTCTTTTCTGCTTTATCTTTCTCGTCTTTGTCTCTATTTTCATAGTACTGTGCAGTAGCTAATATCTGTGCTGAAGATGAAACTGCCCAAGAACTCTCCGAATCCTTCAACTTTTTACACAACTCAGGAAGCAAATTGTGCACAAATTTATCGACAAACAATCTCTGACCACCTTCTGTGCTCATATCTTGACCACTGTGGTCAACAAATGTTTCTTCAAACCTGGTGAAGAAATCCGACACTGTTTCATCTTTCTTCTGTTTACACGCAGACAACTTGTCCCAGTTTATGCGTATCGCAGGCATTATCGTTTTCATATAGTCAATGATTTTACCAGGAAGTTCTGCTATTAAAGGCTCTGGTTTAGCACCGCCAATTTGTAGGGCATCCGCAGCAGTAATATTAGCCCATGAGTCACCTAATTCCTGATCATGATCTGTATGACGAATCTTACCCCATAAAGGCTGTGGAACAACGTTCCCAAATAACATATCGATGTCGGCTAAATTCATGATACAAGACCCAGCAGTCTGTGACAACTCTTTGTAATATCCTGCGGGATTTTTACGCGGATCAGGTAATGTCTGTTTAAGGGATAAAACTTCGGCTCGCTTCCATGGGACATGTACCCAAACACGCTGAAAATGAAGCTGAATAGGTGGGTTAGCATTTGCGTCACCCTCTCTCCATTGTGGGGGAACCTCTCTCATGGGGTACTGTCGCGCCTTTTACCTACCGGACGCATCACGCTCAGATTGCGATCCAGAAGTGTTCCCTTTACTCCAATACGACAACAACGTCTCAACCGCTCTTTCGACATCGGGACCTACAATCATGCCTTCTGCGAAATCGAACCGCACACGACACAACTCGGGCAGATTGCATTCTAGATCATTGTCTTCCAAATCTTCACAGAGAAAAAGACACATTTGTTCAAAACATTTCTGCTTCGGTGCTTCCCACTGACGGAAGACTTCCATGACAGACTACATCATATCTTACAGTGTCCATAACCCATTTATGTGCTAAACGATTCAGTAAATCTCTCTCTCTATAGTCAGGCAGTTGACTCCGCAACTGTCTTCGTTCCGGGTTAGGGGTCGTATTAGGCGACCCGAGAAAAGGCGAGAAAAGATTAGTAACAGTGTTTGCCATTCTTTGTCGAACGGAAGGAGAAACTGACGGAAGAACGGGTGGAAAAACAGCGTGAGACAAGGCAGGAGCAGAGGCAATAGTAGGGGGAGCATTAGGAGAAGTGGAATGTGCACTAAGCAAAGTCGTAGAAAACACAGTTGAAGCAGAAGTGATCGGTGGGCCTTGAGGAGGCTGCACCAGTTGGACAGGAGCCAGCTGTAGAACAGCTGGTGGGTGCTGCGTAGAAGCAGGCATAACGACCATAGGTGGCGCAACTAGAGGTTGCGGAGGCGCCGTGGCAGTTTGTGCATGGGGGGTGGCGAACTTAACAAATGTGCCATTAATGGATCTTTCTCACTGTCTTTTGCTGCATCTTCCTTAGGACGCGGCAAAACTGGATAGCATTTATCTATCGCCATTTTACGTTACCTGTGCAACTGCTCACTTATCTGTTCTTCTTCATTGTCTTTAAACTGCATAGCAGCTTGCATTACTGAAATACCTCTTTCTCTCTTATTTTTCTTCTCTAATTTAATTTCCTTTTGTTTGGCTTCCTTACGCCATAGGCGGAAAGAGTCAAACATCGCCGGCCGGGCTTTCTTCTTGAAAAGTTTAACTTCGAGGTTATCTAGGATTTCGGTATCAAAGCTACCGTATTGGGGCCATTTTAAAACACCATCTTTTCTGGTGTATTTAATCCACACTTCATTATATGTGATGGGACCTACTCCATGCTTCACATATAATTTGTATGTTGGAGTTCCAACCGGAGGAACCGGACACGAGTCCTCCAATCGGGAGTCCCTTTTACTACAACCAAGACAAAACAAATTTCCAAGTCTGCTAAGACCAGGCATCTTCGCTCTCTAGTCTAGCTGCAAAACTTCAAAGGATTTATCGATTACGATATTTCTCGTGAATACACGAGTCCTTCGGTTTTGTTGCTTGCAAGTACCAAACAAAGTTCCCAAAGGAATACCCAAGACTAAGAACAACTAAGGACTGGGAGACGCTCCACTTATACTTAACTGAAATATCGATGACGTCACCAGAAGACTCGTCTTAGCGTTTCGCTCTACCAAACTTCAAGGGTCCAAATCAGGGCGATAGCCAGGGCAGCAGTCCTTCATAGCCGTCGGGAAGCGGGGAACCTCGCAGCAAAGACCTTCGGACCACGTCGACATGCAGGGGTCGATGAAGTGGTTGGCCGTCCTCCGGAATTTTCACACGAAGCTCCTCACGAACCTCTGGCTGGACCGGTACCGCTGGAATTGCCCCAAACGTTGGGCGCCAACTGAGGTACTGGGTTTTTAAGAACCAGCAGCGAACTGGTAACCCCGCGGTGCCAGGGTACACCCAAAGACCTCGGGTACTTTCCGGATTCAGACCACAGAAACTCAGAGTCTTCTAGGTGAAGTCAAGGATCGATTTATTGGCTGCAACCAAGGTAACAAGCGTCCTAGAAGTACAACACACAGGAAGTATATTCTCAGGAGACTGTCGCAATTCACAAAGTCAGGCTTCTCTTTTTATACGAAATATTGTGCTTTAGGCAAACATTCTGCACATTTTACTACACCATAGAAATGCTTCCATTACAAAGAAAAAGCAGAGTCATGATGACAAGGCCACAGTTCAGTTTGTCCATCCCATAATAAATCACAAGGCGAGGCCCAACATTCTCATCAGATATCGGTGGACCCTCAATAAAAATGGTCACCTCCCCATCATAAAGCAAGTAAGAGAAAAGAGCAGGGGCAGGTGTGAGCAAGATTCGGCAGGGTGTGTGTGCGATGAAAAGGTTTTATGGTAGGCTGTGCCTAGATGCTATCTTATTCGGCCACTGGGAGAGGAACTGACCAAACAGGTTCGGCCTGGGGCAATGGTTCCAACTTGCCCAGGTCAGGGGAAAGTCAATCAAGGTGTACGTGTCTTTTGGAATCGAATTGGGCTTCATTCAGTTTGCCTGTGTGAGGGCAACTCACAAAATGGCTGCCGTACATAAAATGGAAGCCAAGGGTTCAAGACGTAAATAACGATTGCGAGGTAAAATCGTCACTCGAATGCGACGAAACTGCTTGTACATAGTGTACTCGTCATTCTCGGTCTTTTGATACTAAATTCGTCCTGTTACGACAAGGTATAATTCTCGAGTCCAGAATTATTACACGAGTCCAGACATTTTCAGAACCACACACTCCACCCTGGGAGCATTGGTCTCAGCTCTTTGAAGAGCCTTCTGTGGTGCTGAGTTGATGCCAGTCTCTGCTTATTCAAGTCACCAATCCACCCTGGGAGCATTGGTCTCAGCTCCGTGAAGAGCCTTCTGTGGTGCTGAGTTTACACCAGTCTCTGCTTTCTTCAAGCCACCACTCCACCCTGGGAGCATTGGTCTCAGCTCCGTGAAGAGCCTTCTGTGGTGCTGAGTTTACACCAGTCTCTGCTTTATTCAAGTCACCACTCCACCCTGGGAGCATTGGTCTCAGCTCTTTGAAGAGCTTTCTGTGGTGCTGAGTTGACACCAGTCTCTGCTTTCTTCAAGTCACCACTCCATCCTGGGAGCATTGGTCTCTGCTCTTTGAAGAGCCTTCTGTGGTGCTGAGTTGATACCAGTCTGTGCTTTCTTCAAGTCACCACTCCATTCTGGGAGCATTGGTCTCAGCTCTTTGCAGACCCAGCCTTCACCCGGACGCTTCACCATCTTCGCTCTGAGTGGAGACTGACCTGGCACAGGACAGGTGGGTTCTTCTACTTCTTGTGGTGTTGGATAGCGCTATGTCACTTTAATGGACCCTCTTTCTATAGCCGCGTTGATGTCTTGCAAGACAATGTAGTCCGTTCGTGGGGTTTAGTTTTGACGAAACTCTGAATGAAGAGCACATCGAAGAAGGAGAACACTTCTTGGCGGGAAGCTGATGCTACAGGTGCAGGAGATCCTATGGACATTAACCTCTTCCATGCTAATGACAAGGTCAGCTCGTCATGCAGTACCACTGGAGCTGTGCTTATGACGAGCTGACCTTGTCATGAACAATGGGAATTACAAAATCTGAGCACCCAGCGGGAATTGCCTGAAGCATTGAAGGTGTTAAGGAAAAGCTGCAGATGAGAGATAGCTGGGCTGAGATACTTTAAATTGATATTTGAACTGAATGGAATATGTGTAAGTGGGAAAATAGACTTTTATGGAAAAGGGATATGAAGTGCCTGGCATTGGTGAGGGTGTAAATGTTTTATATCCCAGTTATGTTTGATGTAAAGCTCGCCTGTTAAATGTATTGTGCGGGTTAGCACCTGGTCATGGGAATGTCTGCTGCTCTGAACACATCTCCTTGTGTTTGCTATAACAGCTGTCATGGCACCTTGGCAGACAAGCACATCAGACCCCCTTCACTGGGTGAGCATTACATGTAGTTCAGCGTTAAGACGTCTTAACAGTTCCAAACATCAGAAAGTACTAAATATGTGATGCACCATTTGCTTCCTTAGAATGGAGATGTCAAAAGATGCCTTTCCCGCGAAGTCATGACAGCTGGACAGTAGACACTGGTAAAGGCGCTGCTGAAGGGGTGCAGGGCAGGAGTTGTGGGTACCTATTGTTCGCTCAGGTGCATCTAATCTTCCTACTTACCAAGTCTGTCATTTCAGGTTTGTAGACATGCCTTGCCAGATATTTGGGGCTTTACACACCTGATATGGAAGTTTTATAATTTGCCAGTGATCTGGTGTGGGAGAATGAAGCCAGATTGAGTTGTGCCAGTGGAGACGAGGCTGAGACCTGATGCTATTCCATGGAGTGAGAAGAGTCTTCAAGTTTAAGATGCTGCCATGGTACTGGGGCGGAGGAGCTGACACTGGGACATGTCTGGGTCTACATGACGCCTTGAAAAATACTGTCCTGGAAGATTTATTGAGAGAGAACATTCCAGAAGGGCTATTGGGCATATGTTGGGTCCATATGGAGATTGCTGATGGACAAATCCGAAGAAAGTTGAGGGAAAATCCTGCATATAGGTCTTTTTCCTGTAGAAAATCCAAGAATGAGACAGCATATGTTTATTCTGTCGGACATCTGCACCAATAGTTTCTACAAAGTGCTTAGTGATACAGATGTGGTGTCACGATCATGGAGGCAGCTGTTCATTCGCCGTGATAGTGAGGCTTGGCACGCGGATCTGGGGGCGCGGCACCCTCCCACCTCAAGGAGCAACGATGGACTAATGAAGAATGAACATGGCCTCTCTTGTCTGCTTGGAGGCCCCCCCAGGGTGAGTGACTGCAGTGGGTGTGTCTGGCAGGGATGACCAAACTCATCCATCCACTCCCTCTGCAGCATTGCCATGGTCAGGCCAGTGCCCCCCTCCTTCTCTGCTGACGTAGACAGAGTGAAATACAAAGAAGTGGTGACCAGGGTTACCTGGATCATGAGTGTGAAGCCAGCTTCTTGGGTGACCGCCCTAGGGTGAGTGACTGCAGTGGGTGTGTCTGGCAGGGATGGCCACATCCATCAATCCCTCTGCCGAATCGCCACGGTCAGGCCAGTGCTCCCCTCATTCGTTGCTGACGTAGACAGAGTGACATACCAGGGTCACCTGGATCATGAGTGTGAAGCCAGCTTCTTGGGTGACCGCCCTGTGCACCCCTGATCATTTTGTAGCCGTGCCTTTGTCGGTACAGATTACTGGATGGTAATCCTTCGTATATTAACCAACAGTAGTATATACATTTTATTATAATGACGTTGATTGGACCTAACCCTGGCAATGGTCATAGCACTGTGCGTGTCATGAGATAGGCTCCCGCGACTCAGAGATTTACAAGGATTTCTATGACCCTGAACATGTAAACATGAGGATACGAAGCGTGTAGAATGGACATGGTTGAAACGGGGTCTGTATGAAGTGCTGGTGTTGCATGTGAGAGAGTAGTTTAGGTCGCCAGATGTGAGATCTGTCAGAGTAGCAAAGAGACAAGGACTGTAGACTGACACATGTCTCCAGGGCGCAGTCCAGAAGGCTGTGAGTGATTGATATGGGTGACGTCAGCTCCTTGTTCTGAATCAAGGCCTAAACTGCATCCACTATGGAAGTTTGAGGTCTTTTGTTGCAGACAGGAGTTCGGCCATTTCTAGTGTTGTTAGGGGGGCATTCCGGATACTGGATGCCCGGCTTGAAAAGCATCTCGACTGTCTGCTCTTTTCCCAGATCCGAGGTGTGATATACCTCATCAGCCCCCCTCTCTTAATCCGGTTAGTAGACTGTCCTTTCAGCCGAGGGGCCGCTCAGAATTCTCTCTTGTGAATTGACTGATTAAGTCTTCTGGTGCTTATATATTTACATTGAAATAAAAAGATTTAAAATAGAGAACTTTAAATCTTTAAAACATTGTTCTTTTTTGTGTAGCTGTAATGGGCTGGTGACAGAGCTTCTTAATATACTCAACTAGCAGCCCGCCCCAGCGTTGCCTGGGGCAGAAAGTGGCTGGGCCAGCATTTAATGCTTGCGTGCACTAAGGGCTCCCGCCCGTCCCTCTGTTCACACCCGCTCCGACTCCCTCCCGCCCCGACTCCTCCCGCCCGTCCCTCTGTGCACACCCGCTCCCGCCCCAACCCCCTCCCGCCCCGACTCCCTCCCACCCTGACTCCAATGTGCCTTTACCTTACCTGAGCTGCCGCTCCTTCCCACGCTCCTCACTTCACCGCCGCTCCATGTCCGCCGCTCCTCTTCGTCATGACGCACCTGAGCCGCCGCTTCTTCTTGCGCTCCTCACTTCACAACGCTCCTCCTCGTCATCACGCACGTCGCGGCCAGTGCAGCGTCGCGGACAACGCTACTTTCAGGGCACTACTTTTTTTTAAAACTTACATTTTTAAATTTACGTTTCTTTTTTATTTTTTATAGCCTATGTCCATCTGCACACCGTGACAATTTCTACAATGTATCGGGTGTGTGAATTGGCGAAGGGGTTCCCGAGTTTACCTGGCTCGAAAGGGATGTGTTCTCTCTTTATAATAGTAGTATAGATTGCACTGCGTTTTGGCCATGTTTTTTTTGTCAGAACAAAATATTTTTCAAGCAGCACTGTTGAATAATCAGTCAAATATAGTAAAAATATGATGCTTCTTTATTGGCAGCACGGCAAACATCTTCCTGTATCAGAGTCCAGCTTTAACTGACCTCCAGATGCAAAACAAAACAGTTCCACCAGCATGTGGAATGTAGAATACCATTAAAGAAAAACATGTCGCATGCAGTGGCATGAGACCATTACTAGACTTCTTAAAGAGGTAACACAATGTATAAGGTTATAACACATCTCCCTTTTTACAAAAGAACAATAAACAACAAATAAGAGAACAGATGTGTGAAAAAAACAAAAGAAAAAAAAATATGTACAACATTACACACAGTCAGCATATCTTTTAGGTAAGCTGATAACTCGTTTTGCATCTTTGTCTCTGTGTGCTACAGAATCATTTCTGTCAACAACTAAATTCATGTCAGGACTAACACTGTGATCATTATAAAAATTGGAACACTTGGCCAATCTTCCCATATTCCAAATTCTACCATCTTGAGTCATGACACTGTTAGTAAACACTTTTTTAATTACAATAGGATCACTAAATTTATTAGACCCGTTGGACAGTAAACCTGGTTTAAGAATTCTAAACCATTCTCCCACCTGAAAATTTAGTTTTTTTGCATTCCATTTCTTGTCATACCATTGTTTTTAGCTGCTTGTCTTCCACCCGTTTGGCAACATCAGTAACATTCTCCTTATCATCCATTGGAATCTTGTTATATTTCTCCTTTAACCACCATGGTAAAACATTGGAAGCAGGATTTCGACCTTTAAATAGTTTAAAAGGACTCACCTCTGTAGTGGAATGGGGCGTAATGCGATAAATCCACAACCTCTCTCTTAATGCACTTACCCAATTTTCCTTACATCTGATAGATTCTACAATAAAATTCTTCAGGACCCGATTAAATCTCTCCACCTGATCATTTTCATGTGGTTCGTATAAAGAAGTTAACCTGTGAACAACATTGCATTCTTTAAGAAATTCAGACATTTCCACAGACGTTAATTGTACACCGTTATCAGTGACCATTATTGAAGGACAACCTTCTCTAGTAAAAGTTTCTTTGAAAAACCCTATGACTTCATCAGTGGTGGCTTTGGGAACAAACGTAACTTCCGGCCACTTGGAATGATAATCTATAATAACCAAAGCATAACGTGCAGACTCTAGTAACATGTGGAAAGGCCCAGAAATATCAAATGCAACCTTCTCCCACGGTTCAGATGGCCATTTTACCATTTTAAGCGGTGGAGTAACAACCTTCAACATTCTCTCACTAGATGCACATTCCTGACACTCTTTGACTGTTCTATCAATAAATCTATCAATTCCAGGCCACCAAAAATGCGACCTAACCAAACGCTTCATGGAGGATATGCCAGGATGGGTTTTATGTGCAACTTCAAGTATAACCTCCTGCATGCCCTCCGGGGGAACACACTTCCCAGACTTAAATATAAAACCAGATTCCAACTCCAATTCTTCTATCACCTTATAGAATGGTAACAATTCTGACTTAATTTTATCCTTATTTGGCCATCCTTTATTGATATAACTCTTTAGTTCTTCCCATTTTGTATCTTTCTGTACACATTCTAACCACAGTGATTCAGAAACATCCTGAAATTTATCTTGTAAAACATCCTGAACCGTTACCACAAAATCCCCTTCATTTAACACACTAACTACATCTTGACCACAGGAAAGACGCGATAAACAATCAGCTGTAACATTTTTTTTTCCAGGAACATAAACAGTGAAAAAATTATATTCCTGTTATCTTGACGCAAGTCTGGCTATCCTGGCTGTAGAATTCCATCCGCCACCCACAGACAAAATGTTGACCAAAGGCTTGTGGTCTGTCCTGAGTGTAAATTTTGAACCCCACACATACAATCTAAAATGCTCAATAGCCCAGACACACGCTAACAGCTCTCTTTCAATTACAGTATATTTTCTTTCACACTCATTAAGGGTTCTAGATACAAATGCTACAACCCATTCATTATTACCTTCTTTCTGTGACAGTACACTACCTAAACCATACAAACTTGCATCTACTGTAATTACACATTCTTTGTTAATGCGAAAAGGTTTGAGTGTAGGATATCATTTTTAATTATCTCAAAAGCTTTTTGTTGTGTATCAGACCATATATACTCTTCTCCTTGTCTCAATAATTTCCTTAGAGGTTCCATCTTTGTTGCAAAATTTATCACAAACTTGCTGTAATATTCGCACATCCCAGCAAAGGAAAGTAACTGATCCTTATTTGTCGGAGTGGGGGCTTTAATAATAGCTTCCACATTCGATTTCTTAGGGATAACCCCATCCCCCGACAGTGTGTGTCCCAAATATTCGACTGATTCTTGGAACAACTTGCATTTGTGTGCTTTTAACGTTAAACCATTTACTTCTTATCTTTTGCATACCTCCTGTAAATGTGTTTCATGTTCACTAGCATCCTTTGAAAAAACTAAAATATCGTCCTGAAAACATTTAACAAACATGTCCAGATCTCTGAACATATGAAACATTGTTCTTTGAAAAACGGACGCAGCTGCCGCTAGGCCAAATGGCATACGTATGTACTGGAACAAACCCTGAGGTGTTATAAATGCTGTGAATTTTCTAGATGCTTCTGTCAACTCAATTTGATGGTAGGCCGATCTTAGATCTAAGGTTGAAAAAATTCTTGCCCCCTCTAACATTGAAACTAATTAGTTAATGTTCGGCAAAGGATGACAGTCGATTACAATGTTGGCATTCAAAGCTCTTAGATCAACAGACAGCCTTAATTTTTGATCCGGTTTTCTTACCAAAACTATGGGAGATAACCATTCCGATGATTCTATCGGTTCAATTATTCCTTCATCAAGTAAATCTTTCAACATACCCTTAAGTTCTTCTCTGATGTTGATGGGAACGCCTCTAAGTTTTTGTACTACTGGTGTGGGATTTTTTTTTAAGTACAATATTATGTGAGAAGTTTTTAAGTTTACCTAACTTTGTGGTGTTTTTATCTAGGAACCTGAATCGATATTTCTAATTTATGCCCTTGTCCGGTTATAATCAATAATATCCATACAACGGCATAGTAATCATATCCATAATTCAGTCGTAGCACATGCTGTCACATTAAGCAAGGCTACTTCCCCGGCCCCCTAGAAAGCACAACGAGTTCTCTAAACAAACCAAACCTCCAGCAACCTGGGAAATCCCCCTTGCTTTTGTTTTGATTTCATCCTAGAACTCCTGTAAAGCACTGTAAGAACGGCCAGTTCTTAGTGACATCTTTATTGACGTCTTATGTCCAACCTTACGTCAAACCCGGCACCTTTCAGGTATAAATATACCAACGTTGCCTTAATCAGACATGGTGGTGGTTTTGGTGCAGAGCAGAAATCTACTTGCCCGAGAGCCCAGCTGATGCGAGAGCCCACGGATGCTGCCCCTCCTCTTTTGACGCACTGAGAGAGACGCTGTCTTTTCTCCTGCCGAGAAATCCAGCTCCGGTGTTTCCAGATACCTTCACAGGTTACTGGGATATCGAGTCCTGAGAGAGAGAGATACAAGACCTCCTGCTTTCTATTACCCAGTTACGGAGCTGACTAAACCCTTAAAAAGAATTCTTGAGTCAGATTCTTGGCAAAACAAACTTAAATTAAACTGCTACTTACTTACTCCTTCCCACGTATTAGGCTTAGGTCAGGTACACCGGGGTAGGCGTATTTAGAAGCACCAGTTGAGTACGATTAGTCAATGTATATATGTATGTATATATTTTATCTATTTTAAAGTATCATATGGCTAAGAAACCATATCAATGCTTTTACAGTATTATTTTTAAATCCTCCTTTTCCTGTACGCACTTTACTTTACTATGAGTATTGCAATTGTGGTAATTCATTTCTCTTGTATGAGGAATAAGACTGCTCAATAAATTACACCTTTTATTGAAAACGCCCGTCTCTCTTTTCTCTGCAATCTGGTGAAACTAGGTACGCACTTTTGACTGAGTGAAATAGCTGTCTTGTTTTCACACGACTCTAGAGATACACTCTTATTCTGGGAGAGCAAAGTTGTCATGTTTTATGGTTGTCAGAAGCTAATCCCTTCTTGTCTATCCAGGGAGTTAAACTCCTCCTCGTTTATTCGAGAACGTTTCTATTGACCTCTGAGCTAGCTGGCAAACCTTAAGTCTAATATAATCAGTAGAGACCTAGTCGACCTCAGTCCTACGTCTACACTGCTGAATATATTATTCCAATGCGCAGAGCCTATTGGGAATATAGGAACTACACTACATGGCACCCAACGTTTGGTAAGGCGATAAATCTAACGCAAGACGTTAGAGTAACTCAGTCGTGCTTTTTCACACAGACCCCTTTTCCCGTAAATACTCCAAAAGACGTCTGGAGTGGGTAAAAGGTTAAAATCCGCCAGAACTTAGTAGGAAGAGATTTCTATGTATAGTTTTTGGTTTATTCAACGTTGAAGGATACAGTGTTCCAAAATATTGTGCACCTAATCTTTGTTTCCTTGAAACTTGATCTGCAACAAAAACCTTTCTGTCAGTAAAAATGTCGGAAAGTGAAGACGAAAGGGAGGCAGCTAGAATAGCAGCTCGACTCCTAGAGGATGACACAAGTCTCCAACAAAATGACCCGAATGCTATACTCATTCCGGTCAACATAAGAAAAACTATAACTCTTAAACTTATAGAAAATGGACTGACACCGAGAGGTGGTACAGTCATATTTGTAATTGAGACCCATGAATATCGGCAGACAGAGGTATTCTATTCATGGATAAACTTTCCAGCAGCAAACGCTGTCACACACGACTTCCACTATTACAAAATAGAGAAACCTCCTGATGAATACACTCCTTTCAAGGAGGTTGAAATCCCATTAAAATACCAAGAGCACCTGCTCTGGTTTAAAGGCGCCCTAAAACATATTAATCACATCACCAGGCTCGGTCCACTAGGTAGACAAGGAGCAACGTGGCCGGTTCTGGCCAGCTACACACCACATCCAGACATTGAAAAAATGTCAGTACCAGAACTTTTAGCCCAGCTAAAAATACTAATTAAAATACATAGACAATTAGTCCAATATGTAATGCGGACTTCAACAGTCCAACCAGCTATTAACATTCCACAGCTGACCACAGAACATACAATCGTGTTTGGGTAAAGTACCCATAAAACGGAAACAAATTCCATTCTGGTTAGCACAAAAAATCACTCAAATAGAGGCAGTATTTCCGGTTAGTACCCCTACAGAGAAACACAGAATTCTGACTATCTGTCTTCCAATGGGGATCGCACCACATGTGGAGGACTGTGACACTTGGGGCACAGTCTTTGCTTCCATCTACACAAAAACACATGGTGTTCCTTCTATGGCGATAATACCAGATGTGCTAAGACAGATTCAAAATGAATACGGTCCAGAACCTGCTTTAACTCTGGGTATGAAATTACTGAAAGACTTCAAGCAGGTCTCGGCTATATTATTAGCCAACATAAAAGGAGAAGCAGCATCTGTGGCGATCCGCCAGAAATTGAAAGAAACAGATATAGCAGAACAGCCATTTGAACTTGTCAGAATCATAGAAAAATCTTATGAAGAACTAGGAAGAGATAGTTTGGGGGGGAAACCAGTAAAACCCCAACTAACTGAAAATCCTGAAAAGATATTTATTAAAAATAATCTAAACACTTCAAAAAAGAGCTGGGATGGAAATAAACGATCCACTCCCCAAGAAAAAAGATTCCAGTCCAGAGGAAGGTCTCCTCGGCGGAGAGAAAGAACTCCGGACCAAGGACACAAGTCTCCCCAGAGGGAGCCCTCTGAGAAAAGATACAACCTTAGAAATAGGGATAATCTGAAAAAAACCTGATAGATAAAGATATTGATACACGTCCCTCTCGATCTTTTCAGACTTCCTCGCAGAAATCGGAAAGAAGAGGGCGGTCAGAACACAGGGAAGAGCACGTCAAGTCAAAAGACAAGGAACCTGCTCATCACAGCAAAAAATTACAATTTCCAAAAAAGAAGGTAGCCAGTATTAAAATAATCAAACATGCCGAGGATACTGAGGACACAACTGAAAAACGGAGAGTGGGCCCAGACAATGCTAGACAGCGCAGCAGAAGTGACCATAGCTCGCAAGATCCTGATGAATCTTCTGGAGACAGTGACCACGAATGAATACATTCAGGAGGAAACTGCAGATACCAGAGTTAGCAAACCTCATAAAATATACGAAATAACATTACGTATAGAGGGAGATAAGACTAGGAAAGTAAGGGGTCTATTTTGGGATAACCTTTCCAAAGGCTATGACATCCTTTTAGCTGAGAAAGACTGGCCACCAGAGTTTGTCAGGGAGTGCCCTCATGGCGAAGAAATGATTATGCCTGCCTTCTCAAATCATATTCCAATTCATAGAAAATATACACTTGCAAGAAAGTGGGCGGTAGCCCAAGCTCCTGCATTATATAAAAATCATGTAGGATGGGATGAGGACTCCTCCTCACAAAATCCAGGTAAAATGTCAACCAACTGCACAAAGGCAGTACCCAATTAGGCAAGAATCTAAAAAACAAGTCAGGGAGATCTTAGATCAACTTGAATACCAGGGGGTGATTGAAACACGCACCTCACAAATGAACAATCCTTTGTTTCCTGTCTCCAAGCCATACGAGTCATATCGTCTAGTTATAGACTACAGACACCTTAACTCATGTTGCAAGACATTTGCAGTACAAAACTCACACAGTGCAGCACTAATGAATAACATCGTGCGCAAAAAATACAAAACGACATTAGACATCTCTAATGGATTCTTTTGTCAGAATATTGCACCTGAAAGCAGGTATTTGACCGCTTTCTCAATAATGGGGTCGCAGAAAAATTTGTCGACTCCCACAGGGGTTCAAGAATAGCCCAGGATTGTTCTCAGCAAGGGTAACAGAGTTACTACAAATGTATGATGATGAGGCAATATCTTATGTCGATGACATCTATCTAACAGATGATGACTTGGATACTTACTTGAAAAGAGTGAACACCATAATACTTGGGTTCGCAGCAGAGGGTTACAAATTCAACTTTAAAAAGTCACGAATTGCCCATCTAACTGTCCTGTTTTTTTGATATGAATTATCAAGTGAAGGCAAAAGTCTGGCAGACATTTCTTAGAGAAACGCGCTGTACTCCAAGCACCAAAAACGCTGAAGAACTTACAATCAATACTAGGTTTCCTGAATTTCGGAAGAACTTGCATTCTAAATTATGCAGAGAGGGTTAAACCTCTCTATGAACTAATAAAATGTGATTTTAAACCAATCAATTGGACTCAAAAACACACAGAAATTTTGAGATCATTGCAAACAGACATGTTAGCTAAAACAAAATTGCAAACTCGTGATAATACACGCAACCTTGTAATCAGAGTCATCCCATGAAGATGCGGATTCACGTACCTGACCTCTAATGAGGGAGAAAAGGTACCAATAGCATACAAATCACATTTGTACACAGAAGCTGAAAAAACATTCAGTCTTACGGAAAACATTGTAAATGCGGTTCAAACAGCTGTAGCAAAAGAAAGAGCCCAAGCCCAAGGCAGACAGATTACTGTTTTAACAGCAGAATCAGCCTTTGAGGCATTAACAAGCCCACGCAATTTGACTACCGTGGCACTAGATCCAAAATGGATACAATGGGAAAATTCTCTTGCTACAGAAAAAGTGAAATACTATTTTGACCCGGAAATGAAAAAATTAAAATATCTAACATATGAAAAAGAATATCCTCTGCCAATCGAAATTCTGCCCTTACAACAGTACGCCTCTGTAATATATACAGACGGATATGCACAACCATCAGTTTGGGGAAAGCAAGCTTACAATGCTACGTGCGAGGTTGTTAAATGCCGATGGCACGGAGGTAAATTGAGACCACTGGTAACTATGTCTCAATCTGTAAAAGACAATTCATGTCAACAAACTGAATTATTGGCTTTAAAAATGGCGCTCGATATTGCCGATCGTGAACTCCCGACACTAATAGTGTGCGATTCGCATTCCTGCGCCAAGTCTTACAATAATGACTTGCAGAACTGGGTTCAAAACGGTTACAAAGATGACACAGGTGCCACCATAAAGTATAAAACGCTTTGGGAACAAGTAGTTCTTTTACAGAAAGAACTACAAAAGACTCACGTGATACATTCACTGAGTCATCAGCGTGATGGCGTTCACGTTGCAGGGAATTCATTGGCTGACACAGCCAGAGCGGAAGCAACTAAACAGGCTTCCGTAGCCACAAAAAAGCGTTCAGAAAAATACATAGACGGGGAAACCATGCTGGTGGTAAAAACGTCTTCAAAAGGAGACTGTGCAGCACTACCCGCGAACTATCCACTCAATTATACATACATAATTGATGCAAACTCCGTTCCTTTTGCTCGAATCCCTGGAGTGGGGGATAGAGTAATTCCAAACACGAACAGGAGAATCTTCTTGATTCAAGAAGCACACATGGGTGAGGGTCTAAGACACCAGACGATCAAGGAATCACTAAAAGAATTGCAATCAAAATACTGGTGGCCGGGGATGAGCCTCAAAATTACCAATTTGCAAAGGATTGTCCAAACTGCAATCGAGATCGCAGTAGTGAACCGACCGGAGTAGTGCCAGGACCCCTATTAGAAAGCATAAGGCGATCTATACGCATAATCAAACAGGAGAAATGCGTCCCAATGTATATTATTTAAGTCTAGATTCACTTAAAATGTAGACCCCAGCGCTCGGCTGACGCCAGAATTGTTATAAAAGATTTGCGAGTCTATATCGGCATATACGCAATTGGCATGCTACATTCTGACCAGGGTCCTGCTTTTAGCTCTCGAGCTTATAAGGAGGCCATGACCAGCATGGGCATTGCATTGCGGTACTCTTGTCCCTTCCATCCTGAGGGAAACGGGATTGTGGAAAGAAAAAACCGAGAATTAAAGCAATCTATAACGGCGAGGGTATTAGGTTCGGGTGATGGGTGGGTCCAACATTTAACAAGTGTCCAACGTAGTCTTAATAATCTGCCAAGAATTTCTCTAAAAGGTTTCAGTCCGTACGAACTATTGTTCGGGACTAGAATGCATATTCAGGACTTAGATAGTCAGACTTCAGTGGTAGAAGAAAAATGCTCTGATATCAAAGATCGTTTGGCTATTTTACAGGACTTAAATGAAACAAGAAAAGACCTGAGCAACGTAAAGTTAAAACGGCAGCCAACAGCCACTGAAGATAAACCACCTGTCCCAGCAAGGCCTGTCTAGATTCCAAAGATTGGGGATCTGGTCAGAGAGAAGATCGCGGTGAAGAAGGAATTTGGGCCTTCTTACAGAAAAGCAGTACCTGTCTTAGCTGTCAACGGAACAAGATCAGTTGTACTACCGCCCCTTGCTGGTAAAAAGGAGAACCGAGTTGTATCGATCGACCTGGTAAAACCACAATCATGTGGCCAATCATTAGTAGGCCCAGTGGATTCCCAAGAAATAGCAGAACACCAAAGTTTGCTACAATACAAGAGGTTCAAACTGAGAGACTAATCACATGTGATAAACCTACAGTGAATCAAAAAGGACTATGCAACAAAGCCATGGAACGTATGCCTCTTAAAGCCCAAATTAAAACAGTTCGTCAAGAAACACCTGTCTACAACGATGTAGCCACGGACTATGCTAATGAAACAAAGAAAATTACAAAAGCAAATGAAAATCCGGAAGCAATTCCAACAATTGACAGAACAGCATCCGGCTACCTCATCAATTTGGATGACTTTTCTGAGGATCCAAGCGAGCCTGAAGAACAGCCAACAACAAAAACTTTTAAAGACAAAGCAACAGAACTCTTTCATCAACTCATAGAAACCTATCTGATTTCTCCATGGATTGAATTTTGGATTGTGTCAGGTGTACTTTTCCTCCTGCTTTGGCTCATCATGGTTATTTGTTTGGGAAAATTCATTGAGGGAAAATATAGTACAATGGACACGAAAGTCAGAACATCAACTTGGTCCTAAAGCCACACAAGTCATCTCACATCGAGAAAAGAGAACTATCATCAGTGAATGTCACAGCCAATCCAATACCCGGTGGGGTAGCTTGGGACAAAACAGATTACGAAATGTATGGCCCGGTCGAGCTCTTGAAGTATCCACACCAATTCTAGGTTTCATTAAGTGACTTTGTAAAACCGAGCACATTCTCAGATTTAGTAATGTCATCAAAATTTACAGAACATGATTACTTACAGGGTTCATCTAATTATGAAGAAATGTACTGCTACAACCACTTTGCACATCATTATTTGCATAAATCTGCTCAACCTAGAAATGTTTTTAATTATAATCAATGGGAACATTGTGCAACTCCTCCAAAAGGCAGTTCAAAAACATTTTATGATAAATTCCCATACTTCTCAGGGTTTAACATTAGTGATGCAGAAACGTTTTATTTCAAACTGTAAAATAAGACAGGGGTGAAAACAATGCTGACAAACACGAAATTAATCTATTCAGAAACATTTTATGAAAAAATGACTACATTTGGTTTTGATTTTTGGAAAAACAACATTGGAACAAAAACCATCTGGGGTACCAAAGATTGGCAGGTCCAAGGTATAGAATCATTATTTAGAGCCTGCATGATCCCAGAACAAATTAGATTCTTGAATGACACAATTCAACTGACAACCTGTCTTGGCCTAGCCAAAATTAAAGACTTAAACAAACCGTCTATTCCAAAGCCGACACCTGACCGTAATAGCACTACAGATGTTGAGATAGACGTATCCCATATTTTTAACCAAACCAGGACACATCCTGATTGGAAAAAATGGTTGATCTGGCCCACAGACACAAATAACTGTCAAGATAGATTCCTGAACAAAATACAGGGGTTCAAATTTACCAGGCCAGACCCTAGATACTCCCAGAGACAACATCCAGGGATAGTTACAACATACAGTGTAGGGAAACTCTGCCTTGAATGGCTACAAAAATCCACACTGGCAGAAATTAAGCAACACTTGACTTTACTTAAAGACGGTGCTGACTTGCGTGATTTCATAATGGGACCACGCAAACAGCGTCAAAAACGTTTCATAGCGGCCGGTATATATGCAGCTTACAATGAAGCTTGGAAAGAAACGCAAATTGAAATAGCAGAAAAAATAAGGGAAATTGACCATATTAATTTGGAAAAATCACTTTCTGTTGAGGACAATGGGTTAATGACTCTGTCTTCCAGAATATATTCAATGGACAGTATTGTATCATCTGCTATTGATATAAAAGAACAGGACTTACTAATGTTACAGCACGGTCAGTCCCAATTACGTTCCATTGTACAGCTTGGCTGGACGTTGCAAAATCTGCGTTCAGGCTACGTGCCCTGGCGTTTAATCAACACAACGTCATTATTCTCTATCTTTAACCTTACTGATACACAAATCAGCTTGGCACAAAAAGGAGCAGATTATAAGATTCTGAGCATTGAAAAACTTGAGAGATTACCATTGACAATGTCAGAAAGACCTGTCATTGAATGGATAATACACGGAATCATAACTATTCCGATAACAACTTTCCGATTTAAATACTGTCCAGAGTATATACCGGCAGGCAAGTATGAAAGGTTGGGTAAAGGGTACATTAAGTCATCATGGAAATTACCTTACACACACACACGTTATAGTGAAAAGGAACAGAATGTATTTCTTAGTGGTAACAATTGTAAACGATCACTAAGTGGTATACTTCTGTGTCAAGGTATTAACTTGCATGGGGCCTGTGAGGGGACTTCAAATAACCTTTCATGTCACCAGCATGGCACACCTGCAACACGAATAGAGCCATTGTTTAGACGACTTTCTAACGGGAGCTATATTCTAATAGTGGACCACAGATGGCATGGTGTCAGCAAAAGCTTATCTAGTGAGCATTAGTTCCAGGGTCACTTGCTTTATGCAAATATTGTATCCAAACAGCACCCCAGACAGGGAGGCGAAAATTTGGCCCTTTTTGAATATCTCTTCTATTCGAATTGATTCTTTAAGGAGAATGAAGTCTGTTTTTAAAGACAACTGTGCCCTTGACGTCATCAAAAGAAACGTATGATCTGCAAGTTGCAAGGACAACGGCAGAGATACATACCCTTTTATCAACAAATTGCCCCCTGCATTTCGCAGAAATGCTAAGCCAAATCCTAAATATGTCTGATGCCAGTGGTATCCCACATGTATTTAAGACAATTTTTTCGGGACTGTTAACACTCTTCGAAACAGTTCTGGGCATTTTTCCCAATTTTGTCCATTCGGTCTTTGGCGGCCTACCACTTCTGTTGGGACTCGTAGCAGGCATTTTATTTTTGATACTTCTGCTTCGATATGGCAAGCCATGTCACAGACAAGACTCCAGCAACGATGGAAGAAACGATCCTAGCTATACGCCATCGGGACCGCATAACTAAAGTCCTTGGATTGGCCCAGCTAAGAGATATGAATATGACCTGGTTTCTTTCATTCAGACCCATCTGGCAGAATTGTATCTTACCTGTGCTTCGATGTATGCTGTGCGGAGAAGAATGCGTGTTGGACGTCGGTCTTACACTACCATCAGCAGTACCATTGGATACAGATACTTTGCTAAGTCCTGTAACGGCTCATGCATCGTGTTGTCCCCAGCGGCTACCCATCCTGATGACGGCATTCGTTGAGACTTCTACACTACGATTAGGTGGTGGTGGTGAAGTACGAGAAAAGAGCAGCATCACCCAGGTACGACCTTCTATGAGCAGTGCTGATCCTGACATCGACGATAGCAATCATGCTCAAGACTGCACAGTTGTGTTTTTTTCCGAACTTGTCGAACTTTCAACTGAAGCAGTAGACAACTTTTTTGCGAGTCTGTCTGAAATGATGTTCTCCCCTGAACAGAAAGAATAACTTTTAAGCAACAAGCACACAGCGTTCCCTGAACTCTGAATTCGGCCTTCAGCTTTGATAAACAAAAGCTACTGAAAATATTTGGAACTATTTTTTCTTCTTCCCCTGAAAAGCAAAATTATTTTTTTCTCGATTCCAAAATATTTACCTTTTTTTCGGGCACTTGCTCTCTGCTTAAAGTAGAACTATTCTTAGAGAACAGAGGTTCTATTTTTAGGAACTCTAGAGACAATATATTACCTCAGCCTCTAGCACATTTACAAATAACTATGTTTATACGTGATGGAATGGTCTCGCCCTTCCTTTCTGTATTAAGAGCCATTTCATGTGTAAATTTCGCAAGTCATTCAGCTGATATATATATGCATCCTATTTGAATGAATGATTACACTGCTTGAAAAGCGTACAGTAGCTATAATCATTTTCGAGTTTTTTCGCATACACCATTTCAAATGCAAAAATGTATTTTGGGGTGGGTTGGTATACACATGCACCTTTAAAATGTTTACTATTGCTTAGTTTTAGTAATGATGGACATTAATTTGTGGAGTGGGTGTGGTGTTTTTATCTAGGAACCTGAATCGATATTTCTAATTTATGCCCTTGTCCGGTTATAATCAATAATATCCATACAACGGCATAGTGATCATATCCATAATTCAGTCGTAGCACATGCTGTCACATTAAGCAAGGCTACTTCCCTGGCCCCCTAGAAAGCACAACGAGTTCTCTAAACAAACCAAACCTCCAGCAACCTGGGAAATCCCCCTTGCTTTTGTTTTGATTTCATCCTAGAACTCCTGTAAAGCACTGTAAGAACGGCCAGTTCTTAGTGACATCTTTATTGACGTCTTATGTCCAACCTTACGTCAAACCCGGCACCTTTCAGGTATAAATATACCAACGTTGCCTTAAGCAGACACGGTGGTGGTTTTGGAGCAGAGCAGCAATCTACTTGCCCGAGAGCCCAGCTGATGCGAGAGCCCACGGACGCTGCCCTCCTCTTTTGACGCACTGAGAGAGACGCTGTCTTTTCTCCTGCCGAGAAATCCAGCTCCGGTGTTTCCAGATACCTTCACGGGTTACTGGGATATCGAGTCCTGAGAGAGAGATACAAGACCTCCTGCTTTCTATTACCCAGGTACGGAGCGGACTAAACCCTTAAAGAGAATTCTTGAATCAGATTCTTGGCAAAACAAACTTAACTTAAACTGCTACTTACTTACTCCTTCCCACGTATTAGGCTTAGGTCAGGTACACCGGGGTAGGCGTATTTAGAAGCACCAGTTGAGTACGATTAGTCAATGGATATATGTATGTATTTTATCTATTTTAAAGTATCATATGGCTAAGAAACCATATCAATGCTTTTACAGTATTATTTTATAATCCTCCTTTTACTGTACACACTTTACTTTACTATGAGTATTGCAATTGTGGCAATTCATTTCTCTTGTATGAGGAAGAAAACTGCTCAATAAATTACACCTTTTATTGAAAACGCCCGTCTCTCTTTGCTCTGCAATCTGGTGAAACTAAGTATGCACATTTGACTGAGTGAAATAGCTGTCTTTTGTTTTCACACGACTCTAGAGATACACTCCTATTCTGGGAGAGCAAAGTTGTCATGTTTTATGGTTGTCAGAAGTTAATCCCTTCTTGTCTATCCAGGGAGGTTAAACTCCTACTCGTTTATTCGAGAAAGTTTCTAGTGACCTCTGAGCTAGCTGGCAAACCTTAAGTCTAATATAATCAGTAGAGACCTAGTCGACCTCAGTCCTACGTCTACACTGCTGAATATATTATTCCAATGCGCAGAGCCTATTGGGAATATAGGAACTACACTAGAACTTCTCACTGAAAACAGAGCTAAAACGTTTTACAAGATTGCAGCCTCTCACTATTAGTGATGTTAAAGAATTTAGGTGGATCAATTACTGAAACAGTACCCATTAGACTTTCATCACAAAGAGAAATGGGGTTTTTAGCACGTGGATTTAGCTGGATCCCCAATTTCCATTGATCGAGCCATCCTAACACATTAACACCCTTGAGAGAAATGTACAGTTTTATGTCAGCTTTTCTGTTTTTAAACTGAATTACCACCTGAAAAAAACCAATAATGTCAATTTTTGTACCAGAATGTTTTTTTGCAACAATATCAGACTCCCTCCTTTCATTCAAAGTTTTAGACTTAGCTAAAGTATTACTGAAGTACTCTTGTGTTATGATGGTCCATGGTGAACCGGAATCCACCATAAGAGACAATTCACTTTCACACACCTTGAAAATGCAATTTGGTGACTTAAAATGTAACATTGTTTGATCATCAACAATTGATACTACAAAACCCCTATTGATTTTATAAATCAACATCATTAATAACGTTCACATTTTCCTCTGATAATAAAGAGACAGAACCCTTATTGTAAACTTTAGTGCGTTTGTCTCTACACATACTACTAAAATGACCAACTCTTTTACAAAAATTACATTCTTTCTTTAGCGCTGGACAACCTGGAAACGTAGCATAATGAGATCTATTACCGCATCTAAATCAAATTCCTTGTACATTACTAAAATCATTCGATTTTTGAGTATTAAATTGTTTAGGTCTATAGGAATTGTATCTTGTTGAAGATGGAACAGATACATGTTTGTTATCTTCTTTACTTTTGATGACACAAATTTCTTCTTCAGAACTTTTCTTTTCTGTATTATTCCTGATGGTGTTCATCCATACATCCGATTGTTTTTGAGCTTTGGCTATTGCAATTGTTTCTGTTAAGTTAGGATCACCCATAACCCAAAGCTTGTCTTGTATCTTTTTACATTTGACATGTACGATAATCTGATCTCGTATCATTTCATCCGTCATCATACCAAAATTGCAGTGTAAGCTTAAAGATCTTAAAGATGTTAAAAAATCATCAACAGATTCATCTTCCTTCTGTTTCCTAGTATAAAATTTGAACCGGTTTAGAGCAATGCTGACATTTGGCTTAAATCTTTTTTCAAGTCTTGCTAAAGCTTCAGTGTTAACATTCATGGAATCTCCTCCTCCATCACTCTGAGAAATTATTTGGGGTAATGATCTAAAAATGACTTGACCTTCAGAACCAAGGCAATGTAAAAGAATGCTTTTCTTCCCCTCAGAGCCCATTCTTTCACCATCAATAGCTTTCATATAGGTCATGAATTCCTCTTTCCACCTTGTCCATGGCATAGGTTAATCACCCGTGAGTTGTAAAAATTTCGCAGGAGGATCAAATTGCATGTTTATTTGTAAATTGTACTGTAAAATATAACACTATACTAATGATAATTGTACTTTGTCAATGGTTGGAAAATAAAATAAGCGATGTTGTTATTCCTGGGAATTAGAATATTCGAAATGTCCCAAAATTAGTTTAAGGAATTAAGCACTTACTTCCAAGCGTTGTACCGAAAATTGTGTCAAAAACGAAGCATATAAGTCCTCCAAATCAGCGAAAATAACTACGTCGCGTTACAGTGGCAACACAGTTAATAATAACAAAATGGCTGCCGTACGCGTGACGTAGGAAACGTGAAGACGCGGTGAACGCTATGCGTCATCATAAATCATTGCGCAAATACAGTTCCGATCAGAGGCATTCGGAAACGAACATCGGCATGGTATTTATTTTTGAAATATAAATCTTTCGTGTGTTTTAAAGTCAGCAAAAAGATAAAATAATCGTTAGACCTGAAGCAAAATGTCCTACGAGTGTCGCGCAAAGCAATTAAAATCCACTTCAAGAGAAAATGTCTTAATTTGACACGGTACAAAACGCTATAAAATATGCGCAAAGCTTATCCAAAATACAATAAAAATACAGCCGCAGGTGCAATCAGAGCACAGTAACATTTCCTTTCTGCCGCAGGTACAGAGTACATTAAAAGAACTTAAAAAAAATATATATACCAAGATTTCCATCAAAGTTTGAAATTAAAGAAAAAAGATGGGTTCAACACCACCAAATACCGTGCTGCTTAGTGGTGATTTCCCTCGTCGCCATATTTTGTTGAATAATCAGTCAAATATAGTAAAAATATGATGCTTCTTTATTGGCAGCACGACAAACATCTTCCTGCATCAGAGTGCAGCTTTAACTGACCTCCAGATGCAAAACAAAACAGTTCCACAAGCATGTGGTATGTAGAATAACATTAAAGAAAAACATGTCGCATGCAATGGCATGCGACCATTACTAGACTTCTTAAAGAGATAACACAATGTAGAAGGTTATAACAACTTACTATTGAAGCTTGGCTTAAACACAATAAAAAGCCTCTTCAAACAATATAACTTTTATCCAAAAATAAAATGCGTGCAAGGAGCTCCAGACAAGAACTGCATGTTTGTTAACTGTGTCCTGACATGAAGAGAGTCAAATTTGCAAGAGATGTTTACTGTCCGAAGAGAATCTGATCAGAAGGTCACTTTCCTTCCTGGTAAGAGGGCTCAGAATGCTTGCCTTTTACTGCTGCCCTATCTCTACAAAAGACTCGTATTGCGCAACATTAGAAGCACTCCTCAAAAGAGGGAGATGCTCAAATGTCATCTCTGGATGTGCATGAATAGAGACTGCAAGCCCGTGTATGGCTCACAGCCAGAGATGCCAGGCTCACTGGCTCTGCTGCTCTCAGATCTGTCCACCTTCGGTCTGGCGATGAAGGAAGAGAAAGAGTGGTACCCCCTCAGGGAAGGGTCGCCTCAGCTTCCATGGATGCTTGTCCATGGTCCCCCTCAGGGAAGGTTCGCCTCAGCTTCCATGGATGCTTGTCCATGGTCCCCCCTCAGGGAAGGGTCGCCTCAGCTTCCATGGATGCTTGTCCATGGTCCCCCTCAGGGAAGGGTCGCCTCAGCTTCCATGGATGCTTGTCCATGGTCCCCCTCAGGGAAGGGTCGCCTCAGCTTCCATGGGATGCTTGCCCATGGTCCCCCTCAGGGAAGGGTCGCCTCAGCTTCCATGGGAGGCTTGTCCATGGTCCCCCTCAGCGAAGGGTCGCCTCAGCTTCCATGGATGCTTGTCCATGGTCCCCCCTCAGGGAAGGGTCGCCTCAGCTTCCATGGATGCTTGTCCATGATCCCCCCTCAGGGAAGGGTCACCTCCGCTTCCATGGATGCTTGTCCATGGTCCCCCCTCAGGGAAGGGTCGCCTCAGCTTCCATGGATGCTTGTCCATGGTCCCCCCTCAGGGAAGGGTCACCTCAGCTTCAATGGATTCTTGTCCATGGTCCCCCCTCAGGGCAGGGTCCCCTCAGCTTCCATGGATGCTTGTCCATGGTCCCCCTCAGGGAAGGGTCGCCTCAGCTTCCATGGATGCTTGTCCATGGTCCCCCTCAGGGAAGGGTCGCCTCAGCTTCCATGGGATGCTTGTGCATGGTCCCCCCTCAGAGAAGGGTCACCTCAGCTTCAATGGATTCTTGTCCATGGTCCCCCCTCAGGGCAGGGTCCCCTCAGCTTCCATGGATGCTTGTCCATGGTCCCCCCTCAGGGAAGGGTCGCCTCAGCTTCCATGGATGCTTGTCCATGGTCCCCCCACAGGGAAGGGTCGCCTCCGCTTCCATGGATGCTCGTCCATGGTCCCCCTCAGGGAAGGGTCGCCTCAGCTTCCATGGATGCTTGTCAATGTTCCCCCCTCAGGGAAGGGTCGCCTCAGCTTCCATGAGATGCTTGTGCATGGTCCCCCCTCAGAGAAGGGTCGCCTCAGCTTCCATGGATGCTTGTCCATGGTCCCCCCTCAGCGAAGGGTCGCCTCAGCTTCCATGGATGCTTGTCCATGGTCCCCCTCAGGGAAGGGTCGCCTCAGCTTCCATGGGTGGTTGTCCATGCCCCCCCCCCCCCCCCTCAGGGAAGGGTCGCCTCAGCTTCCATGGATGCTTGTCCATGGTCCCCCTCAGGGAAGGGTCGCCTCAGCTTCCATGGATGCTTGTCCATGGTCCCCCTCAGGGAAGGGTCGCCTCAGCTTCCATGGATGCTTGTCCATGGTCCCCACTCAGGGAAGGGTCGCCTCAGCTTCCATGGGATGCTTGTCCATGGTCCCCCCCCTCAGGGCAGGGTCACTTCAGCTTCCATGGATGCTTGTCCATGGTCCCCCTCAGGGAAGGGTAGCCTCAGCTTCCATGGATGCTTGTTCCTGGTCCCCCCCACAGGGAAGGGTCGGCTCAGCTTCCATGGATGCTCGTCCATGGTCCCCCCTCAGGGAAGGGTCGCCTCAGCTTCCATGGATGCTTGTCCATGGTCCCCGTCAGGGAAGGGTCGCCTCAGCTTCCATGGATGCTTGTCCATGGTCCTCCCCACAGGGCAGGGTCGACTCAGCTTCCATGGGATGCTTGTCCATGGTCCCCGCTCAGGGAAGGGTCGCCTCAGCTTCCATGGATGCTTGTCCATGGTCCCCCCTCAGGGAAGCGTCGCCTCAGCTTCCATGGATGCTCGTCCATGGTCCCCCCTCAGGGAAAGTTCGCCTCAGCTTCCATGGATGCTTGGCCATGGTCCCCCCTCAGGGAAGGGTCGCCTCAGCTTCCATGGATGCTTGTCCATGGTCCCCCTCAGGGAAGGGTCGCCACAGCTTCCATGGATGCTTGTCCATGGTCCCCCCTCAGGGAAGCGTCGCCTCAGCTTCCATGGATGCTCGTCCATGGTCCCCCCTCAGGGAAAGTTCTCCTCAGCTTCCATGGATGCTTGGCCATGGCCCCCCTCAGGGAAGAGTCGCCTCCGCTTCCATGGGATGCTTGTCCATGGTCCCCCCTCAGGGAAGGGTCGCCTCAGCTTCCATGGATGCTTGTCCATGGTCCCCCCTCAGGGAAGGGTCGCCTCAGCTTCCATGGGAGGCTTGTCCATGGTCCCCCTCAGGGAAGGGTCGCCTCAGCTTCCATGGATGCTTGTCCATGGTTCCCCTCAGGGAAGGGTCGCATCAGCTTCCATGGATGCTTGTCCATGCCCCCCCCTCATTGAAGGGCCGCCTCAGCTTCCATGGATGCTTGTCCATGGTCCCCCCTCAGGGAACGGTCGCCTCAGCTTCCATGGATGCTTGTCCATGGTCCCCCCTCAGGGAAGGGTCGCCTCAGCTTCCATGGATGCTCGTCCATGGTCCCCCCTCAGGGAACGGTCGCCTCCGCTTCCATGGATGCTTGTCCATGGTCCCCCTCAGGGAAGGGTCGCATCAGCTTCCATGGATGCTTGTCCATGGTCCCCCTCAGGGAAGGGTCGCCTCAGCTTCCATGGGATGCTTGTCCATGGTCCCCCTCAGGGAAGGGTCGCCTCAGCTTCCATGGATGCTTGTCCATGGTCCCCCCACAGGGAAGGGTCGCCTCAGCTTCCATGGAGGCTTGTCAATGGTCCCCCTCAGGGAAGGGTCGCCTCAGCTTCCATGGATGCTTGTCCATGGTCCCCCCTCAGGGAAGGGTCGCCTCAGCTTCCATGGATGCTTGTCCATGATCCCCCCTCAGGGAAGGGTCACCTCCGCTTCCATGGATGCTTGTCCATGGTCCCCCCTCAAGTCAAGTCAAGTCAAGTCAAGTCAGAGAATTTATATAGCGCACTACATACCCAGAGGGTCTCAAGGCGCTTAGGAAGGGGGGGAGGATTACTTGTCAAATATCCACGTTTTAAGTTGCTTTCTGAATGCTAGGTGGTTCTGGGTAAGGCGAAGGTAAGCGGGGAGTGAGTTCCATGTTTTAGCAGCCAGGTGTGAGAAGGATCTGCCTCCCATGGTGGTCTTGTTGATGCGAGGTACAGTGGCGAGGGCTTGGCTGGAAGAACGTAGTTGGCGGGAAGGGGTGTAGAAGGACAGTCGTGAGTTGAGGCATTCTGGTCCGATGTCGTAGAGTGATTTGTGTGCGTGGGTTAGCAGTCGGAAAGTGATCCTTTTATTGACGGGTAGCCAGTGGAGGTCTTTAAGGTGACCAGAGATGTGTTCGTTGCGCGGGATGTCTAATATGATCCTGGCTGAGGCGTTTTGGATTCGTTGGAGTTTCTTCTGGAGTTTAGCGGTAGTGCCTGCGTAGAGGGTGTTTCCGTAGTCCAGTCGGCTCGTGACCAGAGCATGGGTGACTGTTTTCCTTGTTTCGGTGGGGATCCAGCGAAATGTTTTTCTGAGCATGCGAAGAATGTTGAAGCAGGAAGAGGATACGGCGCTGACTTGTCTGTTCATTGAGAGTGAAGAATCCAGGATGACGCCTAGGTTCCGTGCGTGGTCTGTCGGGATGGGTGCTTTTCCGAGGGCTTCCGGCCACCAGGAGTCGTCCCATGCAGAGGGGGATGTACCTAAGATGAGGACTTCAGTTTTGTCTGAGTTCAGTTTCAGACGGCTTTGTTTCATCCATTCGGCAACTTCTTTCATTCCTTCGTGTAGGTTAGTTTTGGCGGTGCTGGGGTCATTGGTGAGAGAAAGGATTAGTTGAGTGTCATCCGCGTAAGAGATGATGTTGAGGTTATGTTGGCGGGCGATGGCCGCGAGGGGGCTCATGTATACGTTGAAGAGGGTGAGGCTGAGTGAGGATCCTTGTGGTACGCCACAGATGACTTCAGTGGCTTCGGATTTGAATGGTGGAAGGCGGACTCTCTGGGTTCTTCCAGTGAGGAACGAGGTGATCCATTCAAGTGCTTTTCCTTGGATTCCGATGTTATTGAGGCGTTGTAAAAGAGTACTGTGGCAGACTGTGTCGAATGCTGCGGAGAGGTCGAGGAGGATGAGGGCGACTGTGTCTCCATTGTCCAGTAGAGTTCGAATGTCGTCTGTTGCTGCGATGAGGGCGGTCTCAGTGCTGTGTTTTGCTCGGAAGCCGGATTGTGAGGAGTCGAGGGATTTGTTGGCTTCGAGGAAGGCGGCGAGCTGGTTGTTGACAGCTTTCTCGATGACCTTGGCCGGGAATGGAAGGAGCGAGATGGGGCGGTAGTTTTTGAGTTCGGTGGGGTCCGCTGTGGGTTTTTTCAGAAGGGCGGTGAGTTCAGCGTGTTTCCAGTCTTCCGGGAAGGTGGCGGAGTTGAAGGAGCAGTTGATGACGTCTCGGAGGTGCGGTGCTATGACGGAGTCTGCTTTGTTGAAGATGTGGTGAGGACAAGGGTCTGTGGGGGATCCTGAGTGGATGGAATTCATCAGGCGGATGGTGTCCTCAGTGGAGATTGGGTTCCAGTCGTTAAGGGTGTTCACGGGGGGAGAATGTTCAGCAAATGGTAGGGTGGGTTGGTTTCCGGGTTGGTTGTCGAAGCTGTTGTGGATGTCTGCAATCTTGTTGTGGAAGAATGAGGCTAGGGAGTCGCAGAGGGCTTGAGAGGGGGTGATGTCGTTGGAGTTGGCCGAGGGATTGGAAAATTCCTTGACGATGTTGAAAAGTTCCTTGCTGTTGTGGGCGTTGTTGTCAAGTCGATCCTTGAATGCTGATTTCTTGGCCTTTCGGATTAGTTGGTGGTGAGTGCGGGTGGCGTTTTTGAAGGCGTCCTTGGTGCTAGTGGTTGGGTCTTTTTTCCAGGCCTTTTCAAGGGAGCGGCAACGTTTCTTGGACTTCTTGAGATCATCGTTGAACCATGAGGCCTTTTTGCTGCCAGGTTTGCTTTGACGTTTCTTCAGTGGTGCTAAGGTGTCGGCGGTGTAGGATAACCATAGGGTGAGGTTGGCGGCGGCTTCGTTTGCGTTAGAAGAGTGGGCTGGGGTGTTTAGAAGGAGTGATGCGGAGATTTCGTCCGTGGTGATTTTGTTCCAGTTTCTTTGCAGAGTTGGTTGGGTGTGGTTGGTGGGTTTTGGTTTGTTGTAGGTGAAGTGAACGCAACTGTGGTCAGTCCAGAGGAGATCCGTAGTGTGGCTGAAGGAGACATGATTGCTGGAGGTGAAGATGGGGTCGAGTGTGTGACCTGCGATGTGGGTGGGGGAAGTGACCAGTTGTTTAAGTCCGAGGTTGGCGAGGTTGTCCAAGAGGGTGGTGGTGTTGCGGTCGTTGATCTTTTCAAGGTGAAAGTTGAGGTCTCCCAGAAAGATGTAGTCTTTGGAGGGGAGCGCGTGAGGAGTGATGAAGTCTGTGATGTCTTCACTGAATTTTGCGCGGGGTCCTGGTGGTCTGTAGAGGAGGGTGCCTCTGAGTGTGGTCTTGGGGTCGATGTGAATCTGGAAGTGAAGGTGTTCGGAGTTAGCGAGGTTGGCGTCAGAGCTGGTTGAGATGCGGATTGATTTCTTATGGACGATAGCGATTCCTCCTCCTCTGTGGTCGGTGCGGTCCTTGCGTGTGATCTTATAGTCTTCAGGGATGGCAATGGTGATGTCTGGGGCGGAGGAAGCGTTCATCCAAGTTTCTGTTAGGAAGGCGACGTCTGGAGAGATGGTGTCTAGTAGATTCCATAGGTCAATGGCGTGTCTGTGGACCGATCGAGTGTTGAGGAGGATGCACTGTAGGTGGTTGGGGTCAGGAATCAGCGTTGTGGTCGTAGCTGAGATGTTGTCGGTGCCGATGAATTTGCAGGAGTAGCATGAGAAAGGTCCATGGGTGTGTCCAGGAGCGGCTTGGACGCAGTAGGGGGCGCGACCGGGGTTAAGGGCTAGGAGGGTGGCGGCATCGTAGGTAATGCGGGGGGGGCAGGGAGGGACGGGGGCCAGGGGGTCTGGCGCTGGGCGCGGTCCAGGCGCGGACGGGCGTAGACGGGCTTACCTTTGGCGCACCTTCGGCGCGGATTGGGCGCGGTCGCTGCGCGTGAACGCTGCGCGTTAATGCAGTGGGCATATATGGATGGTGGAGGGGGAGGGGCGAGGGCGGCTCAGCTGGGAGGCGGGGCGGGCTCTGGTGACCGTAAACGGAGCACAACAACAACAGCAACAAAATGGAGGGGGGAGCAGAGCAGGGCGCCGGGGGATATCGCGCAATGGACTGCAGGACAGAAGTGTACAATGTTATTACAGTGCAGCGAGCGCTGTGAACAGCAGGACCCAAACTATCAAGTTTAACACAATTAATCTCAATGCAGCGAGCGCTGTGAACAGCAGGACCCAAACTATCGAGTTTAACACAATTAAGCTCAATGCAGCGAGCGCTATGAACAGCAGGACCCAGACTATCAAGTTAAACACAATTAAGCTCAATGCAGCGAGCGCTGTGAACAGCAGGACCCAATTGATCAAATTAATCACAGTTAGGCACAATGCAGCGTAGTGTACAATACCGTGTCTCAGCAGAGAGACAGGGGAGCGACCACTCAGCGAAGGGTCGCCTCAGCTTCCATGGATGCTTGTCCATGGTCCCCCCTCAGGGAAGGGTCACCTCAGCTTCAATGGATTCTTGTCCATGGTCCCCCCTCAGGGCAGGGTCCCCTCAGCTTCCATGGATGCTTGTCCATGGTCCCCCTCAGGGAAGGGTCGGCTCAGCTTCCATGGATGCTTGTCAATGTTCCCCCCTCAGGGAAGGGTCGCCTCAGCTTCCATGGGATGCTTGTGCATGGTCCCCCCTCAGAGAAGGGTCGCCTCAGCTTCCATGGATGCTTGTCCATGGTCCCCCTCAGGGAAGGGTCGCCTCAGCTTCCATGGATGCTTGTCCATGGTCCCCCCTCAGCGAAGGGTCGCCTCAGCTTCCATGGGTGGTTGTCCATGCCCCCCCCCCTCAGGGAAGGGTCGCCTCAGCTTCCATGGATGCTTGTCCATGGTCCCCCTCAGAGAAGGGTCGCCTCAGCTTCCATGGATGCTTGTCCATGGTCCCCACTCAGGGAAGGGTCGCCTCAGCTTCCATGGGATGCTTGTCCATGGTCCCCCCCCTCAGGGCAGGGTCACTTCAGCTTCCATGGATGCTTGTCCATGGTCCCCCCCACAGGGAAGGGTCGGCTCAGCTTCCATGGATGCTTGTCCATGGTCCTCCCCACAGGGCAGGGTCGACTCAGCTTCCATGGGATGCTTGTCCATGGTCCCCCTCAGGGAAGGGTCACCACAGCTTCCATGGATGCTTGTCCATGGTCCCCCCACAGGGAAGGGTCGCCTCAGCTTCCATGGATGCTCGTCCATGGTCCCCCCTCAGGGAAAGTTCGCCTCAGCTAATGGATGCTTGGCCATGGCCCCCCCTCAGGGAAGGGTCGCCTCCGCTTCCATGGGATGCTTGTCCATGGTCCCCCCTCAGGGAAGGGTCGCCTCAGCTTCCATGGATGCTTGTCCATGGTCCCCCTCAGGGAAGGGTCGCCTCAGCTTCCATGGATGCTTGTCCATGGTTCCCCTCAGGGAAGGGTCGCATCAGCTTCCATGGATGCTTGTCCATGGCCCCCCCTCATTGAAGGGTCGCCTCAGCTTCCATGGATGCTTGTCCATGGTCACCCCTCAGGGAAAGGTCGCCTCAGCTTCCATGGATGCTTGTCCATGGTCCCCCCTCAGGGAACGGTCGCCTCAGCTTCCATGGATGCTTGTCCATGGTCCCCCCTCAGAGAAGGGTCGCCTCAGCTTCCATGGATGCTCGTCCATGGTCCCCCCTCAGGGAAGGGTCGCCTCCGCTTCCATGGATGCTTGTCCATGGTCCCCCCCCTCAGGGAAGGGTCGCATCAGCTTCCATGGATGCTTGTCCATGGTCCCCCCTCAGGGAAGGGTCGCCTCAGCTTCCATGGATGCTTGTCCATGGTCCCCGCTCAGGGCAGGGTCGCCTCAGCTTCCATGGATGCTTGTCCATGGTCCCCGCTCAGGAAGGGTCGCCTCAGCTTCCATGGATGCTTGTCCATGGTCCCCCCTCAGAGAAGGGTCACCTCAGCTTTCATGGATGCTTGTCCATGGTCCCCCCTCAAGGAAGGGTCGCCTCAGCTTCCATGGATGCTTGTCCATGGTCCCCCCTCAGAGAAGGGTCACCTCAGCTTTCATGGATGCTTGTCCATGGCCCCCCTCAGGGAAGGGTCGCCTCCGCTTCCATGGGATGCTTGTCCATGGTCCCCCCTCATTGAAGGGTCGCCTCAGCTTCCATGGATGCTTGTCCATGGTCCCCCCTCAGGGAAGGGTCGCCTCCGCTTCCATGGATGCTTGTCCATGGTCCCCCCTCAGGGAAGGGTCGCCTCCGCTTCCATGGATGCTGGTCCATGGTCCCCCTCAGGGAAGGGTCGCCTCAGCTTCCATGGATGCTTGTCCACGGTCCCCCTCAGGGAAGGGTCGCCTCAGCTTCCATGGATGCTTGTCCATGGTCCCCCTCAGGGAAGGGTCGCCTCAGCTTCCATGGGATGCTTGTCCATGGTCCCCCTCAGGGAAGGGTCGCCTCAGCTTCCATGGATGCTTGTCAATGGTCCCCCTCAGGGAAGGGTCGCCTCAGCTTCCATGGATGCTTGTCCATGGTCCCCCCTCAGGGAAGGGTCGCCTCAGCTTCCATGGATGCTTGTCCATGGTCCCCCCTCAGGGAAGGGTCGCCTCAGCTTCCATGGATGCTTGTCCATGGTCCCCCCTCAGGGAAGGGTCGCCTCAGCTTCCATGGATGCTTGTCCATGGTCCCCCTCAGGGAAGGGTCGCCTCAGCTTCCATGGATGCTTGTCCATGGTTCCCCCTCAGGGAAGGGTCGCCTCAGCTTCCATGGATGCTTGTCCATGGTCCCCCCTCAGGGAAGGGTCGCCTCAGCTTCCATGGATGCTTGTCCATGGTCCCCCCTCAGGGAAGGGTCACCTCAGCTTCAATGGATTCTTGTCCATGGTCCCCCCTCAGGGCAGGGTCCCCTCAGCTTCCATGGATGCTTGTCCATGGTCCCCCTCAGGGAAGGGTCGCCTCAGCTTCCATGGATGCTTGTCAATGTTCCCCCCTCAGGGAAGGGTCGCCTCAGCTTCCATGGGATGCTTGTGCATGGTCCCCCCTCAGAGAAGGGTCGCCTCAGCTTCCATGGATGCTTGTCCATGGTCCCCCTCAGGGAAGGGTCGCCTCAGCTTCCATGGATGCTTGTCCATGGTCCCCCCTCAGCGAAGGGTCGCCTCAGCTTCCATGGGTGGTTGTCCATGGCCCCCCCCCTCAGGGAAGGGTCGCCTCAGCTTCCATGGATGCTTGTCCATGGTCCCCCTCAGGGAAGGGTCGCCTCAGCTTCCATGGATGCTTGTCCATGGTCCTCCTGTGGAAAAGTAAATTTTGCCATGTTCTGTGTCCCTACGTGTCCCCCATCTTATGTTATGTGTGCATGATTAATATGCATATGTATTCCCCATGATCGATTAAAGACGCAATTACAGTTGTGTCCATCCCTAGTATGCCAGTTTCCAGTTCTCGTGAAAGCTACGAGTATTAGGCCTATGTAAAGTTACGTTGCCACGTTTCCCAGTGTGCACGTTATTTCATTGTAAAGTCCCCGTTTCTAGGCCTCAAAAGGGCCTGGACACCAGATTCAGCTCCTGTCTCCTGAATCCTCGCTGAGGAGCGATACAGCCCCCACCTGTGTTCCTGACCCTTCACTTACTTCCTGCCTCACAGTGCCCGGCTCGGCCTGGCTCTGCCTGCTAGTCTGCCAAGAGTATGTTATGATTCTAGTTATCAGTCCAGCCCTCCTTCTCTGCATTCCTAAGCTACTGAATCGCATCAATAGTTTCCGTCATTGTCTAGCCTTTACGTCTCCATGTAAGAGAAATACTGTATTTATGGTCATTTAATATTCTTCATCACGCAATACATGTAGAATAATGCATGCACCAGTCTTAGTGTCTGTTAGCCTTTACCCCGATAACTTTTGGATTCTATCAACATGTTCTCTAAACATTAGATACTAGATAGGGTTTAGGTACATGTCGCCCTGACTCTCCAGACTTCAGTCTCTGCTCCTAGCACAGAGTTCATAGCCCCCAGCTTCTCCTAGTAACACGTCATTGTCAGTTTGCGCGCACCATTAGGTTAGAGGTCCCGGCTCCTTAGGTAGCCCCCTCCATGTTTCCGCCCCATTTATGACATATTCTGTTACGTTTACATCACATGTCTATGTATACGCCTCCTGTTACACCTACTTTCACCCTTATCTTTCGCGACTGCTATTGACCACACCCACTGCTCCGCCTACTGTATTCATTGTAATGCAACTGTTTTAGTATATATGCTTGTGTACTGTTATTAAATGTTAGCGCGCTCATCCCAGATCCAGCCCCGGCAGCTGCCGGGCCCTGCCATCCTATTCCTATGCAGGTTGTCCTGTTCCTGTCCTTTATGCTGTATTAAACCTGCAAACTCCTACTACCTCGAATCTTGACTCTTATTTATTGAGCTATCTGTTATTACTATGTCCAGTAAAACCTAGATCCGGTATTATTTATTTATATACCACATAATGGCGCCCGAACAGGGACTTGCCCTTTCCCCACGCGCCGGTGAAGCCACGCCGGCCCCCTGACCCTCTGCAGCCGTGACGGAACCATACCGGCCACGTGCAGATATTTCTGCTTCAAGTATCCCTCAGGCCCACGGAGGAGACGGAGGTTGCGGTCCAGCATCCAGACGAGGCGGTGGAGGAACGCGGCGAGTCCCGACCAGAGCCCAAGCCGAGAGTCCAAGGTCCGAGGTATCCGGAGGCCCACCCGTAACAGAAGTCCGAAGTTCGTCCGTCCGGCGTCGAAGCAGTCCAGTCCAGTCCGAGGCCTTCCGTTCTTGCTGCCCGGTGAGTACCGTTGCTGGGGTAGTATCTAGACAGGGTCAATCTAATTGTCTCTGGTCCGTGGGGTTTGGTGGTACACAGATCCCAAAACGAAGTGTCCACTTCGGTGGATGCGGGTCCTGACGTGTCTCTTTATGAGACCGGTAAGTTTCGTACTGTTTCAGCAGTGCATCTAGTCTCTGTTCTAGTCAGTTCTGTTCTCGAGAAATTCATGTATTCTGTTTTCAGTATTCCAGGTAGTATTTTGTCCGAACTGTTATTTTAAATGTTCTTCATGTATTTTAATGTCGTGGTATGAGAGTGGTGTAATTATCGTGTTCATTGTGTATTGTATTGTGTCTAGATTACAGTCCAGTCATGCCGTGGTTTTCCAAACTACGTCAGTTAAGAACTAGAAAAGGTCTGTTAGAAGAAGCAGTTCCTGTCCCGCCTAGGGACAGTCCAGGTCATTTTATGTATCAGAAGCATGGCATAAGTGCCATATTATATCTAGATTTATGGGTAGAGTATACCAAACAGTTAGAAGAAAAGTATAGATGGCCCGTATCGGGTACATGGGATGCCGAGTGCATCATGCGAGTAGAAGAAGCATTATGGAAAAAGAAAGCCAGACAGTCACAGAAAGATGCCATCGAGTTATGGCGCAAAGAATCTCATAAAAGAACCGAAAAAGAAATCAGAAAGTCAGAATTAAGTAGAGAATCCTTAGAACGAGCCCACGAAAGGGAACTAATCGAGATAGGTGAACGAGTTAAAACCGAACAGTCAGATAGACAGAGGCATGCCCTTATTAAGGGTATGTACCCTCTTCTCGCCGAGGGCTTGCCAAAAGCAACCCCGGAGGCATCCAGTAATTTTCCGCCACCATTAGTTCCGACCAAGCTACGTCACAAACCGACCGCAGCTGATATTTTTATTTCGTCCTACTTGGACGACACGGTTCCAGAATATGCAAATCCTGTTCCGCCAGTCCCTGTAAATAATGTAAATCCTGCTCCTCCAGACACCGGAGTACCTGCTACGGTACCCCCGGTCCAGCCTACATTACAATTTCCCACTCTGCCAGCACGAAGAGTATCAGTCGATGATACCAGTTTAGGGGCCGCAGGAGGAGGTCCTCCTGGTACCCCGCCACCACACCAACGTTTAACATTAGTCGAGTTACATGAATGTGCGTTACAGCGTACACCCAAATATAAGTCCGTTGCAGATATCCGACGAGCCCTTACTGAATGCCACTATGATCCAGTTGCAGGTGATGATAGTACAGTTATATATTCCATCCGTGTAAGACGGGTGACCGGGTATTTGGACACCTTACCGAATATGAAAGAAGATCTAGACAGAATATATCGTTTCATCCGTACAGGGGATGATCCAGAAAGTATTGGCGAAGCCATGTCTCAAAGGAAAGCTGAGATCCAGCTCATGTTATTAAAGTTTCTGATTAATTGTTTAATAAGGGAACAAGATTATCCGACCAAAGATCCGGCCGAAATGAGAATCCTGACAAGGTGGAGTGATAATATAGCCGAGGGTAAACACAAAACTATCAGTAGTATAGAGAGTATGTACAAGAGAATCCGTAAGGAAATAATAAAGTTACATGAACAACGTAAAGCAGCACAAGTAAGCGAGAAAGAGAATGACTCTTCTACTGAAGAGGTAGAGGACGAGAATCCCGCCAGAATAGCGTATGTAGGAAAATCTAGATTTCCAGAACGACATTCACGTCTAGACTACAAGAAAACTGTTCCTCATCCAGCACCAGAACAAGGTTCTCTAGAACAAGTATTTCAAGCTACCGATCATATTCTGAAATCACGAATCGGTTATAGTGAGTTGAGTACTATGCATGAACAAGAACTAGTCCGATCAGCAGTCCGATGGATTACTGATTCTACCACTTTTCCAGATGAAATAGTGGCACAAATGTTTCTGAAATTGCCCCCAGCCGAGCAGCGACTGGTGGGTATGTATATGATCCAGCACCTCATTACTCTGTATGAGGGTCAACACTCTGATCCAGGTCCGTTACACGATGTCCTGAACGAGTTACTCCAGTATAGATGGAAAGGTTTAGGTACCGATTTAATTAGTGTCATTCTAGAACAGCGTCACAAATATAGAACGTTTCTGAACCCGCATTTTGTTCATGTCTCACCTCCAGAAAGTAAACCGTTTTACATAGATAGACAGAACCCGTTACGAGAAGTACACCCAGTCAGGACAACAGATGGTGAAATGCAACGAGTATTTGTTTACACCCCGATTACAAAGATGGAACTCTTAGAAATGAAGAAATTAGTTCCTTGTCACGACAAAGATCCAGCAGGGTTCCACCGAGAGTTAAAAGATATGCTCCGTATGGGAGAATACACGTATCCAGATATTATTAAAATGCTAAAGGTCCTGTTGCCCGCAGGGGTATACGAAAAACTCAAGGAAAAAGAATGGGAGGTGGGAGAGAAAAAGATCGATTGGGCAGTTCTAGAAGCTGAAGATAAGATACGAGTACCAGGTACCGGTCTTGGAGAGAAATGTAAAGAATTACCTGAACTATTAATACAAGTTTTGCCCAGATTATTAGCCACTAAAAAGGAAGACTGGGATGCAATCTCAGCCTGTAAACAGAAACAAGATGAAGACACTAGTGATTTTTATTCTAGATTTGAAAAATGTTTTATTATAAACAGTGGCCTCAAGACAAGTAGCGAGTCATACCCTCATCTTTTTGTTACTAAATTAGTTGAGAATTCTAGTCCACAAGTTAAGAATCGAGTTTTGAAAGTCGAAAGTACATGGCAAGCTAGTACCCCGTCCCAGATGTTACAGATGCTCCAGTACCACCAGAATAGAATCAGAGAAGAGCAAGATCATGAAAGAAAACGTATGAAAGACACGAAAATGAAAGTACTAGTTGCACAATCTGTTCCTCAAGACAGTCAGAAGAGGGGTACGAATCAAGCCAGTCATCCTGCAGCTCCCGTTAAAGGGACATGTAATTATTGTAAACAGCCAGGTCATTTTATAAACGAGTGTGCAGTTCTGAAACACAATATAGCTACTGGTAAGACTAAAGAAAGACCACGTCCGTCTAGACAAGAACAAGTTTCACAGACTTCTCAGCCACAGAATGCACAACAGACAGTTCCAGCACCGCAGCCTATTGCTGCAACACAGCATGTTACACAGCAGATGTACCAGTATGCACAGTCCGAGTATCCAGAGTATCAACAGTACTCATGAAACAGCCTAGAGAGGGAGGTAGGCTTGCCTCTCATCGAGATTCCTGTAGATCAAGAAGGTCCCTATGTTCATAGTCAAGTACTAGGGAAAGACAGGAAGTTTTTGATTGATACAGGGGCAAGTAGGACCACCATCAGTCACGCCGAAGTTCCAGGGGCTCCGCTCTCAGGCTCTAGAAATGTTTCCCTTGGATTTTCAGGAAAGCCTATTGTAAACGAGATATCTAAGCCAGTTACTCTAGAAGTAGGTCCATTGTCCCGCACTACTGATCTGTTACTTACGAAGTCATGTCCAGAAAATGTGTTAGGCATTAAGACACTGAAAGAATTAGGTGCAGTCATATGTTGCTCCCCAGAGGGAATACGCCTGTTTCTACGTGACTTCAAGGGTCACTATGTATTACGAGATTTTGATCCGAGGTTGTCTAATGTTCCGCAGCATCTATGGGCGCAAGGTCCAACTGATGTAGGTTATATGCAAATCACACCCCATCGTGTGACTCTCAAACCAGGTGTAGTGTTACCACGAATCAGACAGTACAGATTGCCACCTGAGGCTGTAGCAGCCTTATCCAAAATTATTGACGAGCTCATGGCTCAAGGAGTAGTTGTAGAAACTGACTCCAGTGTATGTAATTCTCCGATCATTCCAGTCATGAAACGTACTGATCCAAATGCACCCCCAGTATATCGATTAGTGATTGACCTACGAGAACTTAATAAATGTATTATTCCCCAGTATCCAGTTGTCCCAGATATCTCTTCCCTATTGACAGCCATTGATTCCGAAGCCTCATTTTTTACAGTCATAGACCTCAAGAACGCGTTTTTCAGTGTCCCCATTCATCCAGACAGCCAGTTTCTTTTCGGATTTTGTTTAAATGGAAGGAGCTATATGTTCACACGAGCTCCTCAAGGTTTCACAGAAAGTCCTAGTATTTACAGTCAAGCACTTAAGAGACAACTAGACAACATTCACATGCCAACTGACACTGCCCTGCTCCAGTATGTCGATGATCTACTGATCACAGCCCGTTCTGAACGTGCTTGCGAGCGAGCATCTCTTACAGTCTTGTACTTCTTAGCAGAGATGGGGCACAAGGTGTCCCCTTCGAAGCTTCAATTCTGTGTCCAGCAAGTGATCTATTTAGGCCACTTACTGTCCAAGTGGGGTAGGCAGTTGACACCAGACCGTATCCAGTTAATAGCGAGTCTTCCTCAGCCCAAGACACAGAAGGAGGTACGTGCTTTTATCGGCCTTACTTCTTATTGTAGACAATGGATTCCTCAGTATGCATTTCTAGCTAAGCCACTGATACAGTTAACGACACAGGAGGCAGCCGTATCGACTGTCCTCCCTTGGACATCTGAACATACACTTAGTTTTAATGAGCTAAAGAAAGCTTTATGCCAAGCTCCAGTTCTAGCTACACCGAACTACAGTAAGCCTTTTACACTTTTCGCCACAGAACGCGAAGGTACAGCATTATCTGTTCTCACACAAGATCAAGCAGGACAATACAAGCCCTGTGCTTATTTTTCGAGCACATTAGATCCTGTAGCCCAGGCTCTGCCTGCGTGCCTCAAGTCAGTTGCAGCCACAGCTCTAGCTATCAGACAAAGTGATTCCATAGTATTAGGACATTCCTTGACAGTACAAGTTCCACACTCCGTGGAAGTTCTTTTAAACCGTACACAGACTCAGCACTTGACAATTGCACGTTTAACAGGTTATGAATTGACACTGTTCCAGCCACACATAGAAATCAGACGCTGCAACGTTTTAAATCCTGCTACACTGTTACCGTCAGTTAATTCGAATCCTGCCACACACGACTGTGTGGAAGTAGTTAATACTATGACTAAGCCAAGACAAGATCTGACAGATATCCCATTACCAGATCCCGACCTGACACTTTATGTGGATGGTTCATGTATGAGAACAAGTACAGAGAACTAGTAGCCGCGTATGCAGTGACTACTGACACTGAAGTTATAGAAACACACCGTATTGACACTCTGTCCGCTCAAGCAGCAGAGCTAGTTGCTCTGACACAAGCCTGCATACACGCCAAGAACCTGAAAGTCAATGTTTACATAGATTCACGTTACGCATTCGGAGTTGTACACGACTTCGGAGTGCTCTGGCAGGAGAGAGGTTTCATGACTTCTCATGGAACCAAGATTCAGCATGGTCTCCTTATTCAAGCACTGTTAGATGCCATACACTTACCGACATCTATTGCTATCATGAAATGCAAAGCACATACGAAAGTTACTGACATTATTTCTCAAGGTAATGATCTAGCAGATCGCACAGCCAAGCTCACAGCACAGACTCCAGACATTCCAGTTAATCCGACACAGACACATACTCCAGCTCCGACTACCTGTATGACAGTTAAGGACCCTACTCAAGATGTCATAGATATCCAGTTACATGCTACTCCCGATGAAATCAAGAAATGGTCCGAACAAGGAGGGGTCCAGACAGATCAGGGATGGGTAACGAAGGGTAGAGCCACATGGTTTCTCCCCGACTCTATGGTTCAAGTCATTATCAATACCGCACATAGTCCAGCACATTTAGGAGAAAAAGCTATGTTAGACAGTATCCAGAACATTTGGTTCAACAAGCATTTACGAGCTGCAGCCAAGCAGAAAGTCCGTACCTGTATGATATGTTGCCAGTTTAATCCAGGTAAAAGTGTCCCGGTGGAACAAGGTGGATTCCAGCCCCCTGACCACCCTTTTGAAGTCCTCCAGATGGATTATATTCAAATGGAGCGATGTCGAGGTTTCAAGTATGTCCTTGTAGTTGTATGCGCTTTGTCCAGATGGACAGAGGCATATCCAGTCCCAGATTACACAGCCGCGACCACTGCCAAGCAGTTGGTTCGTGAGTTCTTCCCCCGTTATGGACTCCCTAGAGTCGTATATTCTGATAACGGCCAACCATTCTCATCTGAACTCATGAAACATGTTTCCCTTTTGTTAGGGTACCAGTGGAAGTTCCATTGTGTACGCCATCCTGAAGCAGCCGGTCTAGTAGAGAGACATAACCAGACCCTGAAAATCCGCATTGCTAAAATATGTAAAGAGAAAGGTGTGGACTGGCTAGTAGCTCTGCCAGTCGCTTTGTTTTATATGCGCATGGTCGCACATTCCAGATCAGGTCTGTCCCCGTATGAGGTCGTATTCGGCCGCCCCCCTAATATGTGGGGTACACCTAGACCCCGAAGTATTACCGATGTTTCAAGTAATATGCTGACCGATTACCTAGCTTCCTTGATGTCTGCCCTACACTCTTGTCGTTCACAGGTTGCCGCCGCATTTCCAGACAATACCGAGGTGGCACCGCATGAAATCGTTCCCGGAAATCTGGTTCTTGTCCGGAATTTTGATCGTTCAAGTCCGCTGGAGCCTCGCTGGAAGGAACCCCGACAGGTCCTCCTGGCCACCCGTACTGCCGTCAAGCTGGAAGGCAGGAAGGGCTGGGTCCACCTGTCACATGTGAAGAAATTTTATGGACTAAAGCCTGTTTCTAAGAACATTTCCCAGGATTTGAAAGACTGCCAAAGTACTATTCTCAAGGACTGTCCCGCAAAAGACAATGATACTGAACCCTCCCTGTTAGAGAAAACTCCGCAACAGGAGTATAAGAAGAAATTAAGGTCTAGTAAAATAAGTCAGCCAGTTTGATTGTCTAAGTCCTCCCCTAGGTGAAACGGTTAGACCGGTTTCTGACATGTATAAAATAGACCCCCATAGTGAGAGAGTTAGTCAAAACTCAATCCGATGTATCGTTTTTCTAAGTTTTATATTGTTTTTCAGCCTTATGACTACCTGCACAGGTTATGCTTTTTATTTGTATTTTCCAGTTTCACATGTAAATAAGTCTTCTAATGTTACAGTAGAGCACACGTTTAGTGATCTGCCTCCTCATGAACTCTCATATCGTCTTGCTATGCGTAATAATTCCTTTATCCGCATGTTACATTATTCACACCAGACCAGCAATGCCACTAATTGCTGGGTGTGTGGTCGACTCCCCCCTTTCCAGACACTGAAGGGAGTTCTGCCACTCTTTCCTTATCCATTTTCACATAATGGTTCGTGTGGAGCATGGTCCACGTTAACGTCATCCTCAACAGATATGTCTTTTCTTAACAGTACATGTTTTCCAGACAAGCAAGGTCTTCCCCACAGAACAGGGTTAGATCTAGAAAATGAAGTTTACAATTTGGGTAATTATTCTTCGAATTTCATGGTCCTGAATGTTCAGTCTGATACTACTCCAGACTTACCTGCTATGTCAGTATTACCAGTCAAAGGTGAATTATGTGTCCAAAAGAATGGTTCCGTACATGTAGGACATAGTGATTGTACTACTATTGTCAAGTATAGTGACAGTAGGAAATCTATTTTCAAAGCTTCACGTCATTCTTATTTTGTTTGTGGTCAGACCGCATATGTTCGTCTACCCCTCGATTGGGAGGGAACCTGTTACATTGCATTCCTACTGCCACCAGTTTTTCTAGCCCCACCTGACTATCATAGGAATTCCCACCTAGTACATACTAGACACAAGAGAAACCTCCCGATTGTCGATTATACTGAAACTGCTCTAGAACAATATATAGATATCAATAAAGGTGTCTTCCCCTATTTAGGTACTGTCGTGAATAGTAAACTGATACGTAGATTAACCAGAACCCTTGAAGCAGTAGTGATTGAGACTACTTCTGCTCTAGGTAACTTAACCGAAGAGCAATCCTTTATGAGAATTGTCGTGCTCCAGAATCGTCTCGTCCTTGACGTCATACTGGCCGATAGGGGCGGGGCATGTAGAGTCATCGGATCTAGTTGCTGCATTTTCATTCCTAATAACGCACCGTCTGTTTATTCAGCTATAACCAGACTCCATAAAATTGCCCATATGTTACACCAAGATCCAGGCACCTGGACATGGTCCGGTTGGTTCTGGAATATGATTTCCGCCTGGGGATGGAAAGTATTGTCCTTTCTAGGTATTGCAGTAGCGATCATATTCAGTTGCTGCCTATGTATACAATGTGGCCCTGCGATTTGTGGCATTTGTGCTACCTCTTGTATTCCTAGTCCCAAGTCCCGTTCTAAATCCAGTTCCAAGAAAATTCGAGACGAGCAAATGATACTGTATGAAATGATAGATGGTATCATGAATATTGATGTTTCCTGATGGAAACGTAGTGACAAGGAGGGAATGTGGAAAAGTAAATTTTGCCATGTTCTGTGTCCCTACGTGTCCCCCATCTTATGTTATGTGTGCATGATTAATATGCATATGTATTCCCCATGATCGATTAAAGACGCAATTACAGTTGTGTCCATCCCTAGTATGCCAGTTTCCAGTTCTCGTGAAAGCTACGAGTATTAGGCCTATGTAAAGTTACGTTGCCACGTTTCCCAGTGTGCACGTTATTTCATTGTAAAGTCCCCGTTTCTAGGCCTCAAAAGGGCCTGGACACCAGATTCAGCTCCTGTCTCCTGAATCCTCGCTGAGGAGCGATACAGCCCCCACCTGTGTTCCTGACCCTTCACTTACTTCCTGCCTCACAGTGCCCGGCTCGGCCTGGCTCTGACTGCTAGTCTGCCAAGAGTATGTTATGATTCTAGTTATCAGTCCAGCCCTCCTTCTCTGCATTCCTAAGCTACTGAATCGCATCAATAGTTTCCGTCATTGTCTAGCCTTTACGTCTCCATGTAAGAGAAATACTGTATTTATGGTCATTTAATATTCTTCATCACGCAATACATGTAGAATAATGCATGCACCAGTCTTAGTGTCTGTTAGCCTTTACCCCGATAACTTTTGGATTCTATCAACATGTTCTCTAAACATTAGATACTAGATAGGGTTTAGGTACATGTCGCCCTGACTCTCCAGACTTCAGTCTCTGCTCCTAGCACAGAGTTCATAGCCCCCAGCTTCTCCTAGTAACACGTCATTGTCAGTTTGCGCGCACCATTAGGTTAGAGGTCCCGGCTCCTTAGGTAGCCCCCTCCATGTTTCCGCCCCATTTATGACATATTCTGTTACGTTTACATCACATGTCTATGTATACGCCTCCTGTTACACCTACTTTCACCCTTATCTTTCGCGACTGCTATTGACCACACCCACTGCTCCGCCTACTGTATTCATTGTAATGCAACTGTTTTAGTATATATGCTTGTGTACTGTTATTAAATGTTAGCGCGCTCATCCCAGATCCAGCCCCGGCAGCTGCCGGGCCCTGCCATCCTATTCCTATGCAGGTTGTCCTGTTCCTGTCCTTTATGCTGTATTAAACCTGCAAACTCCTACTACCTCGAATCTTGACTCTTATTTATTGAGCTATCTGTTATTACTATGTCCAGTAAAACCTAGATCCGGTATTATTTATTTATATACCACATAATGGCGCCCGAACAGGTACTTGCCCTTTCCCCACGCGCCGGTGAAGCCACGCCGGCCCCCTGACCCTCTGCAGCCGTGACGGAACCATACCGGCCACGTGCAGATATTTCTGCTTCAAGTATCCCTCAGGCCCACGGAGGAGACGGAGGTTGCGGTCCAGCATCCAGACGAGGCGGTGGAGGAACGCGGCGAGTCCCGACCAGAGCCCAAGCCGAGAGTCCAAGGTCCGAGGTATCCGGAGGCCCACCCGTAACAGAAGTCCGAAGTTCGTCCGTCCGGCGTCGAAGCAGTCCAGTCCAGTCCGAGGCCTTCCGTTCTTGCTGCCCGGTGAGTACCGTTGCTGGGGTAGTATCTAGACAGGGTCAATCTAATTGTCTCTGGTCCGTGGGGTTTGGTGGTACACAGATCCCAAAACGAAGTGTCTACTTCGGTGGATGCGGGTCCTGACGTGTCTCTTTATGAGACCGGTAAGTTTCGTACTGTTTCAGCAGTGCATCTAGTCTCTGTTCTAGTCAGTTCTGTTCTCGAGAAATTCATGTATTCTGTTTTCAGTATTCCAGGTAGTATTTTGTCCGAACTGTTATTTTAAATGTTCTTCATGTATTTTAATGTCGTGGTATGAGAGTGGTGTAATTATCGTGTTCATTGTGTATTGTATTGTGTCTAGATTACAGTCCAGTCATGCCGTGGTTTTCCAAACTACGTCAGTTAAGAACTAGAAAAGGTCTGTTAGAAGAAGCAGTTCCTGTCCCGCCTAGGGACAGTCCAGGTCATTTTATGTATCAGAAGCATGGCATAAGTGCCATATTATATCTAGATTTATGGGTAGAGTATACCAAACAGTTAGAAGAAAAGTATAGATGGCCCGTATCGGGTACATGGGATGCCGAGTGCATCATGCGAGTAGAAGAAGCATTATGGAAAAAGAAAGCCAGACAGTCACAGAAAGATGCCATCGAGTTATGGCGCAAAGAATCTCATAAAAGAACCGAAAAAGAAATCAGAAAGTCAGAATTAAGTAGAGAATCCTTAGAACGAGCCCACGAAAGGGAACTAATCGAGATAGGTGAACGAGTTAAAACCGAACAGTCAGATAGACAGAGGCATGCCCTTATTAAGGGTATGTACCCTCTTCTCGCCGAGGGCTTGCCAAAAGCAACCCCGGAGGCATCCAGTAATTTTCCGCCACCATTAGTTCCGACCAAGCTACGTCACAAACCGACCGCAGCTGATATTTTTATTTCGTCCTACTTGGACGACACGGTTCCAGAATATGCAAATCCTGTTCCGCCAGTCCCTGTAAATAATGTAAATCCTGCTCCTCCAGACACCGGAGTACCTGCTACGGTACCCCCGGTCCAGCCTACATTACAATTTCCCACTCTGCCAGCACGAAGAGTATCAGTCGATGATACCAGTTTAGGGGCCGCAGGAGGAGGTCCTCCTGGTACCCCGCCACCACACCAACGTTTAACATTAGTCGAGTTACATGAATGTGCGTTACAGCGTACGCCCAAATATAAGTCCGTTGCAGATATCCGACGAGCCCTTACTGAATGCCGCTATGATCCAGTTGCAGGTGATGATAGTACAGTTATATATTCCATCCGTGTAAGACGGGTGACCGGGTATTTGGACACCTTACCGAATATGAAAGAAGATCTAGACAGAATATATCGTTTCATCCGTACAGGGGATGATCCAGAAAGTATTGGCGAAGCCATGTCTCAAAGGAAAGCTGAGATCCAGCTCATGTTATTAAAGTTTCTGATTAATTGTTTAATAAGGGAACAAGATTATCCGACCAAAGATCCGGCCGAAATGAGAATCCTGACAAGGTGGAGTGATAATATAGCCGAGGGTAAACACAAAACTATCAGTAGTATAGAGAGTATGTACAAGAGAATCCGTAAGGAAATAATAAAGTTACATGAACAACGTAAAGCAGCACAAGTAAGCGAGAAAGAGAATGACTCTTCTACTGAAGAGGTAGAGGACGAGAATCCCGCCAGAATAGCGTATGTAGGAAAATCTAGATTTCCAGAACGACATTCACGTCTAGACTACAAGAAAACTGTTCCTCATCCAGCACCAGAACAAGGTTCTCTAGAACAAGTATTTCAAGCTACCGATCATATTCTGAAATCACGAATCGGTTATAGTGAGTTGAGTACTATGCATGAACAAGAACTAGTCCAATCAGCAGTCCGATGGATTACTGATTCTACCACTTTTCCAGATGAAATAGTGGCACAAATGTTTCTGAAATTGCCCCCAGCCGAGCAGCGACTGGTGGGTATGTATATGATCCAGCACCTCATTACTCTGTATGAGGGTCAACACTCTGATCCAGGTCCGTTACACGATGTCCTGAACGAGTTACTCCAGTATAGATGGAAAGGTTTAGGTACCGATTTAATTAGTGTCATTCTAGAACAGCGTCACAAATATAGAACGTTTCTGAACCCGCATTTTGTTCATGTCTCACCTCCAGAAAGTAAACCGTTTTACATAGATAGACAGAACCCGTTACGAGAAGTACACCCAGTCAGGACAACAGATGGTGAAATGCAACGAGTATTTGTTTACACCCCGATTACAAAGATGGAACTCTTAGAAATGAAGAAATTAGTTCCTTGTCACGACAAAGATCCAGCAGGGTTCCACCGAGAGTTAAAAGATATGCTCCGTATGGGAGAATACACGTATCCAGATATTATTAAAATGCTAAAGGTCCTGTTGCCCGCAGGGGTATACGAAAAACTCAAGGAAAAAGAATGGGAGGTGGGAGAGAAAAAGATCGATTGGGCAGTTCTAGAAGCTGAAGATAAGATACGAGTACCAGGTACCGGTCTTGGAGAGAAATGTAAAGAATTACCTGAACTGTTAATACAAGTTTTGCCCAGATTATTAGCCACTAAAAAGGAAGACTGGGATGCAATCTCAGCCTGTAAACAGAAACAAGATGAAGACACTAGTGATTTTTATTCTAGATTTGAAAAATGTTTTATTATAAACAGTGGCCTCAAGACAAGTAGCGAGTCATACCCTCATCTTTTTGTTACTAAATTAGTTGAGAATTCTAGTCCTCGAGTTTTGAAAGTCGAAAGTACATGGCAAGCTAGTACCCCGTCCCAGATGTTACAGATGCTCCAGTACCACCAGAATAGAATCAGAGAAGAGCAAGATCATGAAAGAAAACGTATGAAAGACACGAAAATGAAAGTACTAGTTGCACAATCTGTTCCTCAAGACAGTCAGAAGAGGGGTACGAATCAAGCCAGTCATCCTGCAGCTCCCGTTAAAGGGACATGTAATTATTGTAAACAGCCAGGTCATTTTATAAACGAGTGTGCAGTTCTGAAACACAATATAGCTACTGGTAAGACTAAAGAAAGACCACGTCCGTCTAGACAAGAACAAGTTTCACAGACTTCTCAGCCACAGAATGCACAACAGACAGTTCCAGCACCGCAGCCTATTGCTGCAACACAGCATGTTACACAGCAGATGTACCAGTATGCACAGTCCGAGTATCCAGAGTATCAACAGTACTCATGAAACAGCCTAGAGAGGGAGGTAGGCTTGCCTCTCATCGAGATTCCTGTAGATCAAGAAGGTCCCTATGTTCATAGTCAAGTACTAGGGAAAGACAGGAAGTTTTTGATTGATACAGGGGCAAGTAGGACCACCATCAGTCACGCCGAAGTTCCAGGGGCTCCGCTCTCAGGCTCTAGAAATGTTTCCCTTGGATTTTCAGGAAAGCCTATTGTAAACGAGATATCTAAGCCAGTTACTCTAGAAGTAGGTCCATTGTCCCGCACTACTGATCTGTTACTTACGAAGTCATGTCCAGAAAATTTGTTAGGCATTAAGACACTGAAAGAATTAGGTGCAGTCATATGCTGCTCCCCAGAGGGAATACGCCTGTTTCTACGTGACTTCAAGGGTCACTATGTATTACGAGATTTTGATCCGAGGTTGTCTAATGTTCCGCAGCATCTATGGGCGCAAGGTCCAACTGATGTAGGTTATATGCAAATCACACCCCATCGTGTGACTCTCAAACCAGGTGTAGTGTTACCACGAATCAGACAGTACAGATTGCCACCTGAGGCTGTAGCAGCCTTATCCAAAATTATTGACGAGCTCATGGCTCAAGGAGTAGTTGTAGAAACTGACTCCAATGTATGTAATTCTCCGATCATTCCAGTCATGAAACGTACTGATCCAAATGCACCCCCAGTATATCGATTAGTGATTGACCTACGAGAACTTAATAAATGTATTATTCCCCAGTATCCAGTTGTCCCAGATATCTCTTCCCTATTGACAGCCATTGATTCCGAAGCCTCATTTTTTACAGTCATAGACCTCAAGAACGCGTTTTTCAGTGTCCCCATTCATCCAGACAGCCAGTTTCTTTTCGGATTTTGTTTAAATGGAAGGAGCTATATGTTCACACGAGCTCCTCAAGGTTTCACAGAAAGTCCTAGTATTTACAGTCAAGCACTTAAGAGACAACTAGACAACATTCACATGCCAACTGACACTGCCCTGCTCCAGTATGTCGATGATCTACTGATCACAGCCCGTTCTGAACGTGCTTGCGAGCGAGCATCTCTTACAGTCTTGTACTTCTTAGCAGAGATGGGGCACAAGGTGTCCCCTTCGAAGCTTCAATTCTGTGTCCAGCAAGTGATCTATTTAGGCCACTTACTGTCCAAGTGGGGTAGGCAGTTGACACCAGACCGTATCCAGTTAATAGCGAGTCTTCCTCAGCCCAAGACACAGAAGGAGGTACGTGCTTTTATTGGCCTTACTTCTTATTGTAGACAATGGATTCCTCAGTATGCATTTCTAGCTAAGCCACTGATACAGTTAACGACACAGGAGGCAGCCGTATCGACTGTCCTCCCTTGGACATCTGAACATACACTTAGTTTTAATGAGCTAAAGAAAGCTTTATGCCAAGCTCCAGTTCTAGCTACACCGAACTACAGTAAGCCTTTTACACTTTTCGCCACAGAACGCGAAGGTACAGCATTATCTGTTCTCACACAAGATCAAGCAGGACAATACAAGCCCTGTGCTTATTTTTCGAGCACATTAGATCCTGTAGCCCAGGCTCTGCCTGCGTGCCTCAAGTCAGTTGCAGCCACAGCTCTAGCTATCAGACAAAGTGATTCCATAGTATTAGGACATTCCTTGACAGTACAAGTTCCACACTCCGTGGAAGTTCTTTTAAACCGTACACAGACTCAGCACTTGACAATTGCACGTTTAACAGGTTATGAATTGACACTGTTCCAGCCACACATAGAAATCAGACGCTGCAACGTTTTAAATCCTGCTACACTGTTACCGTCAGTTAATTCGAATCCTGCCACACACGACTGTGTGGAAGTAGTTAATACTATGACTAAGCCAAGACAAGATCTGACAGATATCCCATTACCAGATCCCGACCTGACACTTTATGTGGATGGTTCATGTATGAGAACAAGTACAGGAGAACTAGTAGCCGCGTATGCAGTGACTACTGACACTGAAGTTATAGAAACACACCGTATTGACACTCTGTCCGCTCAAGCAGCAGAGCTAGTTGCTCTGACACAAGCCTGCATACACGCCAAGAACCTGAAAGTCAATGTTTACACAGATTCACGTTACGCATTCGGAGTTGTACACGACTTCGGAGTGCTCTGGCAGGAGAGAGGTTTCATGACTTCTCATGGAACCAAGATTCAGCATGGTCTCCTTATTCAAGCACTGTTAGATGCCATACACTTACCGACATCTATTGCTATCATGAAATGCAAAGCACATACGAAAGTTACTGACATTATTTCTCAAGGTAATGATCTAGCAGATCGCACAGCCAAGCTCACAGCACAGACTCCAGACATTCCAGTTAATCCGACACAGACACATACTCCAGCTCCGACTACCTGTATGACAGTTAAGGACCCTACTCAAGATGTCATAGATATCCAGTTACATGCTACTCCCGATGAAATCAAGAAATGGTCCGAACAAGGAGGGGTCCAGACAGATCAGGGATGGGTAACGAAGGGTAGAGCCACATGGTTTCTCCCCGACTCTATGGTTCAAGTCATTATCAATACCGCACATAGTCCAGCACATTTAGGAGAAAAAGCTATGTTAGACAGTATCCAGAACATTTGGTTCAACAAGCATTTACGAGCTGCAGCCAAGCAGAAAGTCCGTACCTGTATGATATGTTGCCAGTTTAATCCAGGTAAAAGTGTCCCGGTGGAACAAGGTGGATTCCAGCCCCCTGACCACCCTTTTGAAGTCCTCCAGATGGATTATATTCAAATGGAGCGATGTCGAGGTTTCAAGTATGTCCTTGTAGTTGTATGCGCTTTGTCCAGATGGACAGAGGCATATCCAGTCCCAGATTACACAGCCGCGACCACTGCCAAGCAGTTGGTTCGTGAGTTCTTCCCCCGTTATGGACTCCCTAGAGTCGTATATTCTGATAACGGCCAACCATTCTCATCTGAACTCATGAAACATGTTTCCCTTTTGTTAGGGTACCAGTGGAAGTTCCATTGTGTACGCCATCCTGAAGCAGCCGGTCTAGTAGAGAGACATAACCAGACCCTGAAAATCCGCATTGCTAAAATATGTAAAGAGAAAGGTGTGGACTGGCTAGTAGCTCTGCCAGTCGCTTTGTTTTATATGCGCATGGTCGCACATTCCAGATCAGGTCTGTCCCCGTATGAGGTCGTATTCGGCCGCCCCCCTAATATGTGGGGTACACCTAGACCCCGAAGTATTACCGATGTTTCAAGTAATATGCTGACCGATTACCTAGCTTCCTTGATGTCTGCCCTACACTCTTGTCGTTCACAGGTTGCCGCCGCATTTCCAGACAATACCGAGGTGGCACCGCATGAAATCGTTCCCGGAAATCTGGTTCTTGTCCGGAATTTTGATCGTTCAAGTCCGCTGGAGCCTCGCTGGAAGGAACCCCGACAGGTCCTCCTGGCCACCCGTACTGCCGTCAAGCTGGAAGGCAGGAAGGGCTGGGTCCACCTGTCACATGTGAAGAAATTTTATGGACTAAAGCCTGTTTCTAAGAACATTTCCCAGGATTTGAAAGACTGCCAAAGTACTATTCTCAAGGACTGTCCCGCAAAAGACAATGATACTGAACCCTCCCTGTTAGAGAAAACTCCGCAACAGGAGTATAAGAAGAAATTAAGGTCTAGTAAAATAAGTCAGCCAGTTTGATTGTCTAAGTCCTCCCCTAGGTGAAACGGTTAGACCGGTTTCTGACATGTATAAAATAGACCCCCATAGTGAGAGAGTTAGTCAAAACTCAATCCGATGTATCGTTTTTCTAAGTTTTATATTGTTTTTCAGCCTTATGACTACCTGCACAGGTTATGCTTTTTATTTGTATTTTCCAGTTTCACATGTAAATAGGTCTTCTAATGTTACAGTAGAGCACACGTTTAGTGATCTGCCTCCTCATGAACTCTCATATCGTCTTGCTATGCGTAATAATTCCTTTATCCGCATGTTACATTATTCACACCAGACCAGCAATGCCACTAATTGCTGGGTGTGTGGTCGACTCCCCCCTTTCCAGACACTGAAGGGAGTTCTGCCACTCTTTCCTTATCCATTTTCACATAATGGTTCGTGTGGAGCATGGTCCACGTTAACGTCATCCTCAACAGATATGTCTTTTCTTAACAGTACATGTTTTCCAGACAAGCAAGGTCTTCCCCACAGAACAGGGTTAGATCTAGAAAATGAAGTTTACAATTTGGGTAATTATTCTTCGAATTTCATGGTCCTGAATGTTCAGTCTGATACTACTCCAGACTTACCTGCTATGTCAGTATTACCAGTCAAAGGTGAATTATGTGTCCGAAAGAATGGTTCCGTACATGTAGGACATAGTGATTGTACTACTATTGTCAAGTATAGTGACAGTAGGAAATCTATTTTCAAAGCTTCACGTCATTCTTATTTTGTTTGTGGTCAGACCGCATATGTTCGTCTACCCCTCGATTGGGAGGGAACCTGTTACATTGCATTCCTACTGACTATCATAGGAATTCCCACCTAGTACATACTAGACACAAGAGAAACCTCCCGATTGTCGATTATACTGAAACTGCTCTAGAACAATATATAGATATCAATAAAGGTGTCTTCCCCTATTTAGGTACTGTCGTGAATAGTAAACTGATACGTAGATTAACCAGAACCCTTGAAGCAGTAGTGATTGAGACTACTTCTGCTCTAGGTAACTTAACCGAAGAGCAATCCTTTATGAGAATTGTCGTGCTCCAGAATCGTCTCGTCCTTGACGTCATACTGGCCGATAGGGGCGGGGCATGTAGAGTCATCGGATCTAGTTGCTGCATTTTCATTCCTAATAACGCACCGTCTGTTTATTCAGCTATAACCAGACTCCATAAAATTGCCCATATGTTACACCAAGATCCAGGCACCTGGACATGGTCCGGTTGGTTCTGGAATATGATTTCCGCCTGGGGATGGAAAGTATTGTCCTTTCTAGGTATTGCAGTAGCGATCATATTCAGTTGCTGCCTATGTATACAATGTGGCCCTGCGATTTGTGGCATTTGTGCTACCTCTTGTATTCCTAGTCCCAAGTCCCGTTCTAAATCCAGTTCCAAGAAAATTCGAGACGAGCAAATGATACTGTATGAAATGATAGATGGTATCATGAATATTGATGTTTCCTGATGGAAACGTAGTGACAAGGAGGGAATGTGGAAAAGTAAATTTTGCCATGTTCTGTGTCCCTACGTGTCCCCCATCTTATGTTATGTGTGCATGATTAATATGCATATGTATTCCCCATGATCGATTAAAGACGCAATTACAGTTGTGTCCATCCCTAGTATGCCAGTTTCCAGTTCTCGTGAAAGCTACGAGTATTAGGCCTATGTAAAGTTACGTTGCCACGTTTCCCAGTGTGCACGTTATTTCATTGTAAAGTCCCCGTTTCTAGGCCTCAAAAGGGCCTGGCCACCAGATTCAGCTCCTGTCTCCTGAATCCTCGCTGAGGAGCGATACAGCCCCCACCTGTGTTCCTGACCCTTCACTTACTTCCTGCCTCACAGTGCCCGGCTCGGCCTGGCTCTGCCTGCTAGTCTGCCAAGAGTATGTTATGATTCTAGTTATCAGTCCAGCCCTCCTTCTCTGCATTCCTAAGCTACTGAATCGCATCAATAGTTTCCGTCATTGTCTAGCCTTTACGTCTCCATGTAAGAGAAATACTGTATTTATGGTCATTTAATATTCTTCATCACGCAATACATGTAGAATAATGCATGCACCAGTCTTAGTGTCTGTTAGCCTTTACCCCGATAACTTTTGGATTCTATCAACATGTTCTCTAAACATTAGATACTAGATAGGGTTTAGGTACATGTCGCCCTGACTCTCCAGACTTCAGTCTCTGCTCCTAGCACAGAGTTCATAGCCCCCAGCTTCTCCTAGTAACACGTCATTGTCAGTTTGCGCGCACCATTAGGTTAGAGGTCCCGGCTCCTTAGGTAGCCCCCTCCATGTTTCCGCCCCATTTATGACATATTCTGTTACGTTTACATCACATGTCTATGTATACGCCTCCTGTTACACCTACTTTCACCCTTATCTTTCGCGACTGCTATTGACCACACCCACTGCTCCGCCTACTGTATTCATTGTAATGCAACTGTTTTAGTATATATGCTTGTGTACTGTTTTTAAATGTTAGCGCGCTCATCCCAGATCCAGCCCCGGCAGCTGCCGGGCCCTGCCATCCTATTCCTATGCAGGTTGTCCTGTTCCTGTCCTTTATGCTGTATTAAACCTGCAAACTCCTACTACCTCGAATCTTGACTCTTATTTATTGAGCTATCTGTTATTACTATGTCCAGTAAAACCTAGATCCGGTATTATTTATTTATATACCACACTCCCCACAGGGCAGGGTCGACTCAGCTTCCATGGGATGCTTGTCCATGGTCCCCGCTCAGGGAAGGGTCGCCTCAGCTTCCATGGGATGCTTGTCCATGGTCCCCCTCAGGGAAGGGTCGCCTCAGCTTCCATGGATGCTTGTCCATGGTCCCCGCTCAGGAAGGGTCGCCTCAGCTTCCATGGATGCTTGTCCATGGTCCCCCCTCAGAGAAGGGTCACCTCAGCTTTCATGGATGCTTGTCCATGGTCCCCCCTCAAGGAAGGGTCGCCTCAGCTTCCATGGATGCTTGTCCATGGTCCCCCCTCAGAGAAGGGTCACCTCAGCTTTCATGGATGCTTGTCCATGGCCCCCCTCAGGGAAGGGTCGCCTCCGCTTCCATGGGATGCTTGTCCATGGTCCCCCCTCAGGGAAGGGTCGCCTCCGCTTCCATGGATGCTTGTCCATGGTCCCCCCTCAGGGAAGGGTCGCCTCAGCCTCCATGGATGCTTGTCCATGGTCCTCCCTCAGAGAAGGGTCGCCTCAGCTTCCATGGATGCTTGTCCATGGTCCCCCTCAGGGAAGGGTCGCCTCAGCTTCCATGGATGCTTGTCCATGGTCCCCCCTCAGGGAAGGGTCGCCTCAGCCTCCATGGATGCTTGTCCATGGTCCTCCCTCAGGGAAGGGTCGCCTCAGCTTCCATGGATGCTTGTCCATGGTCCCCCTCAGGGAAGGGTCGCCTCAGCTTCCATGGATGCTTGTCAATGTTCCCCCCTCAGGGAAGGGTCGCCTCAGCTTCCATGGATGCTTGTCAATGGTCCCCCTCAGGGAAGGGTCGCCTCAGCTTCCATGGATGCTTGTCCATGGTCCCCCCACAGGGAAGCGTCGCCTCGGCTTCCATGGATGCTTGTCCATGGTCCCCCCTCCGGGAAGGGTCGCCTCAGCTTCCATGGATGCTTGTCCATGGTCCCCCCTCAGGGTAGGGTCGCCTCAGCTTCCATGGGATGCTTGTGCATGGTCCCTCCTCAGGGAAGGGTCGCCTCAGCTTCCATGGATGCTTGTCCATGGTCCCCCTCAGGGAAGGGTCGCCTCAGCTTCCATGGATGCTTGTCAATGTTCCCCCCTCAGGGAAGGGTCGCCTCAGCTTCCATGGGATGCTTGTCCATGGTTCCCCTCAGGGAAGGGTCGCCTCATCTCCCATGGATGCTTGTCCATGGTCCCCCTCAGGGAAGGGTCGCCTCAGCTTCCATGGATGTTTGTCCATGGTCCCCCCACAGGGAAGGGTCGCCTCAGCTTCCATGGATGCTTCTCCATGGTCCCCCCACAGGGAAGGGTCGCCTCAGCTTCCATGGATGCTTGTCCATGGTCCCCCCTCAGGGAAGGGTCGCCTCAGCTTCCATGGATGTTTGTCCATGGTCCCCCCACAGGGAAGGGTCGCCTCAGCTTCCATGGATGCTTGTCCATGGTCCCCCCACAGGGAAGGGTCGCCTCAGCTTCCATGGATGCTTGTCCATGGTCCCCCCTCAGGGAAGGGTCGCCTCAGCTTCCATGGATGCTTGTCCATGGTCCCCCCACAGGGAAGGGTCGCCTCCGCTTCCATGGATGCTTGTCCATGGTCCTCCCTCAGGGAAGGGTCGCCTCAGCTTCCATGGATGCTTGTCCATGGTCCCCCCTCAGAGAAGGGTCGCCTCAGCTTCCATGGATGCTTGTCCATGGTCCCCCCTCAGGGAAGGGTCGCCTCAGCTTCCATGGATGCTTGTCCATGGTCCCCCTCAGGGAAGGGTCGCCTCTGCTTCCATGGATGCTTGTCACTGGTCCCTCTCAGGGAAGGGTCGCCTCTGCTTCCATGAATGCTTGTCCATGGTCCCCCTCAGGGAAGGGTCGCCTCAGCTTCCATGGGATGCTTGTCCATGGTCCCCCTCAGGGAAGGGTCGCCTCAGCTTCCATGGGATGCTTGTCCATGGTCCCCCTCAGGGAAGGGTCACCACAGCTTCCATGGATGCTTGTCCATGGTCCCCCCTCAGGGAAGGGTCGCCTCAGCTTCCATGGATGCTTGTCCATGGTCCCCCTCAGGGAAGGGTCGCCTCTGCTTCCATGGATGCTTGTCACTGGTCCCTCTCAGGGAAGGGTCGCCTCTGCTTCCATGGATGCTTGTCCATGGTCACCCAACAGGGAAGGGTCGCCTCAGCCTCCATGGATGCTTGTCCATGGTCCTCCCTCAGGGAAGGGTCGCCTCAGCTTCCATGGGATGCTTGTCCATGGTCCCCCTCAGGGAAGGGTCGCCTCAGCTTCCATGGATGCTTGTCCATGGTCCCCCTCAGGGAAGGGTCGCCTCAGCTTCCATGGATGCTTGTCAATGGTCCCCCCTCAGGGAAGGGTCGCCTCAGCTTCCATGGATGTTTGTCCATGGTCCCCCCACAGGGAAGGGTCGCCTCAGCTTCCATGGATGCTTGTCCATGGTCCCCCCACAGGGAAGGGTCGCCTCCGCTTCCATGGATGCTTGTCCATGGTCCCCCCTCAGGGAAGGGTCGCCTCAGCTTCCATGGATGCTTGTCCATGGTCCCCCTCAGGGAAGGGTCGCCTCAGCTTCCATGGATGCTTGTCCATGGTCCCCCTCAGGGAAGGGTCGCCTCAGCTTCTATGGATGCTTGTCCATGGTCCTCCCTCAGGGAAGGGTCGCCTCAGCTTCCATGGATGCTTGTCCATGGTCCCCCCTCAGAGAAGGGTCGCCTCAGCTTCCATGGATGCTTGTCCATGGTCCCCCCTCCGGGAAGGGTCGCCTCAGCTTCCATGGATGCTTGTCCATGGTCCCTCCTCAGGGAAGGGTCCCCTCAGCTTCCATGGATGCTTGTCCATGGTCCCCCCTCAGGGAAGGGTCGCCTCAGCTTCCATGGATGCTTGTCCATGGTCCCCCCACAGGGAAGGGTCGCCTCAGCTTCCATGGATGCTTGTCCATGGTCCCCCCACAGGGAAGGGTCGCCTCAGCCTCCATGGATGCTTGTCCATGGTCCTCCCACAGGGAAGGGTCGCCTCAGCCTCCATGGATGCTTGTCCATGGTCCCCCTCAGGGAAGGGTCGCCTCAGCTTCCATGGATGCTTGTCCATGGTCCCCCTCAGGGAAGGATCGCCTCAGCTTCCATGGATGCTTGTCCATGGTCCCCCTCAGGGAAGGATCGCCTCAGCTTCCATGGATGCTTGTCCATGGTCCCCCTCAGGGAAGGGTCGCCTCTGCTTCCATGGATGCTTGTCACTGGTCCTCCCTCAGGGAAGGGTCGCCTCAGCTTCCATGGATGCTTGTCCATGGTCCCCCTCAGGGAAGGGTCGCCTCAGCTTCCATGGATGCTTGTCCATGGTCCCCCTCAGGGAAGGGTCGCCTCAGCTTCCATGGATGCTTGTCCATGGTCCCCCCACAGGGAAGCGTCGCCTCGGCTTCCATGGATGCTTGTCTATGGTCCCCCCTCCGGGAAGGGTCGCCTCAGCTTCCATGGATGCTTGTCCATGGTCCCCCCTCAGGGTAGGGTCGCCTCAGCTTCCATGGATGCTTGTCCATGGTCCCCCTCAGGGAAGGGTCGCCTCAGCTTCCATGGATGCTTGTCCATGGTCCCCCTCAGGGAAGGGTCGCCTCAGCTTCCATGGATGTTTGTCCATGGTCCCCCTCAGGGAAGGGTCGCCTCAGCTTCCATGGATGCTCGTCCATGGTCCTCCCTCAGGGAAGGGTCGCCTCGGCTTCCATGGATGCTTGTCCATGGTCCCCCCTCCGGGAAGGGTCGCCTCAGCTTCCATGGATGCTTGTCCATGGTCCCCCCTCAAGGTAGGGTCGCCTCAGCTTCCATGGATGCTTGTCCATGGTCCCCCTCAGGGAAGGGTCGCCTCAGCTTCCATGGATGCTTGTCCATGGTCCCCCTCAGGGAAGGGTCTCCTCAGCTTCCATGGATGCTTGTCCATGGTCCCCCCTCATTGAAGGGTCGCCTCAGCTTCCATGGATGCTTGTCCATGGTCCCCCTCAGGGAAGGGTCGCCTCAGCTTCCATGGATGCTTGTCCATGGTCCCCCTCAGGGAAGGGTCGCCTCAGCTTCTATGGATGCTTGTCCATGGTCCCCCCTCAGGGTAGGGTCGCCTCAGCTTCCATGGATGCTTGTCCATGGTCCCCCCACAGGGAAGGGTCGCCTCAGCTTCCATGGATGCTTGTCCATGGTCCCCCCACAGGGAAGGGTCGCCTCAGCTTCCATGGATGCTTGTCACTGGTCCCCCCACAGGGAAGGGTCGCCTCAGCCTCCATGGATGCTTGTCCATGGTCCTCCCTCAGAGAAGGGTCGCCTCAGCTTCCATGGATGCTTGTCCATGGTCCCCCTCAGGGAAGGGTCGCCTCAGCTTCCATGGATGCTTGTCCATGGTCCCCCTCAGGGAAGGATCGCCTCAGCTTCCATGGATGCTTGTCCATGGTCCCCCTCAGGGAAGGGTCGCCTCTGCTTCCATGGATGCTTGTCACTGGTCCCCCCACAGGGAAGGGTCGCCTCAGCCTCCATGGATGCTTGTCCATGGTCCTCCCTCAGGGAAGGGTCGCCTCAGCTTCCATGGATGCTTGTCCATGGTCCCCCTCAGGGAAGGGTCGCCTCAGCTTCCATGGATGCTTGTCCATGGTCCCCCCACAGGGAAGCGTCGCCTCGGCTTCCATGGATGCTTGTCCATGGTCCCCCCACAGGGAAGCGTCGCCTCGGCTTCCATGGATGCTTGTCCATGGTCCCCCCTCCGGGAAGGGTCGCCTCAGCTTCCATGGATGCTTGTCCATGGTCCCCCCTCAGGGTAGGGTCGCCTCAGCTTCCATGGATGCTTGTCCATGGTCCCCCTCAGGGAAGGGTCGCCTCAGCTTCCATGGATGCTTGTCCATGGTCCCCCTCAGGGAAGGGTCGCCTCAGCTTCCATGGATGTTTGTCCATGGTCCCCCTCAGGGAAGGGTCGCCTCAGCTTCCATGGATGCTCGTCCATGGTCCTCCCTCAGGGAAGGGTCGCCTCGGCTTCCATGGATGCTTGTCCATGGTCCCCCCTCCGGGAAGGGTCGCCTCAGCTTCCATGGATGCTTGTCCATGGTCCCCCCTCAAGGTAGGGTCGCCTCAGCTTCCATGGATGCTTGTCCATGGTCCCCCTCAGGGAAGGGTCGCCTCAGCTTCCATGGATGCTTGTCCATGGTCCCCCTCAGGGAAGGGTCTCCTCAGCTTCCATGGATGCTTGTCCATGGTCCCCCCTCATTGAAGGGTCGCCTCAGCTTCCATGGATGCTTGTCCATGGTCCCCCTCAGGGAAGGGTCGCCTCAGCTTCCATGGATGCTTGTCCATGGTCCCCCTCAGGGAAGGGTCGCCTCAGCTTCTATGGATGCTTGTCCATGGTCCCCCCTCAGGGTAGGGTCGCCTCAGCTTCCATGGATGCTTGTCCATGGTCCCCCTCAGGGAAGGGTCGCCTCAGCTTCCATGGATGCTTGTCCATGGTCCCCCTCAGGGAAGGATCGCCTCAGCTTCCATGGATGCTTGTCCATGGCCCCCTCAGGGAAGGGTCGCCTCAGCTTCCATGGATGCTTGTCCATGGTCCCCCCTCAGGGAAGGGTCGTCTCAGCTTCCATGGATGCTTGTCCATGGTCCCCCCTCAGGGAAGGGTCGCCTCAGCTTCCATGGATGCTTGTCCATGGTCCCCCTCAGGGAAGGGTCGCCTCAGCTTCCATGGATGCTTGTCCATGGTTCCCCACAGGGAAGGGTCGCATCAGCTTCCATGGATGCTTGTCCATGGTCCCCCACAGGGAAGGGTCGCCTCAGCCTCCATGGATGCTTGTCCATGGTCCTCCCTCAGGGAAGGGTCGCCTCAGCTTCCATGGATGCTTGTCCATGGTCCCCCTCAGGGAAGGGTCGCCTCAGCTTCCATGGATGCTTGTCAATGGTCCCCCTCAGGGAAGGGTCGCCTCAGCTTCCATGGATGCTTGTCCATGGTCCCCCTCAGGGAAGGGTCGCCTCAGCTTCCATGGATGCTTGTCCATGGTCCCCCTCAGGGAAGGGTCGCCTCAGCTTCCATGGATGCTTGTCCATGGTCCCCCTCAGGGAAGGGTCGCCTCAGCTTCTATGGATGCTTGTCCATGGTCCCCCTCAGGGAAGGGTCGCCTCAGCTTCCATTGATGCTTGTCCATGGTCCCCCCTCAGGGAAGGGTCGCCTCAGCTTCCATGGATGCTTGTCCATGGTCCCCCCTCAGGGAAGGGTCGCCTCAGCTTCCATGGATGCTTGTCCATGGTCCTCCCACAGGGAAGGGTCACCACAGCTTCAATGGATGCTTGTCAATGTTCCCCCCTCAGGGAAGGGTCGCCTCAGCTTCCATGGATGCTTGTCCATGGTCCCCCCTCAGGGAAGGGTCGCCTCAGCTTCCATGGGATGCTTGTCCATGATCCCCCTCAGGGAGGGTCGCCTCAGCTTCCATGGATGCTTGTCACTGGTCCCCCCTCAGGGAAGGGTCGCCTCAGCTTCCATGGATGCTTGTCCATGGTCACCCCTCAGGGAAGGGTCGCCTCAGCTTCCATGGATGCTTGTCCATGGTCCCCCTCAGGGAAGGGTCGCCTCAGCTTCCATGGATGCTTGTCCATGGTCCCCCCTCAGGGAAGGGTCGCCTCAGCTTCCATGGGATGCTTGTCCATGGTCCCCCCTCATTGAAGGGTCGCCTCAGCTTCCATGGATGCTTGTCCATGGTCCCCCCTCAGGGAAGGGTCGCCTCATCTTCCATGGATGCTTGTCCATGATCCCCCCTCAGGGAAGGGTCACCTCAGCTTCCATGGATGCTCGTCCATGGTCCCCCCTCAGGGAAGGGTCGCCTCAGCTTCCATGGATGCTTGTCCATGGTCCCCCTCAGGGAAGGGTCGCCTCAGCTTCCATGGATGCTTGTCCATGGTCCCCGCTCAGGAAGGGTCGCCTCAGCTTCCATGGATGCTTGTCCATGGTCCCCCCTCCGGGAAGGGTCGCCTCAGCTTCCATGGATGCTTGTCCATGGTCCCCCCTCCGGGAAGCGTCGCCTCAGCTTCCATGGATGCTCGTCCATGGTCCTCCCTCAGGGAAGGGTCGCCTCGGCTTCCATGGATGCTTGTCCATGGTCCCCCCTCAGGGAACGGTCGCCTCCGCTTCCATGGATGCTTGTCCATGGTCCCCCCCCTCAGGGAAGGGTCGCATCAGCTTCCATGGATGCTCGTCCATGGTCCCCCCTCAGGGAAGGGTCGCCTCATCTTCCATGGATGCTTGTCCATGGTCCCCCCTCAGGGCAGGGTCCCCTCAGCTTCCATGGATGCTCGTCCATGGTCCCCCCACAGGGAAGGGTCGCCTCAGCTTCCATGGATGCTTGTCAATGTTCCCCCCTCAGGGAAGGGTCGCCTCAGCTTCCATAGGATGCTTGTCCATGGTCCTCCCACAGGGAAGGGTCGCCTCATCTTCCATGGATGCTCGTCCATGGTCCTCCCTGAGGGAAGGGTCATCTCAGCTTCCATGGATGCTTGTCCATGGTCCCCCCTCAGGGAAGGGTCGCCTCAGCTTCCATGGATGCTTGTCCATGGTCCCCCTCAGGGAAGGGTCGCCTCAGCTTCCATGGATGCTTGTCCATGGTCCCCCCTCAGAGAAGGGTCGCCTCCGCTTCCATGAATGCTTGTCCATGGCCCCTCCTCAGGGAAGGGTCGCCTCAGCTTCCATGGATGCTTGTCACTGGTCCCCCCACAGGGCAGGGTCGCCTCATCTTCCATGGATGCTTGTCACTGGTCCCCCTCAGGGAAGGGTTGCCTCAGCTTCCATGGATGCTTGTCCATGGTCCCCCCCCTCAGGGAAGGGTCGCCTCAGCTTCCATGGATGCTTGTCCATGGTCCCCCCACAGGGCAGGGTCGCCTCATCTTCCATGGATGCTTGTCCATGGTCCCCCCTGAGGGAAGGGTCGCCTCAGCTTCCATGGATGCTTGTCCATGGTCCCCCCCCTCAGGGAAGGGTCGCCTCAGCTTCCATGGATGCTTGTCCATGGTCCCTCACAGGTAAGGGTCGCCTCATCTTCCATGGATGCTTGTCCATGGTCCCCCCTGAGGGAAGGGTCGCCTCAGCTTCCATGGATGCTTGTCCATGGTCCCCCCCCTCAGGGAAGGGTCGCCTCAGCTTCCATGGATGCTTGTCCATGGTCCCCCCTCAGGGAAGGGTCGCCTCCGCTTCCATGGATGCTTGTCCATGGTCCCCCCTCAGGGAAGGGTCGCCTCAGCTTCCATGGATGCTTGTCCATGGTCCTCCCCACAGGGCAGGGTCGACTCAGCTTCCATGGGATGCTTGTCCATGTCCCCCCTCAGGAAGGGTCGCCTCAGCTTCCATGGATGCTCGTCCATGGTCCCCCCTCAGGAAGGGTCGCCTCAGCTTCCATGGATGCTTGTCCATGGTCCCCCCACAGGGAAGGGTCGCCTCAGCTTCCATGGATGCTCGTCCATGGTCCCCCCTCAGGGAAGGGTCGCCTCAGCTTCCATGGATGCTTGTCCATGATCCCCCCTCAGGGAAGGGTCACCTCCGCTTCCATGGATGCTTGTCACTGGTCCCCCCACAGGGAAGGGTCGCCTCCGCTTCCATGGATGCTTGTCCATGGTCCCCCCATAGGGAAGGGTCGCCTCAGCTTCCATGGATGCTTGTCCATGGTCCCCCCACAGGGAAGGGTCGCCTCATCTTCCATGGATGCTTGTCACTGGTCCCCCCACAGGGAAGGGTCGCCTCCGCTTCCATGGATGCTTGTCCATGGTCCCCCCTGAGGGAAGGGTCGCCTCAGCTTCCATGGATGCTTGTCCATGGTCCCCCCTGAGGGAAGGGTCGCCTCAGCTTCCATGGATGCTTGTCCATGGTCCCCCCTCAGGGCAGGGTCACTTCAGCTTCCATGGATGCTTGTCCATGGTCCCTCCACAGGGAAGGGTCGCCTCAGCTTCCATGGATGCTTGTCCATGGTCCCCCCTGAGGGAAGCGTCGCCTCAGCTTCCATGGATGCTTGTCCATGGTCCCCCTCAGGGAAGGGTCGCCTCAGCTTCCATGGATGCTTGTCCATGGTCCCCCTCAGGGAAGGGTCGCCTCAGCTTCCATGGATGCTTGTCCATGGTCCCCCCACAGGGAAGGGTCGCCTCAGCTTCCATGGATGCTTGTCCATGGTCCCCCCTCAGGGAAGGGTCGCCTCAGCTTCCATGGATGCTTTTCCATGGTCCCCCCTCAGGGAAGGGTCGCCTCAGCTTCCATGGATGCTTGTCCATGGTCCCCCCTCAGGGCAGGGTCTCCTCAGCTTCCATGGGATGCTTGTCCATGGTCCCTCCACAGGGAAGGGTCGCCTCAGCTTCCATGGGATGCCAGTCCATCGACATCAGTGGGCTGGTTTTACTAGATCACATACAATTTTATTCACATACAAATTATTTATAATTATATTGATATTAATTGATATCATCAGTTGGCTGTTTTGCCATCTCTGAGCTTTGCTAATGCCAGATGATACTATAGCCCCATTCCAGGATGCTTGTTTCCGGTCCAGGGAAGACATGGCTTGGCAGTTCGGGCTGGACTGTTCCCATGAGGCACAGGGTCAGACTGATTTGCATATGGCCATGTCTGAACTGGGGTGGTGAAGTGAACTAAAGAATGATGATGGATTCAACCCAGATCTGTGACTGGGGGGGGAGTGCCTGAAAGGTTTCGCCGCTCCGTCCTTCATCTCCTTGTGTTTATGAACAAGATTACCTCAATTTTTAGGGCAGCTCAGGCACAATAGCGATGACCCATTGCATCGTGTGTCACACTCACTGAAATGCTTGTCCCAAGAGAAAAAGGCAATATTGCATTGAGTTGTCATATTCAGGATTCACACAATTAGACATGAGAACCAGATATCTTACAGAAGATAGTTTGCAAGTGAAGCATTCCTGAAGTCAGTCTTTCTGGAACAAGAGAAAGGTATAAATGACAACACTCCACCTCCATCTGTACACAAGGTTGCATCAGCAATGCTCTGTAGCTGTGCTGGTACATGGGATTTGCTGACACTTTTCAACTATTACAGCTCATGCAGTAAATAATCAGAAATACGCCGCAGTAATGAATGTATATACTCATGCTTCGGTGCGCTGGCCTGACAGGGCAGTCTTTTGTGACTGAGAGATATATAATGCCTCATAAAGTGAGTGTAGGCAATTGCTTTTCATAATAAGACCGGAATATCCTATCCTGGAGGTCTATCTCGAATCCTTCGCCATCAGCTGAGGTCTTGCAGTTTGCTCAAGTGCGCCTCTCCCAGGAATGTTATGTTATGTTGTCTTGTAAAGCGCATGGCTACCCCAGCAATGGGGCGTCCCAGCGCTGTAGACCACTGGGGAACCCGTCCTGGTTTTCCCTGTGAGATGGTCCCTTTCTGGGTATCTCCAAGTTGAAACCAGGCATCCCCGGTGTATGTGGGGGGCCGTTGTGGAGATGAGACAAGCTAATGCCCAGAGTTGCCGAGTGTGATCCCTGCTTAGAGTAGGCACCGAGGCGAGAATTATCGAGTCCGCTGACCCTGGTCCACGACCCTGCCGCGTTGGGAATTGAACCCTGGTCCCGGGCCGTCCTCTGCTTCCGGGTCTGCCGCCTCTAACCAGTGAGCCACACCACTCAATGTGTGGCAGTCTAGAGTGTCTCAAGGTGATCTGTCTCAAAACTGTGTCATCCATCAGGATAGACATTTGTGATATGGTACTTTTAGAGAAACATGTTGCCAAGAAGCTGTAGGAGTTCAGGTTGTTTGGGTCTACCTCTTTTAGGAGTGGTGGAGAGATTGTCACATCCTTTGTACAAGTGAAACTTCAAGATCTAATTTTGTTTGCGAAGCCCAAACACAGTGTTCTTAGTTCAGGATGGCAGTAATTAAGACTTCCTAAAGAGTCTAAAGCAGCATTTACCACTAATAATGGCCCCGCCCCGCAAGGTGTTGACAATATATTGTAGAAGGGTTGGTAAACAACCTGTCTGGTAGTCATGTGACCCTTTGTACTTAATTATGGCCCCTCAGCAGATCATGTCCATTTGGTGGTTTAGCTGTCTGTTTTATTTAACATTTCACTAACCAGTGTAGAGAGAAGTCTGTAAGGAAAGCTGACAACTCTTCATAAGGTAGGAAAGTAGTTGGGGGGGGGGGGGAGGAATTTAGGTAAAAAATCAGGGCTGTATCTTTTTATGAATGCATGAGCCCAACCCATAACACCCCAAGAATCACTCACAGAATCATCATAGGCCCTACCCCTCAGCAGAATGTTACACCATCATTTGCGCTTAAAAAAAATATGTATACCGTGCAAACTACTAATAGGATAATAAGATAGTATCTTTATTTTTGTTTCTGAAATTAAATGTAGAAAAGAAAAAGCAAAGGCACAAAATCCACTTACAAAAGATTTGAAAAAGCACACCGCGTCTTGATTTCAACGGTTTTACGCCAATTTGCCAGCCGTGTTTTAAAATCTGATTTTACCTGAATTTCTTTCTAGTACGTGCATTTATACAGCACCACAAATCTCCTTTAAAACTGATCACCAATTATTAGGCCGACATCTCAAGTTGCCCTCAAAAAGGTGGTATATGGTGTCAGTCCGAGCTGTTTCCGCGTAGCACTTTGCTGTCTGGCACTTACAGGTTTATGTTCTTCTTTAAAAAATTCATCCCGCTCAGCAGTGATACCGGCGTTCTACTGTTTATTGCTCGATTGGACAAGGAGGGGGGTGGGGCGGGTGTGGTATATAAATAAATAATACCGGATCTATTTTTGGATGAATGAATGAATAACAGATAGCTCAATAAAATAAGAGTCAAGATTCGAGGTAGTAGGAGTTTTGCAGGTTTAATACAGCATAAGGACAGGAACAGGACAACCTGCATAGGAACAGAGGTGACAGGGCCCAGCAGGACAACTGGGGCCCAGCAGCTGCCGGGGCTTGATCTGGGATGAGCGCGCTAACATTCAATAACAAAACACAGGCATATATACATAGCGCGAACACATAGCATTACATTGCAGTAGGCGTAGCAGTGGGTGGAGCAGAAGGCGTGACGCGTAGCAGTCGCGAGAGATAACAGTAAAGGTAGGTGTAACTGGGAGTATACATAGACATGTGATGCAAACGTAACAGAATATGTCATGAATGGGCGGAAACCTTGGAGGGGGCTACCTAAGGAGCCGGGACCTCTAACCTAATGGTGCGCGAAAACTGGCAATGACGTGTTACTAGGAGAAGCTGGGGGCTACGAACTCTGTGCTAGGAGCAGAGACTAGAGTCTGGAGGGTCGGAGCGACATGTACCTAAACCCTATCTGGTATCTAATGTTTAGGGAACATGTTGATATAAACTAGGAGTCATGAGGGGAGAAGCTAACTCGATTCTAAGACTGGACCATGCATTATTCTACATGTAGTGCGTGATGAAGAATATTAAATGACCATTAATACAGTATTTCTCTAACATGGAGACGAGAAGGCTAGACAATGACGGAAACCATTGATGTAGTTCAGTAGCTTAGGAATGCAGAAGAGGAGGACTGAACTGATAACTGGAACTATAACATACTTTTGGCAGACTCAGAGGCAGAGCCAAGCTGCACCGGGCACTGCGAGGCAGGAAGTAAGTGAAGGGTCGAGGATACAGGTGGGGGCTGTATCGCTCCTCAGCGAGGCTTTCAGGAGACAGGAGCTGAATCTGATGTCTGGGCCCTTTTGAGGCCTGGAAACGGGGACTTTATAATGGAATAACGTGCACACTGGGAAACGTGGCAACATAACTTTACATAGGCCTGATATTCGTAGTATTCACGAGGACTGGAAACTGGCATACTAGAGGTGGACACAACTGTAATTGCGTCATTAATCGGACATGGGGAATAACATATGCATATTGGTCATGCACACATAACATATGATGGATGAGGCGTAGGGACACAGAACATGGCAAAATTTACTTTTCCACATTCCCTCCTTGTCACTACGTTTCCATCAGGAAACATCAATTCTCATGATACCATCTATCATTTCATACAGTACCATTTGCTCGTCTCGAATTGTCTTGGAACGAGATTTAGAACGGGGCTTGGGACTAGGAATACAAGAGGTAGCACACATGCTGCAAATCGCAGGGCCACATTGTATACATAGGCAGCAGCTGAATATGATCGCTACTGCAATACCTAGAAAGGACAGGACTTTCCATCCCCATGCGGAAATTATATTCCAGAACCAACCGGACCATGTCCAGGTGCCTGGGTCTTGATGTAACAGATGGGCAATTTTATGGAGTCTGGTTATAGCTGAATAAACAGACGGCGCGTTATTTGGAATAAAAATGCAGCAACTAGATCCGATGACTCTACAGGCCCCGCCCCTATCGGCCAGTATGACGTCAAGGACGAGACGATTTTGCAAAACGACAAATCTCATAGCAGATTGTTCTTCGGTTAGGTTACCTAGAGCAGAGGCAGTCTCATTTACTACAGCTTCAAGGGTTCTTGTTAACCTACGGATCAGTTTACTATTCTGGACAGGTCCTACTAAGAAGAAGAAACCTTTATTGAAATCTGTATACTGTTCTAGAGTAGTTTCAGTATAATCGACAATTGGGGACTCCCTTCTATGTCTAATGTGTACTAGATGTGTGTTTCTGTGATAATCAGATGGCGCTAGGAAAACAGGTGGCAGTAGGAAGGCAATGTAACAGGTTCCCTCCCAATCGAGGGGCAGACGGACATATGCGGTCTGACCACAAATAAAGTAAGAATGACGTGAAGCTTTGAAAACAGATTTCCCACTGTCACTATACTGGATAACAGTAGTACATTCACTATGACCTACATGTACAGAACCATAACTACGGACACATAATTCGCCTTTGACAGGTAGTACTGAAATAGCAGGTAAGTCTGGAGTAGTATCAGACTGAACATTCAGGACCATGAAATTCGACGAATAATTACCTAAATTATAAACTTCATTTTCTAGATCTAAACCTGTTCTGTGGGGAGACCTTGCTTGTCTGGAAAACATGTATTGTCAAGAAAAGACATATCTGTTGAGGACGACGTTAACGTGGACCATGCTCCACACGAACCATTATGTGAGAATGGATAAGGAAACAGTGGCAAAACTCCCTTCGGTGTCTGGAAAGGGGGGAGTCGACCACACACCCAACAATTAGTAGCATTGCTGGTCTGGTGCGAGTAATGTAACATACGGATAAATGTGTTGTTGCGCATAGCGAGGCGGTATGAATATTCGTGAGGAGGCAGATCACTAAACGTGTGCTCTACTGTAGCATTAGCAGACATATTTACATGAGGAACTGGTAAATACAGATAGAACGCATAGCTGGTGCAGGAAATCATAATGCTGATGAATAATATGAAACTCAGAAAAACGATACATCTGATTGAACTTTGACTGACTCTCTCACTATGGGGGTCTATTTTATACATGTCAGAAACAGTCTAACCGTTTCACCTAGGGGAGGACTTATACAATCAAACTGACTGACTTATTTTGCTAGACCTTAATTTGAGCTTATACTCCTGTTGCGGAGTTTTCTCTAACAAGGGAGGGGTTGTAATAATGTCTTGTGCGGGACAGTCCTTAAGAGCAATGTTTTGGCAGTCCTTCAAATTCTGGGAATCCTTGGAAATGTTTTTAGAAACTGGTTTCAATCCTTTGAAAAGTTTTACATGAGAAAGGTGGACCCACCCCTTCCTGCCTTCCAACTTGACGGCAGTACGGGTGGTCAAGAGGACCTGGCGTGGCTCTTTCCAACGTGGTTCCAGCGGACTTGATCTGTCGAAATTCCGGACCATCACAAGGGAGCCTGGAACGATCTCGTGCGGTGCCACCTCGGTATTGTCTGGAAATGCGGCGGCAACCTGTGAACGACATGAGTTGAGGGCAGACATCAAGGAAGCTAGGTAATCTGTCAGCATATTACATGAAACATCGGTAATACTTCGGGGTCTAGGAGTGCCCCACATGTTAGGGGGGCGGCCGAATACGACCTCATACGGGGACAGACCTGATCTGGAATGTGCGACCATGCGCATATAAAATAAAGCGACTGGCAGAGCTACTAGCCAGTCTACACCTTTGTCCTTACAGACTTTTGCAATGCGGATTTTCAGAGTCTGATTATGTCTCTCTACGAGACCGGCTGCTTCAGGATGGCGTACTCAATGGAACTTCCACTGGTACCCTAACAAAAGGGAAACGTGTTTCATGAGTTCAGATGAGAATGGCTGGCCGTTATCAGAATATACGACTCTAGGGAGTCCATATCTAGGGAAAAATTCACGAACCAACTGCTTGGCAGTGGTCGCGGCTGTGTAATCTGGGACTGGATATGCTTCTGTCCACCTGGACAAGGCACATACAACTACAAGGACATACTTGAAACCTCGACATCGCTCCATCTGAATATAATCCATCTGGAGGACCTCAAAAGGGTGGTCAGGGGGCTGGAATCCACCTTGTTCCACCGGGACACTTTTACCTGGATTAAACTGACAACATATCATACAGGTACGGACTTTCTGCTTGGCTGCAGCTCGTAAATGCTTGTTGAACCAAATGTTCTGGATACTGTCTAACATAGCTTTTTCTCCTAAATGTGCTGGACTATGTGCGGTATTGATAATGACTTGAACCATAGAATCGGGGAGAAACCATGTGGCTCTACCCTTCGTTAACCATCCTTGATCTGTCTGGACCCCTCCTTGTTCAGACCATTTCTTGATTTCATCGGGAGTAGCATGTAACTGGATATCTATGACATCTTGTGTAGGGTCCTTAACTGTCATGCATGTAATCGGATCTGGAGTATGTGTCATGTTAACTGGAATGTCTGGAGTCTGTGCTGTAAGCTTGGCTGTGCGATCTGCTAGATCGTTACCTTGAGAAATAATGTCAGTAACTTTCGTATGTGCTTTGCATTTCATGATAGCAATGGATGTCGGTAAATGTATGGCATCTAACAGGGCTTGAATAAGGAGACCATGCTGAATCTTGGTTCCATGAGAAGTCATGAAACCTCTCTCCTGCCAGAGCACTCCGAAGTCGTGTACAACTCCGAATGCGTAACGTGAATCTGTGTAAACATTAACTTTCAGGTTCTTGGCATGTATACAGGCTTGTGTCAGAGCGACTAGCTCTGCTGCTTGAGCGGACAGGGTATCAATACGGTGTGTTTCAATAACTTCGGTGTCAGTAGTCACTGCATACGCGGCGACTAGTTCTCCTGTACTAGTTCTCATACATGAACCATCCACATAAAGTGTCAGGTCAGGATCTGGTAACGGAAGGTCTGTCAGGTCTTGTCTTGGCTTTGTCGTAATGTTAACTACTTCCACACAATCATGTGGGTCTGGATTTGAATTAACTGATGGTAACAGTGTAGCAGGATTCAGGACGTTGCAGCGTCTAATGTCTATGTGTGGCTGGAACAGTGTCAATTCATAACCTGTTAAACGTGCAATTGTCAAGTGCTGAGTTTGTGTTCGGTTTAAAAGAACTTCTACTGAATGTGGAACTTGTACTGTCAGGGAATGTCCTAAAACTATGGAATCACTTTGTCTGATAGCTAGTGCTGTGGCTGCAACTGACTTGAGGCACGCAGGCAACGCCTGGGCGACTGGATCTAATGTGCTCGAAAAATAAGCACAGGGCTTGTATTGTCCTGCTTGATCTTGTGTGAGAACAGATAATGCTGTACCTTCGCGTTCAGTAACAAAAAGTGTAAAAGGCTTACTGTAGTTCGGTGTAGCTAGAACTGGAGCTTGACATAGGGCTTTCTTTAACTCATTGAAACTAAGTGTATGTTCAGATGTCCAAGGGAGGACAGTCGATACGGCTGCCTCCTGTGTCGTTAACTGTATCAGTGGCTTGGCTAGAAATGCATACTGGGGAATCCATTGTCTACAATAAGAAGTAAGGCCGATAAAGGCACGTACCTCCTTCTGGGTTCTGGGCTGGGGAAGACTCGCTATTAACTGGATACGGTCTGGTGTCAACTGCCTACCCCTCTTGGACAGCAAGTGTCCTAAGTATACCACTTGCTGGACACAGAATTGAAGCTTCGAAGGTGACACCTTGTGTCCCATCTCGGCAAGGAAATACAAAACTGTAAGTGATGCTCGCTCGCAGTCATGTTCAGAACGGGCTGTGATCAGTAGATCATCAACATACTGGAGCAGGGCAGTGTCAGTTGGCAGGTGAATATTGTCTAGTTGTCTCTTGAGTGCTTGACTGTAAATACTAGGGCTTTCTGTGAAACCTTGAGGAGCGCGTGTGAACATATAGCTCCTTCCATTTAAACAAAATCCGAAAAGAAACTGGCTGTCTGGATGAATTGGAACACTAAAAAATGCATTCTTGAGGTCTATGACAGTGAAGAACATGGCTTCGGAATCAATGGCTGTTAACAGGGAAGAGATGTCTGGAACAACTGGGTACTGAGGAATAATACATTTGTTAAGCTCTCGTAAATCAATCACTAATCGATATACTGGGGGTGCATTCGGATCAGTACGTTTCATGACTGGAATGATCGGAGAATTGCATACATTGGAGTCAGTTTCTACAACTACTCCTTGAGCCATGAGCTCGTCAATAATTTTGGATAAGGCTGCTACAGCCTCAGGTGGCAATCTGTACTGTCTGATTCGGGGTAACACTACACCTGGTTTGAGAGTCACACGATGGGGTGTGATTTGCATGTAACCTACATCAGTTGGACCTTGCGCCCATAAATGCTGCGGAACATTAGACAATCTTGAATCAAAATCTCGTAATACATAGTGACCCTTAAAGTCACGTAGGAACAGACGTATTCCCTCTGGGGAACAGCAAATAACTGCACCTAATTCTTTCAGTGTCTTAATACCTAATAGGTTTTCTGGACATGACTTAGTAAGTAACAGATCAGTAGTACGGGACAATGGACCTACTTCTAGAGTGACTGGCTTAGATATCTCATTAACTATTGGCTTTCCTGAAAATCCAAGGGAAACATTTCTTGAGCCTGAGAGCGGAGCCCCTGGAACTTCGGCGTGACTAATTGTGGTCCTACTTGCCCCTGTATCGATCAAAAACTTTCTATCTTTCCCTAATACTTGACTGTGAACATAGGGACCTTCTTGATCTACAGGTATCTCGATGAGAGGCAAGCCTACCTCCCTCTCTAGGCTGTTTCATGAATATGACTGGTACTCTGGATACTCAGACTGCGCATACTGGTACATCTGCGATGTAACGTGCTGTGTTGCAGCTATAGGCTGCGGTACTGTAACTGTCTGTTGTGCATTCTGTGACTGAGGAATCTGTGAAACTTGTTCTTGTCTAGGCGGACGTGGCCTTTCTTTAGTCTTACCAGTAGCTATATTATGTTTCAGAACTGCACACTCGTTTATAAAATGACCTGGCTGTTTACAATAATTGCAGTTCCCTTTAACGGGAGCTGCAGGATGACTGGCTTGATTCGGACCCCTCTTCTGACTGTCTTGAGGAACAGATTGTGCAACTAGCACTTTCATTTTCGTGTCTTTCATACGTTTTCTCTCGTGTTCTTGCTCTTCTCTAATTCTATTCTGGTGGTACTGGAGCATCTGGAGCATCTGGGACGGAGTATTTGCTTGCCAGGTGCTTTCGACTTTCAAAACTCGATTTTTAATTTGTGGGCTTGAATTCTCGACTAATTTAGTAACGAAAAGATGAGGGTATGACTCACTATTTGTCTTGAGACCACTGTTAATACTGAAACATTTTTCAAATCTAGAATAAAAATCACTAATATCTTCATCTTGTTTCTGTTTACAGGCTGAGATTGCATCCCAGTCTTCTTTTCTCGTTGTCAATAATCTGGGTAAAACTTGAATCAATAATTCTGGTAATTCTTTACATTTATCTCCAAGACCGGTACCTGGTACTCGTGCCTTGTCTTCAGCTTCTAGAGCTGCCCAATCGATCTTTTTCTCTCCCACCTCCCATTCTTTTTCTTTTAACTTTTCATACACCCCTGCGGGTAACAGGACCTTTAACATTTTAATAATGTCTGGGTAAGTGTATTCTCCCATACGGAGCATGTCTTTTAATTCTCTATGGAACCCTGCTGGATCTTTGTCATGACAGGGAATTAATTTCTTCATTTCAAGAAGTTCCATCTTTGAAATCGGAGTGTATACAAACACTCGTTGCATTACGCCACCCGCCCCTTGGACTGGGTGGACTTCTCGTAACGGATTCTGTCTGTCTATGTAGAATGATTTTCTTTCTGGGGGTGAGACATGAACAAAATGTGGGTTCAGGAACGTTCTATATTTGTGGCGCTGTTCTAGAATGACACTTATTAAATCGGTACCTAGACCTCTCCATTTATACTGGAGTAACTCGTTCAGGATATCATGCAACGGGCCTGGATCAGAATGTTGACCCTCATACAAAGTAATGAGGTGCTGAATCATATACGTACCCACCAGTCGTTGCTCGGCTGGGGGCAGTTTCAGAAACATTTGTGCCACTATTTCGTCTGGAAAAGTGGTAGAATCAGTAATCCATCGGACTGCTGATCGGGCTAGTTCTTGTTCATGCATGGTACTTAACTCACTATAACCGACTCGTGATTTCAGAATGTGATCGGCAACTTGAAATACTTGTTCTAGGGAACCTTGTTCTGGTGCTGGATGATGAAAAATAGACTTGTGTTCTAGGCGTAAATGGCGATCTGGAAATCTAGATTTTCCTACATACGCTATTCTGGCGGAATTCTCGTCTTCCTCTTCAGGATCAGAGATACTTTCTTTCTCGCTTACTTGTGCTGCTTTACGCTGTTCGTGTAACCTTATTATTTCTTTACGAATTTTCTTGTACATACTCTCCATGGCACCGACGGTCTTGTGCTTACCCTCGGCTATATTATCACTCCACCTTGTCAGGATTCTCATTTCGGCGGGATCTTTAGACGGGTAATCTTGTTCTCTTATTAGACAATTGATCAGGAACTTTAATATCATGAGCTGGATCTCGGCTTTCCTTTGGGACATAATCTCGCCAATACTTTCTGGATCATCCCCTGTACGGATGAAACGATATATTCTGTCTAGATCTTCTTTCATATTCGGTAAGGTGACTAGATACTCAGTCACCCTCCTTACACGTACGGAATATAAAACCATATTATACTCGCCTGGGACTGGATCATAGACACATTCGCCAAGGGCTTGTCTGATTTCTGTGACAGACTTATTACTTTTAGGAGTACGCTGTGATGCTTGAGCATGTAATTCGAGTGCTGATAAACGCTTGTGTGGCGGCGGGGTTTGAGGAGGACCTCCTCCTGCGGCCCCTAAACTAGAATCGTCGACTGACATTCTTCGTGCTGTCAGGGTCGGTAATTGTAACGTGGGCTGGACTTGTATGGCGGGCTGACCCGGAGGTACCGTTAAGGGCACCCCGGTGTCTGGAGGAGCATGAAGTGCCTGATTTACAGGGACTGGCGGAACGCGAACAGGATTTGCATATTCGGGGACTGTGTCGTCCAAATAGGACGAAATAAAAATATCAGCTGCAGTCTGTTTGTGACGTAGCTTGGTCGGAACTAATGGCGGCGGGAAATTACTGGATGCCTCTGGGGTCGCTTTTGGCAAACCTTCGGCAAGGAGAGGATACATACCCTTAATGAGGGCATGCCTCTGTCTGTCTGACTGTTCGGCTTTGACTTGTTCACCTATCTCGATTAATTCTCTTTCTTGGGCTCGTTCTTGGGATTCTCTATTTAACTCTGACTTTCTGACTTCCTTTTCCGTTCTTCTATGAGCTTCCTTGCGCCATAACTCGATGGCATCTTTCTGTGACTGTCTGGCTTTCTTTTTCCATAATGCTTCTTCTACTCGCATGATACATTCGGCATCCCATGTACCCGATACGGGCCATCTATACTTTTCTTCTAACTGTCTGGTATACTCTACCCATAAATCTAGATACATTATGGCGCTTATGCCATGTTTCTGATACATAAAATGACCTGGACTGTCCCTAGGCGGGACAGGAACTGCTTCCTCTAACAGACCCTTTCTAGTTTTTAACTGACGTAATCTTGAAAAGAGCGGCATTGTAAACTTAAATCGGAACACAATACAATACACGAAGAACAATAACAAGTGGGAAAACAATTCAGGCATACCACGACATTGGAATTACAGTAAACAATATCATAACATAACAGTTCGAACAGAATATTACCTGAAAATACTGAAAACAGAAACAGAACAGATTTTCTCGAGAACGGAACAGACTAGAGTTACTGGATGCACTGCTGTAACAGTACGGAACATACCGGTCCCATAAAGGGACGCATCAAGACCCGTATCCACCTAGGTGAACACTTCGTTTGTGAGTCTGGGCACCACCAACCCACGGACCAGGAGTCAATTTAGATTGGTCCTGTCTAGATACTACCCCAGCAATGGTACTCACCGGGCAGCACGGAACGGAAGGCCTCGGACTGGACTGGACGACGGACGACGAACTTCGGACTTCAGTTACGGGTGGGCCTCCGGATACCTCGGACCTTGGACTCTCGGCTTGGGCTCTGGTCGGGACTCGCCGCGTTCCTCCACCGTCTCGTTTGGATGCTGGACCGCCTCCTCCGTCTCCTCCGTGGGCCTGAGGGATACTTGAGCAGAAATATCTGCCACTGCGCAGAAGAGTTCCGTCACGACTGCAGAGGGTCAGGGGGTCGGCGTGGCTTCACCGACGCGTGGGGAAAGGGCAAGTCCCTGTTCGGGCGCCATTATGTGGTATATAAATAAATAATACCGGATCTATTTTTGGATGAATGAATGAATAACAGATAGCTCAATAAAATAAGAGTCAAGATTCGAGGTAGTAGGAGTTTTGCAGGTTTAATACAGCATAAGGACAGGAACAGGACAACCTGCATAGGAACAGAGGTGACAGGGCCCAGCAGGACAACTGGGGCCCAGCAGCTGCCGGGGCTTGATCTGGGATGAGCGCGCTAACATTCAATAACAAAACACAGGCATATATACATAGCGCGAACACATAGCATTACATTGCAGTAGGCGTAGCAGTGGGTGGAGCAGAAGGCGTGACGCGTAGCAGTCGCGAGAGATAACAGTAAAGGTAGGTGTAACTGGGAGTATACATAGACATGTGATGCAAACGTAACAGAATATGTCATGAATGGGCGGAAACCTTGGAGGGGGCTACCTAAGGAGCCGGGACCTCTAACCTAATGGTGCGCGAAAACTGGCAATGACGTGTTACTAGGAGAAGCTGGGGGCTACGAACTTTGTGCTAGGAGCAGAGACTAGAGTCTGGAGGGTCGGAGCGACATGTACCTAAACCCTATCTGGTATCTAATGTTTAGGGAACATGTTGATATAAACTAGGAGTCATGAGGGGAGAAGCTAACTCGATTCTAAGACTGGACCATGCATTATTCTACATGTAGTGCGTGATGAAGAATATTAAATGACCATTAATACAGTATTTCTCTAACATGGAGACGAGAAGGCTAGACAATGACGGAAACCATTGATGTAGTTCAGTAGCTTAGGAATGCAGAAGAGGAGGACTGAACTGATAACTGGAACTATAACATACTTTTGGCAGACTCAGAGGCAGAGCCAAGCTGCACCGGGCACTGCGAGGCAGGAAGTAAGTGAAGGGTCGAGGATACAGGTGGGGGCTGTATCGCTCCTCAGCGAGGCTTTCAGGAGACAGGAGCTGAATCTGATGTCTGGGCCCTTTTGAGGCCTGGAAACGGGGACTTTATAATGGAATAACGTGCACACTGGGAAACGTGGCAACATAACTTTACATAGGCCTGATATTCGTAGTATTCACGAGGACTGGAAACTGGCATACTAGAGGTGGACACAACTGTAATTGCGTCATTAATCGGACATGGGGAATAACATATGCATATTGGTCATGCACACATAACATATGATGGATGAGGCGTAGGGACACAGAACATGGCAAAATTTACTTTTCCACAGGATGGGGGGGGGCATGTTGGGGTTCCCACTTTTCCATCTGCTATGTGACATGAAGCGACCATTGATAACGCCTGATCCTTTATTACGCGGCCGGCCCAGCTGGGTTGTAGGCGGCTTGCTGTGCATAAACGCAACCGTGTGGATCTGATTACAGAACTGTATGCACACCTGTATTATCATTGGTGGGTTCGCACCACCTTGTTTGCAGATGGCTGTTTCCCCTTTTGTTATCTTTTCTTTCAATAAAAAAAAGATTTAATACTAAAAAATTCATCCCGTAAGAATCAGAGCTCCCAGCGATCCTTGCCAAAGCTAGGGGTGGCGGTGTAGCGGACCCAACCACGCACCGCCCGCGCCACACCGGACTTCACACGAAGTGGCCATGATAGTACCTGAGAATCCCTCTTTATCCCTCACTGTTTGGGCTTCTACATAGGAGTGACTGTGCTCTGCCACCAATAGAAAGGGATACTGTAGAGTGTACATCATTCTTGTATGGAGAGGAACCAAGAGATGACACCTACGACGAGCGAGCCAACCACGCGCCGCCCGCACCACACCGGACTTCACACGATGTGGCCATGATAGTACCTGAGAATCCCTCTTTATCCCTCACTGTTTGGGGCTTCTACATAGGAGTGACTGTGCTCTGCCACCAATAGAAAGGGATACTGTAGAGTGTACATCATTCTTGTATGGAGAGGAACCAAGAGATGACACCTACGACGAGCGAGCCAACCACGCGCCGCCCGCGCCACACCGGACTTCACACGATGTGGCCATGATAGTACCTGAGAATCCCTCTTTATCCCTCACTGTTTGGGGCTTCTACATAGGAGTGACTGTGCTCTGCCACCAATAGAAAGGGATACTGTAGAGTGTACATCATTCTTGTATGGAGAGGAACCAAGAGATGACACCTACGACGAGCGAGCCAACCACGCGCCGCCCGCGCCACACCGGACTTCACACGATGTGGCCATGATAGTACCTGAGAATCCCTCTTTATCCCTCACTGTTTGGGGCTTCTACATAGGAGTGACTGTGCTCTGCCACCAATAGAAAGGGATACTGTAGAGTGTACATCATTCTTGTATGGAGAGGAACCAAGAGATGACACCTACGACGAGCGAGCCAACCACGCGCCGCCCGCGCCACACCGGACTTCACACGATGTGGCCATGATAGTACCTGAGAATCCCTCTTTATCCCTCACTGTTTGGGGCTTCTACATAGGAGTGACTGTGCTCTGCCACCAATAGAAAGGGATACTGTAGAGTGTACATCATTCTTGTATGGAGAGGAACCAAGAGATGACACCTACGACGAGCGAGCCAACCACGCGCCGCCCGCGCCACACCGGACTTCACACGATGTGGCCATGATAGTACCTGAGAATCCCTCTTTATCCCTCACTGTTTGGGGCTTCTACATAGGAGTGACTGTGCTCTGCCACCAATAGAAAGGGATACTGTAGAGTGTACATCATTCTTGTATGGAGAGGAACCAAGAGATGACACCTACGACGAGCGAGCCAACCACGCGCCGCCCGCGCCACACCGGACTTCACACGATGTGGCCATGATAGTACCTGAGAATCCCTCTTTATCCCTCACTGTTTGGGGCTTCTACATAGGAGTGACTGTGCTCTGCCACCAATAGAAAGGGATACTGTAGAGTGTACATCATTCTTGTATGGAGAGGAACCAAGAGATGGAGACTACGACGAGCAAGCCAACCAAACGCCCCCCGCGCCACACCGGACTTCACACTGAGTGGCCATGGTATGACCTGAGAATCCCTCTTTATGCCTCACTGTTTGAGCTTCTACATAGGAGTGACTGTGCTCTGCCACCAATAGAAAGGGATACTGTAGAGTGTACATCATTCTTGTATTGTATTTAGATCTGCCCTATGGCTGGCGGGTACTACCCACAGAGGTCAGTGCCAGATCCCACTTCTTCCAATGACAATAGTATCAGAATTGTATCACTATTTTTCGTTTTTAAGAAGCATATATTATTGAATTTGTTTTTGTTTCTTTGATTTTTGGTGTGTAGAAAAATATATCTTTTTTTTATAATTAGCCTTTGAAAGGTACCTGTGGAACGGGCACTAGGTCATAATTCAACCCTGATTTTCTACTCCAGAGAATAAGTTGTGTCCTGACGATACTTGTTTTTAAGCTTGTGTGACAGATATTCCGATTTTGACATTTACGGCCTTACATTGAGGTCAAATGAATCCTGCTTCTCATCCTCATGGGCTGTATTTGAGTTGCTTTCATAATTTCTTCACAGACACTTCTAAAAAATGCTTTAAATCCATACCATCGGCCTCCTCAGCTCTTGGTTGCATATAATGAGGATACAGAAGATTTCTGCACACAAGTCAAAACTGGGTTTTGTGGTTTACTTTGTGTGTTGCACACTGTTTTCTTGTTTTCTTGATTCTCTTTCTGCTCATGTTGCTTTTTCCTCCCAGTACCCCCCCGTCCCCCCCTCTTGAAAATCTGAGCTTCTGTGAACTCACGCTTAGTCCCAAAGTGGGAGGTTTATTTAATACAGACCGTTTTGTGGTTTTGCCTGGTGTTTCAGCTGCCTCTCATTTGATGAATAAAGATGGTGAGATGTGTGCTCTTGTTCTGTTTTCTTGTCTTTAAAAGGCAGGAGTTGAGGTCTCTTGATTGCATCATCTTTGTGCTTAGATTCGATTTACGCAACATCGTTCAATAACCCTTTTAAATCAAGCGCAGAGCCTGGGTACCGACTCTGTGGGTGTCTGAGTGACAGAGTGCCTTTACTTTTGTGTGCAGGGGTTGCCATTACATGCCCAGATTCATTCAATCTTATTATCAGTGTGATCTTTCTACATACATCAACTCTTTCTCACCCTGGCCCTCTTTCCTCCTCTTCACAGGCTTCTGCCCCCTTGACCAGATTATAGAAGTAGCTGAGGCCCCTGATTTTCGAATTTTAGAGGATTTATAAAATGACATTGCACATGGGATGGTAAGTGTGCCTCTTTGCACATAACTTTTGAAAAACGGCGACGCGGTGCAAGGTGACGGCTTAATACCCTAGGGGACCACAGAGACTGGACGTGAAACTCAGAACTATTCTGAAAAACTCTTTTCCTTGTAAACTACAGAAGCGAATATATGGAGGATATTAAATAAATATTAGCAAGGTGGCCATCCCCGGATATCCACTGGATTAATGGATAAGACATTCCATGAATAAAATTATCATCTTGTACAAACTAACTACCGTCATAGTCTCATCACTTTATGTCCTGAAGAAGTCCTTTTGGACGAAACGCGTTGGCTACGCTTTGTATGAAGAAAAATAATAAAGACATTTAAAGCCCAACTAAAACGGATTCTAAAAACTTGCATTTGTTTATTATTGTTTTTTGTGGAGAGTGCTGAACCATTGTGTTGTGACATAACTTGGACATCTGCCAGAGTCAATGTCGAAGCACGTACATTAAAAAGGTTTCAAGATAAAATGCTAGCTGACCAAATGGTACACCGAAAGAGTGAGTAAAGAATCGAAAGGTGAGCCTGCGGACTGATATTTGCTCTCATGCAATTGGAACGAAAAACTGCTGTAAAGTAAGATGAGGACATGATATTGGAAGTCTCCATATTGACAAGTAAATTAGAATTCTGTTCTTTACTTGATATTTAGCCTAGTAAGGAGTCCGCTCCATGGAACAATAGAACATCAGACTAATATATTGTCATAGAAACAAACATGGAACATGTGTTGGATGTAGTAGTGCAATGTGTGTGTCGGTTTAGTTGATACTGGATTACAGAAACCAGGATGTTATTGGGCGGTGCCAACATGCAATACAGACATCACTGTAACACACACTGCTTTTGTTTGCATACTTGCAACATATATATTCACAAGATGGACCCGAGTGTCTTGCCCAGAAACACCAGCCCTTTGTTCAAGTGCTGAAGCTGGTATTAGAACTCAGCTCTGCAGGTTTTCAAGGTCAGGAATTGAAACCACATCTGCCCCAGACTTTACTCAAAAGTGCCCCCTTGCGCGCTTCTGCTGCCATGACACTTCGTACAGGCCGTAAGGATGGACTCTATTTTAAGTGCTGAGCGGTATTCCTGGGTGGGTTTCCACTCTGCCTGGTGTTCCAGGGTGCAGTCACTGTGTGTCAGAGTTTACCAACGAGAAACTCCAGCCGGTAACACCACAAGAGAGGCAGATGTGTCTGGCTTCAGCCCCTGCCCACTTCTGACCCCCTCCTGTGTACAGAGGAGCACAGACTGCTCACTGTGCCAGCCCACATCCTCTCCTGTGTCCTGACCCCTTCTCTGTCCCTGCTTCATGCCTCTGCACCACCCTCGCCTCTACTGCCTGCTGGTATAACTTAGAGCCAAATCTGAGTTTTCTGAGAGTTGGGTGGGCCATCCACCAGGTTCAATCTTTCAACCGGATCCTGTGCCTAGTTCTGCAGGATGAGCCATGGTTTTGTCTGGTATTTTCGGGATCTTTGGGAACATAGTAAATTGAGTTCAGAGAGATATGTATTGTTTCTAATATTTTTGTTTTAGCTAGGAACTTGAGTAGAGGTTTCACTATGTATAAACAGGCAAGACCAACATGAAACACTCAATGGATTCTAGGCAAGCAGCAACATGTTAGTTTGAGTACTGAGAATCTGAGCTGGATAGCCCAAAGCAGGACAAGGGCACGCTTTAAAAACTTTCCATCTGAAGCATTAGTGGGTGACGATGGCAGTCTTCTCTGAAGCCACAGGCACCACTGGCTTGAGGGATGGACATGCTGTAATGTTTTAAAGATTAGATTGGAAGTGTGTGCCTCTAAGGGGTTCAAAAGACATGAATGTATCCCTTACATGGTATTGAATTTCAATCCACAAAATGCCAATGGAGAGGTGGTTGTTTGATTTATGAATTACAAAAGTGGATAGGCTTGGTCAACAGAGTTGTTATGCACACAACATTTGCTAAGTTACTTTTTTATCTGGTGTTCTATCAAGGATACCTTACTACTTGCTAACATTTATTTCTATGTCCCTACGGATGGTTAATTCTTGTAAAAAGTAATAATACTGATTTGATTTTATAAAGCATAGCTTTTTCGAGATCAAGCAGGGGGTATCTTAGAAGTGAGCTTCCAAACCTAGTATTCCTGGGAGTATGCGGATGAGAAACCGCCTTTCCTATGATTCGATGAGTTGAAATGAAGGGCTATATTAAGCAACAGAGCCCTGCTTGGCAACTCGGACAGGGAGTTAAGTTGTGTATCCCAATGGGAACAATTATTTCCCAATTGTCACAACAGCTACTGGTATACTAAGGGAAGATGCACTGTCTGCTGAGCTCTCAAGCATCCCTTGACCAATAGGCTGCCATTCCTTCTTCATGTCCATGATCTACTATGAAGCCCTGCCTGGTGGCTCCATCCACCCAGGATTCATGAAACGTCTAAAAACCCAGGAGAGCATCTGGAATGATGCAAGGCATGAGATGCAGAACCTTCAGAAAGAAACCTTAACATATATTCTGACACCTTTAGGCAAGAATATAAAGAGCAGTGAAAATATAACAGTGCAGGCATGGCACATTGAATGCCACGTAAGAGCAAACATTTCATAGAGAGATACCCTCGTACTAAATAACCAGCACTTTACTTTGGCATACAAAATGTCATGTCTTTGCACCTGAACACACTGACTCTTTGCTGAAAATATAAACCTTTTATTTAGAAGAGAATCTGTTGTTTCCAGTTTGTTTATGTTCTTGGCCATTTCATGATTATCAGTGGTTTAGCAGGGTCAGCTAGGGTTTGGTCCAATTTCTGATCAGTGTTCTATAAGCTCCACAGAATTCCATGGATCAAATTCTGTTACTATCAACTTTGCCAAGAGAATGAAGAATGTACTTATAGATGATAGAACAACCAAAATAAATGAAATATCAACCATCATTTTACGTACCAATGTGAACTTGACTAATAATTTCCATGAGGTGGTAGTGACTCTTGAAGGCATTAAAACAGTTACAGAATTGCAGAAAATACTATAAGATATTGATTCAAAGCTGGAACAGAATTATAATGACACTCAAGAAAGAAATATAAGGTATACTTCAGAGTATAAAAAGGATGTCTGCCCTCAGTCTAAACTGTATACGAGAGAAGGGGTAGAAAACCACTCCAGAGCAACAGATACACTGCCAAGTAAGAATTCAACCGACTCCAGAACACTCAAAATATGTACTACCCCAAGAGGACACCAAGAGGTAAATACACAACTATCCACTTCATGTGAATGTAGCACTTCAGCTTGTGCTCCTGTTTAAAGAAAAAAAACACTGGTTCAGAGGCAAAGCCAGGAGGAGCAGAAACAAGCTTAATGAGGATATGGTATTGAAATCAAGAGCCCTAGGTGGAGTAACAGTTATGATAAATAAACAGAATGATGCCAAACAAGATCTGTCTGTCTCTCTGTATGTCTGTCTATTTATCATCGTAGCGTGTGTGGCTGTAGAAACACGTGCTCAGCACGCTTCTGCATCTAGTGTTGAGTTCAGATGTTTACATTTCTCGAGTCACGAGTTGTATTGCCGCGACTCTTCTCATACGGGCACCGGCTTCATGTTTGATTGTTTCGATCCGGACATGCACCTTGTAGTTTCGAGGTTCCTGTGTAGTACAGTCAAGCATTGTTGCATCCTTGCAGTGTCCTTGTTCAAGGTTTCAGTTCTAGCCATTAACCGCATCGCTGCTAGAGCGATTCTGCTGCTGTGCTGGACAGCAATAAAAACGGGTGTGGTCATGACGAGCTCAGCTCGTCATGAGCATGGAAGGGGTTAAACCCGTGCTCAATGGTTGTTATTCAATGGTGTCAGGGCCCAGGCCTTAGGGAAGCGAGAGCACTTCTCTATGTGGCATCCTATCCAGCACTGGGCACCCTTCCAATACAGCCCACAATAGCATGCCAAGTACCTGTGGAGCTCATCCCACCAGGTGTACAATCTCTGCCTCTCACCAGAGCACGGTGATGCAAGCTGCCCACTGTCAGTGGGCATGCACCATAGAAGAGGAACCAGTTCGGATGCCCCAGACAACATCAGAAGAGAGGCAGACACTGCCTTCGTCACCACGAAGAGGACGATCTTAGACTATTAGGGCTGTCTTTTGGACAGAGACTCCGCAAGCCAGCAGACCTGAGCATGAGAATAAGGTGATTCCAACATCCTAGTCCGGCCCTTGGACAAAGACAATTCTGCGAACCATAAGATCGTGTCTGCTGAGGCAGATCACCATTCCTGTGAAAGTAGCACTTGAAATCCCAGCACATTCGTAAGGATAAAGTTGGACAAGGGCCACTGCCCGACAGGGTCCGGTTGGCACCCACGAAAGCCTCTGCCAAGGTTGGCCTTCTAACACCAAAACCACTATTAGCTCTGAAAACTACAGGACTTTTGAAATTCTAAAAGCTTCTTTGGCTCTACACCCTACACCAGCCACCCCAATAGCTCCGAAAGGCACATCGGCTCTGAAATGTAAATCAATGCCGACATAGTAGTCCACACCCAAACTTCCCTCAGCCTTGTAGCCAGAGTCAGCACCCAGACCATATTCTACTCTGATATCTCATCCACACCGAGGGCTAGGACACTGTGCCATGCAAAGCTCAACTCATTAATTTAGAGAAGGAGATAAAGGGCCCTGTCATGGAGTGGCTTCATCAGCCACTCACAGGAAATATAACTACTAGGTTCCTCCAGCACCAGACCCTATACCGCATAGAAATAAACTAGTTTTCCATGAAGAAACTGGTTCAGAGCACTCCATACATAAACCGCCACCTAAAATACATTGCAACAGTGCAACTAGCCATGTTGTTCTCCCACACACTGCACTGGTTGAACCTGGCCCCACCTACCAGATGGCTCATGTACACAAATTTGCTCTCCCTTTTTTGGCACTTAGGGGCCTTGATTGTGAGGCCTGTTTTCTGCCGTGCCTGCCCTCGCCTCCACACCGAGCAGAGCCCGCCGCCGCACCTGGAGAAGCCGGTGAGTGGGGCCCGGCGTTCAGTAGAGGAGGAGGGCGTCGGGGCACATTGCCGGTGCCCGCAATTGCTCTTTCCTGCACCTCTAAATGTTTTTATGTGTCATGTGCCTTGTTCTTACACCTCTCAATGTGTTGTTGATGCATCATGTGTTTTCCTTCCCTACACCTCTGAATGTTTATGCATCATGTGTAATGTTCCTATGCCTATAACCCTAAATGTATGGTGATACTTAGGTGGTTGGTTTTCTCCTAGTACAGGTGTGTTGGACCCGGCCTCGTGGCGTGGTCCTACCCCTCCCGCTTTGCGGGCCCAGAACGGCATCGGCCTCCATCGACCCGCTGTCGACCCCCTGAACACGAACCTCCACGAACCATCGACGAGAGCAGCCCCCCTGGCAACCCACGGCTCTCCCCCCTGGAACCCAGGCGGACCCTGCTCGCCAACACTGCCGGTCTGGCGACCATGCCAGGCCACCATTTCCGGCCCGACTCCATCTTGGGCCCATCACGTCCCGAGCACGTGGCCGCAGCCATCCCTGGCCCCGACCCCAGCGAAGCCCCGACATCGAGGCACCAAGATCCTCCCAGGTGGTAGAGTGGCCACTTGGCGGATCCCGGAGGAGGGGAGTTTCGATGGGCCTCCAGCCGTCCCCGGACGCCTGGTATCGATCGCCCTCCAGCCTCCCTGTGCGCTGGCTCCACCCCACTGCTGGGTGTCTGGACACCTTCATCCCGGCCCCTCTGACCCCCCAGGCACGAGGGTCCGGACATCAAAGGACTCCAGTCCTATATCTGGGCCAGCCCTGGATTAGGACTTCAGTTGTATCTTGGAGTCGAAGCCCTGCTGACCTTGTCGCGGCTGATCCTGATCCGAACTCATGCACCTGGAACCTTCGAGGCCCTGCTGACGCTGTCGCGGCCTGACCAAACTGAACCACCTTCGAGGCCCTGCTGACGCTGTCACGGCCTGACCAAGCTGAACCACCTTCGAGGCCCTGCTGACGCTGTCGCGGCCTGACCAAGCTGAACCACCTTCGAGGCCCTGCTGACGCTGTCGCGGCCTGATCAAGCTGAACCACCTTCGAGGCCCTGCTGACGCCGTCGCGGCCTGACCGAGCGGAACCACCTTCGAGGCCCTGCTGACGCTGTCGCGGCCTGACCGAACTGAACCACCTTCGAGGCCCTGCTGACGCTGTCGCGGCCTGACCAAGCCGAACCACCTTCGAGGCCCTGCGGACGCTGTCGCGGCCCGACCCTTTGAACTATCCACGCACCCGTTGGTGCCAAGACTGTCCCGCTGCCCCCTTTTCCCGAAGCCAAGACTTTTACGGATCCCTCGATCCCTGTGTTATAATCCTATGAGAACGTGCCTTCATTCTTATATAAAGGTTCTTGAGAAATATCCCTTCGTGTGGTGTCCATCTGTGGTAGTGTGATTACTCAGCTGTTACGATTGTAGGAGAGGAGCCTCGCCAAGGAGGCCTCCCTACGGCGCTCGGCCTCTTCCATAGAGAGAGGTGGGTCTCGGGGCGGGCAGTCAGACATCTTCTGTCTCCCCTGGGATCGCCTTTCCAACATTGGTGGCCAGCGACGGGATCCGAGCCCGCGCAAATCGTACAGCAAGTAACTCGCCCACTACTAACAGAGACACACAGCAACCATGAGTACTAAGGAAGCCGGAACGACCACAGAATTCCAGAAGGAACTATTAGAGAAGCCCTGGGTATCGCTACCACCGGACTAAGCACAAAAGACGATTTTAAAGAAGCGCTGCAAACATGGGTGGAGACCGGAGCGACTCCACCCCAAGCTAACGATGACATTGTCCTCGAAGTACCCCGGAGTACAGTCATAGCCCCAGTGGAAGAAAGAACCGCCAACAGAGAACCGGGCCTCTCCCACGAAGACGCCCGGGAGCGAGAGAGAAGCCGGGTCCACGAACTAGAGCTCGCCCGACTCCGGCTGGATGGAGAACTTCAATTGGCAGAAAAGAAAATGGCCATTGAGCAACTACGATTAGAGGGAGATCTGGCAGAAAGGCGGAGGCAAAGGGAATTAGAAGAAAAAAAGCTCACGTACGAACACGAGCGTGGCCTCATAACTAGAAATCAAAGCCAAGATCGAAGAGGCTGGCGCCACGGTAACCCGGGACCCTCCACCTCCTGCCGACCCGAAGGTCCACATTCCCAAGGATATCGTCAAGGAATACTACAAGAATGACGATATCCAGCAATGGTTCAAGGCATACGAAGTTGCCATGACCGCGCACCGCATCCCGCGAAAATATTGGGGTGCCGGCTTATGGGGGAGATTTGTCAGCGAAGGAAGAGACACCCTGCTAGAGCTGGCCGAAGACGTGATGTCCTCCTATGACCACATGAAGGACGCCCTGCTCACCCGGTATGGCCTCACCCCCGAGATGTACCGACAGAGGTTCCGAGATTGTAAAAAGATCCCCGGTACCACGTGGGTGGAGTACGTAAACTTTTATAGCCGGGCCCTGGAAGGATGGATCAAGGGCAGCAAAGTGTCCACCTACGAGCAGCTGTTCGACCTCATCGTTTGGGAGCACCTCTCCAACAACTGCTTTGTCGAGCTCAGACAGCACCTCCTCGACAGCAAGCTAACCGAGCCCCGAAAACTCGCCGTCGAGGCTGATCGATGGGTGAGCACCCAGGTCCCCCGGACCCCAATAGGAGAAACGGGCCGGAACGGCCAGGGGCACCCCCGCCAGCGTGGCGGCGGAGGAGGCCAGAACAGGAGCCGAGACTTCCCGCCGGCCCCCGGACGGAGTCCACCTCGGGGTCCCCCCAGAATAACACTTCGCCATCCCTGACCAGAAGAGGGCCCCCTCCAGCACGGCCGGGGCCCCGCCCGAACATTACGTGCCACAGATGCCAGCGACCCGGTCACTATGCCAGTGACCCCCTCTGCCCCATGAACCAGCATCCCGGCACCACCAGGCCTCCGACCCGCCAGTTCGCTGCTGCAACCCTGGGGAAGGGGGAGAAAAAGACGAAGAGGTCTACCATGAAGATCAGACCGAGTGGGAGCCGGCCGCCATGGCCCTAGCCTGCCTGGGCGAAAGAGACATGGTCCCCCAGGCCCCGCTACCGAGCAACACTCAAAAATATCGTCAGTGGGTCCACATCAATGGTCGACGGACCGAAGCCCTCCCGAGACACGGGAGCCAGTGTGACGGCCGTCCTCTGCCACTTGGTGACCCCCGAACAGATCATACCAAACGTACGATGTCCCGTGAGGGCCGCCGACAATTCAGAGACTCTGTGTCAGATGGCCCGAATCCCCTTCGAGTGGGTGGGGGTGTCGGGAACCCTCAAGGTGACCGTCCGGGACGACGCCCCCGTGGACTGCCTCCTCGGAAACGACCTCGAGAGCTCTCCCTGGGCCCAAGTCGAGCGGAGAGAACATCTAGGAATGATGGGACTACCAGAGTGGGTCTGCGCTACGACCCGATCTATGACTGCCCGGGCCCCGGCGGCAACCGAGGCCACCCCGACTGAAGAGCCAGAGTGGCCTGCGCCACCACCACCCGCAGTCAATGAAGAATCCGACCCCGAGCCCGAGCCATCGGAGCACGACCGAGAAGGAAGCACCGAACTCGGCGACATACCCGAACTCGCCCAATGGCGCCAGGAGGGTGGTCCCACCCGAGAACAATTCCGGCAAGAACAGAAGACCTGCACCTCCCTCGAGGGGACCCGGCAGCAAGCCACAGCCCAAGCTGCAGGGGACACCTCAGGGTCCCACTAGGTCTACTGGGACCACGGCCTCCTATACAGTGAACAGAAAATTGCCGAGCTGGGGGCCAGCCGAGTGTTGGTGGTCCCCCTACGATTCAGAGACTTCCTCTTGAACCTGGCACACGATGTGCCCCTCGCCGGGCACCTGGGGCAGGACAAAACTTACAGCCGCCTGGTGACCCATTTCTACTGGCCAAAAATGCGCAACGATGTGCATAACCACTGCCGCACCTGCCCGACCTGCCAAGCCAGCGGAAAGAGCTGGGAGAAGGTGAAGGCCCCGCTCCAACCCTTTCCAGTGGTGACCACCCCCTTCGAGCGAGTGGGGATTGACATCGTGGGGCCCCTGGACCCCCGAACCTCGCAGGGGCATCGCTTCATCCTCGTCCTGGTGGACCATGCCACCCGCTATCCCGAAGCCATCCCCCTCCGAACCATAACTGCTCCCGTGGTGGGCCGAGCACTGATGGGGATCTTCTCCAGAATGGGGTTCCCCCGAGAAGTCGTGAGCGATCGGGGCACAAACTTTATATCAAAGTATATGCGGTCCCTGTGGCAACAGTGCGGGGTCACGTATAAGTTCACCACCCCGTATCACCCCCAAGGGAATGGACTTGTGGAGCGGTTTAACCGAACACTCAAGGGGATGATCCAGGGCATAGAAGAGCCCCTCCGCCGCAAATGGGACGTCCTGCTGCCCTGCCTCTTGTTCGCCTATCGGGAGGTACCACAGAAATCCCTGGGGTTCAGCCCCTTTGAACTCTTGTACGGGCACCCTGTCCGAGGTCCCCTCAGCCTGGTCAAAGAAGGCTGGGAAACTACAGTCCAAAATGCACCACCGGATGTCTACCGGTACCTCCTGACCCTCCGAAGCCAGACTCGGAAGTTCCGGGCCCTTGCCGAGGCCAACCTTGAGGCCAGTCAGGAGGACATGAAACGCTGGTCTGACCAGAACTCCTCATCCATCGAGTTCGAGCCGGGCCAGCAGGTCTGGGTCATGTCCCCGGTCGAACCTTGTGCCCTCCAGGACAAATGGTCGGGCCCCTTCAAAGTGATCGAGCGCAAGAGCCCCGTCACCTATCTCGTGGACATGGAGTCACCCCGAAACCCCCTCCGGGTTCTGCACGCCAACCGGCTCAAGCCTCATTTTGCCCGCACAGAACTGAGCCTGCTGCTAGCTACAGATGATGGGGCCGAAGACGACTCCGAACCCCTGCCCGACCTCTTAAGGTGCGCTGAGAAAGACGGCTCCGTCGAGGGAATCTCTATCTCCTCCGACCTGACCCCCGCACAGCACCGAGACTGCCAAGAGCTGTTGGGGCAATTTACGGACCTGTTCTCCCTCACCCCCGGGGTTACCCAGTGGTGTGTCCACGATGTCGACACCGGGGACAGCCAGCCAGTACGACACCGGGCCTACCGAGTTCCCGACCGAGTTCGGGCCTGCATCCAGACAGAGGTTACCAAAATGCTGGCCCTGGGGGTGGTCGAGCCCTCCGACAGTCCCTGGGCCAGTCCAGTTGTCCTGGTCCCCAAAGCCGCCGCACCTGGCACCCCTCCCGAACTCAGGTTTTGTGTCGACTACCGGGGACTGAATGCGGTTACCAGAACCGACGCACATCCCATCCCCCGGGCCGATGAACTAATCGACCGCCTGGGAGCCGCCAAGTACCTCAGTACCTTCGTACTGGCAGATCGGCCTCACCCCTGGCGCCCAGGAGCGATCGGCCTTCTGAACACCCGATGGCCACTTCCAATTCAAGGTGATGCCCTTCGGTATGAAAAACGCCCCCGCAACCTTCCAGAGACTGGTGAACAAAGTGCTGGCGGGGCTAGCAGAGTTCAGTGCCGCCTACCTAGACGACATTGCAGTGTACAGCCTCCACTGGGCCGAGCACCTGAAGCACCTCTGGGAGGTCCTGACGGCCCTCCGACGGGCCGGACTAACTGTGAAAGCCAGCAAATGCCAGATAGGTCAAGGGTCCGTCACCTACCTAGGACACCAAGTGGGGAGCGGCCACGTGGCTCCCCTCCGACCCAAGATTGACGCCATCGTGGCCTGGGAGCCCCCGGTCACCCAGACCGCCGTCCGAGCCTTCCTGGGGCTCACTGGATATTATCGGCGCTTCATAAAGAACTATTGGAGCATTGTGGGGCCCCTCACTGAGCTGACCTCGAAGAACCGGCCACAGAAAGTACAATGGACATCCGCGTGTCAGGTGGCCTTCGAGACTTTGAAATCAGCCATGTGTACCGCCCCTGTGCTCCAAGCCCCTGACTATAGCCGGGAGTTCGTAGTCCAGACCGACGCCTCGGAGCACAGCATCGGGCGGTCCTGTCTCAGCTTGACCCAGAGGGGATTGACCATCCGGTAGCCTTCATGAGCCGGCGGCTGCTGGCCAGAGAGTAGCGATGGAGCACCATTGAGAGAGAGGCCTTCGCCCTCAAGAAACTCAGGCCCTACCTCTTCGGCACCCACTTCCAGGTCCAGACTGACCACCGACCCCTGCGGTGGCTGAAGCAGATGCGTGGCGAAAACCCAAAGCTGCTGCGATGGTCCATCTCCCTCCAAGGGATGGGCTTCACTGTGGAGCATCGCCCTGGCAACGACCACACCAACGCTGATGGCCTGTCCCGCTTCTTCCGCCTCTACGAGGAGAATCCCCAGGAAGATGGGTGACTCTCCCCGCCTTCAGCTGGAGGGGACGTGTGTTGGACCCGGCCTCGTGGCGTGGTCCTACCCCTCCCGCATGGCGGGCCCAGGACAACATCGGCCTCCATCGACCCGCTGTCGACCCCCCTGAACACGAACCTCCACGAACCATCGACGAGAGCAGCCCCCCTGGCAACCCACGGCTCTCCCCCCTGGAACTCCGGCGGACCCTGCTCGCCAACACTGCCGGTCTGGCGACCATGCCAGGCCACCATTTCTGGCCCGACTCCATCTTGGGCCCATCACGTCCCGAGCATGTGGCCGCAGCCATCCCTGGCCCCGGCCCCAGCGAAGCCCCGACATCGAGGCACCAAGATCCTCCCAGGTGGTAGAGTGGCCACTTGGCGGAAACCGGAGGAGGGGAGTTTCGATGGGCCTCCAGTCGTCCCCGGACGCCTGGTATCGATCGCCCTCCAGCCTCCCTGGGCGCTGGCTCCACCCCCCTGCTGGGTGTCTGGACACCTTCATCCCGGCCCCTATGACCCCCAAGGCACGAGGGTCCGGACATCAAAGGACTGCAGTCCTATATCTGGGCCAGCCCTGGATTAGGATTTCAGTTGTATCTTGGAGTCAAAGCCCTGCTGACCTTGTCGCGGCTGATCCTGATCCGAACTCATGCACCTGGAACCTTCGAGGCCCTGCTGACGCTGTCGCGGCCTGACCTAGCTGAACCACCTTCAAGGCCCTGCTGAGGCTGTCGCGGCCTGACCGAACTGAACCACCTTCGAGGCCCTGCTGACGCTGTCGCGGCCTGACCGAACTGAACCACCTTCGAGGCCCTACTGACGCTGTCGCGGCCTGACCAAGCTGAACCACCTTCGAGGCCCTGCTGACGCTGTCGCGGCCTGACCAAGCTGAACCACCTTCGAGGCCCTGCTGACGCTGTCGCGGCCTGACCAAGCCGAACCACCTTCGAGGCCCTGCGGACGCTGTCGCGGCCGACCCTTTGAACTATCCACGTACCCGTTGGTGCCAAGACTGTCCCGCTACCCCCTTTTCCCGAAGCCAAGACTTTTACGGATCCCTCGATCCCTGTGTTATAATCCTACGAGAACGTGCCTTCATTCTTATATAAAGGTTCTTGAGAAATATCCCTTCGTGTGGTGTCCATCTGTGGTAGTGTGATTACTCAGCTGTTACGATTGTAGGAGAGGAGCCTCGCCAAGGAGGCCTCCCTACGGCGCTCGGCCTCTTCCATAGAGCGAGGTGGGTCTTGGGGCGGGCAGTCAGACATCTTCTGTCTCCCCTGGGATCGCCTTTCCAACAAGGTGTTACTAGTGAGGTCCTAGTTCCCTGCGTGACATTTTCCTAAGGTGGTTAGGGTTGCGTAGGTGGTACTTACCGGTTACCAGTAGTTACTGGTTGTGTGCTAAAGTGATTTATACTCTATGTTCTAATTGATAAATCTAACAAGTATTTCTAGTTCTAAAAGTGATGATTCCTGACAGTGATCCAGGTGGCCCTGTCTTGTACATATCCCCTGTAAATTCTGCCCGTGCCTGTTGGCACATTGTAAAGTGTGTGTTTTATCTAATGTGTTTTGGTGTAATACAAAGGCTATTTTTATACATAACCTTGTGTGGAGTTTCCTTTGTGGTGGGCTTTTGGGTGTTGTTGCTGGGGGTGCATGCACAAACACTTAACTCACATTGCCTCCGAGTTTAGCCTTACTGCTCGTGCTACGTTACCAAGGGGGTGAGCAGGGGTTATCTTGGCGTGTAACTCCCTTACCCTGACGTGGAAGTGGTGGTCTCTGACTGACTTTGGCACAAGCCCTGGCCAGCCAAGGATCGCATTTCTAACAGCCCCACACACAGAGCCCCACACACAGAGCCCCCCACACACACAGAGCCCCCTACACACAGAGCCCCCTACACACAGAGCCCCCCACACACAGAGCCCCCCACACACAGAGCCCCCCACACACACACAGAGCCCCCCCACACACACACAGAGCCCCCCCCACACACACACACAGAGCCCCCCCCACACACACACACAGAGCCCCCCCCACACACACACACAGACCCCCCCACACACACACACAGACCCCCCCACACACACACACAGACCCCCCCCACACACACACAGACCCCCCCACACACACAGAGCCCCACACAGAGCCCCACATACACGCAGAGCCCCCCAGACACACAGAGCCCCCCACACACAGAGCCCCCCCACACACAGAGCCCCCACACACACAGAGCCCCCACACACACAGAGCCCCCCACACACAGAGCCCCCCACACACAGAGCCCCCCACACACAGAGCCCCACACACACAGAGCCCCACACACACAGAGCCCCACACACACAGAGCCCCACACACACAGAGCCCCACACACACACACACAGAACCACCCCCCACACACAAACAGAGCCCCCCCCACACACACACAGAGCCCCCCACACACACACAGAGCCCCCCAGACACACACAGAGCCCCCCCACACACACACAGAGCCCCCCCCACACACACAGAGCCCCCCTCACACACACAGAGCCCCCCTCACACACACAGAGCCCCCCTCACACACACAGAGCCCCCCTCACACACACACAGAGCCCCCCTCACACACACACACATAGCCCCCCCCCCCACACACACACAGAGCCCCCCCCACACACACACACAGAGCCCCCCCCACACACACACACACACAGCCCCCCACACACACACACACACACAGCCCCCCCCACACACACACACACACACAGCCCCCCCCACACACACACACACAGAGAGCCCCACACACACACAGAGCCCCACACACACACAGAGCCCCACACACACACAGAGCCCCCCACACACACACACAGAGCCCCCCCCCACACACACAGAGCCCCACACACACACACAGAGCCCCACACACACACACAGCCCCCCACACACACAGAGCCCCCCACACACAGAGCCCCACACACACAGAGCCCCACACACACAGAGCCCCACACACACAGAGCCCCACACACACAGAGCCCCACACACACAGAGCCCCACACACACACAGAGCCCCACACACACACAGAGCCCCACACACACACAGAGCCCCACACACACACAGAGCCCCACACACACAGAGCCTCACACACACAGAACCCCACACACACAGAACCCCACACACACAGAACCCCACACACACACACAGAGCCCCACACACACAGAGCCCCACACACACAGAGCCCCACACACACAGAGCCCCACACACACAGAGCCCCACACACACAGAGCCCCACACACACAGAGCCCCACACACACACACAGAGCCCCACACACAGAGCCCCACACACAGAGCCCCACACACAGAGCCCCACACACAGAGCCCCACACACACACACAGAGAGCCCCACACACACACACAGAGCCCCCCACACACACACAGAGCCCCCCACACACACAGAGCCCCCCACACACACACAGAGCCCCCCACACACACAGAGCCCCCCCACACACACACAGAGCCCCCCCCACACACACACAAAGAGCCCCCCCACACACACACAGAGCCCCCCACACACACAGAGCCACACAGAGCCCCCCCCACACACACACACAGAGTCCCACACACACACAGAGCCCCCCCCCACACACACAGAGCCCCCCCCACACACACACAGAGCCCCACACACACACAGAGCCCCACACACACACAGAGCCCCACATACACACAGAGAGCCACACACACAGAGCCCCCCACACACACACAGAGCCCCCCACACACACACAGAGCCCCCCCCCACACACACAGAGCCCCACACACACACACAGAGCCCCACACACACACACAGAGCCCCACACACACAGAGCCCCACACACACACAGAGCCCCCCCCCCCCCCACACACACACACACACACACACACACACACAGTGAACAGAGGCCAGAAAGAAACAGATCACAACGAGGGAACAGAGGCAATTGAGCACAAGCAGGGAACAAAGGGCTGAAAAACGAGAGGGAACAGGGGGCAGAAAAACGAGAGGGAACAGAGGGCAGAAAAACGAGAGGGAAGAAAAACGAGAGGGGAACAGAGGGCAGAAAAACGAGAGGGGAACAGAGGGCAGAAAAACGAGAGGGAACAGAGGGCAGAAAAATGAGAGGGAAGAAAAACGAGAGGGGAACAGAGGGAAGAAAAACGAGAGGGGAACAGAGGGCAGAAAAACGAGAGGGGAACAGAGGGCAGAAAAACAAGAGGGAACAGAGGCTAGAAAAATGAGAGGGAAGAAAAACGAGAGGGGAACAGAGGGCAGAAAAACGAGAGGGGAGCAGAGGGCAGAAAAACAAGAGGGAACAGAGGGAACAGAGGGCAGAAAAAAACGAGAGGGAACAGAGGGCAGAAAAAACGAGAGGGAACAGAGGGCAGAAAAAAACGAGAGGGAACAGAGGGCAGGAAAAAGAAACGAGACCTCCCCAGTAACATGGCGGCTGGCCTGAGAAGCGGAGGAGGGCGGGAGATGGCCTGCCACGGAGCGGGAGGGAGCCAGTGGGACAACCATCTAGCACAGAAGCGCCTCAACCCCCCAGTTCATCTCACCGCACTGGACTCGCCAACTACTGTACTGTTAACAGTAGCAGGTAGACATCATGCCTGCTATCTACCCGGGGCACTCTTCAGAAGGAAGCACGCCTTTCTAACCAGGAGGAGCTGCTTTTCACCTGGACAGTTAAAAACACCGGCATCGGAAGATATCATGCATGTGGCGACAGTTGGAGCAAATACAACTACTTCAGGTTTTTTTTAAAGGGCTTGAACAATTGCATTAAAATGGCAGTATCCCTCTTAAATATGTTTGGGGTGGTATCGGCCGATTCCACCCAAGTCATGTTCACTTTCAAAGGAAGAGGATCTGCTGCTTGAATTTAACAAGGGGAAGAGGTATACTCCTGAAAGCAACAACCCCAAGAACGCGAAGACCCACAAAAAAAAAAAAATCACAGACATCATTTATCATCAGATGTTACCAAACGTATCGCCCAAACAGATCTGAGCCTCCGCCATGCCCGGGTACTTGGCTAGTTCCCGGCGACAGTCTGCTCCAGCGCCTCTCTCCCCTCCTTGCCTCGCACACCCCCAGATGGCTTCCGAGCCTCGGCGCAATTTTCCCAGCAGCGATTTAGTATTAGGAACGTCTAACTCCAGAAGCATGCACACAGCGGCGCATCGCTGGCCACAGCACCCAGCTGACTGAGGGCTTACCAACCTTTTCTGAATCGGTAGAGGATTCTGCCCCGAAGTTCTACTGAGCAGGCGCTCAGTATTGCTCGGCTCGTAAACATTTGACAAACAACTAGCATGCTCACTGAACAAAATGAACATGCGAGCATTGGCAGTCATGCCTTGGAAAATGAGAGCTTTATGTGGGGGGTGGGGGGTGCTGGGGGTCAGTCCTCCTTCCTGTACTTGAACACGACCACGTTTCTCCGAGGCGAGGCAGAAATGCCTCGGAGAAACCAGCGTCATTTTTTGATTCGGGCGTGGTTTTCTTTCTCTCCTCTTCCCATTGGCTGGAAGGTAAAATTCCAGCCAATGAGAAGAGGAGAGAAAGTAAAAAAACACCCCCCCGAATCCCGTCTTCAACGGAGTGACTCCCCTCTCCTCCAATGGCTGGCCTCCGTTTAGGAAGCCAGACAATGGAGAAGAGGGGCGGGTTCAAGACCCCATACTGTAGACAAAGTCTCGCAGCGAGACTGCGCAAGCGCAGCCTTCGAGTCCGAGACCTAAAAAAGGAAGTTTGTCAAGGGCATTTCCTGTAAGCAGTCAAAGCTGCCAGGTGAACTTTAATTGAAGGAAACTGGAGGCCAGAATGTGCTAAGTGAAGCTAATCAGGAAGGATAACATCTTCCTGGCACGAAGTCGGATCTGCATTCTTAGAAGAGCACCATATGCAGAATCTCTTCCACTTGTACGCATAGGAAGTGCACGTAGGATGCTTTGCCTCTTTCAGTATCTCCATGCAGTCCTGAGGCAATTTCAAATGTCCATACTGCACTAGCTCAGGAGCCATGACGCCAAATTCAAAGATGAAAGGTTGGGATGCAGCATCTGGCCGCTGAACCTTGTGAAAAGGTCCGGCCGACATGGAAGTCTGAGATGTGGCAGGAGAGACTGGTGGAGAAGGTCCGCGAACCACTACTGACTAGGCCATTCCGGATCAAGAAGGATCATCTTCACCAGTGATTGAGAGCTTGATTAGGACTGCCGGGATCAGGGGTATCGGAGGAAAGGCGTAGAGAAATCTGCCTGACCAGGTTGGTAAAACTGAAGCGAAGCTTAGGCATTCGTATTTTTTCTGTAGTTGCGAAGAAATCGACCTCGGGAGTACCCCATCTTTGGAAGATATTTTGCACTACGTCATCGTTTAAGACCCACTCGTGATTTTCTTGGATGAGTCTGCTAAGGGCGTCGGCCTAAGCATTTTGGACACCGGGGAGGTGAGCTGCTGTTATGGTCAGATTTCTGGCCAGTAGCCATAGCCAGATGGTCTGGGCTTCCAGAGATAATGGTCGGGATCAAGCCCCCCCTGCTTGTTGACGTAGAACATTGTTGTCGTATTGTTTGTCTGAACAATGTAATAATAATATATTATCCACATTTGTAAAGCGCACCACCACCCTTAAGGGTCTCTAGGCGCTGGGGGCCGTCGGGAAGATTAAGCAAGCTATTGCCCAGAGTCACATGGTGCTGGGCTAATCTGCCGCCGGTGCCGGGGATCTTACCGTGATCCCCAGACTCCGGAGTCAGTTGCCCTAGCTGCGGCGCCACACGTCTGAACAAGCAGAGAGCTGGTCTGAAACAATGGCTGAAAAGCTTTCAGTGCCAGATGGACCGCCCGTAGCTCCAGTAGGTTCATGGGGTATGTGGCTTCCTTGAGCGACCCCCGGAGAAGATTGCTTGGAGAACACCATCACTTGATTGACTGAAAGGGCATGTGGCGATAGCTGAATCCTGTCCTCCCAACCCCCTCGCCTCTGGTCCCACTGATCCTCCAGACATTCTTGCAAAGGCCTCATGTGGAGGTCTACATTTGGAGTGAGGAAGATACAGGATGCTATCGAGCCCAGGAGAGAGGAGACCTTCCTCACAGTAGGGAAAGACATGGTCATGAGAGCCAGAGCCTTCTGAAGGATCGATAAGCATCTCTCCTCCGAAGGACAGACGTTTGCCGTGCGTATATCGATGGTAGCTCCCAGATAATGCAGGTGCTGGACAGGTGTCGAAAACGACTACGAGAGGTTGATGTGGAGACCCAAACGAAAGATAAGATCTGCAGTCCAGTTGAAATGAAGTTGAGCCCCCTGACACGGGGATGCCTTGATCAGCCAGTCATCTAGGTACGGATAGACGAACACCTTGTGCTTTCTCAGATGAGCCGCAACTACTGCCATGATGTCAAGAAGGTTCTGGGCGCTGACTTCAGGCCGAAGGGAAGAACACAGTATTGATAGTGGTTGTTGCCTACTGTGAACTTCTGGCACTTGCGATGCTTCTTCGCTATGGGGACAGGGAAGTAAGCGTCCTGCACATCTATTGTGCAGAGCCAATCTCCTTGATGTAACTGGGGGTAAATTTGATGTAACGCCAACATGCAGAACTTTTCCTTACTTATTTGTGTGACGCAAGTAGAGTATGGGTCTGAACTAATTTTTGTCCTTCTTGCGGACTAGAAAGAATGTTGAATACATTCCGGTGCTCCTTTGTTGGAGAGGAACAGGTTCTATCGTCTGCATCTGTAAGAGTGTCGGCCTCCACCTATAACTCGAGTAGTTGGTAGCGTGAGTGTGTTGGAGGGACTGTAGGAGGAGGGCTCGTGAAACGTAGAGTATGAATTGCGAATACCCAGCACCCAACTGTCCCAAGTTATTTTTTGCCACTGCCAGAAATATGTTAATGCTTCCTACCCCACCGGAGGTGGTAACAGAAGAGGGGTAAGTAAGGGTTCAGGGATTAGGACCAGCAGACGCCTTGTTCCCTTGTGTAGGCTGCTGGTGATTCCATCCAAGATGGATGTCTCTGGTACGGCTGAAAGGATCTCTGGAATTGCTGTTGATTGGATTGCCTGCCCTGAGATCGCTGGAACCTCTTGGAGGAATACTGCCATTGGAACGGGCGGAACTGTTTGTGTTGCTTCATTGTCTGTTCAGGCCTACTGCTTTTAATGTCTCCATATCTGCCTTCAAGCGGGCCGTCTCATCAGCATGAGAGCCAAAAAGCGTTGTGCCAGAGAATGGCAGATTTGTAATACGCTGATGTGCTTCAGAGAGGTGAGGCCAAGCCATGAATGCCGGAGAGCCACTCTGTGAGAGTAACCGTGTGCGGACAGAAGGGACGCATATGCCGCACCACTAACGATTTGGTTGGACACCACTAGTCCTTCATTTAACACCTCTTGAAAGTTCTCTCATTTATCCCTGGGCAGAAGGTCTGAAGTGTTGAATTGACTCCCACAGGGAACAATCATATCTGCCCAACAGGGCCGTCGCGCTTGCTGCCTTCATTGAAGTAGCTGCAGTGTTTCAGACCTTTCTCGACACCGAATCTAGTTGGACTCTTTATCCGGAGGCAACATTGACGTGGGAGCCGTAGCATTCAGTTTCTTAGCTGCCACCACTATGACGGAGTCGGGGGTAAGGTCCATTCAAAGAAATGCTGGATCTTACCACGAAGGGCGATTTTTCAGTATCCGTGAAGGACCCGATTTGATTGATTAAGGGGTTAAAAACAGTTCCATCACCGGTTCCAGCAAACCTGGCACCAGAGGAAGTAAGGGACAAGAGGCTTGTCTCTGTTGGAGAGTCTCGAATATGACGGAGGTAGATGAAACAGGGGTGGACAGAGGAATACTGAGCTTGGAAGCCCCTCTCACAAGAATCTCTTGAAAGGTGGTTATGTCATCTACCGGAAACACTCGTTCAAGGGGAGAGTCTGAAAGGGTCAGAGGAGGCGACACCGGCACTGGAGGAGGCGGCAGTGGAGGCGGAAGAATGGAGGGCTGTCCCACAGGCTCAGGAGGATCTTGCTGTGGTGGTGTCCTTTTCGGGGAATAAGTACGAGAGTACTCGGAGTCTGAAGTGTACACCACTCTCCTGCGTTTGAACCTGCTTCGGAGATTAACGAGCCCTGGAACGATCACTAGATCTTCCCCTCAACGACGAGCAACTGCTAGACGTCTACCTTCGACGTCATCTGGACTTTGGACTTAGATACACTCCATGTAGAGTGAGTCCGTGAACTGTGTCGAGGCGTAGAACGCCGATGGCTACGTCAAGAGTCAACGTGACCTCTACCCGTGGCGTTGACGTCGACAGTCGGTCCCTCTTTGCCGTTGAATGACGGTCCCGCCTCGACGTCGAACGATGAAGACTCTTCGTCGTCAAATGACAATGGTGGGTTGACGTTGATTGGCGGACATGCACCGACGCCGACCGCGTGGACAAAGTCTTTGACGGTGATCTGAGCCGACACCTTACCATACTTCCCCTCGACGTGGATCGTCAACGGCGCTTTGACCCAGAGCCCGGAGTCACTGGCGAACATACCGCTGTCACGCCTGCTCGACGTCGCAGTCTTAGACATCAACCGGGATAGTTTCCCTGCTCTACTACGCTTGGGGAGCCCCCCCAGAAGCAGAAGAAATGGACTTGGTAGAGGACTGACCCTCTCCTAGCCCAGAGGTCCCACCTGCTGCTGCTCTGTTTTCTTCGCTCCTCCAGCCCTTGGAGCCTGGTCTTTTCTCTGTCCCTTAGAGTGCAGCTGGAAAAGGTTTTGCAAGTAGAACAGTTCTCAGGATCATGAGAGGCAGGCAGATACAGAATACACTCTGTGGGTGTCAGATTTGGTTTTCTTCCTTCCACAGTCAGGGCACTTATCAAAGAGGGAAGGCATTCTGACTAGGAAACTGTGGAAATTCTGACTGAAATTAACAGGAAGAGGAAGAGGCAGACCAAAGACGTCTAGTGAAGTTGAAAAATTAATTCTGAAGAAAAATGTAATGAAAAAAAAACCAAATAAAGTAGAGCTCAATGCTCCAGGGTTCTGCTAACGGGTGCTGTAAAAACAACTGAAGTAACGGTCACTGGCTATGCATCATGGGATACTGGTGGTCTCTGGAGACCCTTAAAGGCACAGTATCTATTTCAGACATAATGTCAGCCTATGGGGATCCTCTGTCCTACCTTTTCATCTATAAGAAAAAAGGAGTTTTGTGAAGGGGAGTTTACTGTGTATATTAAACTCCATAAATAAATAAAAATTAAATACTGGCTACCTTTGAGTTCAAGATGAAGTATTGGCCAGTGTAGCCTAGTTAATTAGGCTGCATTATTGTATTTCTATCTCATAAGTGTCTACACAGGCCTTCCCGAAGAAAGGCGAAAGATGACAACTTAAGAGGATATACATAATGAAGTGCTCCGGGGTCCCCGCATGTGAGCAGGACTATTTACAACTTCTGACTATACACGGAAATCCCCTACAAGAGAACGTTTACTTGCATGTAATTCCAATTCTTCAGCATTTGTATCTTTACTCACACTCTAATCCCACTCAGGCTGAGACTCTTCATCAGTGTTTATATGCATTCAAACAACATTAAACATCCATATAGTACTAAACCTATCCACTTCATTATTGAACTAAAGATGAAAAAGATTAAAGTAACTAATCGCAATGTTTACTTTGGGTTTGAAGCAGCCCCTCATTCAAGATAATCAAAAAAGTGAACACTTAGCATTTGGGAGACGCATGCTAAGAGGTTGCACCAACCCAAAAAAACAAAACCACAATACACTGATGCCAATGAAGTGCTATAGAAAGGATAATTGATCCAGGATTATGCTGTACTTCAAACGTAACTCTTCTCCACCACTGGTTGAAGAAGCACCAGAAAGATTCTCCAAAGTGAATGCTGTCACTTATTAAAAAGACTAGTTCACAGCAACTGTGGCACGGGTTGATGGTGGTTGTCTTTTCAAAAGACTTTTACAAAATAAGAGGAAAAGCAGAGTATAATCTTTCCTTTTTCATCGACCTAGTATTCAAACATCTATACTACGATACACGCTTAAATATTACACACCTCTTAAAGAGAGCTTTTTAAACAAGTACCAACACAGCATGTATAGGTACTGATGACTGGGCAATCCAAAAGGGAAAAATAAACTGAACAGGTGTTACCACTCTCGAAATATCTTCCATGGATAAGTAATTTAGTTTAAAGTTGCTTTCAAAATCCTGTAAACAAATTGTTCTCTGCTCGGGTCAATAATCAGAAATACATCTGGCTCCAACATTCAAGTTCACTACCTCGTTTCCTGAACTCCAATGAGTGTAGTATCTACATGTACATACAATAAAAAAAGAAATCCCATCCTCCGAATAATACCTCCATGCAGGGACGTAGGCGGACAGCAGACCACTATTCCATTCCAAATCAGCACAACACATTTGTAAGCACACCCACCCTCAGGATTTAGCTCATTGATATCACTCCTTGTGTTTATTTAAAGGACTGAGAAACAGGTTACTCTGCAAAGAAGCATCTACATAGAAGACATAGAAGGGGCTTTTGCAAACACTCTGTAACAATACACCATAACTATGGAGGGAGCAGAGACTCACCCTGAAATGAAATGAAGATTGACAATATCTTGGTTGGATCTACTCTTGGATATTCAGATGCTGTTCAGAGCTCAGTGACAGGAATTCACCTGTGCTACCACTAGAAAACCTAGCGCCAACCCTCTGGAGGCCTGGCTGGATGGCTCATGAGGAGCAGGGTCAAGGCTGACCGACATTTGGCTTGGTCCAAACTGAGGGGGCATTGAGGGCGAAAAACTATGGATTGGGATGCGGCCCAGGCGATTAATTCCAGCATCCCATCCAGCACCTTGTTGGGGTGAATCCAAGAGGCAACCTATTTTTTATTACTCCGGTATAACTATAGATACATTTCTGAAGAGATTACCAGAGAAGTACATCAAGTCAAATCCACTGTAAATTATCAAATTCTGTTTGTACTGATTTTTGGGCTCATACCAAGACTTTGCTATATCACCTGCAAATGACAAAAGCACTCAGAAGTTTGTCTGAGTTCAACACTATCCCGCACACTCAAACCTCAGTGGAAGGGGGCTGATATTTCTATTCTTAGACCGAGTTTCCTTACAGGGCTCGGGAAGTCTACCGGGTGCATCTCTCAAAATACTAGGGGCCTCATTTATGAGGGCTTGCGTCAGTTTTGCGCTTCCGATGCGTCACTTTTTGTGACGCATTGGCGGCGTAAAACATGCCTCCTGTTGCGCACTATTTACAAAGTGACGCATCTAAGCAGATGCGTCACTTTGTAAACCCCTGCGCTACATTATACCTGCGTCAAGTATAATGTATGCAGAGGGGCGTTCCCCAGCAAAAAGCCTCGTAATAGTGACGCAGTGAAATCTATGAGATTTCACTGCATCACTTCTAGGACGCTGTTGCGTCAAAATCTTGCGCCTGCCTCACAGCAGGCGTAATACTGACGCAGGCCCTTTCACATGGGGCTTGCCCCATGTGAAAGGACACATTGCTGGAGTTGCGTCACTTTTGTGACACACCCCAGCAATGCGTGACTTTTGCGCTTACAGATACGTCAGAAATACTGACGTATCTGTAACTCCTTGCGACATGATGCGTCATATTATAAGTATGACGCATCAATCATGTCGGAAGGAGTGCGCACTGAGAAGTGATGCATCGCTACTTTTGCGCAGAGATGCGTCATTTCTCATAAATGAGGTCCATGGATTCTTAGAAGACTGCACTGTTGGAAATGCTGAAATATAAAGAGAGAAGCACAGTCTACCTCCAGGTGCGGGAGCTCAGAAGACTGAGGGTCCACGCTGATGACTGGTTTCTTCTTGAGCTGCCGGGCCTGGTTTGCAGAGTGCAACGTGCTTAACGTGTCCTCCATGTTGAAGGCAGCAGGGCTGACACACGCGATCATCAAAGTGTGGCTGTTCCCACCCAGGGAGTCTGAAAAAGAGACCAATGTTAGATCCAATGAATCAAGAAACCATTCCTTGCACCGATTTTACCACAAACAATGCAACAGCTGTTCACTGAAGTCAAAAGAGTGCGCGCGCCCATCAATGCAAATAATTCCTGTATTACGGTTCTTTTAAAAATCAGCACTTAGTCAGCATTTAGAACTTAATTGAATGACAACCACAGCTTAACAATCCATTGTTAAATTTGTTTTAATTGTCTTTATTAGTTTTCAAACAGATCAATACAGCAAAGACCGATGTGCAGTGTGAAGCATATCACATAGGACATTTTACCCATTAGTAAGCAAGGCAAGATGGCTGCCGACAGTGTGTGCTGAGCAGTCGCTCTCAGACCTCTCGCCGAGGCCTCCTTCATGGCAGCTTGAAAGGTAGCTGTACTAGGTGTAGCCCCTGCGAATTATATACAAATGGTGCTGCTGGATGGATGGCGGGCGGCGAAGAGAGATAGATACCTGCTACAGAAGAGCCTGCTGCATTTTGGAGGCATTAAAGCGGCAGTGAAGGCAGCTGGCTATAAGGTTCTGCTACACTGCGCCAGGGTCGTTTTGAGGCTCTACTATCTGCCCGTGAAAGGTTTATTTTAAAAACAGCAGCAGCAGCAGTGCCGGTTAAGGAAAAACATGCCACCGCGCCCGACACGGCCTGAGAAAGAGATGGAGGCGGGGAAGGCAACCCCGGACCAAACGGCAGGAAAATGCCCAAATGCTGTCAGTAAACGAGACCCCCCACTGAGTGTTAAGGCAGGCATCACACGGAAACCAGCAGCGCCGAGCTTACCAAAGGCGAAAAAGGTAGAGAAACTGGAGAAAATGGGGAAGTCGGACACGAGAGGAAAAGCGGGCAAACCAGCTCAGAAAGCAGCGCTTGGAGGCTCTGAAGCGCTGCTGATGCCCCCATCAATGGCAGTGAGCGGAAACCTGAAGTTAACTGTAGATCAGATCCCAGGGGCACCTAAAGGCACAGTGCTTCGCCAGAGGTGCTCTCACCGAGGGTCGATGTCTTGGAGCAGGGACAGCTGTCAGTGCCTGTAGTGTAGTGGCCACTCACTACAGCTTTGGTGGTTGCCGAGCAACAGGCAGCCAAGGAGTTTGACGCTTCCGGGCTTGCTGGTAGCAAGCAGAAAGAGCTGGCTTTGGTTTTTGGAGGTACTCCGGAGCCTCCTGAGTCAGCACTCCCAGGCAGCTTGGGCGATGGAACGGCTGATCCAAGGGAGGCAGGGAGATGCGACAGCTCAAGCAGGGAGAATGAACTGCCCAGTGCAGACACCGGCACCGTGGACATGCTAGAGGCCCTATTGCAAGTGGAGGCCGAGATGAAGTCTGGGAGCACCCCACACAAGGAAAAATCATGGACAAGCACGGCCACTGCAGCAAATGCAGGTAGGGTGGAAGGGACAGAAGGAGGCTCTATGGAGGGAGAATGTTTCTATTCTGTTGAGGAAAATTCAGATGAAGACATAGATTCATCTTCCGAAAACGAGACTGCAAGCGAGACTGAGGCTGAAGAGGAGGATGAGGGGGGGTCAACCTCTACTTCTAACAACCTGGGGAAAGAGAGCACACAAAAAAAAAAGAGGCGGTTTAAAGCAAGGGCAAAGTCTCCTGGCTCAATATCTAGGGCGGGGGAGAGGCTGGTATGGGACTATTCTGCTACCTCCGTGACTTATGATGAGAATACTGCCCTACAGCTACAGGGCCCGCTGGAGATGATCTCCAATACATTGAAACAAATGCAGGGGGAGGCTAGGGCAGAAAGTCGGAGGGCAAAACTCGCCACAAAAAAAATTCACAATACTTTGAAAAAGGTGAATAAGATGTATGATGGAATGATTACCAGAGTGACTGAAGTGGAGGAAAGGACTGGAAGGCTGGAGGATGAGATGGGGGCCTGGCACGAGTTTAAGAGCAGCCAGGAGAAGAGGGCTGAGGATATGCTCTGGAAACTGGAGGAGGTAGAGAACCGCCAAAGGAGGAACAACATCCGCCTTTTGGGAGTGGAGGAGGGGGCCGAAGGGCAGAATATCATGCACTTTGTGATAAAGCTACTACAGGGGGCCTTCCCAGAATCAGATTGGCAGTGGGAGAAGGAGATCCAACGAGCACACAGGTTCCCATTTACATTAAAGAAAGGTCGCATGAAGGCCGGAGGGCAGGGAGAGAGAGCCCCTCTCCCCAGGGCAATCCTGATTTATGTCGGCAATTACCTCCTGAGAGAAGAAATTATCGAGAAAGCAAGACCAGATAAAATGCGGACCTTTGAAGAGATCTCCTTTTTCGCCAGACCAGACTTTTGTCACGTTACCGTGGAAAGACGTTGGAGATTGAGGCAGCTTATCAAGCCGTTTCAGACTTTAGGAGCTGAGGCTTATTTGCTTTTTCCAGCTAGACTGAAAGTAATTGTAAGAGGGAAGACAATGATGTTTTGGTCAGAAATAAAAGCCCAGGAATTTCTGGACTATTTGAAAGCACAGAAGGGAGGATAAATATGGAACTCTGATGGAACTCTGAAATTATAAGTATTCAAGGGCCGGATATGAATTTGGACTAAAGTATAAACTGCATTAAGAAAAGATTCAGGCAGGATTTGTATACAGGATTGGATCTCGTTTTTTTTTTTTTTCTCGGGTTGGTGGGTAGGGAGCACATGGAATGTAGCAGGGGAAGCAAAAAAAAAAAACGGATTAGGGAAGGAGCAAGGCGGGAGGTTGCGACTTACACACACTAAAGTAGCCACACATTGGTCTGGTGACCTATTTGCCCTTAGAGGGGGTAGGGGGAGGGGAAAGTTGGGGGAATGGGTGGGCAGGGAGGGGATAGGGAGCGCGGGGGGGTGGGGGGGGGAGAAATGGAGGAAAGTAGTGAGCATAACAGGATGATTCCGCACAAAAATAGACACAGCAAAACAATAAGGATGCAGGTGACACACTATATGCCCAAGAAGGGTGTGTACAAACAATTGCTATTCGTAATACGCGACAGGAGTACAATTATAGACGTAAGCCTAGGCGCAAGAGGATCTAAAAGGGGACTAGGAAGGTGGTTAGGAAATAAGAAAAGGGGTAATGAGCTGTAGAATTGCGAGCATTAATGTGTGCGGCTTAAACGAATCCAACAAGAGGAATAAAGTGGCAGCACTGCTGGGTACGCTGCACCTGGACCTAGTATGTCTACAAGAGACCCACGTGGAGGCTGCTCAAGGATACCTCCTAGGGCAACTAGGATTTGCTGTTTTAGCTAATTCAAAACAAGGGGCAAGGAATAGAGGGGTGGCGATCCTAGGGAAAAGTAGGGACGTCGTAGTAAATAAAAAACACGAGGATGAGTGGGGGCGATGGGTTATGTTGGATCTGACATTCAGGGGGGGTAAATTTACCCTGGTAACAGTGTATGGGTCCACACAAGACGACCCCGAGATATTTCAGTATATGGATACAGAGTTGGCGAATTGGCCTGAGCCGATAGTACTCTGTGGGGACCTGAACATACATGACTTTAGGAATCCCTCGCTACAGTCAGGGATCCCATATGCAGGGAGGAAAAAAAGAACTTATAGGGTACTATCTGATTTGGTTAATAATAACTCCTTATTCGATCCATGGCTAGAACTATATCCAGCCGTTGATGGCAGCACATTCTACTCTGCCCCACACAGCGTGATGGTTAGGCTGGACTATTTCTTAATCTCTGGGTCCTTCATAAATAAGATAGCGATAGAAAAACATCCCCGCCTTATTTCAGATCACAGCCCGTTGGTATTAACTATCAAAATGGGTCAAGATAGGAGAGAAATTAGAGAGTGGACATTTGAAAGGGCTCTATTGCAGGAGGAGGGATATAAAGAGCGTATGAGACCCTGGATTAGAAATTACTGGGACATTAATAGAGGCACAGCTAGTCTGGGGATTGTTTGGGACGCTTTTAAGGCAAGGATAAGAGGGGAGACGTTGAGCTATGTACTAGCCACAAGGGTAAAGGAAAACAGTATTATGTTGGATTTGAACAGGAAACTGTTGGAGGCAGAGAGGGGACTGGGAGAAGCGATTCAACAACGGCAGTCACTCGAGCCATGTCTATTGAAAATCGTGTCACTCAAGACAGATGCTACTGAATACTTAGCAAGGAAGGTGGTAGGGAAATACCTAGCGAAAAAAGAGGGGATTTATGAGTTCAGCGAAAAAGTTGGGCATTTGTTGGCGGCCCGTACTAGACAGCGAGCGGCTGCAGCAGATATTTTGGAGATGACAGATCAGCATGGAAATAGAATAACAGGGGCTGAAGGGGTCCGTGAAACCTTCAGACAGTTCTATGCATCCCTATATAAAGAAGATACGGAGGGAGATCTTCATGAAGCAGAAAGATACCTGAGGGGGGTGGGTACAGTAGGTATCTCCACAGAAAATAAGGAAGACCTGGAGGAACCATTCAATAGAGAGGAGTTTATTGAGGCACTTAAACATCTTCCATCTGGTAAAGCCGCAGGCCCTGACCAACTGCCTGTAGAATTCTACAAAGTATTTATTGATGAGGTGGGGATGGATATGTTTGAAGTTTTGAGTAGGGCGCAACTAGGGGAGGAAGTTCCTGACTCATGGGGGGGGCGGATGTAGTGGTGATTCTGAAAATAGGTAAAATTGCTAGTCAACCAGGATCATACAGACCGATAACGCTTTTGAATGCGGATGTGAAAATTTATTCCAAAATATTAGCGAAAAGGCTGGCAGGAGTTATTGAAAAACTAGTTGTTAATTCCCAGCATGGGTTTATACCAGGCAAGGGTACTACTCAACACACAAGGCAGGTAATAACTTTTTTTGACGCAGCTGGCATCCCAGGAGACTCTATGGCAGCGATTTTTCTAGACGCTGAAAAGGCTTTCGATAGAGTCTCCTGGGAGTACCTTTGGGAGGTAATGAGGTGGAATGGCATTGGCAAAAAATATATCAAATCAATTCAGACGCTTTATAAAAAATCCTACAGCCAGAATTAGGGTTTGCAGGGGGCACTCTGCAGGGATTAGTATTGAAAGAGGAACAAGACAAGGCTGTCTGTCATCACCCCTCCTATTTGCTCTATACTTGGACCCCTTTCTGCGGTGTTTAGAATTGAATTGCAGGATTCCTAGGATGAGTTTGAATGGATGTGAAGCCAAAACATTGGCATACGCGGACGATGTGGCTATTTTAACCCCTTATCCGGAGGAGGCGATTGTGGAAATAGAGAATGAGGCAGAACGGTTTGGGCGAGTCTCTGGATATAGCTTGAATAAAGCTAAGACACAAATAGTCTGCAACCAATATGTACAAGATGGTGGAGATACTAGGATGGTAAAATCTGCAGTTTACCTGGGGGTGGAAATATCCGCGGATCTAGACACAATTGTGCACAACAATGTTTCTCCCTTATTAGTGAAGGTAAAATCGGATCTGGAACGGCTTAACAACTTACACTTGTCTCTGGTTGGGTGCACAAATGCGATTAAAATGCTCATACTGCCAAAATTCCTGTACTACTTCAGGGCAATCCCGCTATTCTTTGAAGTAAAATGGTTTCGGGCATTAGAAGGAATACTTAATAAATTCATTTGGGCCCATGGCAAAACTCGGAGGGCGTATCGATATATGACCCTCCCTAGAGAAAGAGGTGGTTGGGGGGCACCAGATTTCAAATTGTACTACTGGTCAGCGGTCATTCAAGGTATGCAAGGCTTAATAGGGGGGGTGAAGATCCAAGGGCAAGGGAGTTGTCTTCAAGAATATATAAGATTGTACTCGGGGAAGAGGTGGAAAACTGCTTTATATCCTGTGTAGAATATGGGCATTTTAAAAGGACTAGATACAAAACGGTGGTGGCAGGAGTTAAGATATGGACGGCATTTATGAAAAAAGTTGGATTAGGAAGGTTTAATCGGTATACCAGGTTGTTTAAGAACAGGTCATTCCCAAGCGAGGTATTTGGGGACTTAGTAATGGAAAGATGGACGCAAAAGGGGGTATTAAGCATTGCAGATATTCGTGGACCGGATGGTTTAGTTACTTTTTTAGAATTGAGCACTAAGTTTGGGTTGAATAATAGAGACTTCTTTAAATATCTGCAAATTAGAAGCTTTTTGGGGAATAAGCAAGGTGGATTGGTTGGGTACAATAAAGTCGAGATTATGGAAAAAATAAGAGTAGGGGGGGGATTGCTCAATAAGAAGCCTATATGCTAGCTTTGTATGCGGAATGCAGGATGATATGGATAAATACAGCAAGAAGTGGGCAGAAAAACTAGAAGGGGATATAGGGTGGTTTCAGGACTCTTTGGATTTAGGACGCTCAGTTCTGTGCTCAGCGTCTTTACAGTCACAACATTACAAAACCATATATTCCCTATACTATACTCCAGCAAGGATAGCAAAGTGGGGGGGGACTGAAGGAACAACATGCCCGAGATGTAATTCAGGAGATGCTGACATAATACATATGTTCGCGCTCTGTCCACAGCTACATACACTGATACGGAATTTGGAACACTTTTTAGAGGTTTCACTAAAGATCAAGCTGGAACTTAAGCCAGTACACATCCTCTTAGGAATTGTAACAGAAGAAGGGGAAGGGCACCAAGAGTTTGTATTCCTAGCTATGGCAGTATATAGATTATGCATCGCCAGGGCATGGTTAGATCCTAACCCTCCTACACTGCAAGCATGGTTGGCTAGTTTGTTGTCTTCATACAATCTGGAAAAGGCAATATATGCAAGGAAAGGTAGGAGGGGAAGGGAAAGAGGGCTGCGGATTTGGAAGCCAATAGCAGACTGGCGTAGCGGGATAGGATAGGACGCTTACACATGAAGGATATACTCATTATGAAATATTTTTATTGATTCTTGATGTTATAATGCCCTTCAGGAATGAATTGTATAAGTCGTGTATTCACTATACTTTGTTTATCTCCTTTTTTTTTTTCAGGCTGTTTTTTTTTTTGTTCTTGGGTATAATTGAATGTATTTAATACTACTTTGTACTATCTTCTGGCAAATATTGTGCTGAGTTTAAAAAGGAAAAAAAATATATATAATTTAAAAATAAAAAAAAGTAAGCAAGGCAGTGAAATAAATACACATGAAATAGAGATAGAACCATTTTCAGGCCTCGGAGGAGATACAACTGAACCAGATTGCAAGTAGACAAGGAAGTGTTTCACAGCACTATATGCTTCTTGCCTCAGGTAGAATTCTTGGTTAACAACAAGCAGAGCAGAGAACAATCCAAAACCCTAATCACCAGGGGTTTCCTGGGATATCGGTCTACATTGTGTGTAGAGGCCCCAGAAATGTTTTGGCCTATTACTTGGAGGCATCATATCACTTCAGATTGGGTATTACAGTATAGCATGTCTTTCTGCCACTCTGCTAGTGTTGGTCGCGGACCTCGCATCCATCACTTGGCCAGCCTGCGTTTTGACAATAGTAATCCCATAACAATTCTTTTCCGGGTTTGTTTCCGCAAGGGCTTAGTGTACCCAGTAGAACCAGGCAAGGGTCAGGCATCAGATTACCCGGTGATATCATTAATCGCCACAAAGACAGCATTCCAGTAGATTGGCACAGGCGGGCACTGCCCCTGCAGCTGCGCACTTCTTGCATAGGTTGATATCCCGCAGCCCATAACGGTGCAGCCGCTCAGGAGTGTTGTGAACTTAAAATGTGCCAGTGACGCCCAATGAGAGATCCTACCAGTGGCTTCACAGCAGTATAAGCAAACATCTTCTGTAAGCGGCATTCCCAGATCAGATGGCCAGGCTAACCGTGCTTTAGTGTATGGACATGTTTTAGCCAGCGACACCAATGCGTATAACCGCTACATTCATTTAACTGGGGACTGTGAGTTCAATAGTATGGAATGGGATGGAACCTCCAGCGGCTCAAGCAAGACCTCACCCAGAACAGCACGCAGGGCATGTCGTGTCTTAAAGAAGTGGTACGCCGTTAGCGGCGTGACACTATTCACCCCGGCAACCACCTCTTCCCATGGGTGCACGCGTCCATGTGTGAAGAGATCACCCATCTCGTGTATTTTATAGGCTCTGTATGGACCTCCGGGTCCCCGCTCCGAGCTGAGAGCAAACCACTGGCACAAGTCATTTTTCCTAAAAGGTGAATAGAAATGTGCTCCGGCATTCATTCGCAGGATTCCTTGCCAAGCGTGGGCTGTTTAGTTAATCGAATCCAGCACCCCACGCCTATCTGGAGGAGCAGTAAGAAATCGAGGAAGGGGATCAGGGATAGCTGCAACTCCCTCTATTTGTAAATGAGGTAGCACGTTGGAGCCATGTATCCAGCTGTGTGCGTGAGAGGCCTGTGCACCAAGTCCCACTGGCGCACGGCAAGGTCAATGTGTCAAACGCAACTCTGGGTCTTACCGGCCCACACCAGCCTAACCAGCAGTGACTGAGGGTCTCAGATTAGTAGTCTGGGGACCACTATAGGGATGTTGGTAGAGAGAAAGCAAGCGAGGGCGGACCCCCATCTTCATAAGAGAAACCCTGCCCACCAGCGAGAGCGGAAGTCTGATCCATCTGTCAATGTCCTAGCTTAACTTGGATATAGCAACTCCGTAGTTAGCCCTAATAACCTGGTCGGCATCCGAGTGAACGTGAATCCCCAAGTACCGTACAGGGTCCGAGGACCACTGTAGAGGCGTATCACGTGTTAAAGACCTCTAGTTTAAGGGGAACGTGATGGACGTTCCTACTTTGCAACAGAAATACCAGCTGGCCTCCAAGGAATACTATCGTTATCTCCAGATCCGACATGCACTTTGTGGGGCCATACCCGCTGATACAGTCCCCCCAGAGGCTTCCCCATTGGAGTATCGCCTCCTAGATGGACACTTACCCGCAGAAAACAACCTCCCTTACATATAAAAAACTATTACATACTGCATCTGAAGATCTTGCCGATCTGAGAGGACGATGGGAAAAAGATGGCCTTTTAATTGAAGGCGATTGAAGGCGATGAAAGGAGGGAGGCCTTGGCATCCCCCCCCGGGAGGCGGGTATCTCTGCCCGTTTTAGACTGGTACAACTTAAGGTGCTTCATAGAGTATATCTAACGGGCCCCCAGTTGATACATACGGGTCGTGCTACCAGTGGAGATTGTCGTAGGGAGATGTGGGCTTCCTGGAACATTCTTACACATAATATGGGAGTGTGTACATATACAACGGTTCTGGACAAGCATACATAGGATCATAATACTATCTGTCAAACACAAAGACATCCCCTCAGAAGCAAAACAATGTTTGTTAAATATGTGGGAGCCAACAGACAAATACAACGGCAAAACTCTGGGTTGCTCTACTTAATACTATTGCAAAAAGAGACATCGCGCATTGCTGTGGTTCCGACCGTTACCAGACAACAGAAAAATGTAAAAATATTGTAGACTAGAGTATGCTTCAGGAAAAATATGTTTACGTAGTAAGAGGCTGTCCAAAACAAGCATTAAAAATGCAATAGGTTTCGCCTTTTATTAAGCTAAAGTTATTAGCTTGGCTAGTAGTATCGTACGTTAGTTGTGCAATATGTAATGGCTTTATCTGGCTAAGGCAACATGGATGGAGGGAGGGCTGGCTAAAGACAACACAGAGAGGGTAAGAGGCAGGGAGGGTAAGAGACAGGGCTGGCTAAAGGCGTCCCAGACGGAGGGAGGGAGAGCTGGCTAAAGGCGTCCCAGACGGAGGGAGGGAGAGCTGGCTAAAGGCGTCCCAGCCGGAGGGAGGGAGAGCTGGCTAAAGGCGTCCCAGACGGAGGGAGGGAGAGCTGGCTAAAGGCAAGACAGACGGAGGGAGAGCTGGCTAAAGGCGTCCCAGACGGAGGGAGGGAGAGCTGGCTAAAGGCGTCCCAGACGGAGGGAGGGAGAGCTGGCTAAAGGCGTCCCAGACGGAGGGAGGGAGAGCTGGCTAAAGGCGTCCCAGACGGAGGGAGGGAGAGCTGGCTAAAGGCGTCCCAGACGGAGGGAGGGAGAGCTGGCTAAAGGCGTCCCAGACGGAGGGAGGGAGAGCTGGCTAAAGGCGTCCCAGACGGAGGGAGGGAGAGCTGGCTAAAGGCGTCCCAGACGGAGGGAGGGAGAGCTGGCTAAAGGCGTCCCAGACGGAGGGAGGGAGAGCTGGCTAAAGGCGTCACAGACGGACGGAGAGCTGGCTAAAGGCGTCACAGACGGACAGAGGGAGAGCTGGCTAAAGGCATCAGACGGAGGAAGAGCTGGCTAAAGGCGTCACAGACGGACAAAGGGAGAGCTGGCTAAAGGCGTCACAGACGGACGAAGGGAGAGCTGGACGAAGGGAGAGCTGGCTAAAGGCGTCACAGACGGACGGAGGGAGAGCTGGCTAAAGGCGTCACGGACGGACGGAGGGAGAGCTGGCTAAAGGCGTCACGGACGGACGAAGGGAGAGCTGGCTAAAGGCGTCACAGACGGACGAAGAGAGAGCTGGCTAAAGGCGTCACAGACAGAGGGAGAGCTGGCTAAAGGCGTCCCAGACGGAGGGAGGGAGAGCTGGCTAAAGGCGTCCCAGACGGAGGGAGGGAGAGCTGGCTAAAGGCGTCCCAGACGGAGGGAGGGAGAGCTGGCTAAAGGCGTCCCAGACGGAGGGAGGGAGAGCTGGCTAAAGGCGTCACGGGCAGAGGGAGAGCTGGTTAAATGCAACACGGATGGCGGGAGAGCAGGTTATGCCAACACAGACTGAGGATGGGAGGGAAGGCTGGCTAAAAGCATCACAGATGGAGGGAAGGCTGGCTAAAAGCATCACGGACAGAGGGAGAGCTGGCTAAAGGCGTCACAGAGGGAGGGAGAGCTGGCTAAAGGCGTCACAGACGGAGGGAGGGAGAGCTGGCTAAAGGCGTCACAGACGGAGGGAGAGCTGGCTAAAGGCGTCACAGACGGACGAAGGGAGAGCTGGCTAAAGGCGTCACAGACGGACGGAGGGAGAGCTGGCTAAAGGCGTCACAGACGGACGGAGGGAGAGCTGGCTAAAGGCGTCACAGACGGACGGAGGGAGAGCTGGCTAAAGGCGTCACAGACGGACGGAGGGAGAGCTGGCTAAAGGTGTCACAGACGGAAGGAGGGAGAGCTGGCTAAAGGTGTCACAGACGGAAGGAGGGAGAGCTGGCTAAAGGTGTCACAGACGGAAGGAGGGAGAGCTGGCTAAAGGCGTCACAGACGGACGGAGGGAGAGCTGGCTATTTTATTTTATTTTTTTATTTATTTTATTGAATTTGTATTGCGCACAGCTACCCGTAACGGGTTTCCCGGCGCCAGGGACAGTCTGAAGAAGAAAGATAGGTAGTTGCTGAAACAGGAAAAGCAGAAAACATTTGACCAACTAAAACAGAAAAGTTTTTAGCTTTTTGCGAAAAGCCAAAAGATTGGTCTCCGTTTTGAGCGTCAGCGGAAGAGCATTCCACATCTTCGGCCCCAAATGGGCAAAAGAGCGGCCTCCCATTTTTGTCAAGCGAATTCTAGGAATTTCAAAATTGGCTTGATTTGATGACCTAAGGGGACGATTTGGCTGGTATGGCCGAACAAGATTGTGCAAATATGTGGGAGCGGAACCCTGACGGATTTTAAACATAAGGCACAGAGTTTTAAAAGCTACACGGTCAGCAATTTTTAACCAATGAAGGTCACATAGGGCTTGTGTTGCAGACATTCTGCGTGGAACATTGCAGAGAAGGCGGGCAGCTGAGTTCTGCACAACCTGGAGTATATTCATTGTGGCTCTATCAGCTCCCAGATAGAGCACATTGCCGTAGTCGATACGGGACATTACAAGAGCCTGGACAACAGTTCGACGAGTAGACTCAGGCAGCATCCATAGGATCTTCTGCAACCAGCGTAGAGTATTAAAGCAGATTGCAGCGACCTTAGTTGCCTGTTGACGCATCGAGAGTTTCTCGTCGATTAGAAAGCCGAGGTTACGAACAACTGGCACGGGGGTAGGCAGTGGACCCATATCACTAGGCCAGTGTCTGGAACCCCACAGATCTTTATGTTTGCCAAGTACGATAACCTTGGTCTTATCACCATTGAGTTTTAGCAGGTTAACCTGCATCCAGGCTGCAACCCGAGAAAGGCCGATTTTAAGGGCAGAGGTGTCCTGAGACCTACTGTCAGACAGGGAGAACACGATCTGTGTATCGTCTGCATCACAGGCGTCACAGACAAACGGAGGGAGAGCTGGCTAAAGGCGTCCCAGACGGAGGGAGGGAGAGCTGGCTAAAGGCGTCCCAGACGGAGGGAGGGAGAGCTGGCTAAAGGCGTCCCAGACGGAGGGAGGGAGAGCTGGCTAAAGGCGTCACGGGCAGAGGGAGAGCTGGTTAAATGCAACACGGATGGCGGGAGAGCAGGTTATGCCAACACAGACTGAGGATGGGAGGGAAGGCTGGCTAAAAGCATCACAGATGGAGGGAAGGCTGGCTAAAAGCATCACGGACAGAGGGAGAGCTGGCTAAAGGCGTCACAGAGGGAGGGAGAGCTGGCTAAAGGCGTCACAGACGGAGGGAGGGAGAGCTGGCTAAAGGCGTCACAGACGGAGGGAGAGCTGGCTAAAGGCGTCACAGACGGACGAAGGGAGAGCTGGCTAAAGGCGTCACAGACGGACGGAGGGAGAGCTGGCTAAAGGCGTCACAGACGGACGGAGGGAGAGCTGGCTAAAGGCGTCACAGACGGACGGAGGGAGAGCTGGCTAAAGGCGTCACAGACGGACGGAGGGAGAGCTGGCTAAAGGCGTCACAGACGGACGGAGGGAGAGCTGGCTAAAGGTGTCACAGACGGAAGGAGGGAGAGCTGGCTAAAGGTGTCACAGACGGAAGGAGGGAGAGCTGGCTAAAGGTGTCACAGACGGAAGGAGGGAGAGCTGGCTAAAGGCGTCACAGACGGACGGAGGGAGAGCTGGCTATTTTATTTTATTTTTTTATTTATTTTATTGAATTTGTATTGCGCACAGCTACCCGTAACGGGTTTCCCGGCGCCAGGGACAGTCTGAAGAAGAAAGATAGGTAGTTGCTGAAACAGGAAAAGCAGAAAACATTTGACCAACTAAAACAGAAAAGTTTTTAGCTTTTTGCGAAAAGCCAAAAGATTGGTCTCCGTTTTGAGCGTCAGCGGAAGAGCATTCCACATCTTCGGCCCCAAATGGGCAAAAGAGCGGCCTCCCATTTTTGTCAAGCGAATTCTAGGAATTTCAAAATTGGCTTGATTTGATGACCTAAGGGGACGATTTGGCTGGTATGGCCGAACAAGATTGTGCAAATATGTGGGAGCGGAACCCTGACGGATTTTAAACATAAGGCACAGAGTTTTAAAAGCTACACGGTCAGCAATTTTTAACCAATGAAGGTCACATAGGGCTTGTGTTGCAGACATTCTGCGTGGAACATTGCAGAGAAGGCGGGCAGCTGAGTTCTGCACAACCTGGAGTATATTCATTGTGGCTCTATCAGCTCCCAGATAGAGCACATTGCCGTAGTCGATACGGGACATTACAAGAGCCTGGACAACAGTTCGACGAGTAGACTCAGGCAGCATCCATAGGATCTTCTGCAACCAGCGTAGAGTATTAAAGCAGATTGCAGCGACCTTAGTTGCCTGTTGACGCATCGAGAGTTTCTCGTCGATTAGAAAGCCGAGGTTACGAACAACTGGCACGGGGGTAGGCAGTGGACCCATATCACTAGGCCAGTGTCTGGAACCCCACAGATCTTTATGTTTGCCAAGTACGATAACCTTGGTCTTATCACCATTGAGTTTTAGCAGGTTAACCTGCATCCAGGCTGCAACCCGAGAAAGGCCGATTTTAAGGGCAGAGGTGTCCTGAGACCTACTGTCAGACAGGGAGAACACGATCTGTGTATCGTCTGCATCACAGGCGTCACAGACAAACGGAGGGAGAGCTGGCTAAAGGCGTCCCAGACGGAGGGAGGGAGAGCTGGCTAAAGGCGTCCCAGACGGAGGGAGGGAGAGCTGGCTAAAGGCGTCCCAGACGGAGGGAGGGAGAGCTGGCTAAAGGCGTCCCAGACGGAGGGAGGGAGAGCTGGCTAAAGGCGTCCCAGATGGAGGGAGGGAGAGCTGGCTAAAGGCGTCCCAGACGGAGGGAGGGAGAGCTGGCTAAAGGCGTCCCAGACGGAGGGAGGGAGAGCTGGCTAAAGGCGTCCCAGACGGAGGGAGGGAGAGCTGGCTAAAGGCGTCCCAGACGGAGGGAGGGAGAGCTGGCTAAAGGCGTCCCAGACGGAGGGAGGGAGAGCTGGCTAAAGGCGTCCCAGACGGAGGGAGGGAGAGCTGGCTAAAGGCGTCACAGACGGACGGAGAGCTGGCTAAAGGCGTCACAGACGGACAGAGGGAGAGCTGGCTAAAGGCATCAGATGGAGGAAGAGCTGGCTAAAGGCGTCACAGACGGACAAAGGGAGAGCTGGCTAAAGGCGTCACAGACGGACGAAGGGAGAGCTGGACGAAGGGAGAGCTGGCTAAAGGCGTCACAGACGGACGGAGGGAGAGCTGGCTAAAGGCGTCACGGACGGACGGAGGGAGAGCTGGCTAAAGGCGTCACGGACGGACGAAGGGAGAGCTGGCTAAAGGCGTCACGGACGGACGAAGGGAGAGCTGGCTAAAGGCGTCACAGACGGACGAAGAGAGAGCTGGCTAAAGGCGTCACAGACGGAGGGAGAGCTGGCTAAAGGCGTCATAGACGGAGGGAGAGCTGGCTAAAGGCATCACAGACGGAGGAAGAGCTGGCTAAAGGCGTCACAAACGGAGGGAGAGCTGGCTAAAGGCATCACAGACGGAGGGAGAGCTGGCTAAAGGCATCACGGACGGAGGGAGAGCTGGCTAAAGGCGTCACAGACGGAGGGAGAGCTGGCTAAAGGCATCACGGACAGAGGGAGAGCTGGCTAAAGGCGTCACAGACGGACGAAGGGAGAGCTGGCTAAAGGCGTCACAGACGGACGAAGGGAGAGCTGGCTAAAGGCGTCACAGACGGACGGGGAGCAGGCTAAAGGCATCACGGACAGAGGGAGAGCTGGCTAAAGGCATCACAGACGGAGGGAGGGAGAGCTGGCTAAAGGCATCATGGACGGACGGAGGGAGAGCTGGCTAAAGGCGTCACAGACGGAGGGAGGGCTGGCTAAAGGCGTCACAGACGGACGAAGGGAGAGCTGGCTAAAGGCGTCACAGACGGACGGGGAGCAGGCTAAAGGCATCACGGACAGAGGGAGAGCTGGCTAAAGGCGTCACAGACGGAGGGAGGGAGAGCTGGCTAAAGGCATCATGGACGGACGGAGGGAGAGCTGGCTAAAGGCGTCACGGACGGAGGGAGGGCTGGCTAAAGGCGTCACAGACGGAGGGAGGGCTGGCTAAAGGCGTCACAGACGGAGGGAGGGCTGGCTAAAGGCGTCACAGACGGAGGGAGGGAGAGCTGACTAAAGGCATCACGGACGGACGGAGGGAGAGCTGGCTAAAGGCGTCCCAGACGGAGGGAGGGAGAGCTGGCTAAAGGCGTCACAGACGGACAGAGGGAGAGCTGGCTAAAGGCATCAGACGGAGGAAGAGCTGGCTAAAGGCGTCACAGACGGACGAAGGGAGAGCTGGCTAAAGGCGTCCCAGACGGAGGGAGGGAGAGCTGGCTAAAGGTGTCACAGACGGAAGGAGGGAGAGCTGGCTAAAGGTGTCACAGACGGAAGGAGGGAGAGCTGGCTAAAGGTGTCACAGACGGAGGGAGGGAGAGCTGGCTAAAGGCGTCCCAGACGGAAGGAGGGAGAGCTGGCTAAAGGTGTCACAGACGGAAGGAGGGAGAGCTGGCTAAAGGCGTCACAGACGGAGGGAGGGAGAGCTGGCTAAAGGCGTCACAGACGGACGGAGAGCTGGCTAAAGGCGTCACAGACGGACGGAGGGAGAGCTGGCTAAAGGCGTCACAGACGGACGGAGAGCTGGCTAAAGGCGTCACAGACGGACGAAGGGAGAGCTGGCTAAAGGCGTCCCAGACGGAGGGAGGGAGAGCTGGCTAAAGGTGTCACAGACGGAAGGAGGGAGAGCTGGCTAAAGGTGTCACAGACGGAAGGAGGGAGAGCTGGCTAAAGGTGTCACAGACGGAGGGAGGGAGAGCTGGCTAAAGGCGTCCCAGACGGAAGGAGGGAGAGCTGGCTAAAGGCGTCCCAGACGGAAGGAGGGAGAGCTGGCTAAAGGTGTCACAGATGAAGGAGGGAGAGCTGGCTAAAGGTGTCACAGACGGAAGGAGGGAGAGCTGGCTAAAGGCGTCACAGACGGACGGAGAGCTGGCTAAAGGCGTCACAGACGGACGAAGGGAGAGCTGGCTAAAGGCGTCCCAGACGGAGGGAGGGAGAGCTGGCTAAAGGTGTCACAGACGGAAGGAGGGAGAGCTGGCTAAAGGTGTCACAGACGGAAGGAGGGAGAGCTGGCTAAAGGTGTCACAGACGGAGGGAGGGAGAGCTGGCTAAAGGCGTCCCAGACGGAAGGAGGGAGAGCTGGCTAAAGGCGTCCCAGACGGAAGGAGGGAGAGCTGGCTAAAGGTGTCACAGACGGAAGGAGGGAGAGCTGGCTAAAGGTGTCACAGACGGAAGGAGGGAGAGCTGGCTAAAGGTGTCACAGACGGAGGGAGGGAGAGCTGGCTAAAGGCGTCACGGGCAGAGGGAGAGCTGGCTAAAGGCGTCACAGACGGACGGAGGGAGAGCTGGCTAAAGGCGTCACAGACGGAGGGAGAGCTGGCTAAAGGCATCATTTTTAATTGCTTTGTTAATGGCGCGATCTCGACCTATCCAGTGATGTAAATATACGCAACGCACATATTACTATAAGCACTTGAGGATATTATAGGTGCAGTTATCGCTCTGACAGAGTCCGAGTAAAGACACGTGAATCCCTGCAGTAGTGCAAGCAGGAGAAAAGCAGGGAATTCCTCTGGCTCTTCTTGAGAGAGTGAAGGTGGGAACCACGCAGGCTGGAGGAGGGTTTGGGGGTCCCGGTCATAGGGGCATTTCTAGATGAAGGGCGCCTCACGTGTGGAGCGTCTGCCGTACTTGAGACGGAGAAGCCAAAGCCAGGTCAGTGAAGCACACTGGGCAGAAGCGAGAGCGAGGGACAGCGAGGGGGGTGGGGGCACAGGGGTGGGCGAGGGAGGAGGGGGCACAGGGGTGGGCGAGGGGGGTGGGGGCACAGGGGTGGGCGAGGGAGGAGGGGGCACAGGGGTGGGCGAGGGGGGTGGGGGCACAGGGGTGGGCGAGGGAGGAGGGGGCACAGGGGTGGGCGAGGGGGGTGGGGGCACAGGGGTGGGCGAGGGAGGAGGGGGCACAGGGGTGGGCGAGGGGGGTGGGGGCACAGGGGTGGGCGAGGGAGGAGGGGGCACAGGGGTGGGCGAGGGAGGAGGGGCACAGGGGTGGGCGAGGGAGGTGGGGGCACAGGGGTGGGCGAGGGAGATGGGGCACAGGGGTGGGCGAGGGAGGTGGGGGCACAGGGGTGGGCGAGGGAGGAGGGGGCACAGGGGTGGGCGAGGGGGGAGGGGGCACAGGGGTGGGCGAGGGGGGAGGGGGCACAGGGGTGGGCGAGGGGGGTGGGGGCACAGGGGTGGGCGAGGGAGGAGGGGGCACAGGGGTGGGCGAGGGAGGAGGGGGCACAGGGGTGGGCGAGGGAGGAGGGGGCACAGGGGTGGGCGAGGGAGGCGGGGGCACAGGGTGAGCGAGGGAGGTGGGGGCACAGGGGTGGGCGAGGGAGGAGGGGCACAGGGGTAGGCGAGGGAGGAGGGGGCACAGGGGTAGGCGAGGGGGGCACAGGGGTGGGCGAGGGAGGAGGGGGCTCAGGGGTGGGCGAGGGAGGAGGCGAGGAGACTGCGGTACGAGAGCAGGCAGGCCTCTCTTCACTTCTGCAGAGAGGAGGGGTTACAGTCTGTCAATCATAAGGATACATAATGGCGGATAGTTCTACTGAGGCCGACATGGCTCCCTGGTTCTGCCTATAAGGGGCATGCTAACTTTGACCACATTACGTCTTCAGTTTGTCAACAGTTTGATGCTTTCCCTGGTTCTAGGAGCACAAAATATTTTGTTTCGAGCACATTCCAACACAAAGATCCCGACACAACTGTAACAAGGAATAACAGAATCATGTAAAAGTGCCCTTTATAAATACAACAATATAAAGTTGCACCATGCCAGTGAGTCACCCTATTGTCACCTTGCAATCTAAACACAGAATAAATGACATAGAAAGGAACATCTGCATGGTCTCCTGCTGATAAGCACTGGAGGAGAATAGAAAATACAAGAGCACGTGCGCCGTGTGTCCCGGAAGTGGTGTAGGCGAGTGCGAAATGCTGCTGCTATGGGCATCCTGCAGTAGCTGTGATTGATTTGGAAACTCGTGGTGTGTGTGGGTTGGGGCAGATTGTGTTTGGAGCTGCAGGGAAGGTGGTGTGTTATCATTGCAGTAGTGGTGCGAGAAGTGTGTGTGTGTGTGGTGGGGGTGGTGTAAGGGGCGAGCTGGTCAGAAGTGATGTGAGCTGTGTGTGTGTGTGGTGGGGGTGGTGTAAGGGGCGAGCTGGTCAGAAGTGATGTGAGCTGTGTGTGTGTGTGGTGGGGGTGGTGGAAGGGGCGAGCTGGTCAGAAGTGATGTGAGCTGTGTGTGTGTGTGGTGGGGGTGGTGGAAGGGGCGAGCTGGTCAGAAGTGATGGGAGCTGTGTGTGTGTGTGTGGTGGGGGTGGTGGAAGGGGCGAGCTGGTCAGAAGTAATGTGAGCTGTGTGTGTGTGTGGTGGGGGTGGTGTAAGGGGCGAGCTGGTCAGAAGTGATGTGAGCTGTGTGTGTGTGTGGTGGGGGTGGTGGAAGGGGCGAGCTGGTCAGAAGTGATGTGAGCTGTGTGTGTGTGTGGTGGGGGTGGTGGAAGGGGCGAGCTGGTCAGAAGTGATGGGAGCTGTGTGTGTGTGTGGTGGGGGTGGTGGAAGGGGCGAGCTGGTCAGAAGTGATGTGAGCTGTGTGTGTGTGTGGTGGGGGTGGTGTAAGGGGCGAGCTGGGCAGAAGTGATGTGAGCTGTGTGTGTGTGTGGTGGGGGTGGTGGAAGGGGCGAGCTGGTCAGAAGTGATGGGAGCTGTGTGTGTGTGTGGTGGGGGTGGTGGAAGGGGCGAGCTGGTCAGAAGTGATGTGAGCTGTGTGTGTGTGTGGTGGGGGTGGTGTAAGGGGCGAGCTGGTCAGAAGTGATGTGAGCTGTGTGTGTGTGTGGTGGGGGTGGTGGAAGGGGCGAGCTGGTCAGAAGTGATGGGAGCTGTGTGTGTGTGTGGTGGGGGTGGTGGAAGGGGCGAGCTGGTCAGAAGTGATGTGAGCTGTGTGTGTGTGTGGTGGGGGTGGTGTAAGGGGCGAGCTGGGCAGAAGTGATGTGAGCTGTGTGTGTGTGTGGTGGGGGTGGTGTAAGGGGCGAGCTGGTCAGAAGTGATGTGAGCTGTGTGTGTGTGGTGGGGGTGGTGTAAGGGGCGAGCTGGTCAGAAGTGATGTGAGCTGTGTGTGTGTGTGGTGGGGGTGGTGGAAGGGGCGAGCTGGTCAGAAGTGATGTGAGCTGTGTGTGTGTGTGTGGTGGGGGTGGTGTAAGGGGCGAGCTGGTCAGAAGTGATGTGAGCTGTGTGTGTGTGTGGTGGGGCTGTGGAAGGGGCGAGCTGGTCAGAAGTGATGGGAGCTGTGTGTGTGTGTGTTGGACAGGCCGCATGGTCGGGCTGCCCCCCTCCCCGCAATGGGACCGGGACCCTGGCTCTCCCTGCATCCCCAGCCAGAGTCCCCACACGACCAACCGAAGTACCCTGCAATCCTTCCACTACAAGACACCAGCTCCGGACCCAGCCGGCCCGGGTCACCATCCACACCACAACATCGACCCGGCCGCCATCTTGGGGCACTGCAGCACGAGGCCGCGTGGCCTCAGCTCGACCCTAACCTGGGCCCGGCCGGCCCCGACATCGAGGCACCAACCTCCCCCCAGGAAGCAGAGTGACCACTTGGCGGGTCAATGGGAGAAGGAATCGTCAACGGCTCTCCTCCGCCAGGTGTCGATCACCCCCGGCCGCCCTGAGTGCTGGCTCCACCCCCCTGCTGGGTGTCTGGACTCCCTCATCCCGGACCCCCCGGCCCCCCAGGCGCGAGGGTCCGGACATCAAAGGGGACCAGACCTATAACTGGGGCAGGGCCAGACCAGGACGGGAGTTGTATCCTGGAGTCGAGAGACCCGAGAAGAACTCATCCGTAACTGGCCTGCTGGCGCTGCCGCGGCCCTCTGCCTCGTGAAACCATCGTCTTGGCCTGCTGGCGCTGCCGCGGCCCTCTGCCTCGTGAAACCATCGTCTTGGCCTGCTGGCGCTGCCGCGGCCCTCTGCCTCGTGAAACCATCGTCTTGGCCTGCTGGCGCTGCCGCGGCCCTCTGCCTCGTGAAACCATCGTCTTGGCCTGCTGGCGCTGCCGCGGCCCTCTGCCTCGTGAAACCATCGACTTGGCCTGCTGGCGCTGCCGCGGCCCTCTGCTTTGTGAGACTATCATCTTGGCCTGCTGGCGCTGCCGCGGCCCGATCCACAGACACTCCAGCTCGAGGATTGTGAGCTCGCCTCTTACCCCCACCGGTACCGATCCGGTACCAAGACTGTCCCGCTACCCCCTTTCCCTACAGAGACTAGAAGTGAGAGGACCCCCGGGTCCGAGACCTCCTGTATCGCTTATAACCTTGCCTTACGAACCTTATATAAAGCTTTGAACTCGACTTGGTGTGGTGCCTGTTTGTGGGGAGGGAGGTAACTTGTCTGTACGATCCCCGGAGACGGTCCCCCTCGGGGATCTCTCCCTCAGTGTCCGGCCGACCCTCAGGGTCCCCGTCTAACATTGGTGGCCAGCGACGGGATCCGAACCTACGCATAATCGTACAGAAAGTTACCCGACCCACGACACACGACCACCATGACAACAGAGAGCGGAACAACGGAGAAATTCCAGATGGAAAAATTGGAAGACTACAACCACCGAGAACTGAAGCAATATTGCATGGAACTTGGGCTCCCAACCACGGGTCTGAGTACGAAGGAAGACTTCAAACGAGCCCTAGAAGCCTGGGCAGAAACGGGTACGGCCGTACCCCGAACACAAACATCCGAAACAAGCCCCGCACCAGCTAAAGAAGGAGCGGGTCTCTCCCTGGAAGAGATCCGAGAAAGAGAAAAAACCAGACTCCACGAAATAGAACTAGCCCGACTTCGCTTGGATGGAGAACTCAAGCTGGCAGAACAAAAAATAACCCTGGAACACTTACGGCTCAGGGAAGAGCGAGAAGACAAGCAAAGACAGAGAGAGCTAGAGGAAAAGAAAATAGAGTACGAACATGAGCGCAATCTCAAAGCACTGGAGATCCAGAAACAGAATAAAGACCTCGGGCTCCCCGAACGACCGACCCCGTCGGCCTCGACCGAACCCAAGGTTCACATCCCCAAAGATGTCATCCGGGAATACCACAAGAACGATGATATACAGCAGTGGTTTAAAGCCTATGAGGTGGCAATGACCTCCCACCGGATTCCCCGAAGCGATTGGGGAGCCGGATTATGGGGGAGGTTTGTCAACGAAGGGCGGGACGCCCTGCTGCAACTCCCGGACCAACTGATGACCTCCTACGACCACATGAAGGCCGCCCTCCTCACTCGATACGGGCTCACCCCTGAGATGTACCGCCAACGGTTCCGCGACTGCAAACGGATTCCGGGTACCACTTGGGTGGAGTACGTGAACTTTTTTAGCCGAGCCTTCGAGGGGTGTGTTAGACAGACCGGGAGGGTCGGCCGAGGATAAGGGGAGAGGTCTCCGGGGAGAGCCGTCTCCAGTGAATCGTACAGACAAGTAACTTCCCCCCCCACAGACGGACACCACACAATGATAAAGTTCAACGATACTTTATAGGTAATTCTCAAGTACGGTAGAATGGTACAAGGAGGTCTGGACTCAGGGGTCCCCTCTATTCTGGTCTCTGTTTGGGAAAAGGGTAGCGGGACAGTCTTGTTATCAAAGAGATGGAAATAGCTCTCAATCCTCGAGCTCGGTGGTGTAGATGAACGGGCCGCGGCGGAGCCAGCAGGGCCCGAGATGGATGAAGGAAGACGACGGTCCGCGGCAGAGCCAGCAGGTCCCGATGAAGGTGGTGGTTACAAACGGTCCGCGGCCACGCCAGCAGGTCCCGACGAAGATGAAGGATAGGGTGGTTCCCAAAGCCGCGGCAGCGCCAGCAGGCAAGACGAAGGTGCACAAGACAGAGCTACGGCAGCGCCAGTAGTCCGTCAAGGATGAGTTCTTCTTTGCGTCTCTCGACTCCAAGATACAACTCCCGTCCTGCTCTGGAGCTGCCCCAGTTATAGGGCTGGTGTGCTTTGATGTCCGGACCCTCGCACTTGGAGGTCGGGAGGTCCGGGATGAGGGGGTTCAGACACCCAGCAGGGGGGTGGAGCCAGCGCCCGGGGAGGCGATGGGCGAGCGGTACTTGGCGGGGGAGAGCCATCGACACCTCTTGCTCCCATTGACTGACCAAGTAGCCCGCTCACCTCCTGGGTGGATGTTGGTGCCGGAATGTCTGAGGCCTGGCCGGGCCCAGGGTTGAGGTCGATCGGGGGCCAGGCGGCCTCGTGGTGGAGTGTCCAAGATGGCGCCCAGGATGGGCGCGCAGGCCGGTAGTGGGTCGGCCTACGCGGTCAACAGGTTCGAGTGTAGGGGTCCCTGCGGGGACGGTGGACGTGCAATGGTGGTGTGTGGTACTTGCGTGGCTGGTTCGGGCCTGGTTGGGCCGGGGGAGAGCGGCCCTTCATGTGGCCTGTCCAACATGCGTCCCCCCCAGCTGAAGGCGGGGAGAGTTACCCATTCTCTTGGGGACTCTTCTCGTCGAGGCGGAAGAACCGGGACAGGCCATCTGCGTTGGCGTGATCTGGCCCAGGCCGATGTTCAACTGTGAAGTCCATCCCTTGTAGGGAGATGGACCAGCGTAGTAACTTCGGGTTTTCCCCCCGCATCTGCATCAGCCACTGCAGGGGTCGGTGGTCGGTCTGTACCCGAAAGGGTGTGCCAAAAAGGTAGGGCCGGAGCTTCTTGAGGGCCCATACCACCGCAAAGGCCTCCCTCTCTATGGTGCTCCAGCGTTGTTCCCGTGGTAGGAGTCCGCACGCGGTAGGCCCGGTGGCGGATAGGGGGGCTGTCCCCCGTGTCCACATCGTGCGTACACCAGGAAGTGACACCTGGGGTGAGGGAGAACAGGCTGGCGAATTGTGACAGGAGAACTTGGCACTCCTGGCGTTGCTCTCGGGTGAGGGCCTCTGAGAGTCGGACCCCCTCTACGGAACCATCTTTCTCCCGCGTTCGTAGGAGGTCCGGGAGGGGCTCGGAGTCCTCTTCAGCCCCATTGTCTGTGGCCATCAGGAGGCTGAGTTCTGTCCGTACAAAGTGCGGTTTCAGTCTGTTAGCGTGGAGGACCCGGAGGGGGTTCCGGGAAGATTCCAAGTCGATGAGGTAGGTAGCCGGACCCTTGCGCTCGACCACTTTGAAGGGCCCTGTCCACTTGTCTTGTAGGGCGCAGGGTTCGGTGGGGGACATCACCCATACCTGTTGCCCAGGTTCAAATTCGATGGAGGAGGCATTCCGGTCATACCACCTTTTCATGTCCTCTTGACTGGCCTCTAGGTTGGCTTTTGCTAGTCCTCGGAATCGCCGGGTCTGGTTGCGGAGTGTTAGGAGGTAGCGAAAAACATCTGGTGGGTTCTTTAGAGGGGGCATCTCCCAGCCTTCCTTAACTAGGCTGAGCGGCCCGCGCACGGGGTGCCCATATAGCAGTTCAAATGGGCTGAAGCCCAGGGACTTCTGGGGGACCTCTCGATATGCGAAGAGGAGGCACGGCAGCAGCACATCCCACTGGCGACGGTGGGGCTCTTCCAACCCCCCGATCATCCCTTTGAGCGTGCGGTTGAACCGCTCAACGAGGCCGTTTCCTTGAGGGTGATAGGGGGTCGTGAACCGGTAGGTAACCCCGCACTGTTGCCAGAGAGATTTCATATATTTCGAAATAAAGTTCGTGCCTCTGTCACTGACGACCTCCCGGGGGAAGCCCACCCGGGAGAAGATCCCCATCAGAGCCCGGCCGACTACCGGGGCTGTCACAGTCCGCAGGGGAACAGCCTCCGGGTAGCGGGTGGCGTGGTCCACTAGCACCAGGATGAATCGATGGCCTTGTTTTGTGCGCGGGTCCAGGGGCCCTACGATATCGATTCCGACCCTCTCGAACGGGGTGGTGACCACGGGAAAAGGTTGCAGGGGGGCTTTCAGTTTGCGGCCGCTCTTCCCACTGGCTTGGCACGTGGGGCAAGATCGGCAATGCTGGTGTACATTGTCCCTCATTTTGGGCCAGAAGAAGTGGGTCACCAGGCGGCTATAGGTTTTGTCTTGACCCAAGTGTCCTGCCAGGGGGACATCGTGGGCCAGGTTTAGTAGAAAGTCTCTAAAACGGAGGGGTACCACTAGGACTCGGCTGGCCCCCAGCTCCGCGATTCTTTGCTCACTGTACAGCAGATCATTGTCCCAGTAGACCCAGTGAGTTCCGGAGGTATCCCCTGCGCTTTGGGCTAGCGCTTGCTGGCGGAGTCCCTCGAGGGAGGGACAGGTCTTTTGTTCTTGGCGAAATTGTTCTTGCGTGGGCCCCCCCTCTTGAGGCCACTGGTCGAGGTTAGCGAGGTCTGGAGGTTGAGCTGGTTCGGGGGGGACGTCACGGTCGGTGGTTTCGGCGGGGGCGACCGGAGGCGGTGGCGCCGGCCATTCGAGTTCCTCTGGGCGGTTGTTGGCACGGGCGGTCATGGACCGGGTGGTGACGCATGCCCAGTCCGGGACGCCCAGCATCCCCAGGTGCTCTTTTCGTTCCACTGCTGCCCATGGAGAGCTTTCCAGGTCATTACCCAGGAGGCAGTCTACGGGGGCATCATCTCGGACCGTCACCTTCAACATGCCGGAGACCCCTCCCCATTCGAAGGGGACGCAGGCCATCCGACACAGACTTTCTGAGTTATCGGCTGAACGTACAGGGCAGAGAATGTTTGGTAAGTATTGTTCGGGGGTCACCAGGTGACAGCGGACGGCTGTTACGCTGGCCCCAGTGTCACGAAGGGCTTCAGCCCGGCGTCCATTGATGCCCACCCATTGGCTGTACTTCTGGGTATTAGCGGGTAGGGGGACCCGCGGGACCATGTCTCTCCCCCCTAGGCAGGCGAGAGCCATGGCGGCTGGCTCCCATTCTTGGTGTTCCTGTTCATATTCTTCTTGTTCCTCTGAGATCTGTTCCTCCCCCAGAGCAGCAGCGGCTACTTGGCGGGGTCTTGGGCTCTGGTACTGGGGGCAGTTTGGGTCGTTTGCATAGTGTCCGACTCGTTGGCATCGATGGCAGGTAACATTGGCTCGATGTCCCGGTCGCGCTGGGGTGCTGCCCCGGTTGGCCGGGGGGGTGGGGCTGGTAGTGAGGGTGACCGGAGCGTTGCTTCTTCCGCGTCCTTGGCCTCCACCTCCTCGGGGACGGTGCTGACCATTGTTGTTCCGATTCTGTTCGGAGGGCCCATTTCGACTCACTCTGGTGATCTCCCACCGGTCTGCTTCAGCTGCGAGCTGCCGGGGATCCGTTAACTTGCTGTCGAGGAGGTGCTGACGAAGTTCAATGAAGCAATTGTTCGACAGATGCTCCCATACCATAAGATTGAACAGTTGTTCGTAGGTTGTGACCCTGCTTCCTTTGATCCAGCCCTCGAAGGCTCGGCTAAAGTAATTGACATAGTCCACCCAAGTCGTACCTGGGATGCGGGTGCAGTCTCGGAACCTCTGACGGTACATCTCGGGTGTGAGGCCATAGCGGGTGAGGAGTGCAGCTTTCATATGGTCATAGGAGGTCATCTGGTGGTCCGGGAGTTGCAGCAGGGCGTCGCGGCCCTCATTGAGGAATCTCCCCCACAGACCGGCCCCCCAATCGCTTTTATCGATCCGGTGTGCAGTCATAGCGATTTCATAGGCCTTAAACCATTGCCGGATGTCGTCCTCTCGGAAGTATTCTCGAACGACATCCTTGGGGATGTGTACCTTCTTCTCTGTTGCCCCTGGGGTGTGGGGTTGCTCGGGCACCCCTGCTTCTTTATTCTGTTTGCGTAGGTCGATTTCAGCTAATTTCCGCTCATGTTCATATGCCAGTTTCTTTTCCTCGAGCTCCCTTTGTCTCTGTTTCTCCTCTCTTTCTTCTCGGAGACGCAGGTGCTCTAAGTTGATTTTCTGTTCGGCCAACTTTAGTTCAACGTCCATTTTGAGCCGGGCCATTTCCAGCTCGTGTAGTCGGGTTCTTTCTCGTTCCTGGATCTCGTCCAATTTCTCCATCTGGAATTTCTCCGTTGATCCGCTGAGAGCGGCCCTTCATGTGGCCTGTCCAACAGGGTGGATCAAGGGCAACAAAGTCACCACCTACGAACAACTCTTTGACCTGATCGTATGGGAACACCTGTCGAACAACTGCTTCGTAGAGCTCCGACAACACCTCCTGGACAGTAAGCTAACCGACCCTCGACAACTCGCCGTCGAAGCCGACCGGTGGGAAAGCACCCGAGTTGGCCGGAACGCACCCAGCGAATTATCCAGACCGTATCGCCCCCGAGGGGGAGGAGGAAGTCAGGGTCGGGGTAGAGACCCCGGCCCCTCGTCACCCCCCAGAAACCCCTCGACCCCGGTTGGCCGAGGAAGCCCTGCCGTCCGGGCCGGTTTCCGGGTCAACATTACGTGCCACAGGTGCCAGCGACCCGGCCACTACGCCAGCGATCCCAACTGCCCAAAGAATCCGAACACTACCCCCCGCCAAGTTGCAGCGGCGGCCCTAGGGGAAGAACTAATCCCGGAAGACCAAGAAGAGTACGAGACCGACCCCTCGGAATGGGCACCCGCCGCCATGGCACTGGTCTGCTTAGGGGAGAGAGACATGATTCCGCGGGCCCCCCTTCCCGCCAATACACAGAAGTACGGACAATGGGTCAACATTAATGGCCGCCGGGCGGAAGCCCTCCGCGACACCGGGGCCAGTGTAACGGCGGTCCGACGCCACCTCGTCACTCCAGACCAAATCTTGCCGAACATTCTTTGCCCTGTCCGGTCAGCCGACAACTCTGAAAGCCTATGCCACATGGCCTGCGTCCCCTTCGAGTGGGGAGGAGTAACAGGGATGTTAAAAGTAACTGTCCGCGATGATGCCCCCGTGGACTGCCTCCTAGGAAACGACCTTGAAAGCTCTCCCTGGGCAGCTGTCGAACGGAGGGAGCACCTGGGGATGCTCGGCCTCCCCGAATGGGTCTGCGTCACGACCCGGTCCATGACCGCCCGCGCGGTCCCCAGCCCAGAAGAGCCCGAGTGGCCAGAACCTCCTCCCGCGCTCATCCCAGAGGAGGCCGCCCCAGAAGCCAGTCCATTGACCCAAACCGAAGAAGGATCCGCCCAGCTTCGGGACGTCCCTGACCTGGCACAGTGGCGGCAGGAGGGAGGCCCCACGCAGGACCAATTCCGGGCCGAACAGAAAACCTGTCCCTCTCTCGAAGGACTCCGGCAGCAAGCCCTGGCCCAGAGCACCGGGGATACCTCGGGGGCCCACTGGATCTACTGGGACCAAGACCTGCTCTACAGCGAGCAGAAAATTGCCGAACTAGGGGCCAGTCGGGTGCTGGTGGTACCCCTTCGCTTCCGAGACTTCCTCCTGAACTTAGCCCACGATGTCCCCCTTGCCGGACACCTGGGGCAGGATAAAACCTACGACCGCCTGGTGACCCATTTTTTCTGGCCCCACATGCGGAAGGATGTCACCAACCACTGCAAGGCCTGCCCCACCTGCCAGGCCAGCGGAAAAAGTGGCCGAAAAATCAAAGCACCGTTACAACCCTTTCCTGTCGTCACCACCCCGTTTGAACGGGTGGGAATAGACATTGTGGGGCCCCTCGACCCTCGAACAGCCCAAGGACACCGGTTCATCCTGGTCCTGGTAGACCACGCCACCCGCTATCCCGAAGCCATCCCTCTTCGGACGGTGACGGCCCCCGTGGTGGGCCGGGCCCTGATGGGGATCTTCTCCCGGGTGGGGTTCCCCCGGGAGGTCGTCAGTGACAGGGGCACGAACTTTATCTCCAGATATATGAAGTCCCTCTGGCAACAATGCGGGGTCACATACAAATTCACGACCCCCTATCACCCGCAAGGAAACGGACTGGTCGAGAGATTCAACCGCACCCTCAAGGGGATGATTATGGGTCTAGAAGAACCCCTTCGACGCCAGTGGGACGTGCTACTCCCGTGCCTCCTGTTTGCCTATCGGGAGGTCCCGCAGAAGTCCCTCGGCTTCAGCCCATTTAAACTCCTGTACGGGCACCCCGTCCGGGGCCCCCTCAGCCTAGTCAAGGAAGGTTGGGAGCAGCCTCCCCAGAAAACTCCCCCGGACATCTACAGGTACCTCCTGGCTCTCCGCAACCAGACCCGGCGGTTCCGAGACACCGCCAAAACCAACCTCGAAGCCAGTCAGGAGGACATGAAGAGGTGGTACGATCAGCACGCGTCCTCCATTGAGTTCGAACCGGGACAACAGGTCTGGGTGATGTCCCCGGTTGAACCATGTGCACTCCAAGACCGATGGTCCGGGCCCTTCAAGGTAATCGAACGCAAAGGGCCCGTCACCTATTTAATCGACATGGAGACTGCCCGGAACCCCCTACGGGTCCTCCATGCCAACAGACTAAAACCCCATTTTGTGCGATCCGAGCTCAGCCTCCTGATGGCTACCGATAATGGGACAGAAGAAGACTCCGAACCCCTTCCGGACTTACTGAGGGCCTTCGAGCAGGACGGCTCAGTGGAAGGGGTCCAGCTCTCCGAGGCCCTGTCCCCGGAGCAACGCCAAGACTGCCAAAGGCTCCTGAGACAGTTCGCCTCCCTGTTCTCCCTCACCCCCGGAGTCACCCCCTGGTGCCTCCACGATGTGGACACCGGGGACAGCCCTCCTATTCGGCACCGGGCGTACCGCGTACCAGACCGGGTACGAGCCTGCATCCAGACCGAGGTGTCCAAAATGCTGACCCTAGGAGTGATCGAACCCTCAGACAGCCCCTGGGCAAGCCCAGTCGTCCTGGTTCCCAAGGCAGCTGCCCCAGGCGTTGCCCCTGAGCTCCGGTTCTGCGTGGACTATCGTGGGCTGAATGCAGTTACCCGGACCGACGCTCATCCCATCCCCCGGGCCGACGAGTTAATTGACCGGATGGGGGCCGCCCGCTACCTGAGCATCTTCGACCTGACAGCGGGCTACTGGCAGATCGGCCTCACCCCTCGGGCCCAAGAACGATCCGCCTTCTCTACCCCAGACGGGCACTACCACTTTAAAGTCATGCCCTTCGGCATGAAAAACGCCCCGGCAACGTTCCAACGGCTGGTAAACCAGGTACTGGCGGGCCTGGAAGACTTCAGCGCCGCCTACCTGGACGACATTGCTGTGTACAGCCACCAGTGGATCGACCACCTCCGCCACCTGCGGGAGGTTCTACACGCCCTCCGGCAAGCCGGGCTCACCATCAAGGCCAGCAAGTGCCAGGTTGGCCAAGGGTCCGTGACCTACCTGGGACACCAAGTGGGAAGCGGGCTGGTGGCCCCCCTCCAACTCAAGATTGCTGCCATCCAGGCCTGGCAGCCCCCTACGACCCAAACGGAGGTCCGGGCCTTCCTGGGGCTCACCGGATACTACCGGCGGTTCGTGAAGGACTATGGCAGCATCGTGGGGCCCCTCACAGAGCTCACCTCCAAGAAGAGCCCCAAAACAGTCAACTGGACCCCGGACTGCCAATCGGCCTTCGAGAGACTAAAGACCGCCATGTGCACGGCCCCCGTGCTCCAGGCTCCCGACTACAGCCGGGAGTTCATTGTGCAGACGGACGCCTCCGATCATGGTGTAGGGGCCGTCCTCTCCCAACTCAACGCCGAAGGGGTCGACCATCCGGTGGTCTTCATCAGCCGACGCCTCTTGCCCCGAGAACAGCGCTGGAGCACCATTGAGAGAGAGGCCTTCGCCGTAGTCTGGGCACTCAAGAAGCTCCGGCCATACCTCTTCGGCACCCACTTTCGGGTGCAAACAGACCACCGACCCCTGCAATGGCTGATGCAAATGCGGGGGGAGAACCCGAAGCTGTTGCGCTGGTCCATCTCCCTGCAGGGGATGGACTTCACGGTGGAACATCGTCCAGGTCAGGACCACGCCAACGCCGACGGCCTGTCACGCTTTTTCCGCCTCAGCGAGTAGAGTCCCCCGGAAGATGGCTGACTCTCCCCGCCTTCAGCTGGGGGGGACGCATGTTGGACAGGCCGCATGGTCGGGCTGCCCCCCTCCCCGCAATGGGACCGGGACCCTGGCTCTCCCTGCATCCCCAGCCAGAGTCCCCACACGACCAACCGAAGTACCCTGCAATCCTTCCACTACAAGACACCAGCTCCGGACCCAGCCGGCCCGGGTCACCATCCACACCACAACATCGACCCGGCCGCCATCTTGGGGCACTGCAGCACGAGGCCGCGTGGCCTCAGCTCGACCCTAACCTGGGCCCGGCCGGCCCCGACATCGAGGCACCAACCTCCCCCCAGGAAGCAGAGTGACCACTTGGCGGGTCAATGGGAGAAGGAATCGTCAACGGCTCTCCTCCGCCAGGTGTCGATCACCCCCGGCCGCCCTGAGTGCTGGCTCCACCCCCCTGCTGGGTGTCTGGACTCCCTCATCCCGGACCCCCCGGCCCCCCAGGCGCGAGGGTCCGGACATCAAAGGGGACCAGACCTATAACTGGGGCAGGGCCAGACCAGGACGGGAGTTGTATCCTGGAGTCGAGAGACCCGAGAAGAACTCATCCGTAACTGGCCTGCTGGCGCTGCCGCGGCCCTCTGCCTCGTGAAACCATCGTCTTGGCCTGCTGGCGCTGCCGCGGCCCTCTGCCTCGTGAAACCATCGTCTTGGCCTGCTGGCGCTGCCGCGGCCCTCTGCCTCGTGAAACCATCGTCTTGGCCTGCTGGCGCTGCCGCGGCCCTCTGCCTCGTGAAACCATCGACTTGGCCTGCTGGCGCTGCCGCGGCCCTCTGCTTTGTGAGACTATCATCTTGGCCTGCTGGCGCTGCCGCGGCCCGATCCACAGACACTCCAGCTCGAGGATTGTGAGCTCGCCTCTTACCCCCACCGGTACCGATCCGGTACCAAGACAGTCCCGCTACCCCCTTTCCCTACAGAGACTAGAAGTGAGAGGACCCCCGGGTCCGAAACCTCCTGTATCGCTTATAACCTTGCCTTACGAACCTTATATAAAGCTTTGAACTCGACTTGGTGTGGTGCCTGTTTGTGGGGAGGGAGGTAACTTGTCTGTACGATCCCCGGAGACGGTCCCCCTCGGGGATCTCTCCCTCAGTGTCCGGCCGACCCTCAGGGTCCCCGTCTAACAGTGTGTGTGGTGGGGGTGGTGGAAGGGGCGAGCTGGTCAGAAGTGATGTGAGCTGTGTGTGTGTGGTGGGGCTGGTGGAAGGGGCGAGCTGGTCAGAAGTGATGTGAGCTGTGTGTGTGTGTGGTGGGGGTGGTGGAAGGGGCGAGCTGGTCAGAAGTGATGGGAGCTGTGTGTGTGGTGGGGGTGGTGGAAGGGGCGAGCTGGGCAGAAGTGATGTGAGCTGTGTGTGTGTGGTGGGGCTGTGGAAGGGGCGAGCTGGTCAGAAGTGATGGGAGCTGTGTGTGTGTGTGGTGGGGGTGGTGTAAGGGGCGAGCTGGTCAGAAGTGATGGGAGCTGTGTGTGTGTGTGGTGGGGGTGGTGTAAGGGGCGAGCTGGTCAGAAGTGATGGGAGCTGTGTGTGTGTGTGGTGGGGGTGGTGTAAGGGGCGAGCTGGTCAGAAGTGATGTGAGCTGTGTGTGTGTGTGGTGGGGGTGGTGTAAGGGGCGAGCTGGTCAGAAGTGATGGGAGCTGCGTGTGTGGTGGGGGTGGTGTAAGGGGCGAGCTGGTCAGAAGTGATGTGAGCTGTGTGTGTGTGGTGGGGGTGGTGGAAGGGGCGAGCTGGTCAGAAGTGATGGGAGCTGTGTGTGTGTGTGGTGGGGGTGGTGGAAGGGGCGAGCTGGTCAGAAGTGATGTGAGCTGTGTGTGTGTGTGGTGGGGGTGGTGTAAGGGGCGAGCTGGGCAGAAGTGATGTGAGCTGTGTGTGTGTGTGGTGGGGGTGGTGGAAGGGGCGAGCTGGTCAGAAGTGATGGGAGCTGTGTGTGTGTGTGGTGGGGGTGGTGGAAGGGGCGAGCTGGTCAGAAGTGATGGGAGCTGTGTGTGTGTGTGGTGGGGGTGGTGTAAGGGGCGAGCTGGGCAGAAGTGATGTGAGCTGTGTGTGTGTGGTGGGGGTGGTGGAAGGGGCGAGCTGGTCAGAAGTGATGGGAGCTGTGTGTGTGGTGGGGGTGGTGGAAGGGGCGAGCTGGTCAGAAGTGATGTGAGCTGTGTGTGTGTGTGGTGGGGGTGGTGGAAGGGGCGAGCTGGTCAGAAGTGATGGGAGCTGTGTGTGTGGTGGGGGTGGTGTAAGGGGCGAGCTGGTCAGAAGTGATGTGAGCTGTGTGTGTGTGTGGTGGGGGTGGTGTAAGGGGCGAGCTGGTCAGAAGTGATGGGAGCTGCGTGTGTGGTGGGGGTGGTGTAAGGGGCGAGCTGGTCAGAAGTGATGTGAGCTGTGTGTGTGTGGTGGGGGTGGTGGAAGGGGCGAGCTGGTCAGAAGTGATGGGAGCTGTGTGTGTGGTGGGGGTGGTGGAAGGGGCGAGCTGGTCAGAAGTGATGTGAGCTGTGTGTGTGTGTGGTGGGGGTGGTGGAAGGGGCGAGCTGGTCAGAAGTGATGGGAGCTGTGTGTGTGGTGGGGGTGGTGTAAGGGGCGAGCTGGTCAGAAGTGATGTGAGCTGTGTGTGTGTGTGGTGGGGGTGGTGGAAGGGGCGAGCTGGTCAGAAGTGATGTGAGCTGTGTGTGTGTGGTGGGGGTGGTGGAAGGGGCGAGCTGGTCAGAAGTGATGTGAGCTGTGTGTGTGTGTGGTGGGGGTGGTGTAAGGGGCGAGCTGGTCAGAAGTGATGTGAGCTGTGTGTGTGTGTGGTGGGGGTGGTGGAAGGGGCGAGCTGGTCAGAAGTGATGTGAGCTGTGTGTGTGTGTGTGGTGGGGGTGGTGTAAGGAGCGAGCTGGTCAGAAGTGATGTGAGCTGTGTGTGTGTGTGGTGGGGGTGGTATAAGGGGCGAGCTGGTCAGAAGTGATGTGAGCTGTGTGTGTGTGTGGTGGGGCTGTGGAAGGGGCGAGCTGGTCAGAAGTGATGGAAGCTGTGTGTGTGTGTGTGGTGGGGGTGGTGGAAGGGGCGAGCTGGTCAGAAGTGATGTGAGCTGTGTGTGTGTGGTGGGGCTGGTGGAAGGGGCGAGCTGGTCAGAAGTGATGTGAGCTGTGTGTGTGGTGGGGGTGGTGGAAGGGGCGAGCTGGGCAGAAGTGATGTGAGCTGTGTGTGTGTGGTGGGGCTGTGGAAGGGGCGAGCTGGTCAGAAGTGATGGGAGCTGTGTGTGTGTGTGGTGGGGGTGGTGTAAGGGGCGAGCTGGTCAGAAGTGATGGGAGCTGTGTGTGTGTGTGGTGGGGGTGGTGTAAGGGGCGAGCTGGTCAGAAGTGATGGGAGCTGTGTGTGTGTGTGGTGGGGGTGGTGGAAGGGGCGAGCTGGTCAGAAGTGATGTGAGCTATGTGTGTGTGTGGTGGGGGTGGTGTAAGGGGTGAGCTGGTCAGAAGTGATGTGAGCTGTGTGTGTGGTGGGGGTGGTGTAAGGGGCGAGCTGGTCAGAAGTGATGGGAGCTGTGTGTGTGGTGGGGGTGGTGTAAGGGGCGAGCTGGTCAGAAGTGATGTGAGCTGTGTGTGTGTGTGGTGGGGGTGGTGTAAGGGGCGAGCTGGTCAGAAGTGATGTGAGCTGTGTGTGTGTGTGGTGGGGGTGGTGTAAGGGGCGAGCTGGTCAGAAGTGATGGGAGCTGCGTGTGTGGTGGGGGTGGTGTAAGGGGCGAGCTGGTCAGAAGTGATGTGAGCTGTGTGTGTGTGGTGGGGGTGGTGGAAGGGGCGAGCTGGTCAGAAGTGATGGGAGCTGTGTGTGTGTGTGGTGGGGGTGCTGGAAGGGGCGAGCTGGTCAGAAGTGATGTGAGCTGTGTGTGTGTGTGGTGGGGGTGGTGTAAGGGGCGAGCTGGGCAGAAGTGATGTGAGCTGTGTGTGTGTGTGGTGGGGGTGGTGGAAGGGGCGAGCTGGTCAGAAGTGATGGGAGCTGTGTGTGTGTGTGGTGGGGGTGGTGGAAGGGGCGAGCTGGTCAGAAGTGATGGGAGCTGTGTGTGTGTGTGGTGGGGGTGGTGTAAGGGGCGAGCTGGGCAGAAGTGATGTGAGCTGTGTGTGTGTGTGGTGGGGGTGGTGGAAGGGGCGAGCTGGTCAGAAGTGATGGGAGCTGTGTGTGTGGTGGGGGTGGTGGAAGGGGCGAGCTGGTCAGAAGTGATGTGAGCTGTGTGTGTGTGTGGTGGGGGTGGTGGAAGGGGCGAGCTGGTCAGAAGTGATGGGAGCTGTGTGTGTGGTGGGGGTGGTGTAAGGGGCGAGCTGGTCAGAAGTGATGTGAGCTGTGTGTGTGTGTGGTGGGGGTGGTGTAAGGGGCGAGCTGGTCAGAAGTGATGTGAGCTGTGTGTGTGTGGTGGGGGTGGTGGAAGGGGCGAGCTGGTCAGAAGTGATGTGAGCTGTGTGTGTGTGTGGTGGGGGTGGTGTAAGGGGCGAGCTGGGCAGAAGTGATGTGAGCTGTGTGTGTGTGTGGTGGGGGTGGTGGAAGGGGCGAGCTGGTCAGAAGTGATGGGAGCTGTGTGTGTGTGTGTGGTGGGGGTGGTGGAAGGGGCGAGCTGGTCAGAAGTGATGTGACCTGTGTGTGTGTGGTGGGGGTGGTGGAAGGGGCGAGCTGGTCAGAAGTGATGTGAGCTGTGTGTGTGTGTGGTGGGGGTGGTGGAAGGGGCGAGCTGGTCAGAAGTGATGTGAGCTGTGTGTGTGTGTGGTGGGGGTGGTGGAAGGGGCGAGCTGGTCAGAAGTGATGTGAGCTGTGTGTGTGTGTGGTGGGGGTGGTGGAAGGGGCGAGCTGGTCAGAAGTGATGGGAGCTGTGTGTGTGGTGGGGGTGGTGTAAGGGGCGAGCTGGTCAGAAGTGATGTGAGCTGTGTGTGTGTGTGGTGGGGGTGGTGGAAGGGGCGAGCTGGTCAGAAGTGATGTGAGCTGTGTGTGTGTGGTGGGGGTGGTGGAAGGGGCGAGCTGGTCAGAAGTGATGTGAGCTGTGTGTGTGTGGTGGGGGTGGTGGAAGGGGCGAGCTGGTCAGAAGTGATGGGAGCTGTGTGTGTGGTGGGGGTGGTGTAAGGGGCGAGCTGGTCAGAAGTGATGTGAGCTGTGTGTGTGTGTGGTGGGGGTGGTGGAAGGGGCGAGCTGGTCAGAAGTGATGTGAGCTGTGTGTGTGTGGTGGGGGTGGTGGAAGGGGCGAGCTGGTCAGAAGTGATGTGAGCTATGTGTGTGTGTGGTGGGGGTGGTGTAAGGGGCGAGCTGGTCAGAAGTGATGTGAGCTGTGTGTGTGTGTGGTGGGGGTGGTGTAAGGGGCGAGCTGGTCAGAAGTGATGGGAGCTGTGTGTGTGGTGGGGGTGGTGGAAGGGGCGAGCTGGTCAGAAGTGATGGGAGCTGTGTGTGTGTGTGGTGGGGGTGGTGGAAGGGGCGAGCTGGTCAGAAGTGATGTGAGCTGTGTGTGTGTGTGTGGTGGGGGTGGTGGAAGGGGCGAGCTGGTCAGAAGTGATGTGACCTGTGTGTGTGTGGTGGGGGTGGTGGAAGGGGCGAGCTGGTCAGAAGTGATGTGAGCTGTGTGTGTGTGTGGTGGGGGTGGTGGAAGGGGCGAGCTGGTCAGAAGTGATGTGAGCTGTGTGTGTGTGTGGTGGGGGTGGTGGAAGGGGCGAGCTGGTCACAAGTGATGTGAGCTGTGTGTGTGTGGGGTGGGGGTAGTGGAAGGGGCGAGCTGGTCAGAAGTGATGGGAGCTGTGTGTGTGGTGGGGGTGGTGTAAGGGGCGAGCTGGTCAGAAGTGATGTGAGCTGTGTGTGTGTGTGGTGGGGGTGGTGGAAGGGGCGAGCTGGTCAGAAGTGATGTGAGCTGTGTGTGTGTGGTGGGGGTGGTGGAAGGGGCGAGCTGGTCAGAAGTGATGTGAGCTGTGTGTGTGTGTGGTGGGGGTGGTGTAAGGGGTGAGCTGGTCAGAAGTGATGTGAGCTATGTGTGTGTGTGGTGGGGGTGGTGTAAGGGGCGAGCTGGTCAGAAGTGATGTGAGCTGTGTGTGTGTGTGTGGTGGGGGTGGTGTAAGGGGCGAGCTGGTCAGAAGTGATGGGAGCTGTGTGTGTGTGTGGTGGGGGTGGTGGAAGGGGCGAGCTGGTCAGAAGTGATGTGAGCTGTGTGTGTGGTGGGGGTGGTGGAAGGGGCGAGCTGGTCAGAAGTGATGTGAGCTGTGTGTGTGTGTGTGGTGGGGGTGGTGGAAGGGGCGAGCTGGTCAGAAGTAATGTGAGCTGTGTGTGTGTGTGGTGGGGTGGTGGAAGGGGCGAGCTGGTCAGAAGTGATGGGAGCTGTGTGTGTGTGTGGTGGGGGTGGTGTAAGGGGCGAGCTGGTCAGAAGTGATGTGAGCTGTGTGTGAGAAGTTGGCCTGGTAGGGGATGTTTCCAATTCTGGAACCACCTACTACCTGACCAAACAATCCCCTTATGGTGTCTGGTTGTAAGTCAACCTTATTAGACAAGCTATCCTAGTGGTAGCATGGACTAAGCAGCCTAAAGGCTTAACTTAAGAGGTCGTGTTAAGCGAGCTGTTTTACCACATACAATCCTGTAATACCAAATGAAAGGACACCACACAAGTATATATTATAAAAATATATGTGTTTATTACTAAAAACAATCCCCAGTATTCTTTATGAATAAAGGGGCACAAGCGTTAAATCAAAAGCACTGTTTAAGCATACAAAGTTGCACAATTATGGATGAGGGCAGGGGGCCACTCAAACCATATACTAAACAAGTGGTATAAGAGAGGCCACTCGAACAGTGGTTAGGCCTAGGGCCTAGGGAATCGCTGGGAGCAGTCAGGACAAGCAATGCTGAAGTCGGGAATGGCCCTCGGGATTCGGGAGATGTGCGGAAAGCGCACGCATGCACCAATGTTAACCAATGGTGCGTAAAAGTCAAATAGTTAAAGCTTAAGGACACTTCCGCTGAACCTAGAGGAACAAAACTTAACACACAGACCCTAGAGGTGTGCACCAGTGTGGGAACACCGGCGGAGCAAAGTTACCTCACCCACAGGAAGTGGGTGCACAGGGTCGAAGTGGCGTCGGGTTTTGACACGCAGGCTCTTGGTGCTTGAAGCTGAAAGGGCTGCAGGCAGGGTGAAGACGAAGTGTCCGGTGGAGTCCAAGGGTGGACTCAAGTTGTAGAGTACCTGAAAGCAGAGGGGACAGAGTCTGGGTCACTCAGCAGTGACCAGGGTGGAACCAGGACGGAACCAGGCAATGTCGGGCGCAATCAGGTGGTCGTCGAGGCGCTTCTCTTCGCTGTCACGTGGGCTCTGGGGCATCTGCGACGTCCAGGAGCAGGTCACGATCTGTCCCACGCAGGCTCTCACCGTCGGTGCAGTCGGCTTCCGGTTTGGAGCAAACAAGCCTTGGTAAGAGCAATCCACGCGGGATTGGAAGATGGCGTCTTACTCGGACCAGGAAGGTCAGAGTCGGGGCTCCCTTTCAGGGGAGCTGGTGTGGATCTGGAGCAACCAGAATCACGAGTCTTCTTTTGTAGTTCGTCGGCACAGGGACCACAAGCCAGCTGGCAAGTGACCGGGCCAACGCGTTGAGCCAAATCGTGCCAAAGGGCCCCACGCAGCACTCGTCGAGTGTGGAGGGCTGAACTTCGGCTCAGGAGTAGCTCAGGGTGGGGGCTTCTCAAACCCCGGTGTACAGCTTCGAGGGTCACTCGTGGGCTGCACGGTCAGCGTCTCGTGGTCACTTCAAGATGGCGTGCCCCACGCTTCCGGTCGCCTCCACGGGTCTCAGCTTTGCAGGGACTGTGGATCGGGCTGTTAGAAGCTGGGCAGGCTTGATCTCGTCGATCTCAGTCGCTCGAGTTCCGGCGGGAACTGCAACTAAGTAGACGTCGAGGGCTGGATGGTGCCTGCTGCTGCAGGGTGGTCACTCCTTGACCACAAGGGAGATTCTTCGGGCTTCCACGTTGAGATGGAGGGCGAAGGGTCCAGAATATCGTTTCAAATGTTTCTTCCAGGAAATCTGATGTGCATTGGCACTGCTCCCACTCTTATTCGAATCTGGTGGGCGTGATTACCTGCTAGGTCCCCTCCTATGGGTGGGACCCAGGAAGTGGGTGGATACACCCCCTTCCTTTGATCCAGGCCGCCCTGGCACGAGGGCTGGAGTGCCCCAGAACCGGTTTGGCCGGATTATGCAAGGGGCAGCCTTGTGCGCCCCAGGCAGTGTCTGGTTTCTTTCAAACCTCCCTGCTACAATACACTATCTCCTGTCTGGAGGGCGGTGACACCCTCCTGTGACAGGAAACCCTTTGTCCAGGACCCCCTTGACTGGGTTTCGGTCAGCTCCAGGGGTCCAGACATTTGTCTGTGGCAGAGGCATCCATTTTGTGGATCTTAAGGCCTTTGGAGAAATCAACCGCATTAAAGTGAAGTAACATGTCTTACCCCTCTAGAGGGGTGGAATGCCATCCCCGTCGCCAGAACTGGCGAGGGGATGGTATTCCAAAGCGTATGACACCTTACACGACATGTTTTGATAAAGCCAAACCAGAGTTGCTAAATAACCGCGAGGATTATAAGGCACTTAATAGTATATGGTATGGCATTATCCTGAAACAGCTTAGGGATTTGTTCCCGACGGCTGCAGACAGGCTCAGCTCATGCTAGAGCTCCATCTCACATAAAAACCATGCACCCAGCCTCCAGGATTGGTGAGGCCTGTCTATAGGAGTGGCTCACAGGTTTACATGTGTCCAGATATAGGTTTAGACATAGGTATACTATATCTAAGCAAGGGGTGTGTACACCACCTTACCCCAGCTGAGTGATCAGCCAGTTGTGTCAATTTAAGAACCAGCCAGGGGTGGCAAAAGATATGCTGCAGCCCCTGGTAGGCCTTAGTGGCTCCTGTGCCCTGTGCACCTATAGTGCATTCTACAGGGGCTGACAAGGAGTCCATTTCCAATTGGTATGTACCTAGGGTACATGGAATCCATTTTACAGAGAGAGCAGATGGCCTGGGGCCCTGATTAGCAGGGAACCAGGTCAACTAAGTCAAAAAAACCAGCTAAACACAGGCAAAAAATCTGGGGTAACCATAGTCAGGTAGCCACCTTCCTACATAACCCCCCCCCAAACGAAAGGAGATAAGGCTATCCTTGGCCAGGTAAGCCTATATTGCCTGAGTGGCCATATAAGGAAGTACCTGCACTAGCATGGGTACCCCCTGTCTCATGGTCCACTAAGCAGTCCCTCACCCTTTGGGTATTAGAGGGTCTCCACCATAGGGAATCACTACCTTGGGTGTGTTTATGCAAAGTTAAAGGCTGGTTTGGATATGGAGTATTGAAGCGAGGCTCTACTAATTTAGGGCTTAGCTTCCTCCAATTATCTTCCACCATGTGTGCCTTTCTCTCTTTAACTGAGTTGCACTGTGCTCTCAGGGTCAACCTCTGGCTACCTAAAGCTGGAGGCTGGGTCCCTCTGTTTGGCTTGCTGGAGGGACAGTTCAGGTTTGGGCCCCTTGGGTCCCAGGTTTGGCTGTGCCCAACAGAATCCATCTGTGGGAGGTCCCTAACTGTTTTTAAGGGGGCTCCCTCAGGAGTTTTTAAAGTTTTCACCTTACTAGGGCTACTAGTTTTGGTGCACCTAATCTTTTGATGGGGGTGCTTTATTTGACAGGGGGCCCTCTGGGTCTCACTGTCCTTCTTGTCCTCTGCAGCCCTGGGCTGGCTAAGGCAAGGTAGAGAGGGGCAGGTTACCTGCTCCAGACTGGGTCCCACCTGAGAAGGGTCCACTGACATCAGAGGTTCTGTCAGGCTAGGCCCAACCACCTCTGGGGCAGCTCCTTCATCAGGGGTAAGATCAGTTCCCTGAGGAGGCTGATCCTGTCCTAAAGTCTGGTGAGGGGGAGATTTCTCTTCCTCCTCCATGCTCTCAGTTTGTGTGGAGTTATCCATCATTTCAGGTTTCACAACACACATGTCAGTTTGAGTTTGGGCTGTGGCCATCACAGCCCCACCAACCTTTTCAGGAGGAGACTCAGTTTGGGTTTCTGCTGTTATCATAACAGCTTTGCTATTCTGTTCAGGAAGAGCTTTTACTAAAGATGGGGCAGAGAGTTTCTCAGCCCTACCAACCTTTTCAGGAAGGACATCTTGGATTGGGGCTGTAGCCAGTACAGCCTCACTAACCTTTCCATGGGAATTCACCATTCTAGAATGGGTTTCCTGTTCAACCTCAGCCCAGGCTGAGATTTCTAAATCATTACCCAGTAGACAGTCCACAGGCAAGTTTGGTGACACTGCCACTCTCTTTGGGCCAGTGACACCTCCCCAGCTGAGACTTACTACTGCCATGGGATGATTTGTTTGGATGCCATCAATGTTTATTACCTGGTATGTGGCACCAGGTAAAAGTTGCTTAGAGGGGACTATGCCATCAGCCACCATGGTGATGCTAGCCCCTGTGTCTCTAAAAGCTTCAACTCTTAAACCATTGATGATGGGTTCTTGTCTATACTTGCTCAAAGTATTTGGGCAAGTAGAGAAGTTGGCAAACCCCATGCCAGCCTCATAAACAAGATCATTGGGTGATGGGGACCTGGATAGGCCAGGGTCCACCTGATTTCCAAAAGTAAACCCACCCAGATTCCTGGGTGTGCTCCCACTTCCTGGGGGATTACTGCTGACAGTAACAGGAGGTGTTGAAGCTGGCTTTGGAGGTATATTTTCTTTATTGTTATTCTTGGGACAACAGCTGTCTGTTTTGTAATGCCCCACCTGTTTACAGGGATAACAATAGGGTTTTTTCTCAGTTGAAGAAGTGTCTTGGGACCCACCCCCATCCTTGGAGTTTTGGGGCCCTGGGGAAGTCTTTTCTTTACTTTTATCCCCACCCTTATCTTGAGGCTTGGTAGACTCCTTCTTCTGGTTACTGTCCTGATTCTTAGGCCTAATCCTGGTTCTGACCCATTTGTCTGCCTTCTTTCCCAATTCTTGGGGAGAGGTCAGATCAGAGTCTACCAGGTGCTGGTGTAAGAGCTGGTTCTGACAATTACTTAGGATCTGCTCCCTCATAATCAAATTATACAATCCTGTAAAGTCATGTACTTTGCTGCCATGTAGCCAACCCTCCAGAGCCTTAGTAGCACAATCTACAAAATCAGTCCAGTCCTGAGTCTGTGTCTTCTGGGTGTCTCTGAACTTGAACCTGTACTGTTCAGTGGTTAAGCCAAACCCATCTATCAGAACACTCTTCAGGACTTTGTAATTGTTTGCATCCTCATGTCTGACAGTGAGGAGCTTGTCCCTCCCTTTCTCTGAAAAGGAGTACCATAAGATTGCTGCCCACTGTTCCTCAGGAACCTGCTGTACCATGCAGGCTCTCTCAAGAGCAGTCATCCATTTGTGGATGTCATCCCCTTCTTTGAAGGGGGGCACAATCTTTGTCAGGTTTCTACTATCATAGGACCTGGGTTTCTCTTTAGGAATATTGCTGCCACCAGTGGCATCTAAGCCACACAATTTCTGCTCTCTTGCCAAGGCAAGTTTAGCTTGAGCTAAGGTAAGCTTAGCTTGACTCAGGGCTACCTCCTCTCTCTCTATCTGGAGTCTGACAGCCCTCATTCTAGCCCTATGCTCAGCTTTCTGAGAAGCACTCATGCCTCTCTCTGATTCTCTGGAGGCACTAGAAAGATGAGAGTCCCCTGAGGGAGATCTCACTCTTCTGTTGCCTGGGAGAATCACATGTTGGGTTCTGGGGAGGTGCTGGCCCTCTCCATTCCCCAGTAGGTCCAAGTTGGCCTGGCTAAGCCTACCAACTGGAACCTGGCTACCCTGATCCTGTACTTGTGAGTCCCCACCATCTGAGTCCTCATCCAAGTCATCATCATCCTCCTCCTCTTCAGGGGGATCAACTACAGGGGGGTTCCCTCCAGTTCCTGTATCTAGGGAAGCTGCTTTTGCCTTCTCTAAGTCATCCTGTTCTAGGATTTCTACCAGGATTAGGCAGGTGGGGCTTCTGCCCCTTTTTAACCCTCTTTGTAGGAAGGTGGCTACCTGACTATGGTTACCCCAGATTTTTTGCCTGTGTTTAGCTGGTTTTTTTGACTTAGTTGACCTGGTTCCCTGCTAATCAGGGCCCCAGGCCATCTGCTCTCTCTGTAAAATGGATTCCATGTACCCTAGGTACATACCAATTGGAAATGGACTCCTTGTCAGCCCCTGTAGAATGCACTATAGGTGCACAGGGCACAGGAGCCACTAAGGCCTACCAGGGGCTGCAGCATATCTTTTGCCACCCCTGGCTGGTCCTTAAATTGACACAACTGGCTGATCACTCAGCTGGGGTAAGGTGGTGTACACACCCCTTGCTTAGATATAGTATACCTATGTCTAAACCTATATCTGGACACATGTAAACCTGTGAGCCACTCCTATAGACAGGCCTCACCAATCCTGGAGGCTGGGTGCATGGTTTTTATGTGAGATGGAGCTCTAGCATGAGCTGAGCCTGTCTGCAGCCGTCGGGAACAAATCCCTAAGCTGTTTCAGGATAATGCCATACCATATACTATTAAGTGCCTTATAATCCTCGCGGTTATTTAGCAACTCTGGTTTGGCTTTATCAAAACATGTCGTGTAAGGTGTCATACGCTTTGGAATACCATCCCCTCGCCAGTTCTGGCGACGGGGATGGCATTCCACCCCTCTAGAGGGGTAAGACATGTTACTTCACTTTAATGCGGTTGATTTCTCCAAAGGCCTTAAGATCCACAAAATGGATGCCTCTGCCACAGACAAATGTCTGGACCCCTGGAGCTGACCGAAACCCAGTCAAGGGGGTCCTGGACAAAGGGTTTCCTGTCACAGGAGGGTGTCACCGCCCTCCAGACAGGAGATAGTGTATTGTAGCAGGGAGGTTTGAAAGAAACCAGACACTGCCTGGGGCGCACAAGGCTGCCCCTTGCATAATCCGGCCAAACCGGTTCTGGGGCACTCCAGCCCTCGTGCCAGGGCGGCCTGGATCAAAGGAAGGGGGTGTATCCACCCACTTCCTGGGTCCCACCCATAGGAGGGGACCTAGCAGGTAATCACGCCCACCAGATTCGAATAAGAGTGGGAGCAGTGCCAATGCACATCAGATTTTCCTGGAAGAAACATTTGAAACGATATTCTGGACCCTTCGCCCTCCATCTCAACGTGGAAGCCCGAAGAATCTCCCTTGTGGTCAAGGAGTGACCACCCTGCAGCAGCAGGCACCATCCAGCCCTCGACGTCTACTTAGTTGCAGTTCCCGCCGGAACTCGAGCGACTGAGATCGACGAGATCAAGCCTGCCCAGCTTCTAACAGCCCGATCCACAGTCCCTGCAAAGCTGAGACCCGTGGAGGCGACCGGAAGCGTGGGGCACGCCATCTTGAAGTGACCACGAGACGCTGACCGTGCAGCCCACGAGTGACCCTCGAAGCTGTACACCGGGGTTTGAGAAGCCCCCACCCTGAGCTACTCCTGAGCCGAAGTTCAGCCCTCCACACTCGACGAGTGCTGCGTGGGGCCCTTTGGCACGATTTGGCTCAACGCGTTGGCCCGGTCACTTGCCAGCTGGCTTGTGGTCCCTGTGCCGACGAACTACAAAAGAAGACTCGTGATTCTGGTTGCTCCAGATCCACACCAGCTCCCCTGAAAGGGAGCCCCGACTCTGACCTTCCTGGTCCGAGTGAGACGCCATCTTCCAATCCCGCGTGGATTGCTCTTACCAAGGCTTGTTTGCTCCAAACCGGAAGCCGACTGCACCGACGGTGAGAGCCTGCGTGGGACAGATCGTGACCTGCTCCTGGACGTCGCAGATGCCCCAGAGCCCACGTGACAGCGAAGAGAAGCGCCTCGACGACCACCTGATTGCGCCCGACATTGCCTGGTTCCGTCCTGGTTCCACCCTGGTCACTGCTGAGTGACCCAGACTCTGTCCCCTCTGCTTTCAGGTACTCTACAACTTGAGTCCACCCTTGGACTCCACCGGACACTTCGTCTTCACCCTGCCTGCAGCCCTTTCAGCTTCAAGCACCAAGAGCCTGCGTGTCAAAACCCGACGCCACTTCGACCCTGTGCACCCACTTCCTGTGGGTGAGGTAACTTTGCTCCGCCGGTGTTCCCACACTGGTGCACACCTCTAGGGTCTGTGTGTTAAGTTTTGTTCCTCTAGGTTCAGCGGAAGTGTCCTTAAACTTTAACTATTTGACTTTTACGCACCATTGGTTAACATTGGTGCATGCGTGCGCTTTCCGCACATCTCCCGAATCCCGAGGGCCATTCCCGACTTCAGCATTGCTTGTCCTGACTGCTCCCAGCGATTCCCTAGGCCCTAGGCCTAACCACTGTTCGAGTGGCCTCTCTTATACCACTTGTTTAGTATATGGTTTGAGTGGCCCCCTGCCCTCATCCATAATTGTGCAACTTTGTATGTTTAAACAGTGCTTTTGATTTAACGCTTGTGCCCCTTTATTCATAAAGAATACTGGGGATTGTTTTTAGTAATAAACACATATATTTTTATAATATATACTTGTGTGGTGTCCTTTCATTTGGTATTACAGGATTGTATGTGGTAAAACAGCTCGCTTAACACGACCTCTTAAGTTAAGCCTTTAGGCTGCTTAGTCCATGCTACCACTAGGATAGCTTGTCTAATAAGGTTGACTTACAACCAGACACCATAAGGGGATTGTTTGGTCAGGTAGTAGGTGGTTCCAGAATTGGAAACATCCCCTACCAGGCCAACTTCTCACATTGGTGAGCAGCGGTGCGGATTTGAGCTTGCTGTTGTTTTACCATTGCAATCTTTATATCAAATTGAAAGATCACATCAAGTACCTCTAGGTACATATAAAATCAAAAGCTTAGCATATTAAGTTCTACTGAACTTAGTAGTTGTAGGTTGAAGGGAGTAGCACACCCCTGACTACAACTCACTAGCAAGGTCCAGTAGGAAAACACTTAGTGTAGGTAAGTGCACCACTTACACCTCACTAGTAACCATGTCCGACACAGGAAAGGCCTCAGGGTCTAGTCCTGTGACAGTTGACCCTACCCAGGCAACTTCTGGATATGACAAACTAACCCGCAGAGACTTGATTGTCTTGTGCAAAGCAAGAGGGTTAAAAAGGGGCAGAAGCCCCACCTGCCTAATCCTGATAGGACTCCTAGAACAGGATGACTTAGAGAGGGCAAAAGCAGCTTCCCTAGATACAGGAACTGGAGGGAACCCCCCTGCAGTTGATCCCCCTGAAGAGGAGGATGATGATGACTTGGATGAGGACTCAGAAGTTGAGGACTTAGAAGTACAGGATCAGGGTAGCCAGGTTCCAGTTGGTAGGCTTAGCCAGGCCAACTTGGACCTACTGGGAAATGGAGAGGGCCAGCACCTCCCCAGATCCCAACAAATGATTCTCCCAGGCAACAGAAGAGTGAGATCTCCCTCAGGAGACTCTCATCTTTCTAGTGCCTCCAGGGAATCACAGAGAGGCATGAATGCTTCTCAAAAGTTAGAGCATAGGGCCAGAATGAGGGCTGTCAAACTCCAGATAGAGAGGGAGGAGGTAGCCTTGGCTCAAGCTAAACTTGCCTTGGCAAGAGAGCAGAAATTGTGTGGCTTAGATGCCACTGGTGGCAGCAATATTCCTAAAGAGAAACCCAGGTCCTATGATAGTAGAAACCTGACAAAGATTGTGCCCCCCTACAAGGAAGGGGATGACATCCACAAATGGATGACTGCTCTTGAGAGAGCCTGCATGGTACAGCAGGTTCCTGAGGAACAGTGGGCAGCAATCTTATGGTACTCCTTTTCAGAGAAAGGGAGAGACAAGCTCCTCACTGTTAGACATGAGGATGCAAACAATTACAAAGTCCTGAAGAGTGTTCTGATAGATGGGTTTGGCTTAACCACTGAACAGTACAGGTTCAAGTTCAGAGACACCCAGAAGACACAGACTCAGGACTGGACTGATTTTGTAGATTGTGCTACTAAGGCTCTGGAGGGTTGGCTACATGGCAGCAAAGTACATGACTTTACAGGATTGTATAATTTGATTATGAGGGAGCAGATCCTAAGTAATTGTCAGAACCAGCTCTTACACCAGCACCTGGTAGACTCTGATCTGACCTCTCCCCAAGAATTGGGAAAGAAGGCAGACAAATGGGTCAGAACCAGGATTAGGCCTAAGAATCAGGACAGTAACCAGAAGAAGGAGTCTACCAAGCCTCAAGATAAGGGTGGGGATAAAAGTAAAGAAAAGACTTCCCCAGGGCCCCAAAACTCCAAGGATGGGGGTGGGTCCCAAGACACTTCTTCAACTGAGAAAAAACCCTATTGTTATCCCTGTAAACAGGTGGGGCATTACAAAACAGACAGCTGTTGTCCCAAGAATAACAATAAAGAAAATATACCTCCAAAGCCAGCTTCAACACCTCCTGTTACTGTCAGCAGTAATCCCCCAGGAAGTGGAAGCACACCCAGGAATCTGGGTGGGTTTACTTTTGGAAATCAGGTGGACCCTGGCCTATCCAGGTCCCCATCACCCAATGATCTTGTTTATGAGGCTGGCATGGGGTTTGCCAACTTCTCTGCTTGCCCAAATACTTTGAGCAAGTATAGACAAGAACCCATCATCAATGGTTTAAGAGTTGGAGCTTTTAGAGACACAGGGGCTAGCATCACCATGGTGGCTGATGGCATAGTCCCCTCTAAGCAACTTTTACCTGGTGCCACATACCAGGTAATAAACATTGATGGCATCCAAACGAATCATCCCATGGCAGTAGTAAGTCTCAGCTGGGGAGGTGTCACTGGCCCAAAGAGAGTGGCAGTGTCCCCAAACTTGCCTGTAGACTGTCTACTGGGTAATGATTTAGAAATCTCAGCCTGGGCTGGGGTTGAACAGGAAATCCATTCTGGAATGGTAAATTCCAATGGAAAGGTTAGTGGGGCTGTAATGGCTACAGCCCCAATTCAAGATGTCCTTCCTGAAAAGGTTGGTAGGGCGGAGATACTCCCTGCCCCATCTTTAGCAAAAGCTCTTCCTGAACAGAATAGCAAAGCTGTTATGATAACAGCAGAAACCCAAACTGAGTCTCCTCCTGAAAAGGTTGGTGGGGCTGTGATGGCCACAGCCCAAACTCAAACTGACACGTGTGTTGTGAAACCTGAAATGATGGATAACTCCACACAAACTGAGAGCATGGAGGAGGAAGAGAAATCTCCCCCTCACCAGACTTTAGGACAGGATCAGCCTCCTCAGGGAACTGATCTTACCCCTGATGAAGGAACTGCCCCAGAGGTGGTTGGGCCTAGCCTGACAGAACCTCTGATGTCAGTGGACCCTTCTCAGGTGGGACCCAGTCTGGAGCAGGTAACCTGCCCCTCTCTCCCTTGCCTTAGCCAGCCCAGGGCTGCAGAGGACAAGAAGGACAGTGAGACCCAGAGGGCCCCCTGTCAAATAAAGCACCCCCATCAAAAGATTAGGTGCACCAAAACTAGTAGCCCTAGTAAGGTGAAAACTTTAAAAACTCCTGAGGGAGCCCCCTTAAAAACAGTTAGGGACCTCCCCCAGATGGATTCTGTTGGGCACAGCCAAACCTGGGACCCAAAGGGCCCAAACCTGAACTGTCCCTCCAGCAAGCCAAACAGAGGGGCCCAGCCTCCAGCTTTAGGTAGCCAGAGGTTGACCCTGAGAGCACAGTGCAACTCAGTTAAAGAAAGAAAGGCACACATGGTGGAAGATAATTGGAGGAAGCTAAGCCCTAAATTAGTAGAGCCTCACTTCAATACTCCATATCCAAACCAGCCTTTAACTTTGCATAAACACACCCAAGGTAGTGATTCCCTATGGTGGAGACCCTCTAATACCCAAAGGGTGAGGGACTGCTTAGTGGACCATGAGACAGGGGGTACCCATGCTAGTGCAGGTACTTCCTTATATGGCCACTCAGGCAATATAGGCTTACCTGGCCAAGGATAGCCTTATCTCCTTTCGTTTGGGGGGGGGTTATGTAGGAAGGTGGCTACCTGACTATGGTTACCCCAGATTTTTTGCCTGTGTTTAGCTGGTTTTTTGACTTAGTTGACCTGGTTCCCTGCTAATCAGGGCCCCAGGCCATCTGCTCTCTCTGTAAAATGGATTCCATGTACCCTAGGTACATACCAATTGGAAATGGACTCCTTGTCAGCCCCTGTAGAATGCACTATAGGTGCACAGGGCACAGGAGCCACTAAGGCCTACCAGGGGCTGCAGCATATCTTTTGCCACCCCTGGCTGGTCCTTAAATTGACACAACTGGCTGATCACTCAGCTGGGGTAAGGTGGTGTACACACCCCTTGCTTAGATATAGTATACCTATGTCTAAACCTATATCTGGACACATGTAAACCTGTGAGCCACTCCTATAGACAGGCCTCACCAATCCTGGAGGCTGGGTGCATGGTTTTTATGTGAGATGGAGCTCTAGCATGAGCTGAGCCTGTCTGCAGCCGTCGGGAACAAATCCCTAAGCTGTTTCAGGATAATGCCATACCATATACTATTAAGTGCCTTATAATCCTCGCGGTTATTTAGCAACTCTGGTTTGGCTTTATCAAAACATGTCGTGTAAGGTGTCATACGCTTTGGAATACCATCCCCTCGCCAGTTCTGGCGACGGGGATGGCATTCCACCCCTCTAGAGGGGTAAGACATGTTACTTCACTTTAATGCGGTTGATTTCTCCAAAGGCCTTAAGATCCACAAAATGGATGCCTCTGCCACAGACAAATGTCTGGACCCCTGGAGCTGACCGAAACCCAGTCAAGGGGGTCCTGGACAAAGGGTTTCCTGTCACAGGAGGGTGTCACCGCCCTCCAGACAGGAGATAGTGTATTGTAGCAGGGAGGTTTGAAAGAAACCAGACACTGCCTGGGGCGCACAAGGCTGCCCCTTGCATAATCCGGCCAAACCGGTTCTGGGGCACTCCAGCCCTCGTGCCAGGGCGGCCTGGATCAAAGGAAGGGGGTGTATCCACCCACTTCCTGGGTCCCACCCATAGGAGGGGACCTAGCAGGTAATCACGCCCACCAGATTCGAATAAGAGTGGGAGCAGTGCCAATGCACATCAGATTTTCCTGGAAGAAACATTTGAAACGATATTCTGGACCCTTCGCCCTCCATCTCAACGTGGAAGCCCGAAGAATCTCCCTTGTGGTCAAGGAGTGACCACCCTGCAGCAGCAGGCACCATCCAGCCCTCGACGTCTACTTAGTTGCAGTTCCCGCCGGAACTCGAGCGACTGAGATCGACGAGATCAAGCCTGCCCAGCTTCTAACAGCCCGATCCACAGTCCCTGCAAAGCTGAGACCCGTGGAGGCGACCGGAAGCGTGGGGCACGCCATCTTGAAGTGACCACGAGACGCTGACCGTGCAGCCCACGAGTGACCCTCGAAGCTGTACACCGGGGTTTGAGAAGCCCCCACCCTGAGCTACTCCTGAGCCGAAGTTCAGCCCTCCACACTCGACGAGTGCTGCGTGGGGCCCTTTGGCACGATTTGGCTCAACGCGTTGGCCCGGTCACTTGCCAGCTGGCTTGTGGTCCCTGTGCCGACGAACTACAAAAGAAGACTCGTGATTCTGGTTGCTCCAGATCCACACCAGCTCCCCTGAAAGGGAGCCCCGACTCTGACCTTCCTGGTCCGAGTGAGACGCCATCTTCCAATCCCGCGTGGATTGCTCTTACCAAGGCTTGTTTGCTCCAAACCGGAAGCCGACTGCACCGACGGTGAGAGCCTGCGTGGGACAGATCGTGACCTGCTCCTGGACGTCGCAGATGCCCCAGAGCCCACGTGACAGCGAAGAGAAGCGCCTCGACGACCACCTGATTGCGCCCGACATTGCCTGGTTCCGTCCTGGTTCCACCCTGGTCACTGCTGAGTGACCCAGACTCTGTCCCCTCTGCTTTCAGGTACTCTACAACTTGAGTCCACCCTTGGACTCCACCGGACACTTCGTCTTCACCCTGCCTGCAGCCCTTTCAGCTTCAAGCACCAAGAGCCTGCGTGTCAAAACCCGACGCCACTTCGACCCTGTGCACCCACTTCCTGTGGGTGAGGTAACTTTGCTCCGCCGGTGTTCCCACACTGGTGCACACCTCTAGGGTCTGTGTGTTAAGTTTTGTTCCTCTAGGTTCAGCGGAAGTGTCCTTAAACTTTAACTATTTGACTTTTACGCACCATTGGTTAACATTGGTGCATGCGTGCGCTTTCCGCACATCTCCCGAATCCCGAGGGCCATTCCCGACTTCAGCATTGCTTGTCCTGACTGCTCCCAGCGATTCCCTAGGCCCTAGGCCTAACCACTGTTCGAGTGGCCTCTCTTATACCACTTGTTTAGTATATGGTTTGAGTGGCCCCCTGCCCTCATCCATAATTGTGCAACTTTGTATGTTTAAACAGTGCTTTTGATTTAACGCTTGTGCCCCTTTATTCATAAAGAATACTGGGGATTGTTTTTAGTAATAAACACATATATTTTTATAATATATACTTGTGTGGTGTCCTTTCATTTGGTATTACAGGATTGTATGTGGTAAAACAGCTCGCTTAACACGACCTCTTAAGTTAAGCCTTTAGGCTGCTTAGTCCATGCTACCACTAGGATAGCTTGTCTAATAAGGTTGACTTACAACCAGACACCATAAGGGGATTGTTTGGTCAGGTAGTAGGTGGTTCCAGAATTGGAAACATCCCCTACCAGGCCAACTTCTCACACTCTTGCTTTGCACAAGGCAATCAAGTCTCTGCGGGTTAGTTTGTCATATCCAAAAGTTGCCTGGGTAGGGTCAACTGTCACAGGACTAGACCCTGAGGCCTTTCCTGTGTCAGACATGGTTACTAGTGAGGTGTAAGTGGTGCACTTACCTACACTAAGTGTTTTCCTACTGGACCTTGCTAGTGAGTTGTAGTCAGGGGTGTGCTACTCCCTTCAACCTACAACTACTAAGTTCAGTAGAACTTAATATGCTAAGCTTTTGATTTTATATGTACCTAGAGGTACTTGATGTGATCTTTCAATTTGATATAAAGATTGCAATGGTAAAACAACAGCAAGCTCAAATCCGCACCGCTGCTCACCAATGTGAGAAGTTGGCCTGGTAGGGGATGTTTCCAATTCTGGAACCACCTACTACCTGACCAAACAATCCCCTTATGGTGTCTGGTTGTAAGTCAACCTTATTAGACAAGCTATCCTAGTGGTAGCATGGACTAAGCAGCCTAAAGGCTTAACTTAAGAGGTCGTGTTAAGCGAGCTGTTTTACCACATACAATCCTGTAATACCAAATGAAAGGACACCACACAAGTATATATTATAAAAATATATGTGTTTATTACTAAAAACAATCCCCAGTATTCTTTATGAATAAAGGGGCACAAGCGTTAAATCAAAAGCACTGTTTAAGCATACAAAGTTGCACAATTATGGATGAGGGCAGGGGGCCACTCAAACCATATACTAAACAAGTGGTATAAGAGAGGCCACTCGAACAGTGGTTAGGCCTAGGGCCTAGGGAATCGCTGGGAGCAGTCAGGACAAGCAATGCTGAAGTCGGGAATGGCCCTCGGGATTCGGGAGATGTGCGGAAAGCGCACGCATGCACCAATGTTAACCAATGGTGCGTAAAAGTCAAATAGTTAAAGCTTAAGGACACTTCCGCTGAACCTAGAGGAACAAAACTTAACACACAGACCCTAGAGGTGTGCACCAGTGTGGGAACACCGGCGGAGCAAAGTTACCTCACCCACAGGAAGTGGGTGCACAGGGTCGAAGTGGCGTCGGGTTTTGACACGCAGGCTCTTGGTGCTTGAAGCTGAAAGGGCTGCAGGCAGGGTGAAGACGAAGTGTCCGGTGGAGTCCAAGGGTGGACTCAAGTTGTAGAGTACCTGAAAGCAGAGGGGACAGAGTCTGGGTCACTCAGCAGTGACCAGGGTGGAACCAGGACGGAACCAGGCAATGTCGGGCGCAATCAGGTGGTCGTCGAGGCGCTTCTCTTCGCTGTCACGTGGGCTCTGGGGCATCTGCGACGTCCAGGAGCAGGTCACGATCTGTCCCACGCAGGCTCTCACCGTCGGTGCAGTCGGCTTCCGGTTTGGAGCAAACAAGCCTTGGTAAGAGCAATCCACGCGGGATTGGAAGATGGCGTCTTACTCGGACCAGGAAGGTCAGAGTCGGGGCTCCCTTTCAGGGGAGCTGGTGTGGATCTGGAGCAACCAGAATCACGAGTCTTCTTTTGTAGTTCGTCGGCACAGGGACCACAAGCCAGCTGGCAAGTGACCGGGCCAACGCGTTGAGCCAAATCGTGCCAAAGGGCCCCACGCAGCACTCGTCGAGTGTGGAGGGCTGAACTTCGGCTCAGGAGTAGCTCAGGGTGGGGGCTTCTCAAACCCCGGTGTACAGCTTCGAGGGTCACTCGTGGGCTGCACGGTCAGCGTCTCGTGGTCACTTCAAGATGGCGTGCCCCACGCTTCCGGTCGCCTCCACGGGTCTCAGCTTTGCAGGGACTGTGGATCGGGCTGTTAGAAGCTGGGCAGGCTTGATCTCGTCGATCTCAGTCGCTCGAGTTCCGGCGGGAACTGCAACTAAGTAGACGTCGAGGGCTGGATGGTGCCTGCTGCTGCAGGGTGGTCACTCCTTGACCACAAGGGAGATTCTTCGGGCTTCCACGTTGAGATGGAGGGCGAAGGGTCCAGAATATCGTTTCAAATGTTTCTTCCAGGAAATCTGATGTGCATTGGCACTGCTCCCACTCTTATTCGAATCTGGTGGGCGTGATTACCTGCTAGGTCCCCTCCTATGGGTGGGACCCAGGAAGTGGGTGGATACACCCCCTTCCTTTGATCCAGGCCGCCCTGGCACGAGGGCTGGAGTGCCCCAGAACCGGTTTGGCCGGATTATGCAAGGGGCAGCCTTGTGTGCCCCAGGCAGTGTCTGGTTTCTTTCAAACCTCCCTGCTACAATACACTATCTCCTGTCTGGAGGGCGGTGACACCCTCCTGTGACAGGAAACCCTTTGTCCAGGACCCCCTTGACTGGGTTTCGGTCAGCTCCAGGGGTCCAGACATTTGTCTGTGGCAGAGGCATCCATTTTGTGGATCTTAAGGCCTTTGGAGAAATCAACCGCATTAAAGTGAAGTAACATGTCTTACCCCTCTAGAGGGGTGGAATGCCATCCCCGTCGCCAGAACTGGCGAGGGGATGGTATTCCAAAGCGTATGACACCTTACACGACATGTTTTGATAAAGCCAAACCAGAGTTGCTAAATAACCGCGAGGATTATAAGGCACTTAATAGTATATGGTATGGCATTATCCTGAAACAGCTTAGGGATTTGTTCCCGACGGCTGCAGACAGGCTCAGCTCATGCTAGAGCTCCATCTCACATAAAAACCATGCACCCAGCCTCCAGGATTGGTGAGGCCTGTCTATAGGAGTGGCTCACAGGTTTACATGTGTCCAGATATAGGTTTAGACATAGGTATACTATATCTAAGCAAGGGGTGTGTACACCACCTTACCCCAGCTGAGTTATCAGCCAGTTGTGTCAATTTAAGAACCAGCCAGGGGTGGCAAAAGATATGCTGCAGCCCCTGGTAGGCCTTAGTGGCTCCTGTGCCCTGTGCACCTATAGTGCATTCTACAGGGGCTGACAAGGAGTCCATTTCCAATTGGTATGTACCTAGGGTACATGGAATCCATTTTACAGAGAGAGCAGATGGCCTGGGGCCCTGATTAGCAGGGAACCAGGTCAACTAAGTCAAAAAAACCAGCTAAACACAGGCAAAAAATCTGGGGTAACCATAGTCAGGTAGCCACCTTCCTACACTGTGTGTGTGTGGGGTGGGGGTGGTGGAAGGGGCGAGCTGGTCAGAAGTGATGTGAGCTGTGTGTGTGTGTGGTGGGGTGGTGGAAGGGGCAAGCTGGTCAGAAGTGATGTGAGCTGTGTGTGTGTGTGTGGTGGGGGTGGTGTAAGGGGCGAGCTGGTCAGAAGTGATGTGAGCTGTGTGTGTGTGGTGGGGGTGGTGGAAGGGGCGAGCTGGTCAGAAGTGATGTGAGCTGTGTGTGTGTGTGGGGGTGGTGGAAGGGGCGAGCTGGTTAGAAGTGATGTGAGCTGTGTGTGTGTGTGGTGGGGTGGTGGAAGGGGCGAGCTGGTCAGAAGTGATGTAAGCTGTGTGTGTGTGGTGGGGGTGGTGGAAGGGGCGAGCTGGTCAGAAGTGATGTGAGCTGTGTGTGTGGTGGGGGTGGTGGAAGGGGCGAGCTGGTCAGAAGTGATGTGAGCTGTGTGTGTGTGTGTGTGGTGGGGGTGGTGTAAGGGGCGAGCTGGTCAGAAGTGATGTGAGCTGTGTGTGTGTGTGGTGGGGGTGGTGGAAGGGGCGAGCCCGTCAGAAGTGATGGGAGCTGTGTGTGTGTGGGGTGGGGGTGGTGGAAGGGGCGAGCTGGTCAGAAGTGATGTGAGCTGTGTGTGTGTGGTGGGGGTGGTGGAAGGGGCGAGCCCGTCAGAAGTGATGTGAGCTGTGTGTGTGTGTGGTGGGGGTGGTGGAAGGGGCGAGCTGGTCAGAAGTGATGTAAGCTGTGTGTGTGTGTGGTGGGGGTGGTGGAAGGGGCGAGCTGGTCAGAAGTGATGTGAGCTGTGTGTGTGTGTGGTGGGGGTGGTGGAAGGGGCGAGCCCGTCAGAAGTGATGTGAGCTGTGTGTGTGGTGGGGGTGGTGGAAGGGGCGAGCTGGTCAGAAGTGATGGGAGCTGTGTGTGTGGTGGGGGTGGTGTAAGGGGCGAGCTGGTCAGAAGTGATGTGAGCTGTGTGTGTGTGTGGTGGGGGTGGTGGAAGGGGCGAGCTGGTCAGAAGTGATGTGAGCTGTGTGTGTGGTGGGGGTGGTGGAAGGGGCGAGCTGGTCAGAAGTGATGTGAGCTGTGTGTGTGTGGTGGGGGTGGTGGAAGGAGCGAGCTGGTCAGAAGTGATGGGAGCTGTGTGTGTGGTGGGGGTGGTGTAAGGGGCGAGCTGGTCAGAAGTGATGTGAGCTGTGTGTGTGTGTGGTGGGGTGGTGGAAGGGGCGAGCTGGTCAGAAGTGATGTGAGCTGTGTGTGTGGTGGGGGTGGTGGAAGGGGCGAGCTGGTCAGAAGTAATGTGAGCTGTGTGTGTGTGTGGTGGGGTGGTGGAAGGGGCGAGCTGGTCAGAAGTGATGGGAGCTGTGTGTGTGGTGGGGGTGGTGGAAGGGGCGAGCTGGTCAGAAGTGATGGGAGCTGTGTGTGTGGTGGGGGTGGTGGAAGGGGCGAGCTGGTCAGAAGTGATGTGAGCTGTGTGTGTGTGTGTGGTGGGGGTGGTGGAAGGGGCGAGCTGGTCAGAAGTGATGTGACCTGTGTGTGTGTGTGGTGGGGGTGGTGTAAGGGGCGAGCTGGTCAGAAGTGATGGGAGCTGTGTGTGTGGTGGGGGTGGTGTAAGGGGCGAGCTGGTCAGAAGTGATGTGAGCTGTGTGTGTGGTGGGGGTGGTGGAAGGGGCGAGCTGGTCAGAAGTGATGGGAGCTGTGTGTGTGGTGGGGGTGGTGGAAGGGGCGAGCTGGTCAGAAGTGATGTGAGCTGTGTGTGTGTGTGGTGGGGGTGGTGTAAGGGGCGAGCTGGTCAGAAGTGATGTGAGCTGTGTGTGTGTGTGGTGGGGGTGGTGGAAGGGGCGAGCTGGTCAGAAGTGATGTGAGCTGTGTGTGTGTGGGGTGGGGGTGGTGGAAGGGGCGAGCTGGTCAGTGTTAGACCTGGCACCTTGGCGTGAGTTTCCCTTCCACTTTTTGCTGTTGTGCCTCGAATGTTTTGATGGTGTCTGCTACTCAGGGCACTGCGCCACGGCCAACCCGTGCCGCAGTGCAAGTGCTCCCTACTGTAAAGTGTACATGTGATTGATGTCCGTGATTGGTTCATTGGATTTACTGTTAGTCCCTAGTAAAGTGCACTAGGAGTGCAAGGGCTTGTGAATGCCAATACTGCTAGTGGGCCTGCAGCGCTGGTTGCGCCACCCACAGAAGCAGCCTTAAAATGTGTCTAGGGTCTGCCATTGCAGAACCTGCGTGCAGTCTGGTACTGTCACCCTGGCTGGGCAAGTGCACACACTTGCCAGCCCCTAAACCTTCCCTTAAACTTCATATTAGTCACCCCTATGGTAGGCCTGAGGGCAGGGTGCATTGTAAGGATAAGGTAGGACATGCCCTGATGTGTGTGGCATGTTCTAATAGTGAATTACTGCCAAATTCGTTTTTCACTATTGTAAGGCTACCTGTTCCCTTCTAGGCCAGATGGGCTGCTGGAATTATTACACTCTATAATCCCAGCAGGCTCAGGGAACATGGTAGAAATCCATGTTTAGTATGCCTGAACTCAGAATAATAAAATACTTCTTTTAGTAAAGTTTATTTTAATATCCTGTGTTTGCAAATGCTACTTTTAGAAAGTTAGCATTTGCTTGCCTAACCATTTCAGCCCGCCTCTGCTTGGATGTGGATCTGACTGTCTGGTGTGTGTGAGTGACAGGGCTGGGAGTTGACAGGTAGTGATTAGCAGGAGGGCCCCTTAATGGGTGGTGGGAGTTTCCCCTGAATGATGCATCAGGCTGTGCTCTGCCACCACAATGCTGGCTCCGCCCTCCTGGGGAGCGACTGATGACTCAGCCTGCACCTGGCCCAGGAAGGACCGAAGCTTGTCAACAAAGTACTCAGGCCACTCCTGCCCTCTCAATGCCGGCTCCGCCCCCCTGGGGAGCGGCTGATGTGCCTGCCCTCACACTGAATGCAGAAGTCATAAGTACCCACAACAAGTACTCAGAGACTGAGGCAGTTATGCAGAGGCCCCCCTGGCCAGTGAGAACAAAAGAAACTGTGTATAAAAGTAGGAGCCCTGCTCCTTGTAAATTAGATCCAGTTTGCGCAAAGAAGAAGCTCTGCCTGACGAGAAGGACCCTGGACGCTGCAAGGAGAAGTACTGACTCTGATCCCAAGAGACTGGCCTGTAGTGGGTGCCTTGCTGCTGAAGGAGAGCAGGAGAAGAAAGACTGAAAGACTTTGCTTTTATCCACCTTGTGCTAAAACTTTTACCAAGATCTCCAAGGGCTTGCTGTGAACTTGCCCCCTGACCAGCGCCCCAGGAACAGTGGGCGCTACCCTGTCCCCCTGGAAGAAGGAGCCGCTGTGAGCCAGCAGCCTGATCGACACAGCTGCTGAAGGAAAGAGGAGCGCGCTGTGAAAGAATCCCTGCGCCCCTCCTACGAGGCCCTTGGCACCCCGACCCGCCGAGCACCGCATCTGCTAACTGGCCGGCACCAGGTGACACCGAAAGGCCCAGCCTCGCTGGCCTAATCACCGTCCCTACCGCCTGCCTAACTGCGGAGCACCGCAAGAACGGACTGAGCCAAGTACCCGCTGTGACCTGAGAGGCTTGTGTGTGCCTCACGCTGCTACCCGGGGCACTGCCCCCCTTTTCCAGGACCTGAGGTGTGTCGCCGTCTACCCGACCCGCGCCGCAACGCCAACCTAAGAGCCAGAGCCGAGCCGCCGCTCGCTCCAACCTCGAGAGGAAGACACCGCGACGTGAATCGCCGAGCCGGCCTGCACCCGACCCCTGCAGAAAGACAAAGGTACTGTTTCCCGTCCCGCGGTGCGAGCCGCTGTCCCACCTCGCTCGCACCACCATCTACGTCAGCCGAGCCCCCGGAGCCGCGCAGTGAGCGCTCCCCGGGCCCCCGCTCTCTCCCCTGACAGCCGCGCAGCGCGCTCGTCAGGCCGGCAGTGACTCCCCGGCCGCCGATCTCGCTAGAAGCGTGAGATCGGGCAGACCGGGTCCGATCGTGGGCGCAGAGAGGCCCTGGCTGAGTGAAGTTCTTGCTAAAGGAACGTACCAGGACTAGGGAAGAGTCCGCAACCCTTTTTGAAGCACCAGAACAATTCGTTAACGCTGATACAAAGACCTGTGGCATAATCAAAGAGTAACTGGAACCATTTTTCTTAAACTACGCAAAGACTGTATTTACAAGCCTGATCTAAAGATATATATATAAAGAAGATATTTTTACAGAAGTACAGTCTCGTGTCATTGTGTGGTGGGTTGATGGTCGTTGTGTGTGATGTTGCAAATGTTTAACCTTATGTACTCCAGAGTTTAGCCTAGACTGCTTGCGCCACACTACCTAAAGGGCGAGTAGGGGTTATTTCTGGGAGTAATCCTTTGCCCCGACTTAGAGGAGAGGGTCCCTGCTTGTCGCGAGCACCAACCTGCGCCAACCAGAGACCCCCAATTCTAACATTGGTCGCAGCGGTGAGGATCTCGAATTTACATTTGCAGTGTCCATACATTGACTAGTGACCATTGCACAGTGATTTCAATCCAGTAACTGAGCCACAGATTTCGTTTTAAGTGACTTTGCTCTGCTAGAAGAAGATCCCTGTTTGTCTAAAGCCATGCCTGGAACCAACAGCGTAGAGAAAACCGCGTCTGTGACCTCTGAGGTGTTGGAAATAGAATGGGATGTGTCAAAACTGGAGGAATACAAGAAAGATGAGCTCGTCTTCTTTGCCAAGAGATTCAAGGTTCCACGTGCAGGGTGCAAGAACAAGACGGATTACTACAAAGCCCTGAAAGCCTGGATTGAATCTAGGAATACACCTGAGGATCAGGAGTTACCTGATGAGACTGGTGTACCTGACAAGGAAGGCAGCGTCCATAGCTTTGGCAGAGGCCTGTCGCCAGAGGAGCTGGCAGACAGAAAAGAAACCAGGAATCATGAAATGAAGCTGGCAGAATTAAACGTGAAGAGCCAACTGGAGCTGGAGAGCAAACGGATGGCTCTGGAAGAGCGAAAACTCCAGTTGGAGTTTGATGTGAAAATGAGGGAGATGAGTCTAAAAGAGAAAGCCTTGGATCATCCTCCCTCTGGTGGCAGCACAACGCCGGTGCAGGTAGAGTCAAGAGTGCACATCCCCAAAGATGTAGTTAAAGAGTTCTTTAAGGGGGATGACATAGGACAGTGGTTTAGGGCATATGAGGTAGCCATGCTTTCCCACCGGGTCCCTGAGAAGGATTGGGGAGCGGGGTTATGGGGAAGGTTCCTTAGCGAAGGAAGGGACACCCTGCTAGATTTGCCCACTGAAGACCAGAGATCCTATCCCCATATGAAAGAAGCTTTAATGACCAGGTATGGGCTTACCCCTGAAATGTATAGGCAGAAGTTTAGGGGGTGTAATAAGCGGCCTGGGAATACGTATGTGGAGTTTGTGACTTTTTTTTGCAGAGCACTGGATGGTTGGGTGAAGGGTAACAAAGTGAATGATTTTCAAGGTCTCTTTGATTTAATTGCATGGGAGCACTTGTCTGATCAATGTTTTCCTGAGTTACGCCAGCACCTGATTGATAGCAAGTTGTCCAACCCGAGGAAACTTGCTGAGGAGGCGGACCGCTGGCTCAGCACCAGGGTCCACAAGGGTCCAGTGGGAGACTCCGCCAAGGGTGGGCAGGGTCCCCAGCAGAAGAGTGGGGGGGACAAGGGAAAACAGAAAGGGTTCCAAAAAGGCCCCCAAAGTAATCCCCAAGGGGACCAGCAGAAAGGTTCTCAGCCTCCCCCACCCCCTAAGCAGGATGGGGCCCCGACAGGTCGACCTGTTCCAAAGGGGCCCTTCAATTGTTACAAATGTGGTGACCCGGGGCACATAGCCCGTGACCCCAAGTGTCGCCTGTTTGGCAAACCAGCACCCACTGGTGCTCCGCCCCGACAAGTGACCAGTGTTCACTTAGGAGGAGAAGTGGTGGTCCCGGGGGGTGGAGATCCTGTTCAGATGACCCTAGTCTCACTAGGAGACAGTGAGATGGTCCCTACAAGCTACCTGCCCTCTAACACTAAAAAATATGGGCAGGTGGTTACCATCAATGGCAAGAAAGCTGAGGCTCTTAGAGACACAGGAGCCAGTGTGACTGCAGTGAGGCATCACCTGGTGTCTCAAGAGCAGGTTGTACCCCATGCCTACTGTAGGGTTGTCAACGCTGACAATTCAGAGAGTCAGTGTCCGATGGCTCAAGTTCCCTTCGAGTGGGGGGGGGTCTCTGGTACTCTGCAGGTCTGTGTGAGGAAAACCATGCCTGTTGACTGTTTGCTAGGGAATGACTTGGAGGACTCCCCTTGGGAAAAGGTGGAGAAAACGACTCACCTGAAGATGGTGGGTCTACCTGACTGGGCGTGCGTGACCACCCGGTCAATGGCAGCCAGTAGGGGTGAGCAAGAGGTCCTGGGGCCTGACGGAGAGGCCCAGGAACCGGCCTTAGGGAGAAGGCGCAGGGTGCGCGGGAAACCGGCCCCTGAAGTTCCCACGGTCCAGGAGGAAGCAGACCTTGAGGGGGATGCCCTGGAGCCTACTGGGGAACAGATTGCCGAACTGGGGGACCTGCCTGAGCTGACCCATTGGCAGCAAGAAGGAGGCCCCTCCAGGGAGGAATTCTGCAGGGAGCAGAAAGAATGCCCTTCTCTCGTGGGTATGCGGCAGCAGGCTGCAGACCAGGCCAATGGTGTTCAGGCCAAAACACATTATGTGTACTGGGAGAATGACCTCCTGTACTCAGAGCCTAAGGCTGCTGAACCTGGGTCAGCCCGTGTGCTGGTGGTACCCCAGAAGTTCAGGGCCTTCCTACTGGGACTGGCTCATGATGTGCCTTTAGCAGGACATTTGGGGATGGACAAGACCTATGACAGGCTTGTCACCCACTTCTACTGGCCCCAAATGCACAAGAGCTCAGATGCTCATTGTAGGACCTGTCCAACTTGCCAGGCAAGCGGGAAGTGCGGAGGGAAGAACAAGGCTCCCCTCCAACCCTTCCCTGTGGTCAGTACGCCATTCCAACGAGTGGGTATTGATATTGTTGGGCCTCTGGACCCCAAGACAGCCATGGGCAACAGGTTCATCCTGGTCTTGGTGGATCATGCCACCCGGTACCCTGAAGCCATCCCTCTGAGGACAGTGACGGCACCCGTGGTGGGGCGTGCACTAATGGGAATTTTCTCCAGAGTGGGGTTCCCTCTAGAGGTGGTGAGCGACAGGGGGACCAACTTTATATCCAAGTATATGAAGTCCCTTTGGCAAGAGTGTGGTGTAACCTACAAGTTCACCACACCTTACCACCCCCAAGGAAATGGGTTGGTTGAAAGATTTAACCGAACCCTGAAAGGCATGATCATGGGCCTGGAAGGTCCAATGAGGCGTAAGTGGGACGTCCTCTTACCATGCCTGCTCTTTGCATACCGCGAGGTGCCACAGAAGTCTCTAGGGTTCAGCCCCTTTGAGCTGCTGTATGGCCACCCCGTGAGAGGACCACTGAGTTTGGTAAAGGAAGGCTGGGAGCAATCTCCCAGGAAACCTCCCCAGAATGTATATAGCTACATGCTGGCCTTCAGAAACCAAACCAGGCGCTTCAGACAACTTGCTGAGGCAAATCTGGAAGCAAGCCAGGAGGAGATGAAGCGGTGGTACGACCAGAATGCCACTCTGGTAGAGCTTCAGCCTGGTCAAGAGGTGTATGTCTTGGCCCCAGTGGAACCCTGTGCACTTCAGGATAAGTGGACAGGTCCATTTGAGGTTGTGGAGCGCAAGAGCTCAGTGACATACTTGGTGGACATGAAGACGCCCAGGAATCCTTTAAGGGTCTTACATGTCAACCGCCTCAAGCCCCACTTGAAAAGGTCCGAAGTGGGCATGCTGTTGGCCACTGATGATGGAATGGAAGAGGAGTCTGAGCCTCTTCCTGACCTCTTAGTGGCCTGTGAGAAAGATGGGTCAGTGGATGGAGTTAACCTCTCACCCACCCTGACCCCTGAGCAACAGGAAGACTGCCGCCAGTTGCTGGGGCAGTTTCCGGACCGGTTCTCCCTGGTTCCTAGTGTCACAGATTGGTGCGTCCATGATGTGGACACAGGGGACAGCTTACCTGTGAAGCACAAGGCTTACAGGGTAACTGACAGGGTACGGGCCTGCATCAAGGAGGAGGTCTCCAAGATGCTTGCTCTTAGGGTGGTTGAGTCTTCCAGCAGTCCTTGGTCCAGCCCCGTGGTCTTGGTCCCAAAGGCTGCTGCGCCGGGAGCCACACCTGAACTCCGGTTCTGTGTGGACTACAGAGGACTCAATTCAGTCACCAAGACTGACGCGCACCCTATCCCCAGAGCTGATGAGCTCATTGATCGGCTAGGGGCTGCCCGGTTCCTCAGCACGTTTGATTTAACGTCTGGGTACTGGCAGATCGCCTTGACCGATGGGGCAAAGGAGAGGTCAGCATTCTCCACACCAGATGGGCATTTCCAGTTCCGGGTTATGCCATTTGGGATGAAGAATGCCCCTGCCACCTTTCAGAGGTTGGTCAACCAGGTGTTGGTCGGGCTGGATGAGTTCAGTGCCGCCTACCTGGATGACATCGCAGTGTTCAGTGGCACCTGGCCAGAACACCTGCGGCACCTCTGGGAAGTGTTGATGGCGCTGCGCAAGGCAGGCCTCACAATCAAGGCAAGCAAGTGTCAGATTGGGCAGGGCTCCGTGGTGTACTTGGGACACCAAGTGGGGAGTGGCAAGGTGGCACCCTTGCAACCCAAAATTGAGACCATCCTGGCTTGGGAACCCCCCAAGACCCAGACTGCAGTGAGAGCCTTCCTGGGGCTCACTGGGTATTACAGGAGGTTTGTCAAGGGCTATGGCACTATTGTGACCCCCTTGACAGAACTGACTTCTAAGAAGCAGCCCAGGAATGTGATTTGGACTGACACCTGTCAGAAGGCTTTTGACACCCTGAAGACTGCCATGTGCACGGCGCCCGTGCTCCTGGCTCCTGATTTCTCCAAGGAATTCATAGTGCAAACAGACGCTTCAGAGCATGGTGTAGGGGCTGTTCTCTCACAGATGACTGAGGAGGGCTGGGACCAACCCGTAGCCTTCATCAGTAGGAGGTTACTTCCACGGGAAAGTAGGTGGAGTGCAATAGAGCGAGAAGCATTTGCTGTGGTCTGGGCACTGAAGAAGCTAAGACCCTACTTGTTTGGGTCTCACTTCCGGGTTCAGACGGACCACAGGCCCCTCAGATGGTTGATGCAAATGAGGGGTGAGAACCCAAAACTGTTGAGGTGGTCCATCTCCCTACAGGGTATGGACTTCACGGTGGAACACCGCCCTGGCACAGATCACGCCAACGCTGATGGTCTGTCCAGATTTTTCCGCCTTAGTGATGAGGAACTCCCTGGGGAAGGGTAGTTCTCCCCACATTTCAGCTGGAGGGGACACGTGTTAGACCTGGCACCTTGGCGTGAGTTTCCCTTCCACTTTTTGCTGTTGTGCCTCGAATGTTTTGATGGTGTCTGCTACTCAGGGCACTGCGCCACGGCCAACCCGTGCCGCAGTGCAAGTGCTCCCTACTGTAAAGTGTACATGTGATTGATGTCCGTGATTGGTTCATTGGATTTACTGTTAGTCCCTAGTAAAGTGCACTAGGAGTGCAAGGGCTTGTGAATGCCAATACTGCTAGTGGGCCTGCAGCGCTGGTTGCGCCACCCACAGAAGCAGCCTTAAAATGTGTCTAGGGTCTGCCATTGCAGAACCTGCGTGCAGTCTGGTACTGTCACCCTGGCTGGGCAAGTGCACACACTTGCCAGCCCCTAAACCTTCCCTTAAACTTCATATTAGTCACCCCTATGGTAGGCCTGAGGGCAGGGTGCATTGTAAGGATAAGGTAGGACATGCCCTGATGTGTGTGGCATGTTCTAATAGTGAATTACTGCCAAATTCGTTTTTCACTATTGTAAGGCTACCTGTTCCCTTCTAGGCCAGATGGGCTGCTGGAATTATTACACTCTATAATCCCAGCAGGCTCAGGGAACATGGTAGAAATCCATGTTTAGTATGCCTGAACTCAGAATAATAAAATACTTCTTTTAGTAAAGTTTATTTTAATATCCTGTGTTTGCAAATGCTACTTTTAGAAAGTTAGCATTTGCTTGCCTAACCATTTCAGCCCGCCTCTGCTTGGATGTGGATCTGACTGTCTGGTGTGTGTGAGTGACAGGGCTGGGAGTTGACAGGTAGTGATTAGCAGGAGGGCCCCTTAATGGGTGGTGGGAGTTTCCCCTGAATGATGCATCAGGCTGTGCTCTGCCACCACAATGCTGGCTCCGCCCTCCTGGGGAGCGACTGATGACTCAGCCTGCACCTGGCCCAGGAAGGACCGAAGCTTGTCAACAAAGTACTCAGGCCACTCCTGCCCTCTCAATGCCGGCTCCGCCCCCCTGGGGAGCGGCTGATGTGCCTGCCCTCACACTGAATGCAGAAGTCATAAGTACCCACAACAAGTACTCAGAGACTGAGGCAGTTATGCAGAGGCCCCCCTGGCCAGTGAGAACAAAAGAAACTGTGTATAAAAGTAGGAGCCCTGCTCCTTGTAAATTAGATCCAGTTTGCGCAAAGAAGAAGCTCTGCCTGACGAGAAGGACCCTGGACGCTGCAAGGAGAAGTACTGACTCTGATCCCAAGAGACTGGCCTGTAGTGGGTGCCTTGCTGCTGAAGGAGAGCAGGAGAAGAAAGACTGAAAGACTTTGCTTTTATCCACCTTGTGCTAAAACTTTTACCAAGATCTCCAAGGGCTTGCTGTGAACTTGCCCCCTGACCAGCGCCCCAGGAACAGTGGGCGCTACCCTGTCCCCCTGGAAGAAGGAGCCGCTGTGAGCCAGCAGCCTGATCGACACAGCTGCTGAAGGAAAGAGGAGCGCGCTGTGAAAGAATCCCTGCGCCCCTCCTACGAGGCCCTTGGCACCCCGACCCGCCGAGCACCGCATCTGCTAACTGGCCGGCACCAGGTGACACCGAAAGGCCCAGCCTCGCTGGCCTAATCACCGTCCCTACCGCCTGCCTAACTGCGGAGCACCGCAAGAACGGACTGAGCCAAGTACCCGCTGTGACCTGAGAGGCTTGTGTGTGCCTCACGCTGCTACCCGGGGCACTGCCCCCCTTTTCCAGGACCTGAGGTGTGTCGCCGTCTACCCGACCCGCGCCGCAACGCCAACCTAAGAGCCAGAGCCGAGCCGCCGCTCGCTCCAACCTCGAGAGGAAGACACCGCGACGTGAATCGCCGAGCCGGCCTGCACCCGACCCCTGCAGAAAGACAAAGGTACTGTTTCCCGTCCCGCGGTGCGAGCCGCTGTCCCACCTCGCTCGCACCACCATCTACGTCAGCCGAGCCCCCGGAGCCGCGCAGTGAGCGCTCCCCGGGCCCCCGCTCTCTCCCCTGACAGCCGCGCAGCGCGCTCGTCAGGCCGGCAGTGACTCCCCGGCCGCCGATCTCGCTAGAAGCGTGAGATCGGGCAGACCGGGTCCGATCGTGGGCGCAGAGAGGCCCTGGCTGAGTGAAGTTCTTGCTAAAGGAACGTACCAGGACTAGGGAAGAGTCCGCAACCCTTTTTGAAGCACCAGAACAATTCGTTAACGCTGATACAAAGACCTGTGGCATAATCAAAGAGTAACTGGAACCATTTTTCTTAAACTACGCAAAGACTGTATTTACAAGCCTGATCTAAAGATATATATATAAAGAAGATATTTTTACAGAAGTACAGTCTCGTGTCATTGTGTGGTGGGTTGATGGTCGTTGTGTGTGATGTTGCAAATGTTTAACCTTATGTACTCCAGAGTTTAGCCTAGACTGCTTGCGCCACACTACCTAAAGGGCGAGTAGGGGTTATTTCTGGGAGTAATCCTTTGCCCCGACTTAGAGGAGAGGGTCCCTGCTTGTCGCGAGCACCAACCTGCGCCAACCAGAGACCCCCAATTCTAACAGTCAGAAGTGATGTGAGCTTTGTGTGTGTGGTGGGGGTGGTAGAAGGGGCGAGCTGGTCAGAAGTGATGTGAGCTGTGTGTGTGTGTGGTGGGGGTGGTGGAAGGGGCGAGCTGGTCAGAAGTGATGTGAGCTGTGTGTGTGGTGGGGGTGGTGTAAGGGGCGAGCTGGTCAGAAGTGATGTGAGCTGTGTGTGTGTGTGGTGGGGGTGGTGGAAGGGGCGAGCTGGTCAGAAGTGATGGGAGCTGTGTGTGTGGTGGGGGTGGTGGAAGGGGTGAGCTGGTCAGAAGTGATGTGAGCTGTGTGTGTGGTGGGGGTGGTGGAAGGGGCGAGCTGGTCAGAAGTGATGGGAGCTGTGTGTGTGTGTGGTGGGGGTGGTGGAAGGGGCGAGCTGGTCAGAAGTGATGTGAGCTGTGTGTGTGTGTGGTGGGGGTGGTGGAAGGGGCGAGCTGGTCAGAAGTGATGTGAGCTGTGTGTGTGTGGTGGGGGTGGTGGAAGGGGTGAGCTGGTCAGAAGTGATGTGAGCTGTGTGTGTGGTGGGGGTGGTGGAAGGGGCGAGCTGGTCAGAAGTGATGGGAGCTGTGTGTGTGTGTGTGGTGGGGGTGGTGGAAGGGGCGAGCTGGTCAGAAGTAATGTGAGCTGTGTGTGTGTGTGGTGGGGGTGGTGGAAGGGGCGAGCTGGTCAGAAGTGATGTGAGCTGTGTGTGTGGTGGGGGTGGTGGAAGGGGCGAGCTGGTCAGAAGTGATGTGAGCTGTGTGTGTGTGTGTGTGGTGGGGGTGGTGGAAGGGGCGAGCTGGTCAGAAGTAATGTGAGCTGTGTGTGTGTGTGGTGGGGTGGTGGAAGGGGCGAGCTGGTCAGAAGTGATGGGAGCTGTGTGTGTGTGTGGTGGGGGTGGTGTAAGGGGCGAGCTGGTCAGAAGTGATGTGAGCTGTGTGTGTGTGGGGTGGGGGGGGTGGAAGGGGCGAGCTGGTCAGAAGTGATGTGAGCTGTGTGTGTGTGGGGTGGGGGTGGTGGAAGGGGCGAGCTGGTCAGAAGTGATGTGAGCTGTGTGTGTGTGGGGTGGGGGTGGTGGAAGGGGCGAGCTGGTCAGAAGTGATGTGAGCTGTGTGTGTGTGTGGTGGGGGTGGTGGAAGGGGCGAGCTGGTTAGAAGTGATGTGAGCTGTGTGTGTGTGTGGTGGGGGTGGTGGAAGGGGCGAGCTGGTCAGAAGTGATGTGAGCTGTGTGTGTGTGTGGTGGGGGTGGTGGAAGGGGCGGGCTGGTCAGAAGTGATGGGAGCTGTGTGTGTGGTGGGGGTGGTGTAAGGGGCGAGCTGGTCAGAAGTGATGTGAGCTGTGTGTGTGTGTGGTGGGGGTGGTGGAAGGGGCGAGCTGGTCAGAAGTGATGTGAGCTGTGTGTGTGTGGTGGGGGTGGTGGAAGGGGCGAGCTGGTCAGAAGTGATGTGAGCTGTGTGTGTGTGGTGGGGGTGGTGGAAGGGGCGAGCTGGTCAGAAGTGATGGGAGCTGTGTGTGTGGTGGGGGTGGTGTAAGGGGCGAGCTGGTCAGAAGTGATGTGAGCTGTGTGTGTGTGTGGTGGGGGTGGTGTAAGGGGCGAGCTGGTCAGAAGTGATGTGAGCTGTGTGTGTGTGTGGTGGGGGTGGTGTAAGGGGCGAGCTGGTCAGAAGTGATGGGAGCTGTGTGTGTGGTGGGGGTGGTGGAAGGGGCGAGCTGGTCAGAAGTGATGTGAGCTGTGTGTGTGTGTGGTGGGGGTGGTGGAAGGGGCGAGCTGGTCAGAAGTGATGTGAGCTGTGTGTGTGTGTGGTGGGGGTGGTGGAAGGGGCGAGCTGGTCAGAAGTGATGTGAGCTGTGTGTGTGTGGTGGGGGTGGTGGAAGGGGCGAGCTGGTCAGAAGTGATGGGAGCTGTGTGTGTGGTGGGGGTGGTGTAAGGGGCGAGCTGGTCAGAAGGTATGTGAGCTGTGTGTGTGTGTGGTGGGGGTGGTGTAAGGGGCGAGCTGGTCAGAAGTGATGTGAGCTGTGTGTGTGTGTGGTGGGGGTGGTGTAAGGGGCGAGCTGGTCAGAAGTGATGGGAGCTGTGTGTGTGGTGGGGGTGGTGGAAGGGGCGAGCTGGTCAGAAGTGATGGGAGCTGTGTGTGTGTGTGGTGGGGGTGGTGGAAGGGGCGAGCTGGTCAGAAGTGATGTGAGCTGTGTGTGTGTGTGGTGGGGGTGGTGGAAGGGGCGAGCTGGTCAGAAGTGATGTGAGCTGTGTGTGTGGTGGGGGTGGTGGAAGGGGCGAGCTGGTCAGAAGTGATGTGAGCTGTGTGTGTGTGTCGTGGGGGTGGTGGAAGGGGCGAGCTGGTCAGAAGTGATGTGAGCTGTGTGTGTGTGTGGTGGGGGGGCCAGCGGAGAAGGGACGAGAGCCCCGTAGTAAGAACATAACTGCTGGGAGGGAAGTGAAGGCTGGAGGGAGAGAGGAGTGCACTGAGTGAGGCACCCAAGGAGGTGAGAGAGAGGGGTGCACAGTTAAGGTGCGTGAAAATACATCAGTTATTGATGTCACAGTAAAACAAGCATTGGCATAGCCAATAGGTCTCGCCTTTGGGACCTTATAAGTGTTTTGACAGACCTATTGGCTTTGCCAGACTCTTCTTTTCTATGAGCTATTGCTCAAAGTATGCCTTTTATTTTGCTTTTGAAAATATAAGTAAAAGGCATAGCCATTCACAATGACAATAGCTCAAAGAAAAGAAGAGTCTGGCAAAGCCAATTGTTCTGGCTAAACACTTATAAGGTCCCAAATGCGAGACCTATTGGCTATGCCAATGCTTGTTCCATTTGATCAGAGTGCAAGCCTCTGGAGTTGCCCGGCATGAGTGCGTGGACAGCTCTACCAACGAGCGCCGCGGTTTAGACCGTTTGAATCCAGGGAGGGGTGTGCAGGACTGAGGGGCCCAAGGGTGAGACAAGAGCGAGAAGGGTGGAATGAATCCAGGGAGTGGTGTGCAGGAGTGAGGGGCCCAAGGGTGAGACAAGAGCGAGAAGGGTGGAATGAATCCAGGGAGGGGTGTGCAGGACTGAGGGGCCCAAGGGTGAGACAAGAGCGAGAAGGGTGGAATGAATCCAGGGAGGGGGGAGCAGGACTGAGGGGCCCAAGGGTGAGACAAGAGCGAGAAGGGTGGAATGAATCCAGGGAGGGGTGTGCAGGACTGAGGTACCCAAGGGTGAGACGAGAGCGAGAAGGGTGGAATGAATCCAGGGAGTGGTGTGCAGGACTGAGGGGCCCAAGGGTGAGACAAGAGCGAGAAGGGTGGAATGAATCCAGGGAGGGGTGTGCAGGACTGAGGGGCCCAAGGTTGAGACGAGAGCGAGAAGGGTGGAATGAATCCAGGGAGTGGTGTGCAGGACTGAGGGGCCCAAGGGTGAGACAAGAGCGAGAAGGGTGGAATGAATCCAGGGAGTGGTGTGCAGGACTGAGGTACCCAAGGGTGAGACGAGAGCGAGAAGGGTGGAATGAATCCAGGGAGGGGTGTGCAGGACTGAGGTACCCAAGGGTGAGACGAGAGCGAGAAGGGTGGAATGAATCCAGGGAGGGGTGTGCAGGACTGAGGGGCCCAAGGGTGAGACGAGAGCGAGAAGGGTGGAATGAATCCAGGGAGGGGTGTGCAGGACTGAGGGGCCCAAGGGTGAGACAAGAGCGAGAAGGGTGGAATGAATCCAGGGAGGGGTGTGCAGGACTGAGGGGTGCAAGGGTGAGACGAGAGCGAGAAGGGTGGAATGAATCCAGGGAGGGGTGTGCAGGACTGAGGGGCCCAAGGGTGAGACGAGAGCGAGAAGGGTGGAATGAATCCAGGGAGGGGTGTGCAGGACTGAGGGGCCCAAGGGTGAGACGAGAGCGAGAAGGGTGGAATGAATCCAGGGAGGGGTGTGCAGGACTGAGGGGCCCAAGGGTGAGACAAGAGCGAGAAGGGTGGAATGAATCCAGGGAGGGGTGTGCAGGACTGAGGTACCCAAGGGTGAGACGAGAGCGAGAAGGGTGGAATGAATCCAGGGAGGGGTGTGCAGGACTGAGGTACCCAAGGGTGAGACGAGAGCGAGAAGGGTGGAATGAATCCAGGGAGGGGTGTGCAGGACTGAGGGGCCCAAGGGTGAGACGAGAGCGAGAAGGGTGGAATGAATCCAGGGAGTGGTGTGCAGGACTGAGGTACCCAAGGGTGAGACGAGAGCGAGAAGGGTGGAATGAATCCAGGGAGGGGTGTGCAGGACTGAGGTACCCAAGGGTGAGACGAGAGCGAGAAGGGTGGAATGAATCCAGGGAGGGGTGTGCAGGACTGAGGGGCCCAAGGGTGAGACGAGAGCGAGAAGGGTGGAATGAATCCAGGGAGTGGTGTGCAGGACTGAGGGGCCCAAGGATGAGACGAGAGCGAGAAGGGTGGAATGAATCCAGGGAGGGGTGTGCAGGACTGAGGGGCCCAAGGGTGAGACAAGAGCGAGAAGGGTGGAATGAATCCAGGGAGGGGGGAGCAGGACTGAGGGGCCCAAGGGTGAGACAAGAGCGAGAAGGGTGGAATGAATCCAGGGAGGGGTGTGCAGGACTGAGGGGCCCAAGGGTGAGACAAGAGCGAGAAGGGTGGAATGAATCCAGGGAGGGGTGTGCAGGACTGAGGGGCCCAAGGGTGAGACAAGAGCGAGAAGGGTGGAATGAATCCAGGGAGGGGTGTGCAGGACTGAGGGGCCCAAGGGTGAGAGCGAGAAGGGTGGAATGAATCCAGGGAGTGGTGTGCAGGACTGAGGTACCCAAGGGTGAGACAAGAGCGAGAAGGGTGGAATGAATCCAGGGAGGGGGGAGCAGGACTGAGGGGCCCAAGGGTGAGACGAGAGCGAGAAGGGTGGAATGAATCCAGGGAGTGGTGTGCAGGACTGAGGGGCCCAAGGGTGAGACGAGAGCGAGAAGGGTGGAATGAATCCAGGGCGGGGTGTGCAGGACTGAGGGGACCAAGGGTGAGACAAGAGCGAGAAGGGTGGAATGAATCCAGGGAGGGGTGTGCAGGACTGAGGGGCCCAAGGGTGAGAGCGAGAAGGGTGGAATGAATCCAGGGAGGGGTGTGCAGGACTGAGGGGCCCAAGGGTGAGACAAGAGCGAGAAGGGTGGAATGAATCCAGGGAGGGGTGTGCAGGACTGAGGGGCCCAAGGATGAGACGAGAGCGAGAAGGGTGGAATGAATCCAGGGAGGGGTGTGCAGGACTGAGGGGCCCAAGGATGAGACGAGAGCGAGAAGGGTGGAATGAATCCAGGGAGGGGTGTGCAGGACTGAGGGGCCCAAGGGTGAGACAAGAGCGAGAAGGGTGGAATGAATCCAGGGAGTGGTGTGCAGGACTGAGGTACCCAAGGGTGAGACAAGAGCGAGAAGGGTGGAATGAATCCAGGGAGTGGTGTGCAGGACTGAGGTACCCAAGGGTGAGACAAGAGCGAGAAGGGTGGAATGAATCCAGGGAGTGGTGTGCAGGACTGAGGTACCCAAGGGTGAGACAAGAGCGAGAAGGGTGGAATGAATCCAGGGAGGGGTGTGCAGGACTGAGGGGCCCAAGGATGAGACGAGAGCGAGAAGGGTGGAATGAATCCAGGGAGGGGTGTGCAGGACTGAGGGGCCCAAGGGTGAGACAAGAGCGAGAAGGGTGGAATGAATCCAGGGAGGGGGGAGCAGGACTGAGGTACCCAAGGTTGAGACGAGAGCGAGAAGGGTGGAATGAATCCAGGGAGTGGTGTGCAGGACTGAGGTACCCAAGGGTGAGACAAGAGCGAGAAGGGTGGAATGAATCCAGGGAGGGGTGTGCAGGACTGAGGTACCCAAGGGTGAGACGAGAGCGAGAAGGGTGGAATGAATCCAGGGAGTGGTGTGCAGGACTGAGGGGCCCAAGGGTGAGAGCGAGAAGGGTGGAATGAATCCAGGGAGTGGTGTGCAGGACTGAGGTACCCAAGGGTGAGACAAGAGCGAGAAGGGTGGAATGAATCCAGGGAGGGGGGAGCAGGACTGAGGGGCCCAAGGGTGAGACGAGAGCGAGAAGGGTGGAATGAATCCAGGGAGTGGTGTGCAGGACTGAGGGGCCCAAGGGTGAGACGAGAGCGAGAAGGGTGGAATGAATCCAGGGAGTGGTGTGCAGGACTGAGGGGCCCAAGGGTGAGACGAGAAGGGTGGAATGAATCCAGGGAGGGGTGTGCAGGACTGAGGTACCCAGGGGTGAGACAAGAGCGAGAAGGGTGGAATGAATCCAGGGAGTGGTGTGCAGGACTGAGGGGCCCAAGGGTGAGACAAGAGCGAGAAGGGTGGAATGAATCCAGGGAGTGGTGTGCAGGACTGAGGGGCCCAAGGGTGAGACAAGAGCGAGAAGGGTGGAATGAATCCAGGGAGTGGTGTGCAGGACTGAGGGGCCCAAGGGTGAGACAAGAGCGAGAAGGTTGGAATGAATCCAGGGAGTGGTGTGCAGGACTGAGGGGCCCAAGGGTGAGACAAGAGCGAGAAGGGTGGAATGAATCCAGGGAGGGGGGAGCAGGACTGAGGGGCCCAAGGGTGAGACGAGAGCGAGAAGGGTGGAATGAATCCAGGGAGGGGTGTGCAGGACTGAGGTACCCAAGGGTGAGACGAGAGCGAGAAGGGTGGAATGAATCCAGGGAGGGGTGTGCAGGACTGAGGGGCCCAAGGGTGAGACAAGAGCGAGAAGGGTGGAATGAATCCAGGGAGGGGTGTGCAGGACTGAGGTACCCAAGGGTGAGACGAGAGCGAGAAGGGTGGAATGAATCCAGGGAGTGGTGTGCAGGACTGAGGGGCCCAAGGGTGAGACGAGAGCGAGAAGGGTGGAATGAATCCAGGGAGGGGTGTGCAGGACTGAGGGGCCCAAGGGTGAGACAAGAGCGAGAAGGGTGGAATGAATCCAGGGAGGGGTGTGCAGGACTGAGGGGTGCAAGGGTGAGACGAGAGCGAGAAGGGTGGAATGAATCCAGGGAGTGGTGTGCAGGACTGAGGGGCCCAAGGGTGAGACGAGAGCGAGAAGGGTGGAATGAATCCAGGGAGTGGTGTGCAGGACTGAGGGGCCCAAGGGTGAGACAAGAGCGAGAAGGGTGGAATGAATCCAGGGAGGGGTGTGCAGGACTGAGGGGCCCAAGGATGAGACGAGAGCGAGAAGGGTGGAATGAATCCAGGGAGGGGTGTGCAGGACTGAGGGGCCCAAGGTTGAGACGAGAGCGAGAAGGGTGGAATGAATCCAGGGAGTGGTGTGCAGGACTGAGGGGCCCAAGGGTGAGACAAGAGCGAGAAGGGTGGAATGAATCCAGGGAGGGGTGTGCAGGACTGAGGGGCCCAAGGGTGAGACGAGAGCGAGAAGGGTGGAATGAATCCAGGGAGGGGGGAGCAGGACTGAGGGGCCCAAGGGTGAGACGAGAGCGAGAAGGGTGGAATGAATTCAGGGAGTGGTGTGCAGGACTGAGGGGCCCAAGGGTGAGACAAGAGCGAGAAGGGTGGAATGAATCCAGGGAGGGGTGTGCAGGACTGAGGGGCCCAAGGGTGAGACGAGAGCGAGAAGGGTGGAATGAATCCAGGGAGTGGTGTGCAGGACTGAGTGGCCCAAGGGTGAGACAAGAGCGAGAAGGGTGGAATGAATCCAGGGAGGGGTGTGCAGGACTGAGGGGCCCAAGGGTGAGACAAGAGCGAGAAGGGTGGAATGAATCCAGGGAGGGGTGTGCAGGACTGAGGGGCCCAAGGGTGAGACGAGCGAGAAGGGTGGAATGAATCCAGGGAGTGGTGTGCAGGACTGAGGGGCCCAAGGGTGAGACGAGAGCGAGAAGGGTGGAATGAATCCAGGGAGGGGTGTGCAGGACTGAGGGGCCCAAGGGTGAGACAAGAGCGAGAAGGGTGGAATGAATCCAGGGAGTGGTGTGCAGGACTGAGGGGCCCAAGGGTGAGACGAGAGCGAGAAGGGTGGAATGAATCCAGGGAGGGGTGTGCAGGACTGAGGGGCCCAAGGGTGAGAGCGAGAAGGGTGGAATGAATCCAGGGAGTGGTGTGCAGGACTGAGGTACCTAAGGGTGAGACGAGAGCGAGAAGGGTGGAATGAATCCAGGGAGGGGTGTGCAGGACTGAGGTACCTAAGGGTGAGACGAGAGCGAGAAGGGTGGAATGAATCCAGGGAGGGGTGTGCAGGACTGAGGGGCCCAAGGGTGAGACGAGCGAGAAGGGTGGAATGAATCCAGGGAGGGGTGTGCAGGACTGAGGGGCCCAAGGGTGAGACGAGAGCGAGAAGGGTGGAATGAATCCAGGGAGTGGTGTGCAGGACTGAGGGGCCCAAGGATGAGACGAGAGCGAGAAGGGTGGAATGAATCCAGGGAGGGGGGAGCAGGACTGAGGGGCCCAAGGTTGAGACGAGAGCGAGAAGGGTGGAATGAATCCAGGGAGTGGTGTGCAGGACTGAGGGGTGCAAGGGTGAGACGAGAGCGAGAAGGGTGGAATGAATCCAGGGAGGGGGGAGCAGGACTGAGGGGCCCAAGGGTGAGACGAGAGCGAGAAGGGTGGAATGAATTCAGGGAGTGGTGTGCAGGACTGAGGGGCCCAAGGGTGAGACAAGAGCGAGAAGGGTGGAATGAATCCAGGGAGTGGTGTGCAGGACTGAGGGGCCCAAGGTTGAGACAAGAGCGAGAAGGGTGGAATGAATCCAGGGAGGGGGGAGCAGGACTGAGGGGCCCAAGGGTGAGACAAGAGCGAGAAGGGTGGAATGAATCCAGGGAGTGGTGTGCAGGACTGAGGTACCCAAGGGTGAGACAAGAGCGAGAAGGGTGGAATGAATCCAGGGAGTGGTGTGCAGGACTGAGGGGCCCAAGGTTGAGACGAGAGCGAGAAGGGTGGAATGAATCCAGGGAGGGGGGAGCAGGACTGAGGGGCCCAAGGGTGAGACAAGAGCGAGAAGGGTGGAATGAATCCAGGGAGGGGTGTGCAGGACTGAGGGGCCCAAGGGTGAGACGAGAGCGAGAAGGGTGGAATGAATCCAGGGAGTGGTGTGCAGGACTGAGGGGCCCAAGGGTGAGACGAGAGCGAGAAGGGTGGAATGAATCCAGGGAGGGGGGAGCAGGACTGAGGGGCCCAAGGGTGAGACAAGAGCGAGAAGGGTGGAATGAATCCAGGGAGGGGTGTGCAGGACTGAGGGGCCCAAGGGTGAGACGAGAGCGAGAAGGGTGGAATGAATCCAGGGAGGGGTGTGCAGGACTGAGGTACCCAAGGGTGAGACGAGAGCGAGAAGGGTGGAATGAATCCAGGGAGGGGTGTGCAGGACTGAGGGGCCCAAGGGTGAGACGAGAGCGAGAAGGGTGGAATGAATCCAGGGAGGGGTGTGCAGGACTGAGGTACCCAAGGGTGAGACGAGAGCGAGAAGGGTGGAATGAATCCAGGGAGGGGTGTGCAGGACTGAGGGGCCCAAGGGTGAGACGAGAGCGAGAAGGGTGGAATGAATCCAGGGAGGGGTGTGCAGGACTGAGGGGCCCAAGGGTGAGACAAGAGCGAGAAGGGTGGAATGAATCCAGGGAGGGGTGTGCAGGACTGAGGGGCCCAAGGGTGAGACGAGAGCGAGAAGGGTGGAATGAATCCAGGGAGGGGGGAGCAGGACTGAGGGGCCCAAGGGTGAGACGAGAGCGAGAAGGGTGGAATGAATCCAGGGAGGGGTGTGCAGGACTGAGGGGCCCAAGGGTGAGAGCGAGAAGGGTGGAATGAATCCAGGGAGGGGTGTGCAGGACTGAGGGGCCCAAGGGTGAGACGAGCGAGAAGGGTGGAATGAATCCAGGGAGTGGTGTGCAGGACTGAGGGGCCCAAGGGTGAGACAAGAGCGAGAAGGGTGGAATGAATCCAGGGAGTGGTGTGCAGGACTGAGGTACCCAAGGGTGAGACGAGAGCGAGAAGGGTGGAATGAATCCAGGGAGGGGTGTGCAGGACTGAGGGGCCCAAGGGTGAGACGAGAGCGAGAAGGGTGGAATGAATCCAGGGAGGGGTGTGCAGGACTGAGGGGCCCAAGGGTGAGACGAGAGCGAGAAGGGTGGAATGAATCCAGGGAGTGGTGTGCAGGACTGAGGGGCCCAAGGGTGAGACAAGAGCGAGAAGGGTGGAATGAATCCAGGGAGGGGTGTGCAGGACTGAGGGGCCCAAGGGTGAGACGAGAGCGAGAAGGGTGGAATGAATCCAGGGAGTGGTGTGCAGGACTGAGGTACCCAAGGGTGAGACAAGAGCGAGAAGGGTGGAATGAATCCAGGGAGTGGTGTGCAGGACTGAGGTACCCAAGGGTGAGACGAGAGCGAGAAGGGTGGAATGAATCCAGGGAGGGGTGTGCAGGAGTGAGGGGCCCAAGGGTGAGACAAGAGCGAGAAGGGTGGAATGAATCCAGGGAGTGGTGTGCAGGACTGAGGTACCCAAGGGTGAGACAAGAGCGAGAAGGGTGGAATGAATCCAGGGAGGGGGGAGCAGGACTGAGGGGCCCAAGGGTGAGACAAGAGCGAGAAGGGTGGAATGAATCCAGGGAGTGGTGTGCAGGACTGAGGGGCCCAAGGGTGAGACAAGAGCGAGAAGGGTGGAATGAATCCAGGGAGGGGTGTGCAGGACTGAGGGGCCCAAGGGTGAGACAAGAGCGAGAAGGGTGGAATGAATCCAGGGAGGGGTGTGCAGGACTGAGGGGCCCAAGGGTGAGACGAGAGCGAGAAGGGTGGAATGAATCCAGGGAGGGGTGTGCAGGACTGAGGGGTGCAAGGGTGAGACGAGAGCGAGAAGGGTGGAATGAATCCAGGGAGGGGTGTGCAGGACTGAGGGGTGCAAGGGTGAGACGAGAGCGAGAAGGGTGGAATGAATCCAGGGAGGGGTGTGCAGGACTGAGGGGCCCAAGGGTGAGACGAGAGCGAGAAGGGTGGAATGAATCCAGGGAGGGGTGTGCAGGACTGAGGTACCCAAGGGTGAGACGAGAGCGAGAAGGGTGGAATGAATCCAGGGAGGGGGGAGCAGGACTGAGGGGCCCAAGGGTGAGACAAGAGCGAGAAGGGTGGAATGAATCCAGGGAGGGGTGTGCAGGACTGAGGGGCCCAAGGGTGAGACAAGAGCGAGAAGGGTGGAATGAATCCAGGGAGGGGTGTGCAGGACTGAGGGGCCCAAGGGTGAGACGAGAGCGAGAAGGGTGGAATGAATCCAGGGAGTGGTGTGCAGGACTGAGGGGCCCAAGGGTGAGACAAGAGCGAGAAGGGTGGAATGAATCCAGGGAGGGGTGTGCAGGACTGAGGGGCCCAAGGGTGAGACAAGAGCGAGAAGGGTGGAATGAATCCAGGGAGGGGTGTGCAGGACTGAGGGGCCCAAGGGTGAGACGAGAGCGAGAAGGGTGGAATGAATCCAGGGAGGGGTGTGCAGGACTGAGGGGCCCAAGGGTGAGACGAGAGCGAGAAGGGTGGAATGAATCCAGGGAGGGGTGTGCAGGACTGAGGGGCCCAAGGGTGAGACGAGAGCGAGAAGGGTGGAATGAATCCAGGGAGGGGGGAGCAGGACTGAGGGGCCCAAGGATGAGACGAGAGCGAGAAGGGTGGAATGAATCCAGGGAGGGGTGTGCAGGACTGAGGGGCCCAAGGATGAGACGAGAGCGAGAAGGGTGGAATGAATCCAGGGAGGGGTGTGCAGGACTGAGGGGCCCAAGGGTGAGACGAGAGCGAGAAGGGTGGAATGAATCCAGGGAGGGGTGTGCAGGACTGAGGGGCCCAAGGGTGAGACAAGAGCGAGAAGGGTGGAATGAATCCAGGGAGGGGTGTGCAGGACTGAGGGGCCCAAGGGTGAGACAAGAGCGAGAAGGGTGGAATGAATCCAGGGAGGGGGGAGCAGGACTGAGGGGCCCAAGGGTGAGACGAGAGCGAGAAGGGTGGAATGAATCCAGGGAGGGGTGTGCAGGACTGAGGTACCCAAGGGTGAGACGAGAGCGAGAAGGGTGGAATGAATCCAGGGAGGGGTGTGCAGGACTGAGGTACCCAAGGGTGAGACGAGAGCGAGAAGGGTGGAATGAATCCAGGGAGGGGTGTGCAGGACTGAGGTACCCAAGGGTGAGACAAGAGCGAGAAGGGTGGAATGAATCCAGGGAGGGGGGAGCAGGACTGAGGGGCCCAAGGGTGAGACAAGAGCGAGAAGGGTGGAATGAATCCAGGGAGGGGTGTGCAGGACTGAGGTACCCAAGGGTGAGACAAGAGCGAGAAGGGTGGAATGAATCCAGGGAGTGGTGTGCAGGACTGAGGGGCCCAAGGTTGAGACGAGAGCGAGAAGGGTGGAATGAATCCAGGGAGGGGTGTGCAGGACTGAGGTACCCAAGGGTGAGACAAGAGCGAGAAGGGTGGAATGAATCCAGGGAGTGGTGTGCAGGACTGAGGGGCCCAAGGGTGAGACGAGAGCGAGAAGGGTGGAATGAATCCAGGGAGGGGTGTGCAGGACTGAGGTACCCAAGGGTGAGACGAGAGCGAGAAGGGTGGAATGAATCCAGGGAGGGGGGAGCAGGACTGAGGGGCCCAAGGGTGAGACAAGAGCGAGAAGGGTGGAATGAATCCAGGGAGGGGGGAGCAGGACTGAGGGGCCCAAGGGTGAGACAAGAGCGAGAAGGGTGGAATGAATCCAGGGAGGGGGGAGCAGGACTGAGGGGCCCAAGGTTGAGACGAGAGCGAGAAGGGTGGAATGAATCCAGGGAGGGGGGAGCAGGACTGAGGGGCCCAAGGGTGAGACGAGAGCGAGAAGGGTGGAATGAATCCAGGGAGTGGTGTGCAGGACTGAGGGGCCCAAGGGTGAGACAAGAGCGAGAAGGGTGGAATGAATCCAGGGAGGGGTGTGCAGGACTGAGGGGCCCAAGGGTGAGACGAGAGCGAGAAGGGTGGAATGAATCCAGGGAGGGGTGTGCAGGACTGAGGTACCCAGGGGTGAGACAAGAGCGAGAAGGGTGGAATGAATCCAGGGAGTGGTGTGCAGGACTGAGGTACCCAAGGGTGAGACGAGAGCGAGAAGGGTGGAATGAATCCAGGGAGGGGTGTGCAGGACTGAGGGGCCCAAGGGTGAGACAAGAGCGAGAAGGGTGGAATGAATCCAGGGAGGGGTGTGCAGGACTGAGGGGCCCAAGGGTGAGACAAGAGCGAGAAGGGTGGAATGAATCCAGGGAGGGGTGTGCAGGACTGAGGGGCCCAAGGGTGAGACGAGAGCGAGAAGGGTGGAATGAATCCAGGGAGGGGGGAGCAGGACTGAGGGGCCCAAGGGTGAGACAAGAGCGAGAAGGGTGGAATGAATCCAGGGAGGGGTGTGCAGGACTGAGGGGCCCAAGGGTGAGACGAGAGCGAGAAGGGTGGAATGAATCCAGGGAGTGGTGTGCAGGACTGAGGGGCCCAAGGGTGAGAGCGAGAAGGGTGGAATGAATCCAGGGAGGGGTGTGCAGGACTGAGGGGCCCAAGGGTGAGACGAGAGCGAGAAGGGTGGAATGAATCCAGGGAGGGGTGTGCAGGACTGAGGGGCCCAAGGGTGAGACGAGAGCGAGAAGGGTGGAATGAATCCAGGGAGTGGTGTGCAGGACTGAGGTACCCAAGGGTGAGACGAGAGCGAGAAGGGTGGAATGAATCCAGGGAGGGGTGTGCAGGACTGAGGGGCCCAAGGGTGAGACGAGAGCGAGAAGGGTGGAATGAATCCAGGGAGGGGTGTGCAGGACTGAGGGGCCCAAGGGTGAGACGAGAGCGAGAAGGGTGGAATGAATCCAGGGAGGGGTGTGCAGGACTGAGGGGCCCAAGGGTGAGACAAGAGCGAGAAGGGTGGAATGAATCCAGGGAGGGGGGAGCAGGACTGAGGGGCCCAAGGGTGAGACAAGAGCGAGAAGGGTGGAATGAATCCAGGGAGGGGTGTGCAGGACTGAGGGGCCCAAGGGTGAGACGAGAGCGAGAAGGGTGGAATGAATCCAGGGAGTGGTGTGCAGGACTGAGGGGCCCAAGGGTGAGACGAGAGCGAGAAGGGTGGAATGAATCCAGGGAGGGGTGTGCAGGACTGAGGGGCCCAAGGGTGAGACAAGAGCGAGAAGGGTGGAATGAATCCAGGGAGGGGTGTGCAGGACTGAGGGGCCCAAGGGTGAGACGAGAGCGAGAAGGGTGGAATGAATCCAGGGAGTGGTGTGCAGGACTGAGGGGCCCAAGGGTGAGACGAGAGCGAGAAGGGTGGAATGAATCCAGGGAGTGGTGTGCAGGACTGAGGTACCCAAGGGTGAGACGAGAGCGAGAAGGGTGGAATGAATCCAGGGAGGGGTGTGCAGGACTGAGGGGCCCAAGGGTGAGACGAGAGCGAGAAGGGTGGAATGAATCCAGGGAGGGGTGTGCAGGACTGAGGGGCCCAAGGGTGAGACAAGAGCGAGAAGGGTGGAATGAATCCAGGGAGGGGGGAGCAGGACTGAGGGGCCCAAGGGTGAGACAAGAGCGAGAAGGGTGGAATGAATCCAGGGAGGGGTGTGCAGGACTGAGGGGCCCAAGGGTGAGACGAGAGCGAGAAGGGTGGAATGAATCCAGGGAGTGGTGTGCAGGACTGAGGGGCCCAAGGGTGAGACGAGAGCGAGAAGGGTGGAATGAATCCAGGGAGGGGTGTGCAGGACTGAGGGGCCCAAGGGTGAGACAAGAGCGAGAAGGGTGGAATGAATCCAGGGAGGGGTGTGCAGGACTGAGGGGCCCAAGGGTGAGACAAGAGCGAGAAGGGTGGAATGAATCCAGGGAGGGGGGAGCAGGACTGAGGGGCCCAAGGGTGAGACAAGAGCGAGAAGGGTGGAATGAATCCAGGGAGGGGGGAGCAGGACTGAGGGGCCCAAGGGTGAGACAAGAGCGAGAAGGGTGGAATGAATCCAGGGAGGGGGGAGCAGGACTGAGGGGCCCAAGGGTGAGACAAGAGCGAGAAGGGTGGAATGAATCCAGGGAGGGGTGTGCAGGACTGAGGGGCCCAAGGGTGAGACGAGAGCGAGAAGGGTGGAATGAATCCAGGGAGTGGTGTGCAGGACTGAGGGGCCCAAGGGTGAGACGAGAGCGAGAAGGGTGGAATGAATCCAGGGAGGGGTGTGCAGGACTGAGGTACCCAAGGATGAGACGAGAGCGAGAAGGGTGGAATGAATCCAGGGAGTGGTGTGCAGGACTGAGGGGCCCAAGGGTGAGACAAGAGCGAGAAGGGTGGAATGAATCCAGGGAGGGGTGTGCAGGACTGAGGGGCCCAAGGGTGAGACGAGAGCGAGAAGGGTGGAATGAATCCAGGGAGTGGTGTGCAGGACTGAGGGGCCCAAGGGTGAGACAAGAGCGAGAAGGGTGGAATGAATCCAGGGAGGGGTGTGCAGGACTGAGGGACCCAAGGATGAGACGAGAGCGAGAAGGGTGGAATGAATCCAGGGAGTGGTGTGCAGGAGTGAGGGGCCCAAGGGTGAGACAAGAGCGAGAAGGGTGGAATGAATCCAGGGAGGGGTGTGCAGGACTGAGGGGCCCAAGGGTGAGACAAGAGCGAGAAGGGTGGAATGAATCCAGGGAGGGGTGTGCAGGACTGAGGGGCCCAAGGGTGAGACAAGAGCGAGAAGGGTGGAATGAATCCAGGGAGGGGTGTGCAGGACTGAGGGGCCCAAGGGTGAGACGAGAGCGAGAAGGGTGGAATGAATCCAGGGAGGGGTGTGCAGGACTGAGGGGTGCAAGGGTGAGACGAGAGCGAGAAGGGTGGAATGAATCCAGGGAGGGGTGTGCAGGACTGAGGGGCCCAAGGGTGAGAGCGAGAAGGGTGGAATGAATCCAGGGAGGGGGGAGCAGGACTGAGGGGCCCAAGGGTGAGACGAGAGCGAGAAGGGTGGAATGAATCCAGGGAGTGGTGTGCAGGACTGAGGGGCCCAAGGGTGAGAGCGAGAAGGGTGGAATGAATCCAGGGAGTGGTGTGCAGGACTGAGGGGCCCAAGGGTGAGACAAGAGCGAGAAGGGTGGAATGAATCCAGGGAGTGGTGTGCAGGACTGAGGGGCCCAAGGGTGAGACAAGAGCGAGAAGGGTGGAATGAATCCAGGGAGGGGTGTGCAGGACTGAGGGGCCCAAGGGTGAGACGAGAGCGAGAAGGGTGGAATGAATCCAGGGAGGGGTGTGCAGGACTGAGGGGCCCAAGGGTGAGACGAGAGCGAGAAGGGTGGAATGAATCCAGGGAGTGGTGTGCAGGACTGAGGGGCCCAAGGGTGAGACGAGAGCGAGAAGGGTGGAATGAATCCAGGGAGGGGTGTGCAGGACTGAGGTACCCAAGGGTGAGACAAGAGCGAGAAGGGTGGAATGAATCCAGGGAGGGGTGTGCAGGACTGAGGGGCCCAAGGGTGAGAGCGAGAAGGGTGGAATGAATCCAGGGAGGGGTGTGCAGGACTGAGGGGCCCAAGGGTGAGAGCGAGAAGGGTGGAATGAATCCAGGGAGGGGTGTGCAGGACTGAGGGGCCCAAGGGTGAGACAAGAGCGAGAAGGGTGGAATGAATCCAGGGAGGGGTGTGCAGGACTGAGGGGCCCAAGGGTGAGACGAGAGCGAGAAGGGTGGAATGAATCCAGGGAGGGGTGTGCAGGACTGAGGGGCCCAAGGTTGAGACAAGAGCGAGAAGGGTGGAATGAATCCAGGGAGTGGTGTGCAGGACTGAGGTACCCAAGGGTGAGACAAGAGCGAGAAGGGTGGAATGAATCCAGGGAGGGGTGTGCAGGACTGAGGGGCCCAAGGGTGAGAGCGAGAAGGGTGGAATGAATCCAGGGAGTGGTGTGCAGGACTGAGGGGCCCAAGGGTGAGAGCGAGAAGGGTGGAATGAATCCAGGGAGGGGTGTGCAGGACTGAGGGGCCCAAGGGTGAGAGCGAGAAGGGTGGAATGAATCCAGGGAGGGGTGTGCAGGACTGAGGGGCCCAAGGGTGAGAGCGAGAAGGGTGGAATGAATCCAGGGAGGGGTGTGCAGGACTGAGGGGCCCAAGGGTGAGACAAGAGCGAGAAGGGTGGAATGAATCCAGGGAGGGGTGTGCAGGACTGAGGGGCCCAAGGGTGAGACGAGAGCGAGAAGGGTGGAATGAATCCAGGGAGGGGTGTGCAGGACTGAGGGGCCCAAGGTTGAGACAAGAGCGAGAAGGGTGGAATGAATCCAGGGAGTGGTGTGCAGGACTGAGGTACCCAAGGGTGAGACAAGAGCGAGAAGGGTGGAATGAATCCAGGGAGGGGTGTGCAGGACTGAGGGGCCCAAGGGTGAGAGCGAGAAGGGTGGAATGAATCCAGGGAGTGGTGTGCAGGACTGAGGGGCCCAAGGGTGAGAGCGAGAAGGGTGGAATGAATCCAGGGAGGGGTGTGCAGGACTGAGGGGCCCAAGGGTGAGACGAGAGCGAGAAGGGTGGAATGAATCCAGGGAGGGGTGTGCAGGACTGAGGGGCCCAAGGTTGAGACAAGAGCGAGAAGGGTGGAATGAATCCAGGGAGGGGTGTGCAGGACTGAGGGGCCCAAGGGTGAGAGCGAGAAGGGTGGAATGAATCCAGGGAGTGGTGTGCAGGACTGAGGGGCCCAAGGGTGAGACAAGAGCGAGAAGGGTGGAATGAATCCAGGGAGTGGTGTGCAGGACTGAGGTACCCAAGGGTGAGACGAGAGCGAGAAGGGTGGAATGAAAGAAGCAGCACACACATTGTATACTATCCTCGAGTTACAAGCAACATTCAAAAGACTAAAGGGAAGCGAGAATGGCTGTGCCTTTGGGATAGTCTGATGTTCAAGGCACTGAACAGGTTTGTTCACCTCGAGTCCTGGGATAGAATGGTGGGTTCAGGAGAAGAGCTGCCCGACAGAGGGTCTAGAAACCAGAGCACGAAGACTCTGCGCTCGGATACTAATGATATATGTTTGCAGAGTGCTCGGTGCAATGCGAGACTCTGGATTCCTCTGGATCCCTGGACCGCGGCAGCAGATCTCAGGCCCATGATTGGGAATGGATCACAAAGAAGCACTGGCTGCGCCCAGACAGCTTCAAGCTCACATTTACCCAACAAACATGCAGAATCGAGCAGGCAGATCGAAACCAGAGGTATGAACAGGCCCGGATCTAGCGGGTGGGCCGGGTGGGCCAAGCCCACCCAAATATGAGCCCGGCCCACCCAAACAGGAGCCTTGGCCCTCAGCAGTGAGGCCTAAAGGCAGGCATGCAACGCGCAACTCGTGTGTGTCAGCCCGGGCCGAGACAGCTTTCCTGGGCGCACACACAGTTTTAGAGATTATCGCAGCCCCGCACCCGGGTACTTCACAGGTGTTTAAAGACCATTAACATGTTAACGGAGGCTTTGTTTATTTTTTCACCCCTTCATCTCCGCATGGCGAAAGGTGACAAATCCTTTGACACTGGTAACCTTTACCTACTGTCCTGCTGCATTGATATTTCTTTTTCTATGCAGCCCAGGAGAAAATAAGTTTGTTTATTCTTAGTCACCTTTCCTGACCCCTGCAATGGCTTTATCACATCCGGCTGTGACACAAAGTTTGACTAATGGAGTAGGTAACAGAATGTTTTATTACATTTTTTTTCTTTTTAAAATCTGCACAGGCCCAGCACGACACATACTTCATGTGCGCTTCATTTAAACAGTTTTTATCATTATCATGGCCGATGCAGGACAACAATAAGACAATACAAAATGCCCAGATAACGCTGGTAATTAATTATCCTGCTGGAGAGCAATCTTTTGTCTATTGGTTGTTTTTAAATGCAGATGAACTGTATTGTATCTGGGTAGTTCAGTGGGTTACTGCCTTTGTCACAGAGATCCTTGTTTTACTTGGGAGTTCAGAAGTTACAATCCTAACATAGGGCAGTGACCAATGAACTGTCACCAAAGAGCTGCATGCAAACCTGAATAGTATCATTAGAACTTCCCCCGTCTTTCATTATTCTAATGTTGCTAAAATGAGTATGTTTGGACAGATATACATTTTTATCAGTAAAGCTGACCCCCATGGAATACACTTTAAATCTTAAGGTTGTGTTACCCCACACCAAACCCTTTTAAAATATACTCCCCACCAGTATGGATGACATGTGATTCATACACCTTGTAATCCTCATTGGCTTATGAGACATTCCCTATAGGCTGATTTACATACTTGTATGATTCATTGTCTCTGTATGATGTGTGTGTGCTGTAAAGTACTGACACACACTACACTGATATGAGAAGCGCTATACAACACATGACATGCATATGAGAGAGGGGCTAGGTAAAGATTAGGGGCACTGTTGGAGGGCGGCAGTGAGGGATTCTGAGGAGGAGGTAGTGGGAGGGGCTACGGAGCGATGAGGGGCACTGGTGGAGGATGACTGAGGGAATCCAAGGAAGAGGTCATGGGGTGGAGGGGGAGCTAGGGAGAGATGAGGGGCGCTGGTGGAGTGTGGTAGTGAGGGAGTCAGATGAGGAGGTCATGAGTGGGAGGGGCGACAAGAGAGAAAAGGGGTACTGGTCTCCAAGGAGGCGGTCATGAGGGGGAGGTGCTATGAGGGGCATTTGTGGCATGAGGCAGTGAGGAAATCCAAGTAGGAGGTCCATAGGGGGGTCATGGAGGGATGAGGGGCACTGTTGGAAGGTGGTAGTAAAGGTATTTACGGAGAAAGAGGTTATTGGTGTGGCACCAATAAAGATTTTCGCATCAGTGATAAAGCCAGCCCTGTCATGGCCTTTCTGTTTTTGTTTATTTCATTAGCAGTCGTGTCATAAGGGCTACTGTGGAAATACTTTCAAGTGTGTGCTAATTATATTTACTGCTATATTACATTTTTTAAGTTTGAAGGTGATTTTTCTAATGTTTTTACCTGGCAAAATGGAAGTGGAGCCCGATGGTGCCGGATATGGGGCGGGGCCCAAGGTCAGCTGTGAGATAAGGTGTACTGGAGAGGGGTAGTGGATATTCAAGCCTGTAAGGGAGTGCGTTGCAGAGTCCGGGGTCAGGTGGAGGTAGGAATGAAGATGAATTCTCCCTGAAGGCTCGCACAGAGGGAGCTCAAAAAGTGTCACTCGCCTGATACTTCCACCTCAGAAACCCCCTCTTCCCATCAAAGGGACATTACATGGAAAAAACACTTTTTGAGGGTGATGACATTAAAAAGAGATTTGGAAAATAGTGCGTTTTAATGGGCCTTGCAAGAGTAAGGAGGGCCCTGAAGCAGGCCTGCCCAGATATATATGCGACAAATTGAGCCCCAGTGGCCCACCCGAATGCCACTGTAGTAATTATCCAGACAGGATTAAGTTAAAAGTAAGTTAGAGTTGAATGACAGCCATCAGTGTCCTCCATCAGTGCATTCACTGAGCGGCCAGCTCTGGAGCACAGAGCACCCTCAGAAGTGAGCACATGCGCTGGCGAGCAAGCACAGAGGCGCAATGACAGGAAAGAGTAGAACACCCGCCCAAGTAAGCATCCCTGGAGCCGGGCCTGGGTCTGCTCCAAGCACACGAGTCACGCACAAGAGGAGGCGTTCGTGGGCTCCGGTTCGGTCGCAGGTGTGGACCGTGGGTTCGACGAGGAATGTAGAGCAGAGGGACCTTTGGCGTTTCACCTTCGAAGACATCATCGCTTCCAGGATGTTTCTGGCAACAAAAGAGACCGTTTGATAAGATCAGGGCCCGCTGTGGAGGGGTCATCTCCGGCCTCGGGGGGGGCGCGGCTGAAGGGCCGGAGCCCTCGGCGGGGCCCTCGAGGGGAGGCAGGGGGGGGCGCGGGGCGTCGGGGGGGCGGTCCTTGAACGCGGCCCCGCTCGCTCTCTGTGGTGGGTCTGAGGCGGCCTCGCGCAGCGGGCTCCAGACGCTCCTTCTCTCTCTCTGTGTCTCGAGCGCACAAACCTGTGAGCGGCTCCTGAGGCGGGTCCGCGAGGCGACGACAGGGCGCGCGGAGACACGCACGTACGCACGCACGCACGTACGGATGATACGTCTGTGAGTGCGAAGACACGCACGTACGCACGCTGTTGACCATTGCACCTGCGTGCAGCAGCTGGCCTTTGACCCCCCCCCGTACTTTGTGTCTCTTCCGCAAAGGGTGACCAACTGGCATTTATTTATTTATTTATTTTTGTGCGTTTTTCTGTCGCGCGGACTTTACCCGAGGGCGTCAGAGGCTTCACAATAGGAATAGAACTGATGAGAACATTACAAGTGAACAAAATACAAAAGCAGACGTTACATTACATGAGGCAAAAATGACATTCGTGAACCAACAAAATACAAGAAGAGCGAACGGTGCAAAACAGGAGGAGATAGTGACGAGTGTGCAGTTACAAGAGAAAACCAGGTACACATAGAGGTATAATACTGCAATATATGCAGGGCCGTTTCTACCATTAGGCAAGCCTAGGCGGCTGCCTAGGGCGGCAAAAGGTGGAGGGCGGCAAAAAACACGAGTTTGGGAATCCCCTTAGTAACAACCAATAGCTAAGGATTCGGAAGGAATACATCTGGAGTAATGTGTAATGTAGTTCTTTTCTTCCCCCTTCCACAGATGACAGATGCAGGATGTGAGCAAACTGTATTTATTGGATTTACAGGTCGCGCTATAACAGAGCGCCGAGCGTGTAACAAACACCGACTCCGATCGCTTCTCCCGTCTCCCTCGCTTCGCGCTCTTTCTCCCTCTCTCCTTGCGCATGCGCTAGTGTTCCGCCCAGGCTCCGGCGCACCGCGTCATCACGTCAAGCGTCTGAGTCTAGAGCGCAACACTACATATCTCCTTCTTTTCCAATAACAGAACAGAACAAAGTCCAACCATCAATAGTCACTTATATCATAGTCTTTGAACCAAGAGGGCAAAGTGACCACCCTTCCTACTCGGGTTCGTCTTACCGGTGCGAGCTCTTCTCTGTTGACGTCACAGGGAAGACTCTTCTCTCTCTTGGATGTGTCCATTTCCTTTTCTCCAGCAGGGGTCATGCTCACATTGATTTCTTCTGACCGTGCTTGTTCCTTCTCCTCCCTGCTTCCTAGAATGGGTCTTTCCTTCAAGTCCTCACTCCCTATCACATTCTCTTCATCGTAGTAGGCTGACCCCTGGCCTTCTTCCTCTTCTTCCTTGGCAGCGGGCCACTGCATGATCCTGTTGACTTTTGCCATGCGGTCTTGGGACCACACTCTCCCATCACTGAGTAGGGCAGCTCTTCCGTGTACCTCTTGTACTTGTAGAGGTTTGCTGTACTTGCTTTCGCCTTTTCTTTGAAGAGTCGCCAGCTTGACTCTAACCCACTCCCCTTTTTCCAGAGCTGTGTCTTTCGTGTTGTGCCTTTTGTCGTAATGCGCTGCATACACTTTTTGAGCTCTTTCCATGTTGTGCTGGACTACCGCCGGTGACCATTTGCTCGTCACAGTCTTTTCTCTCCATGCCACATTGTCTCTTGTGAAGGGGAGCCTGCCTCTAAGGATTTGGAAGGGGCTGTACCCTACGGTCGTGGGGGTGATTCTGTAAGCCCATAACATGCTCTGCACTTCCAATTCCCAGTCTTTCCCTTGCATTATGGCTGCCTGTATGGAGCCCATCAGTACGCGGTTAAACCGTTCCACCTGACCGTTGCAAGCTGGGTGATACACTGCTGTGTGCTTCGACTGTATTCCATTCCTTTCCATATACTTGTTCCATTTGTCCGAAGTAAACTGCGGCCCATTGTCACTTAATATTGTTCTCGGTATCCCTTCTCTCAAGAACAGTGAGGTGAGGAATCTCAGCACCGTGTCCGTGTCCATGGTTTCCTGTATCTCAGTCTCTGGCCATTTCGAGTATTTGTCTATGACTACACAAACGTACTTGGCTATGCCTTTGTTGTCGAGTATGGGTCCTAAAATGTCTATAGCTAAGTCCTCCCATGGATTCTGGGGCTGTTCGAATTTACCCAATGCTGGCCTCAGGGGTCTTAGGATTTTGTTAGCTCCTTGGCACTGGTTACATTCCCTCACATGTCTTTCGATATGGCTGTCCATCCCCGGCCACCAATACATTTGTTTCGCTCTCAACTTTGTTTTGACTATGCCAAGGTGTCCCTCGTGGAGTTGCTCCAGGAGTAGGGGAATTAAAGTCATCGGAGGAATTACCTTGTCCCCCCTGTACATGAAGATGCCTGAGTCACTCATCAACAATTCTTCCCGTATTTCATAGTACTTCCTCAGGCCTTCTTTGAGGCGTCTTTTCTCTGGCCACCCTGAGATCAGGTATAGCTTTACCTCCTCCATTTCTCTATCTTCCTCATATGCCAGGGCCCACTCCTGCCTGCTGATGGCCTTCTCCGCGTCCTCCATTGCTGCCACCATCTCGTCATAGTCCGGCGGGACAGCCGGTGCATCCTCCATGGCCGAGGCGCGGCTGAGATAATCCGCAACCTTGTTGCGCGTCCCTGGCAGGTACTCCACATCATAGGTATAGTCCAGAAGCTTGAGTGTCATCTTCGCGATGCGAGGGGTGGCCGTGTCGTGTCCACTTGAGGTTAACACCTTGACCAGGGGTTTGTGGTCAGTTTGCAGTTTGAAGCGGGTGCCCCAGACAAATTGTCTAAATTTTGCCATGGCCCAAGAGACCGCCAGCATCTCCTTCTCGATGACGCTGTATTTCTGCTCCGTGGGTGACAACGCTCTGGATGCAAAACTGAGTGTCTCAACAGTGCCATCCGCTCTTTCTTGTGCTAACACTGCTCCTAAGCCTTTGTCGCTGGCATCCGTTGTAAGGATGGTATTGCTCTTGGGGTCAAAGCCATGAAGAGGTACTGCGCCACTGATGTCAAGTTTCAACTTTTCAAATTCACTTTGAGCTTCTTCATCCCATGCAAATTGTGACTTGTCCCTGATGAGCTGGCGGAGTTTGTGTGTCTTGGTGGCAAAGTGTCTTACAAATTTACTATAGTACTCCGCCATCCCAAGGAATGACCTCACTTCTTCCTTGTTGGCCGGGGCTCTCGCATCACAAATGGCTTTCACATTTTGTCGTTTGGGAGATATTCCGTCGTTTCCAATTTCATGCCCTAAGTACGTGACTGATGACATGCCCAGCTTGCACTTACTCCATTCAGCTGTGAGTCCTCTTTCCTGGAGTACCGTGAGTACTTTCGTTAGTTTCTCATCATGATCTTCTTGACTGGTTCCCATGATCAGGATGTCATCCTGAAAGTACTGGACGCCTGGTGAGTCCTTAAACAGACGGTGCATCCATTTTTGGAACACCGCTGCTGCCGAGGCCAGCCCAAACGGCATGCGGCGAAATTGATAACACCCAAAAGGTGTGATGAACGAGGTTAGTTTCCTGCTAGATGGGTGCAAATCGATCTGATGATATGCCGACGTGAGGTCTATTGTGGAGAACCAAGACACCCCTTTCGTTCTGGCTAGCATCTCCTCAATCCTTGGCAGGGGAAACTTTTCCACAATCAAGCATTTGTTGAGCTCGCGGAGGTCCACACATAAGCGTACCTTGCCATTGGGTTTCCTGGCCACAACCAGGGGGGCCAACCATTCCGAGCTGTCTATTGGTTCTATTATCCCTTGTTCTTCCAACCTTTGGAGTTCCAACCGGACTGCTTCCTTCACGGCAATGGGAATGTTCCTGACTTTGTGGGACACAGGACGGGCACCTTCCTTGAGGAGTATTTTGTGCACAAACTTGTCCAGCTTGCCCACCGTCCCTCCAAATACTTTGGGAAAAGCCTGCTTTAGTTTCTCTTGCAGCGGCCATGGGTAGTCCTCCGTTAGCAGGATTTGCTCTTTGCCACCCGGATCTAGCTTGATGCCCAAGTCGCCTTGGTCTCTCCATCCGAGTACTGAGGGACCCCTCTCTGCCATGTACAGCTTGCAGTTCACAGATCTGCCTCTGAATTCGAACTTCAAGGTGCGGAAGCCAACCATGGGGATCGCATTTTCGGTGAACGAAATAGGACGTATGTCTGGGGGATGTAGTCGGGTACCTAGGACGGGCACGAAGTCTTCTTCCCATACTGACCGTTGGACGATGGAGTACGGGGATCCTGAGTCGATTGCGATGTGAACCTTCACTCCCCCTATCAGCATGTCTGTGCGAGGCTTGTCTGAGCGCCCGCCAGCTACATCCAACACGTGATCCTCGATGCACAAGACCATGTCGTCTTCCACCAGGTCGTCGTCAGCCGGGGCCTCCAACGAGGACTGCCCAATGTATTTCACCACATTTCTTTTCCCTTTCTTGCGGCACACTTTCTCAAAATGTCCGACAATGCCACAGAACGAGCACCTGGCGCGAAACGCAGGACACCTTTTGTCTTGTGCTGAATGATCTGCACTTCCGCACCTGTAGCACGAAAATTTGTTGTCCGTGTGTTGTCTACCCGGTGCAGCTTGCTTTCCTGCCCATCTGGGGTCTTGCCTTCTTTCTCCTGTCGCTCCCTTGTACCTCGTGGATGAGGCCGCGTCGTCTATCTTGTTCACCATCTGTCTCTGCATGCAGTCCTTTTTTGCAGAGTCTGTACATCTCTTCGAAAGTTCAGCCTTCTTCACCATAGCGATGACTTCCTTGAGCTATGTCTCTCCTTGTGCCCACAACTTGTCCTGAACCGACCTGTTCGTGGTATGCATGACTATTTGGTCCTTGATATATTCATCCTGCAGCTGCCCATATTTGCATGTGATGGCTAGTCGTCTCAAAGCAGCCACGTAATCGTCTATTGATTCTCCTTGCTCTTGTTTCCTTTGTTGGAAGTTGTATCGGTCGACCGACACGCAGACTGCCGTGCGAAAATGGTTGTCTAGGTCTTCTAAGGCATTCTTGAAGTCGTCATCTGCCGCTGCTGGCCTCTCTGCTGGCACTATGTTCGTGTACACTCGCACCCCTTCTGGGCCCAGGTTGTGCAGCAGTAGTCTTTTCTTCCTAGCATTGGAGAACGGTTCACCATTTTCATCCTCTAAGGCCTCCACGTAGTTCTTGAAATACTCCCTCCAGTCCTCCCATTTCATCAGGGGTTCCCCTGGTCTGGGTAGGAAAGGGACGGGGCTGTGAGGGATGACATTTGGTTGCTCATTCTGGACGCAGTATCCGGCTCTCCGTCCCTGTTGCCTGGGCTGCCAGGAGCGTTGGGATTGCTTTCCCTATCTGCGTTGCTCCCTTGGCTGTTGGGACTGCCTGGTGCGTCTATTGGGTTGTCTTGTGGGGTGCTGGAGAGGCGCACTTCTCCTTCCTCCCTATCGCTGTCACTTTTTTCTGCCAGGGTCTCAGCTGTGTGATCTGCTGCACTGCGCTGGCTTTGTTCTGCTCAGGGATGGTTGGGTAATTTGCTATGCTGGGTGCTTGCGTATAGTGCTGCTGCCACGCTCTGTAGTGAATAGCGCTGGTTTCTGGGCCTGCTCTCAGGCTTGTAGTTCTGTTCTCACTCTCTGACCTGTAGCTCCTTGCTGTCCTGAAGCAGCTCCCTCGTGGTGCTGTGTGGGGGTGGGGTGATCCCAGTCCTCGTCGCCACTGTAATATAGTTATTTTCTTCCCCCTTCCACAGATGACAGATGCAGGATGTGAGCAAACTGTATTTATTGGATTTACAGGTCGCGCTATAACAGAGCGCCGAGCGTGTAACAAACACCGACTCCGGTCGCTTCTCCCGTCTCCCTCGCTTCGCGCTCTTTCTCCCTCTCTCCTTGCGCATGCGCTAGTGTTCCGCCCAGGCTCCGGCGCACCGCGTCATCACGTCGGGCGTCGGAGTCTAGAGCGCAACACTACATAATGTATGAAAAAAAGACCAAAACTGTGTCTGTTCTCCTCCGTGAAAAAACGATTGGAATGTACACCTTTCATTTCCAGCTGCTCGCATTCTTCTGATAGTCTCACATTTCAGGGCAGTAAAAATTTGAAGGCTTTCCATCTGTGCCTCACATAGACCGTTTTTAAATCCAAATTGTTGGACAGGCCGCATGGTCGGGCTGCCCCCTCCCCACAATGGGACCGGGACCCTGGCTCCTCCTGCATCCCCAGCCAGAGTCCCCGACGACCACCCGAAGTACACTGCAATTCCTCACCCACAAGGCACCAACTCCGGACCCCGCTGGCCCGGGTCACCATCCACACCCCGGCCTCGGCCCAGCCGCCATCTTGGGCCACTACAGCACGAGGCCGCGTGGCCTCAACTCGACCCTCACCCCGGGCCCGGCCGGGCCCGACATCGAGGCACCAACCTCCCCCCGGGAGGCAGAGTGACCACTTGGCGAGTCAATGGGAGAAAGGAATCGTCAACGGCTCTCCTCCGCCAGGTGTCGATCACCCCCGGCCGCCTGGGCGCTGGCTCCACCCCCCTGCTGGGTGTCTGGGCTCCCTCATCCCGAACCTCCCGGCCCCCCAGGCGCGAGGGTCCGGACATCAAAGGGGACCAGACCTATAACTGGGGCAGGACCAGACCAGGAAGCCAGTTGTATCCTGGAGTCGAGAGACCCGAGAAGAACTCATCCGTGACTGGCCTGCTGGCGCTGCCGCGGCCCTCTGCCTCGTGAAACCATCGTCTTGGCCTGCTGACGCTGCCGCGGCCCTCTGCCTCGTGAAACCATCGTCTTGGCCTGCTGGCGCTGCCGCGGCCCTCTGCCTCGTGTAACCATCGTCTTGGCCTGCTGGCGCTGCCGCGGCCCTCTGCCTCGTGAAACCATCATCTTGGCCTGCTGGCGCTGCCGCGGCCCTCTGCCTCGTGAAACCATCGTCTTGGCCTGCTGGCGCTGCCGCGGCCCTCTGCCTCGTGTAACCATCGTCTTGGCCTGCTGGCGCTGCCGCGGCCTTCTGCCCTGTGAGACTACCATCTTGGCCTGCTGGCGCTGCCGCGGCCCGATCCACCGACCCTCCAGCTCGAGGATTGTGAGCTCGCCTCTTACTACTACCGGTACCGACCCGGTACCAAGACTGTCCCGCTACCCCCTTTCCCTACAGAGACTAGAAGTGAGAGGACCCCCGGGTCCGAGATATCCTGTATCGCTGATATCCTTGCCTTACGAACCTTATATAAAGCATTGAACTCGACTTGGTGTGGTGCCTGTTTGTGGGGAGGGAGGTAACTTGTCTGTACGATCGCCGGAGACGGTCCCCCTCGGGGATCTCTCTCTCAGCATCCGGCCGACCCTCAGGGTCCCCGTCTAACATTGGTGGCCAGCGACGGGATCCGAACCTACGCATAATCGTACAGGAAGTCACCCGACCCACGACACACGACCACCATGACAACAGAGAGCGGAACAACGGAGAAATTCCAGATGGAAAAATTGGAAGACTACAACCACCGAGAACTGAAGCAATATTGCATGGAACTTGGTCTCCCAACCACGGGTCTGAGTACGAAGGAAGACTTCAAACGAGCCCTAGAAGCCTGGGCGGAAACGGGTACGGCCGTACCCCGAACACAAACAACCGAAACGAGCCCCGCGCCAACTAAAGAAAGAGCGGACCTCTCCCTGGAAGAGATCCGAGAAAGAGAAAAAACCAGACTCCACGAATTAGAACTAGCCCGACTTCGCTTGGATGGGGAACTCAAGCTGGCAGAACAAAAAATAACCCTGGAACACTTACGGCTCAGGGAAGAGCGGGAAGACAAGCAAAGACAGAGGGAGCTAGAGGAAAAGAGACTAGAGTACGAACATGAGCGCAATCTCAAAGCACTGGAGATCCAGAAACAGAATAAAGACCTCGGGCTCCCCGAACGACCGACCCCGTCTGCCTCGACCGAACCCAAGGTTCACATCCCCAAAGATGTCATCCGGGAATACCACAAGAACGATGATATCCAGCAGTGGTTTAAAGCCTATGAGGTGGCAATGACCTCCCACCGGATTCCCCGAAGCGATTGGGGAGCCGGATTATGGGGGAGGTTTGTCAACGAAGGGCGGGACGCCCTGCTGCAACTCCCGGACCAGCTGATGACCTCCTACGACCACATGAAGGCCGCCCTCCTCACTCGATACGGGCTCACACCGGAGATGTACCGCCAACGGTTCCGCGACTGCAAACGGATTCCGGGTACAACTTGGGTGGAGTACGTGAACTTTTTTAGCCGAGCCTTCGAGGGGTGGATCAAGGGCAACAAAGTAACCACCTACGAACAACTCTTTGACCTTATCGTATGGGAACACCTGTCGAACAACTGCTTCGTGGAGCTCCGGCAACACCTCCTAGACAGTAAGCTAACCGACCCTCGACAACTCGCCGCCGAAGCCGACCGGTGGGAAAGCACCCGAGTTGGCCGGAGCGCACCCAGCGAAGCATCCAGATCATATCGCCCCCGAGGGGGAGGAGGAAGTCAGGGTCGGGGGAGAGACCCCGGCCCCTCGTCACCCCCCAGAAACCCCTCGACCCCGGTTGGCCGAGGAAGCCCTGCCGTCCGGGCCGGTTTCCGGGCCAACATTACGTGCCACAGGTGCCAGCGACCCGGCCACTACGCCAGTGATCCCAACTGCCCAAAGAATCCGAACACTACTCCCCGCCAAGTTGCAGCGGCGGCCCTAGGGGAAGAAATAATCCCGGAAGATCAAGAAGAGTACGAGACCGATCCCTCTGAATGGGCACCCGCCGCCATGGCCCTGGTCTGCTTAGGGGAGAGAGACATGATTCCGCGGGCCCCCCTTCCCGCCAACACACAGAAGTACGGTCAATGGGTCAACATTAATGGCCGCCGGGCGGAAGCCCTCCGCGACACCGGGGCCAGTGTAACGGCGGTCCGACGCCACCTCGTCACTCCAGACCAAATCTTGCCGAACATTCTTTGCCCTGTCCGATCAGCCGACAACTCCGAAAGCCTATGCCACATGGCCTGCGTCCCCTTCGAGTGGGGAGGAGTAACAGGGATGTTAAAAGTAACTGTCCGCGATGATGCCCCCGTGGACTGCCTCCTAGGAAACGACCTTGAAAGCTCTCCCTGGGCAGCTGTCGAACGGAGGGAGCACCTGGGGATGCTTGGCCTCCCCGAATGGGTCTGCGTCACGACCCGGTCCATGACCGCCCGCGCGGTCCCCAGCCCAGAAGAGCCCGAGTGGCCAGAACCTCCTCCCGCGCTCATCCCCGAGGAGGCCGCCCCAGAAGCCATACCATTGACCCAATCCGAAGAAGGACCCGACCAGCTTCGGGACGTCCCTGACCTGGCACAATGGCGGCAGGAGGGAGGCCCCACGCAGGAACAATTCCGGGCCGAACAAAAAAACCTGTCCTTCTCTCGAAGGACTCCGGCAGCAAGCCCTGGCCCAGAGCACCGGGGATACCTCGGGGGCCCACTGGATCTACTGGGACCAAGACCTGCTCTACAGCGAGCAGAAAATTGCAGAACTAGGGGCCAGCCGGGTGCTGGTGGTGCCCCTTCGCTTCCGAGACTTCCTCCTGAACTTAGCCCACGATGTCCCCCTTGCCGGACACCTGGGGCAGGATAAAACCTACGACCGCCTGGTGACCCATTTTTTCTGGCCCCACATGCGGAAGGATGTCACCAACCACTGCAAGGCCTGCCCCACCTGCCAGGCCAGCGGAAAAAGTGGCCGAAAAATCAAAGCACCGTTACAACCCTTTCCTGTCGTCACCACCCCATTTGAACGAGTGGGAATAGACATTGTGGGGCCCCTCGACCCTCGAACAGCCCAAGGACACCGGTTCATCCTGGTCCTTGTAGACCACGCCACCCGCTATCCCGAGGCCATCCCTCTTCGGACTGTGACGGCCCCCGTGGTGGGCCGGGCCCTGATGGGGATCTTCTCCCGGGTGGGGTTCCCCCGGGAGGTCGTCAGTGACAGGGGCACGAACTTTATCTCCAGATATATGAAGTCCCTCTGGCAGCAATGCGGGGTCACCTACAAATTCACGACCCCCTATCACCCGCAAGGAAACGGACTGGTCGAGAGATTCAACCGCACCCTCAAGGGGATGATTATGGGTCTAGAAGAACCCCTTCGACGCCAGTGGGACGTGCTACTCCCATGCCTCCTGTTTGCCTATCGGGAGGTCCCGCAGAAGTCCCTCGGCTTCAGCCCCTTTGAACTCCTGTACGGGCACCCCGTCCGGGGCCCCCTCAGCCTAGTCAAGGAAGGTTGGGAGCAGCCTCCCCAGAAAACTCCCCCGGACATCTACCGGTATCTCCTGGCTCTCCGCAACCAGACCCGGCGGTTCCGAGACACCGCCAAAGCCAACCTCGAGGCCAGTCAGGAGGACATGAAGAGGTGGTACGATCAGCACACGTCCTCCGTTGAGTTCGAACCTGGACAACAGGTCTGGGTGATGTCCCCGGTTGAGCCCTGTGCCCTCCAAGACAGATGGTCCGGGCCCTTCAAGGTAATCGAACGCAAGGGGCCCGTCACCTATTTAATCGACATGGAGACTGCCCGGAACCCCCTACGGGTCCTCCATGCCAACAGGCTCAAACCCCATTTTGTGCGATCCGAACTCAGCCTCCTGATGGCTACCGATACTGGGACCGAAGAAGACTCCGAACCCCTTCCGGACTTACTGAGGGCCCTCGAGCAGGATGGCTCAGTGGAAGGGGTCCAGCTCTCCGAGGCCCTGTCCCCGGAGCAACGCCAAGACTGCCAAACGCTCCTGAGGCAGTTCGCCTCCCTGTTCTCCCTCACCCCCGGAGTCACCCCCTGGTGCCTCCACGATGTGGACACCGGGGACAGCCCTCCTATTCGACACCGAGCATACCGCGTACCAGACCGGGTACGAACCTGCATCCAGACCGAGGTGTCCAAGATGCTGACCCTAGGAGTGATCGAACTCTCAGACAGTCCCTGGGCGAGCCCAGTCGTCCTGGTCCCCAAGGCAGCTGCCCCGGGCGTGGTCCCTGAGCTCCGGTTCTGCGTGGACTATCGAGGGCTGAATGCAGTTACCCGGACCGACGCTCATCCCATCCCCCGGGCAGACGAGCTAATTGACCGGATGGGGGCCGCCCGCTACCTGAGCATCTTCGACCTAACAGCGGGCTACTGGCAGATCGGCCTCACCCCTAGGGCCCAAGAACGATCCGCCTTCTCTACCCCAGACGGGCACTACCACTTCAAAGTCATGCCCTTCGGCATGAAAAACGCCCCGGCAACGTTCCAACGGCTGGTAAACCAGGTACTGGCGGGCCTGGAAGACTTCAGCGCCGCCTACCTGGACGACATTGCTGTGTACAGCCACCAGTGGACTGACCACCTCCGCCACCTGCGGAAGGTTCTACACGCCCTCCAGCAAGCCGGGCTCACCATCAAAGCCAGCAAGTGCCAGGTTGGCCAAGGGTCCGTAACCTACCTGGGACACCAAGTGGGAAGCGGGCTGGTGGCCCCCCTCCAACTCAAGATTGCTGCCATCCAGGCCTGGCAACCCCCTACGAGCCAAACGGAGGTCCGGGCCTTCCTGGGGCTCACCGGATACTACCGGCGGTTCGTGAAGGACTATGGCAGCATCGTGGGGCCCCTCACAGAGCTCACCTCCAAAAAGAGCCCCAAAACCGTCAACTGGACCCCGGACTGCCAATCAGCCTTCGAAAAACTAAAGACCGCCATGTGCACGGCCCCCGTGCTCCAGGCTCCCGACTACAGCCGGGAATTCATTGTGCAGACGGACGCCTCCGATCATGGTGTGGGGGCCGTCCTCTCCCAACTCAACGCCGAAGGGATCGACCATCCGGTGGTCTTCATCAGCAGACGCCTCTTGCCCCGAGAACAGCGCTGGAGCACCATTGAGAGAGAGGCCTTCGCCGTAGTCTGGGCCCTCAAGAAGCTCCGGCCATACCTCTTCGGCACCCACTTCCGGGTGCAAACCGACCACCGACCCCTGCAATGGCTGATGCAGATGCGGGGGGAGAACCCAAAGCTGTTGCGCTGGTCCATCTCCCTACAAGGGATGGACTTCACGGTGGAACATCGTCCAGGCCCGGACCACGCCAACGCCGACGGCCTGTCCCGCTTTTTCCGCCTCAGCGAGGAGAGTCCCCAGGAAGATGGCTGACTCTCCCCGCCTTCAGCTGGGGGGACGCATGTTGGACAGGCCGCATGGTCGGGCTGCCCCCTCCCCACAATGGGACCGGGACCCTGGCTCCTCCTGCATCCCCAGCCAGAGTCCCCGACGACCACCCGAAGTACACTGCAATTCCTCACCCACAAGGCACCAACTCCGGACCCCGCTGGCCCGGGTCACCATCCACACCCCGGCCTCGGCCCAGCCGCCATCTTGGGCCACTACAGCACGAGGCCGCGTGGCCTCAACTCGACCCTCACCCCGGGCCCGGCCGGGCCCGACATCGAGGCACCAACCTCCCCCCGGGAGGCAGAGTGACCACTTGGCGAGTCAATGGGAGAAAGGAATCGTCAACGGCTCTCCTCCGCCAGGTGTCGATCACCCCCGGCCGCCTGGGCGCTGGCTCCACCCCCCTGCTGGGTGTCTGGGCTCCCTCATCCCGAACCTCCCGGCCCCCCAGGCGCGAGGGTCCGGACATCAAAGGGGACCAGACCTATAACTGGGGCAGGACCAGACCAGGAAGCCAGTTGTATCCTGGAGTCGAGAGACCCGAGAAGAACTCATCCGTGACTGGCCTGCTGGCGCTGCCGCGGCCCTCTGCCTCGTGAAACCATCGTCTTGGCCTGCTGGCGCTGCCGCGGCCCTCTGCCTCGTGAAACCATCGTCTTGGCCTGCTGGCGCTGCCGCGGCCCTCTGCCTCGTGTAACCATCGTCTTGGCCTGCTGGCGCTGCCGCGGCCCTCTGCCTCGTGAAACCATCATCTTGGCCTGCTGGCGCTGCCGCGGCCCTCTGCCTCGTGAAACCATCGTCTTGGCCTGCTGGCGCTGCCGCGGCCCTCTGCCTCGTGTAACCATCGTCTTGGCCTGCTGGCGCTGCCGCGGCCTTCTGCCCTGTGAGACTACCATCTTGGCCTGCTGGCGCTGCCGCGGCCCGATCCACCGACCCTCCAGCTCGAGGATTGAGAGCTCGCCTCTTACTACTACCGGTACCGACCCGGTACCAAGACTGTCCCGCTACCCCCTTTCCCTACAGAGACTAGAAGTGAGAGGACCCCCGGGTCCGAGATATCCTGTATCGCTGATATCCTTGCCTTACGAACCTTATATAAAGCATTGAACTCGACTTGGTGTGGTGCCTGTTTGTGGGGAGGGAGGTAACTTGTCTGTACGATCGCCGGAGACGGTCCCCCTCGGGGATCTCTCTCTCAGCATCCGGCCGACCCTCAGGGTCCCCGTCTAACACAAATATCCGATTCACTGAGAAATAACACCTAAATAGAGAGCTCCTAATTAGAAAAAAATGTAGAGATGAGGCGATGTGAGGCCTATACAAATGTCTGCTCCAATTTATTCAACTCTAAGTTCCAGGGGATCTCCATCCATCCCGCTCACAGCAATTTCAAGTGCAGACACCAGGGAGTATTGATAGTGGAGGGGAGGGGAGGCTGACAGTGGAAATTGCCGGTGTGCAATTCATAAGCAGACCCTATGGCCGGAGATAAGTATACAGGACAAAATTGCGGAGAAAGGGACCAACATTTCAGAGCGGGATACTTCTGCCCAGCCCCTCACACTGTAAGGGAGACCTTATTTACAAGGCAGCGTTAAGTGGCTTAATGCTGCCTTGTAAATAAGGCAAAGCTCCTATCGCCACAGGAACGTCATAAAATGTGACGTGCCTGTGGCAATAGGGGCTTGTAAATATGCCCCATGGTTTTCTAAATATTGTGGTCGAAGATTTCAACGTAATACCGTGGCTCTGATGTAGATAGATCAGATAGGGAGCTCCCATAGCTGAAAGATTCAAATGAATACTTGTGAATGTGACACTGCAATAACAAAGAATCGTACCAATCCCAGGTAAAGCTACTACCATATATGGGTCAGGTAAAGGAAGCAGGTTGGCAGTATGCAATACTCTTTGTCACTTAGGGCCATATGTATCAAGAAGTCATTTTGTGATTCTCAAATAGTGATTTTTTGCTAATTGCTATTTGAGAAACGCAAAATGCTATGTATGTAGAATTTGCATTACATTTTGCGAATCCTACATATTCCTTAATTGCGAATCGCAAATTGCAATTCGCAATTAAGGAATACCTCCCCATTTATTCCTATGGACCTAGAGGCCCATAGGAATAACTGGGAGACATTCTCAATTTGCGATTAGCAATTAGCGAATCGCAAAATGAGAATGCAATTTCAAGGGTGCAGGGGTGTCAAAAGGACACCCTGTTGCACCCCTGAAATAAGCATGGGTGCACATGTGGTACACAAACATGCCCTAAGGGCATGTATGTGCTTCACATTGCACTTTGAAAAATGCAAAAAAGTGCATTTTTCAAAGAAATCGCAAATTACCACCAACTTGAAGTTGGTGGTAATTTGCGATTCCTTAAGGCCAAATTGCACTTTTTTGGTGCTTCTTACATTGCATTTAAGGAATCGCAAAATTTGCGATTCCTTAAATGCAATCGCAAAATAAGGAATCGCAAATTTTGCGATTCCTTATTTTGCCTTATTACATACCATTTGGCAAAATTGCATTCGCAAACGCCGAATGCGAAGGCAATTTTGCTTGATACATATCGCTCTTAGATGCTTAGATGCTTGGATGCTAATGACAAGGGTAACTCGTCATGGAGTGCCCATTCATTTCAATGGAAATTACATGAAATCGTTGGACATTCTCTAGCATCCAAGTGGTTAAAACAACCGAGAATCTAGGACATTCTATCACTATCCGTTTCATAAATTAAACCACCTGCTCTAACCGTGCGCCTCTCACATGTTTTGGCTTCTCAGGAGACGCCATAATTTTACATCGGACATTCTCCTTATCACCCCTCAGTTGGAATGTCCGAAAAATGATAACATCCTTGAACCGAAAGACAATATGAGCCTTTACATTATCGGCTGCCCTGGTGAAATTAATTTGTGGTCCCAGCGTGTCCCCTTTGGGCACACCATACCGGAGTTTGTCACAATGTGGCACCATTTTTATTAGACTCTGAGATTGTGCTAGGGAAATGAAGGGCTGCGTCGAGCTGAAGCCGTGGAATTTGTTTAAGTGCTATTATATACAGAGCTTGCCTAGGTCTGAAGAAAAAAATCCCATTATACATATGTAAACCTGTTCTACTTCAATACTATTGTTGATGTGTTTTATTGTTTAATGTTGAATACAAGTTCTTTTTATGTCCAATATTAATTCTTCTAGCCTGGATGACAGGGGGAGAGAGTGATGGTAGTGAAGGGGCGCATTTTTCAATTCTTGCCTAGGGTGGCAAAACACCTAGAAACGGCCCTGAATATATGGAGGACACTCAAACACAAGAACAAACGTTACGTAGGCACTGGCGGCACTTGTGCAGGTATCGAAAACAAACAAATGTAGGAGGTAGAAAACAGTGTGTTACAAGAGAAAGTGACGGGTGCATGTTACACACGAGAACCAAACACAGGTAGAAAGATAATACTGCAATAAATGGCAGACTCTCAAACCACAGGAACACACTGGGAAGGCACTTCCATAGTCATGTAAAGTAGATTTTTCTGTAATGGAAGGTCTTCCTTCAGATAATAGAGAGGGCGTGGATTACATTTGGAAGTGTCTTTGAAGGAGGAGAACTTTGAGGTCCGTTTTGAAGGACCGGGAGGAGGTGGTGGTCCGGAGCGGAGGCGGAAGGGAGTTCCAGATTCTCACCGCGTTGCCTGAAAAGGATTGGGCCATCGATCTTTCCTTCTTGAAAGTGGAAGGTTCACGCAGTAGATTCTCCGCATTGCGTGAGGGTCTAGAGCCTCCAGAGAGTTTCAGTTTATTCGCCAGGTAGCGCGGAGAGGAGGAGTGCAAGGCTTTGTGGGTGATACAGGCAGTCTTGTGGATAGATCTTGCCTCGATAGGGAGCCAACGGAGGGTGGATAACATCGGTGTGATGTGGTCGCTTCTTTTGGCCCCATAAATGAAACGAGCTGCTGAATGGAGAACAGATTTAAGGGGGGACAGGTGGGATTTGGGGAGGCCAGTCAGAAGAGAGTTGCAGTAGTCAAGTCTGGAGAGGACCAGCGATCGCACCAGGGTTATAAGGTCCTGCTCCGGGAAGAAGCGACGGATTCCCCAAAGAAGGCGCAGATGGTATCGAGCAGACTTTGCAATGGAATTGATGTGGGGGGTTAGAGTGAGTTTTTTGTCGAGGATGACACCCAGGGATTTTGCGCTGTCGGCAATGATGGTTTTAGTGTTCAGTAGATTCAGCTGATCCATCCAAGATTGCACCGGGGGAGGAGAGATTGAAGAGGAGAAGAGGAGGAATTCGGTTTTGGAGGGGTTCAGAATCAGTTGATGAGTTGACATCCAGTTATGAATGGAGTCAAGAGTAGAGCTTAGGATCGAGAGATCGTGAGTAGATGCAACCTTGAGGTAGATTTGAGTGTCGTCTGCATAGAGATGATAGAGGATCCCGGATTTACTTAGGAGATTTCCCAGTGGTTCTAAATAAAGGTTGAACAATGTGGGTGCAAGTATAGAGCCTTGAGGAACACCTTGACCCACCGCCACAGGAGAAGAGAGACTGTTCGCTATTTTGATCATTTGTGATCTATCAGAGAGGAAGGAGGCAAACCATTTATGCACAGTGCCCTCCAAGCCCATTCTCTGTTTAAGAATGTTGAGGAGGGTGTTGTGATTGACAGTGTCAAAGGCTGCAGAAAGGTCAAGGAGAATTAAAAGACAGGACCCCCCCCCCGAGTCGAGGATCCTCAGAGCGTCATCAATCACTTGCAGTAGGGCTGTTTCAGTGCTGCAGTTTTGAATGAAGCCAGACTGGAAATTGTCAAGAAGATCATTGTCCTTGATATGACGAGAGAATTGTTTTGCTACACATCTTTCTGTGATCTTCGCAAGAAAGGGTAAGTTAGTGATGGGGCGGAAGTTGTTGAGGTCATTCGCATCAGCAGTTGGTTTTTTAAGAAGCGGGGTGACCTGCCCAGTTTTGAAGGAGACAGGAAGGGAGCCTTGATAGAGGGAGAGGTTGACCAGAGTGGACCAGTAGGAGACGGAAAGGGTATAAAAGTCAATGGCAATGGCACTGGGGATGGGGTCCAGATGATGGTTGGAGGGCTTTGTTTCGCGTATGCACTTGAGAAGGGCCTCTTCAGAGATGGGGTCAAAGTTATGCCAAACGGCTAAGGAATTGCACTCCTCTGGAGGGGTAGGATGAGCGACCTGATCCACAAGAGATTTCACTTTTTCATTGAAGAATAAAGCGAAATCCGCTGCTCTCTTTGCAGAATCCTCCAACTTGGAGGAAGGGGGAGAGCGGTCAGGACACTTGATGAGATCGAATAGTTTTTTGGGTCTATTTTTGGCTGAGTCAAGGAGGGTTTTGAAGTGCGCCGCTTTCCCAAGGAAGATGTGTTTGTGGTACTTGGATCTTGCGGAGCGAAGCGTGGACAAGTTATCTGTGGAGGGCACTTGCCTCCATTGTTTCTCCAGGAATCTTAGCTGCTTCCTTTCTTCATAGAGGGATTTGTTTAACCAAGGTGCTGAGGGAGTGGGCCTTAACCTTTTGCTTTTGAGTGGAGCGACGTTGTTGATTTCATCTGCAAGAACTGTAGGCATTGGGAGGTGAGACCTTCAACATCTAGGTTCGGGTCTAGCCTTGGAAGTGATAACAAAGCTGATTCACAGAGGGGAGCGACATCAATATTTTTAACATCACGGAACCAGGAGATAGCCCTCTTGGGTTGGCCAAGTGTAATAGCGTGTGATAGTTGAATAGAGAATGGGATGAGGAGGTGGTCAGACCAGTCTACTGGTGCAAATTCAGGACGGTGAGTGTAAAAATTCAGGACAAAGGCTCAAAATTCAGGACAGAAATTCAGGACAGGAGGCCAAAATTCAGGACAAAACTTCGTGACAGAAGGTACGTTTTACAGACACATCAGAGGAGGTCGCACTATAGTATATAAGTAATATGTATGTTATATGTTATATGTCGTATACTTGTAGAGCGCACAGCTGCCCCAGCAAAGGGGCGTCCTGGCGCTGTATACTGCTGGGAAACCCATCCTGGCTTTCCCTGTGAGATGGTCCCTCCTGGGCATCTCCAAGGTGAAGACAAGCATCCCCGACGCTGATGGGGCTGTTAGTGGAGATTAAGCAAGCTATTGCCCAGAGTTGCTGAGTGGGACCCATGGTTAAAGTAGGCACCGAGGCGAGAATTATCGAGTCCGCTGACCTTGGCCCAAGACCCTGCCGCGTCAGGAATCGAACCCTGATCCCGGGCCGACCTTAGCTTCCCGGTCTACCGCCTCTAACCAGTGAGCCACACCACTCCACTAATCACATCTATATCCAAACATATTCATCCATTTGCAAACCTATTCATCATGTATCCTTCTTTCCATACATCCCTCCATCCACACTTTCACTCATCCATCCATCCACCTTTTCACCCTATCCATCCATACACTCATCCATCCAGCCATTTACCCTTTCACCCATCCAGCCATCCTTTTACTTACTCATCCATCCACCCAGTCACTCATCCTTCCACCCATTCACCTTTTCAGTCATTCATCCATCCTCCCTTTCTCTCTCCATTGACGCTTTCACTTAGCCATCCTTCCTTACATCCATCTACCCATCCTTCTACTAATCCACTCATGAATCCATCCATTGACCCTAACACTCATCCATCCTTTCACTCATCTATTCATCCATTCACTCGCCCATCATCGACCCTTTCACTCATCCATCCATCCTTTTGCTCATTATCCATCCATTCACCCTTTCATTCATCCATTCACCCATTCACTAATCCATCCAGCCGTCCACCCATCCCTTCACTCACTCACTCACCCACCTTTTCATATTACTTATGAGCTGAGTCTTTATCTGCAGAGTTGCATACGGAAGAGAACCATCAAGAATTTCACCCTTGTTATAGTTCCTAAGGCAAGTTCTAGGATAGGCCATGGAAAGGACATACCCCTCACCCTCAATCTAAAATGGCGAGCTTCTTCTCCGGATATCGATAAATGCAGAAATTGAGCAGGCAGGTTGAGTTCAGTAACTTGCGGGCAATAAACACGACCCCTTAATCGGTCACAATGGACTGAGGGACTCCTAAAGTTGCAACCAGGCACAGGCTGATGGCCGCCTTCAGTACACACCGAGGTCCGCCTCAGATGCTTACCTCGTTCTTGACCAGTGAAAGTTGAGGTGGAGAGCCATAAGGAGTCCTGAGGCAAAGGTATGGGTGCCGGTTGCACAGCAGACTTCTCTATGTATGCAGTGGGGTAGTAGCAACACAACCGCCATAGTAGTGCTTCCGAAGACCTGCTAAAGCAGGGAAATGTAATCAAAAGTGATCCCAAGCCCTGGAGCGTAAGCGCGGCTCGGCCTTCTGTTGGCCATTCCTTGTACAGTGTATATACATGACTAGCTATAAATTAAATACATGTGAGAGAGGGGCTAAGGAGAGATGAGGGGCACCATGGTGGGTGGTAGTCAGGCAATACATAAAGAAGGCGATGGAAGGGTCACCAACAAAGATTGTCCTCCTGGCCGCCACTAATACACATAGTTTAGGGTTTGTCAGTTCTTCCAGAGCCTTTGCAGCAACAGCCTATAACGTTTTTGTCCTGTTTTAGTGGTACACAGTTACACGAAAGCTACGCCACATTGTTTAAAATAGGTTTATCCTTTTGTAAACAAATACAGAGCAGAGACGTTTTAAGGCAAGGGCAAAGTGTGCAACTTCCAAGGACCCCCTAGCTGAACAGCCCCCTCCCTCCTCTAGGAAGATGATCTATTTCTATATTATTTATGTCTATTTATTTCAGCGCACCCCCCTCTCCTATGTAGTTTTAAGGCTTGTTGGGTTCCATGGGAAGACATATATCAGCTGTTTCTGCATGATTCAGTTTCTAAAACTTTAACATAGTTTAACATTTTTGTGCATTATGTAAGCTTCAGGTTTCAGAAAATGATTAATAAAATTCACAAATGTTCCGAACAGGAGGCCCCTAAACATGTCATGCACAGGGCTCAGAAACTCATTAAGATGACAATGATACAGGGCGGTGGAGACGGAGCATCAACACTGGATCCATTGCACCCCAATTACTGTTGCCTTTCACTGTGCAAACAGACAGCGGGGGACATTATCATTGCTTGCACCGGGGCCCAGTGCTCTCGTGTTACACCACCGCACAGAGACCATATTTTATCTGTCATTTTACCTGTTTAATGCGTCGTGCGATGAGAATTTCCTGAAGAATAGCCAGAACTGTAGGAAGCCTCCAAAAATGCATTAGGCTCTGATTCTGACAATTAACAGTTCCCCAGCATCCAATCCAGCCAATAGCGCCTTGAGGCCTAGTCCCTTTATAACGCGTTTTACTGAGTTTACAGGCCAGGGGTCGAATGAGGGTCCCGGAAAATTTAAAAGGGGAAAGGCTCAAAACGTGCTCCGTGCGTCCAAAAGTGCCGTGGCTGGGTACCCTAAAGCTGTTTTCATTGGCCTTGAATCAGGGCCAATGAGAACAGCACTCCAGCAGTGTACCAGCGAGTTCTAGGATTGGCTGTTGGCTTTAAAGCCAATCCTATATCGATTTGTTTGGTCTCCACAGCAAACGGTTGGCCGTCCCAACAGCTGTTAAAATTACGGACAAATGGCGTCCGTTAAAGAAACCTTCACGGACAACAGACAGACGGCTGAAATTACGGACTGTCCGTGTAATTTACGGACGGTTGGTCACCCTAATCTTCCGCTGAGCTCAGTGCGTTCTTCCGGTGGCTCGTGGCTGAATGACGCACACGCCTGTCATCCGTCCCCGTCATACATGTCAATCCAGGCAACATGTGCTCATGAGCGCTGTGCGGCCCTGTCAGGGGGCTGAAGCGCTGCATTAACGTTGCCATGTGACACAACACAACGATGGACACAGCGATGGACGCAGCGATGGACACAGCGATGGACACAACGATGGACACAGCAATGGACACAGCGATGACACAACGATGGACACAACGATGACACAACGATGGACACAACGATGGACACAACGATGACACAATGATGGACACAACGATGACACAACGATGACACAACGATGGACACAACGATGACACAACGATGGACACAACGATGGACACAGCGATGGACGCAGCGATGGACACAGCGATGGACACAACGATGGACACAGCAATGGACACATCGATGACACAACGATGGACACAGCAATGGACACAACGATGGACACAACGATGGACACAACGATGACACAACGATGGACACAGCGATGGACACAACGATTACACAATGATGGACACAACGATGACACAACGATGACACAACGATGGACACAACGATGGACACAGCGAAGGATTCAACAATGACACAACGATGACACAACGATGACACAACGATAGACACAACGATGGACACAGCGATGGACACAACGAGGGGTTCTTTGACGCACGTGCATTGACTGCGCTGCAGTTCTCATGCTTAACACGCCTGCAATGCAAGCGCTTCTAGGCGCTGGGGCAATGTTTACACAGAGAGCCCAGGAATGTGATTCATGACTGCACGCGCCTATCGTGTTTACATCCCTGATCACCATTGTCTTCCTTACAGTACTTTTCCCGCAGGAGCTGCAGGTCACATGTGAGGAAGTGACGTTGATAGCTCAGTGGGTTCATGCTTATGTTGCAGAGCATTGCGTATGCACTGGAAGATAAAGAATGAACATTGGCGCCTCTTAGAGGAGACCGTTAGCACAATGGAAAACCGCCCGATGCACACAGGAGAGAGAAGTGTGAAATATCCCAATCCGTTTGAATGAGAAATGTCCTAGTTATCACAAAGGAAAGTTTCAATTCTATTAAGGACGCGGAGGCGAGGATTATGCATGCACTTTCTCCATTTTATTGAAAGTAAGTTAAAAGTAAACAGAAAAAACACTGCTCCAAACTACATATCCCATGAGGCATACAGGTAACCATGGGAGCCACTCCACCAATCACAGTCCATCCACATTAATAAAGGTAATTCTATTACAGGACCGGAGGCTTCAGATCATGCTTCTCTTATCTTTACTGCAAAACACAGCAGCCATTGAAAACACATATTATGTTGTATAAACATTATAAACAACTACATTTCCCATGATGCATATATGTAACCCACGCCTCCAAAGTCCATAAGAACCCTCTGCGTGGTCCCATCATCCTCTTTCTTTGCTGCTCACAGCAAGAGTTAAGTGCACATTTTATGTTTCCTCAGTCTGCTTTGCATGGGGTATATGTATTTCAATGCTGATGTTGACATGTATGTATGTTAGTGCCCAGAACAAGCCCAAATGCTAAGCGTTTGGCAGTGCGTGTCGGTTGTGAGCCACCCAGCACTTGCGGCGGAGGAGGGCGTATCAGGGAGGCCCCGCCGCAGGCGCTAAGCGAGCAGCTACGGGGAGAGTGTTACCGGGCAAAGAGGCTCTCGTGAAGCGGCCGAGTATCCACCCGGTCAAGGGACTGTAAACATCAATGCGACTCAGCGTCGCTTTACAACACCAATAGGGCAATGAATGAAGCGCTGAAGATGCGCGAGGCAAACAAACCTGTCCAAGTGAACCAATACAATTATCGAAGCACTCGCTTCAGCCAGTCATCACTTAAATCACAAAGCGTTCGCTTCTAGGAGAGATACATGACCTTATAGACAATAAGCACTAACAGAACTGAGGCTCGGGTGTCAGGAGTGCCCTTTAAATCCTAGATTTAGTGGTGTGGGTGCAAGTGGCCAATGGGCTACCAGCCCCAGCCCCAGCGGCTAATCTGTCCCTGAGGTGAACACATCCAGGGAAGTGTCAACTTTTCTACCCAGAACCCTCAATTCTGCCACTCTTAAAAATGGCAGAAACCTTCCTTAGCTGTGTAGACGAGGTAGCCCACTATAAAGGTGTGGCTAGCCTTCTGGGGTTATACACCTCTTGACTGCATAATTGTCCTGCCTGACAGGGTGCAGATGTGTCACCTCTTTCCTGTCCAGGCCATTGTTTCTGACTACTGGGAGAGTTCACAACTCCTGGCTTGGGGTCAGATTCCTATCTTGGTAGCAGTAGCTGCGGTTCACCAGCCAGAGCACAGAAAAGGGTGGGGTAACCCGGTGGGGACCTCTAAGGTAGCCACTTGGGTGCATGCCACATCTCCTCTGGCATGAGCATTGTGCCAGGGGTAAGGAGGTAAGTTGTTTGATACCAAACATGACATACTTTGGTATTACCACAATGAAGCTGACAACTCCTTGGTTGTGGTGTGCCAGCCCATGTTATCCTACGGACCTTTGATCACTTGTAGTAGTCCTTAATGGAGAAAAGCTATAATAAGGACATATAAGCATACACTTAGATGTCCTCACCTTTAATATAATGCACCCTGCCTCCTGGACTCAGAAGGCCTTCCTTAGGGGTGAGTGACATATTAAAAATAGTGCTGTGGAGGGAGGAGCCTAGCTCGCGACCGAGATGGCCGCGTTTTAGCTCGGCTCCGTTCAACCGCCTGCTTCTCTTCGTTTATCCTGTATTACTCCTGCCCCGAGAAGCCCTACTTGCTGTGTGTGGTATTCAAGTCGCTTCGCCGACACTTACCCGTTGCTCCGGTGATCCTGAGTGCTGTCGATCCTGTGCAGCGATCCCGCTCGGAGCCTCCGGGGCGGACTGGCCGGACCTCATTGCGGCGCCGAGACGTTACGGAGCATGATGCTCGGCCCTTGCTGGCGCTGTGGAGCTGGACGCGGGGGCTGATGTGCGAATTGGCCGGCTGTGCCCGTTGGTGACCCGACTGGCCTGGGCCCAGAGGTACGAACGCTGCCCCTCGCGGGGGAGCCTACTCAATTGTTCGGCTGGGTCCCCCTTCTGTTCCCCGGCCCGGCCATTTTGAATTTTTCCGCCCGGGCCCGGAGAACGGGGCCGGCGGCACGGGGGGACCGACGGACATCCTTCTTCTGTTGGCTCTCCTTCCTGCCTTGGGGCGCCTTGCCGCAGTTCGGCTGACCTTCCTTTGCTCTGGTCTTACCCCGGCCGGGGTCCCCGAAGACCGAGGACTTGCTGGGCTCCTAAGATGGCGGCCGGCCCTGGGAGTCTCTGCCGGGCCTGGGCGAGCACTTGGGGCCCGCCACATGGCCCGGATGTCGGATCTTGTACGGATTTTCCTACGCTTCGAGTTGTCCTGGATGCACTGAACTCCTGGCGGACTACCGTGGCGGCGCCTGTTTCCGCTGTGGGGGCGGACCCTCCTTCTGAACTGTGCGGGCCCCCGTCATCAGGTTTGGCCTCCTCGTTGCTGGTTGCGGCTGGTGTGCTCCTGGACTCTATGCTCCCGGCGGGGACTGCATCCTTGGGTCGGAAAGTCTCCGGCGCTCCTTGTCATCCTGTTCGGTTGCCTCGGCCCCTGGTCTGCGGTCCGCTTATCTCCTGGCCTGGCCTCGATGATCTTTCCAGTTTCTCATCGCGTCTACACCCCGGCCTAAAAGCCTGTGCCGGCCCGGCTGGGCTTGCCTCGTTCGCACTGTCCTTGGACCTCAGCCGGCGATGCGACTGTTGTGCTATGCCTTTCCTGGACCTTCAGTATTTTCTTTCACGTTTCTTCTTAGGACTGCCGCAGAACTTACTCCTGTGCCCTGTGTCCCTCACTGTTTGCTCCTTGTTTGTTCGGATGGTTACAACTTTGGACAAAAGCGGACAGGGCTGAAACTATGTCTATATGCGGTAGTCTTGTTTCTTTTGATATGTGACTGACAAGTGCTGTTGTAATGTTGTGTACTTTCTTGAGACTCCTGAAACTTATCCTAATATCATTGACTTTCCGTGGGCTCTACTCCTCCCTTGTAGCAGGTGGCGGGATGGAAGCAGATGATCCTGTTTTTCGCCCTCCCCCCGTGTGCGCTGTTCTCTCCTTCCCCTGTCCCTCCCCTTTTGTCTTAGTTTCTAGCCTGTTTCTTTCTTCTACATTTCGGGTTCTATTTAGGGCGACAGGCACGCTGCCGGGGGGTAGGCCGTAGCCCTCTGCAGGGGTGTAGGGTGGGCTTGTGGGGTGGGTGGGAGGGTCTGTTGTTGTTTGTGGAGGGAGCTTCTGTCTCCTCCTCTTTTTCTCCCTTATTGGTTCTATGGCCCTTGTGTATCCCCTTTTTCGGGGCTCTGTCTCGCCATCTATCCCCCTGGTGTCTTTCTGGTATATTTCTCCGGTTTTGCAAAGATGGGGATTTGCTATGTCTGTTTTCCTATATTGTGATCGATTTTGTACCGGACTTTCGTTTTTCCTGTTTTGTCGCCTGGGGGCGGGTGCTTGGGTTGGGGTCCCTTCCTTTCTTTTTTCCCCTTTTCCCTTTCCCCTCCCCTTTTGCGGGGTTTTCTTCTACCTGGGGGTGCGTTTCGTATTGTTTTGGTATTTGGGTCTTTATTGTGCTGATGGGTGGGATGGGTGGTGGCTGCGGTGGGCGGGCAGTGGACAGTGTGCGCAGTTGCCTTTCATCATGCTCGTGGTTTTGCCCGGTACTTATTGGTATACCTCTGTCGTACTTGCTTCTCCTGTGTCTTTAGGATCGCTGTGTGGCTGCCCGCCGCGACCCCGCCCCTCTGGTTTGTTTCCCGGCCCGCTATGCTCCTGACCTCTCATACCCGTTCCTTTTAAAAGAAAACTACCTTTCTATTTGTTTGCTCCTTAGACTGCTCTATGATGCCTGTTCTTTCCCCTGACTCGTTGCCTTTGTATACTGTGACAATTGGTGTATGACTCCTGATACGTTTGCTATGTGGTGGCCAGCCCTGGTGGGTTGTAGGCCCGTATTTGTGAGCTTTCTCTGTCCAATAAAGGTTTTCAAAAAAAAAAAAAAAATAGTGCTGTGACCTTGCCATTCGTGGTGAGGGCAAAGTTGAATTGGAGCAGTTTGCACTGCTCCAGCAATCTGCAATGGCAGGACTGGTGTCAGTATGTTACTTGGTTGACTCAGGGACACAAGCGGTGCTTCAGGCCCTGGTGACACCTTTAACTCCCACGCACTGGGTACCAAGGGTACCACTTACCAGAGACGTATAAGGGGGTTAAAGTACTTGCCAATTGGCGGTGCCACTTCACACATATCAATTTTAGGGAGAGAGCACTGGCACTGGGGCCTGGTTAGCAGGCTCCAGGACATTGAAAGAGTCGAAAACCAGCATTTTGTAGTCCAGATGGGGGAAAAAGTAGATGGACATCTCCAAAAAGACCTGTTGCCTTACAACTGGACACTGAGGTTTGTTGAGTCCCCTTCTTGATTGGCTCAGGAAAGAACGATCCCTCCAATTATCAACGGTGCCGCCCCGCACAGAACATGTGAGAGGTGTGAAGTGTCTCCTGAAGAGAATCTCTGTTCGGAAGGATGACCAGAAAGGGGACAAACCCAGTTGGCAATCTTTTAGACCTTGATTGAACAAGAAGTTTAGTACCGAATAAATCACAGTCCCTGCACTCCAGGAAGGAGAAAAGAGACGAGCAAGAATCCCGACTGTAGACTTTCAGTGGAAGATCCAACTACTGAAAGCAAAAATCTAGAACAAATATAGCAGCAAAGGGGCAAAGAAAATGATGAAACAAAGAAGGGAATGAATGCATCATGGCTCGTCCTACTCTTGTAAAAATACAGAAGTTAGACTTTGCAGGACATAAAGGAGCACATACGGGATTCCCCACACAAACAAGTATTGTAGCGTTAACATATTGGGCCTCATAAACTATTTCATTTATTTTAGTTTACCTCCTCCCAGATAACCTCAGCTATCATATCAGATTGCCTAGGTGTTTCCATGGATCTTGTTCTGGGCTGTAGGGGACTGGAAAATGCAGAGGGTGAGCAATTATCATATGAGGACCTGGAATAAGATCATTGCTGACATACAATAATGGGGCAAACTCACAAATATTCGCACTTCTTCTTAGTTAGTTAAACACCAGATCAATTTGAATTTAGTCCAGACAAATAATGAAGCAGAATCAGCAGAGTATTATATACACATTTCTATTTAAGTTTCAAATGAATACAGATTAAAATCTAATTAGCTCAGGCAAGAAAGGAGTCACTCCAAAGCAGTTTCTGTGACGCGTTTCGACTATTCAGTCTTGATGTTGGTACATCATGAAATGTACCAAAATGATGTGAATTGAATCAGCTGATTTCATGTTGCAATGTTTGTATGATATGAAAACCTACATGTAATAAATACAATGCAGCAGCAAGGCATGGGCTGCAGTCGTATGAAGGTAAAAACAAACGTAGGACCACCAGCCGCGACCAAGACTGAATGGTCGAAACACGTTGACTTGGTATCCATGTGAACAGTGAATAAAAGACGGTCACAGAAACCACTTTGCAGTGCCTCTTTTCCTTGTTACAAAAAAGCTACTGTGTATTTCTATACTGGAATGGTAAAACAAAAAGTGTCGTTCCATTGTAATTCTAACTTGCGACAGAGATCTCAGCAGCAGGCGGTTAACCAATGGAGCTACCCCAGCCAACTCTTTAACCAGTTCCGCATGAAGATGTTTTTGTTTCTGGATGCTGACCAGAGGTCTTTGGTTCATGGCAACCCCTGCATTAATGGAGCTCCTTTGTTTTTCCCCACAGCATCTGCTAAACTGCTGCATAGTGTATTCATTCTTCAGTTTTCTGGGGTTTCTCAGTTTAGCAGCAGGAGGCAGATTTGTTTCTGTGGCTTTTACTGATTTGCTCAAATAGGAATAGTTTGTTTTTCAAAGTTCGTGGTTCGGTTTTGAAGGAACCTACTATCTTTGGTGTGTGATTGTAATAATTTGCTCGAGTTGTCTGTAATAAACTCATTACTCGAAGCTGCCCCTAATCCGCATAACCTACAATCAGTTTCAGATTTAATTCCCTTTTAGATCCATCCCACACACATCTGTTGTGTGTAGACCTATTCTGTTCATGTATCATTGGATGGCTTTATTCTCCTTCTCATTGATTGATTTCCGATCCAAAGGGTTTCCTTCCTCTTCTTGTGTTTGTCACTCCATGGCCCTTGCCTTCTTTGCCATCCTGTGACGTTGATGGCTGCTTTCCTTTCCCCGTGCCTGTTGTGCTGCACATTGATGTCTTTTTTTAAACCTTTTGATGAGCTCAGACACTTTCCCAAAATCATTTGTGTGCACTGAAGTTAGAGTATCAAACAATCCTCTCCTCAAATAATTTTGTATTTCCACTCCTCCCCCTCATATGTGTGGGCGGAGCATAGAAGTGCCAGCGCTTCCGGGTAGCATGAAGGGACAAAGGAGCCTGGATGATTAGAGTACAGGTAAGGCGACAGGCAGGTACATTGCTGGAGAGGGACTTATCTTTTACCTAAGCCAGGTCTGCCAGATGGGCTGTAGTTCCTCTGAGTTAAAGAAGAAGCTCTTCTGGGCAAGGCTCAGATCCTCTACACGACAGACGCACAAACAGGCTTCCTTATCTTTGGTATGTATTTCTTTATGCTGGAAAGTGACTGTGAATGTTGTTGCATCAGCATTCCACAGAATGCTCTTATTTTAGTTTTCACTTCCTCTATCTCCTCTTCCCACTCCCAATCAACCCCAGCCAGATCACCCTCACATCCAAACATGCTTTATTTAAACACCTTTTCGTGAACCCCTCCACCCCCACCCCAATAAACTGCAAACACTTCTCCTTCAATCCTTTTTAATGTTTGCATTGTTATGGAGCTTCTTCCAAGGATACATTGGTCTGGTTTGCTTATCTTAGATGTGCTAAATGGTTAAATAACGTTGGACTCCCTTATTAAGCATTTACTTTTTATTTCAGGTATAATACCCCAAAGTTTATGTATCGCTTATTTTTAAAAACACATAATCAAACCAAACCCGACATTTTATGTATGGGTAAAAGACCTTGCCATTTAAAAAGCCAATGTCTCTAAATCTCGCAAATGTGAGACCGATTGTATTGCAAATACCTGTTTAAAGTAGCACCCATGTCTTAAAAAATATATATGTTGACCTAAACTAAATTGATCTATTCTTTTTCTTTTATTGTAAATGTAGCACTGAAGGGATAGGATTATTGAACGGATAGCATCGATTTAAAGTCAGTATGGGGCACTAAGCCTCATTCCGTGCATGTCTAATTCCGACCCAACTAATTTTTCTTAATTACACCGTCCAGCAAACTACATGCTTAAAATTGGCTAAAATCAAAGAATTAAATTCTCCCACTAATCCATCATTGGCCCTTTATGATAAATAATAAACCTATACAACTTATACGGAAAATTAGCTCAATTGCATGATAAGAAACGGTACATTTAATTCCTCTATGGTGAATCCCGCGGGGTGGACTCTATGGTCATTGGATACAAATGTTTGTCATTCACGTTTTATGAATACTACTTCAGGGTTATCACTACATTGACCTGATCCTCGCCACCCTCAAACCCCCCGTTCCAATACAGTCACCACTTATTCTGTGGGAACATTGTCAACAATAGTTAGAACATTCCACACAGTCTTTTGTAAAACAACAACTTTCTCTTTTGTCCAGAGAAATAGATCTTGCTGATTTCCTTTTAGGTCCAAAATCCCGCCTATTATAATTGTTTTGTTTATGCTGCTTATAATGAGTTTTGGAAATTGTCACAACTAGAAGCTGCTGAACATCTAAAACAAATAGATCAAGACAATTTAGACAAAGTCCTTGCAGTGGTCGATAACAGTATTAACACATTGTCATCTCATATTTATACTTTAGACAATATTGTATCTTCTGTTTTTTTATATTGTACTTACATATTTTTGAAGTGTCTACATTATATCATGGCCACACTAACTTAGATCAGTTATGCAATTTGGGTGGACATTACAAACTCTGAAAATAGGGAAAGTTATTTGAATGCAAGTGCCCTGTTCCTACCTAAATTTAACGCTTATGAAACAATTGATGGCAATGAAAGACGCTGCATACTCTGTTACATACAGAAAAACTTGAACTACTTCCTTTCATGGTGGCAGAAACGGATTCTGCAGTATGGTTAATACATGGGACATTGCATTACTCATCTCTACGTTTCAGTTCACAGCAAGAATGAAGCACATCCCCTAGGTAGATTTCAGCCCCTTTGGACTAGTTACATACATGAGTTGTGGTATGTAATTATTTACATATCGCTGTCAACGAGCAGAAAAAGAGGTTTTTCTAGTAGGAAAAGAGTGTGACTCCACTGCCGACCATTCTCTTGTATGTCAACAAGTAAAATTGCATGGTGTTTGTAGGAGAGTAGGGTCTGCTATCCTATGGTCACCCCAAATTTTTGCTTTTTGCTTCACTGGTTTTCGACTACTGAGGCTGTGGGCCTGCTAATCAGACCCCCAGCCTGCTGTTCTCTCACTAAATTAATGACACATGTGCTATAGGCACATACCAATTGGAAATGGACTCCTTGTCAGCCCCTGTAGAATGCACTATAGGTGCACAGGGCACAGGAGCCACTAAGGCCTACCAGGGGCTGCAGCATATCTTTTGCCACCCCTGGCTGGTTCTTAAATTGACACAACTGGCTGATCACTCAGCTGGGGTAAGGTGGTGTACACACCCCTTGCTTAGATATAGTATACCTATGTCTAAACCTATATCTGGACACATGTAAACCTGTGAGCCACTCCTATAGTCAGGCCTCACCAATCCTGGAGGCTGGGTGCATGGTTTTATGTGAGATGGAGCTCTAGCATGAGCTGAGCCTGTCTGCAGCCGTCGGGAACAAATCCCTAAGCTGTTTCAGGATAATGCCATACCATATACTATTAAGTGCCTTATAATCCTCGCGGTTATTTAGCAACTCTGGTTTGGCTTTATCAAAACATGTCGTGTAAGGTGTCATACGCTTTGGAATACCATCCCCTCGCCAGTTCTGGCGACGGGGATGGCATTCCACCCCTCTAGAGGGGTAAGACATGTTACTTCACTTTAATGCGGTTGATTTCTCCAAAGGCCTTAAGATCCACAAAATGGATGCCTCTGCCACAGACAAATGTCTGGACCCCTGGAGCTGACCGAAACTCAGTCAAGGGGGCCCTGGACAAAGGGTTTCCTGTCACAGGAGGGTGTCACCGCCCTCCAGACAGGAGATAGTGTATTGTAGCAGGGAGGTTTGAAAGAAACCAGACACTGCCTGGGGCGCACAAGGCTGCCCCTTGCATAATCCGGCCAAACCGGTTCTGGGGCACTCCAGCCCTCGTGCCAGGGCGGCCTGGATCAAAGGAAGGGGGTGTATCCACCCACTTCCTGGGTCCCACCCATAGGAGGCGACCTAGCAGGTAATCACGCCCACCAGATTCGAATAAGAGTGGGAGCAGTGCCAATGCACATCAGATTTCCTGGAAGAAACATTTGAAACGATATTCTGGACCCTTCGCCCTCCATCTCAACGTGGAAGCCCGAAGAATCTCCCTTGTGGTCAAGGAGTGACCACCCTGCAGCAGCAGGCACCATCCAGCCCTCGACGTCTACTTAGTTGCAGTTCCCGCCGGAACTCGAGCGACTGAGATCGACGAGATCAAGCCTGCCCAGCTTCTAACAGCCCGATCCACAGTCCCTGCAAAGCTGAGACCCGTGGAGGCGACCGGAAGCGTGGGGCACGCCATCTTGAATTGACCACGAGACGCTGACTGTGCAGCCCACGAGTGACCCTCGAAGCTGTGCACCGGGGTTTGAGAAGCCCCCACCCTGAGCTACTCCTGAGCCGAAGTTCAGCCCTCCACACTCGACGAGTGCTGCGTGGGGCCCTTTGGCACGATTTGGCTCAACGCGTTGGCCCGGTCACTTGCCAGCTGGCTTGTGGTCCCTGTGCCGACGAACTACCTAAGAAGACTCATGAATCTGGTTGCTCCAGATCCACACCAGCTCCCCTGAAAAGGAGCCCCGACTCTGACCTTCCTGGTCCGAGTGAGAAGCAATCTTCCGATCCTGCGTGGATTGCTCTTACCAAGGCTTGTTTGCTCCAAACTTGAAGCCGACTGCACCGACGGTGAGAGCCTGCGTGGGACAGATCGTGACCTGCTCCTGGACGTCGCAGATGCCCCAGAGCCCACGTGACAGCGGAGAGAAGCTCCTCGACGACCACCTGATTGCGCCCGACATTGCTTGGTTCCGTCCTGGTTCCACCCTGGTCACTGCTGAGTGACCCAGACTCTGTCCCCTCTGCTTTCAGGTACTCTACAACTTGAGTCCACCCTTGGACTCCACCGGACACTTCATCTTTAACCCGCCTGCAGCCCTTTCAGCTCCAAGCACCAAGAGCCTGCGTGTCAAAACCCGACGCCACTTCGACCCTGTGCACCCACTTCCTGTGGGTGAGGTAACTTTGCTCCGCCGGTGTTCCCACACTGGTGCACACCTCTAGGGTCTGTGTGTTAAGTTTTGTTCCTCTAGGTCCAGCGGAAGTGTCCTTAAACTTTAACTCTTTGACTTTTACGCACCATTGGTTAACATTGGTGCATGCGTGCGCTTTCCGCACATCTCCCGAATCCCGAGGGTCATTCCCGACTTCAGCATTGCTTGTCCTGACTGCTCCCAGCGATTCCCTAGGCCCTAGGCCTAACCACTGCTCGAGTGGTCACTCTTATACCACTTGTTTAGTATATGGTTCGAGTGGCCACCCGCCCTCATCCATAATTGTGCAACTTGTATGTTTAAACAGTGCTTTTGATTTAACGCTTGTGCCCCTTTATTCATAAAGAATACTGGGGATTGTTTTTAGTAATAAACACATATATTTTTATAATATATACTTGTGTGGTGTCCTTTCATTTGGTATTACAGGATTGTATGTGGTAAAACAGCTCGCTTAACACGACCTCTTAAGTTAAGCCTTTAGGCTGCTTAGTCCATGCTACCCCTAGGATAGCTTGTCTAATAAGGTTGACTTACAACCAGACACCATAAGGGATTGTTTGGTCAGGTAGTAGGTGGTTCCAGAATTGGAAACATCCCCTACCAGGCCAACTTCTCACATTGGTGAGCAGCGGTGCGGATTTGAGCTTGCTGTTGTTTTACCATTGCAATCTTTATATCAAATTGAAAGATCACATCAAGTACCTCTAGGTACATATAAAATCAAAAGCTTAGCATATTAAGTTCTACTGAACTTAGTAGTTGTAGGTTGAAGGGATTAGCACACCCTGACTACAACTAACTAGCAAGGTACAGTAGGAAAACACTTAGTGTAGGTAAGTGCACCACTTACACCTCACTAGTAACCATGTCTGACACAGGAAAAGCCTCAGGGTCTGCTCCTGTGACAGTTGACCCTACCCAGGCAACTTTTGGATATGACAAACTAACCCGCAGAGACTTGATTGCCTTGTGCAAAGCAAGAGGGTTAAAAAGGGGCAGAAGCCCCACCTGCCTAATCCTGGTAGAAATCCTAGAACAGGATGACTTAGAGAAGGCTAAAGCAGCTTCCCTAGACACAGGAAATGGAGAGAACCCCCCTGTAGTTGATCCCCCTGAAGAGGAGGATGATGATGACTTGGATGAGGACTCAGATGTTGAGGACTTAGAAGTACAGGATCAGGGTAGCCAGGTTCCAGTTGGTAGGCTTAGCCAGGCCAACTTGGACCTACTGGGGAATGGAGAGGGCCAGCACCTCCCCAGAACCCAACATGTGATTCTCCCAGGCAACAGAAGAGTGAGATCTCCCTCAGGGGACTCTCATCTTTCTAGTGCCTCCAGAGAATCAGAGAGAGGCATGAGTGCTTCTCAGAAAGCTGAGCATAGGGCTAGAATGAGGGCTGTCAGACTCCAGATAGAGAGAGAGGAGGTAGCCCTGAGTCAAGCTAAGCTTACCTTAGCTCAAGCTAAACTTGCCTTGGCAAGAGAGCAGAAATTAAGTGGCTTAGATGTCACTGGTGGCAGCAATTTTCCAAGAGAAAAAGACAGGGCCTATGATAATAGAAACCTGACCAAGATTGTGCCCCCCTTTAAAGAAGGGGATGACATCCACAAATGGATGACTGCTCTTGAGAGAGCCTGCATGGTACAGCAGGTTCCTGAGAATCAGTGGGCTGCAATTTTGTGGTACTCCTTTTCTGAGAAAGGGAGGGACAGGCTCCTCACAGTTAGACCTGAGGATGCCAAAAACTACTCTGTTTTGAAGAGTGCTCTCATTGAAGGGTATGGCCTAACCACTGAGCAATACAGGTTGTTGTTCAGAGACACCCAGAAAGCACAGACTCAAGACTGGACTGATTTTGTGGAGTGTGCCACTAAGGCTTTGGAGGGTTGGTTGCAGGGAAGTAAAGTTTCAGACTATACAGGATTGTACAATCTTATGATGAGAGAACAGATCCTTAATAACTGTACAAACCAGCTGTTGCATCAATACCTTATTGACTCTGATCTGACCTCTCCCCAAGAATTGGGAAAGAAGGCAGACAAATGGGTCAGAACAAGGATTAAGCAGAAACCCCAGAACCAAGGTGGTGACCAGAAGAAAACAGACCAGAAGGGTGGTAACCAGAATCAGAAAGATAAAGAAAAAGACCAGAAGTCTTCAGGCCCCCAAACTAATAGTACGGAGGGTGGTTCCCAAAATGGTAACAAGAAGAAGAAGAACAAAGGTCCAAAGACACCTTGGTGTAATACCTGCAAATCAGTTTCACACTGGGGCAGTGAGTGCACCAAGGCAAATCCAGTTCCCACCACTACAGCTCCTAAAGCAACTGCAACCCCAAGTACAGTAAGCAGTGGTGGAACACAGTCCAAGGGTGTAGCTGGGTTGACCCTGGGTATTGAAGTAGGATCTGGCCTAGTCAGAGTCCCTACACAGGCAGTTCTCCTGTATGACGTGGACATTGAGTTGCCCACTGCAGTAAGCCCCACTAACCTGGGCAAATACAGGCAGACTCCCTTAATTAATGAGAAACTGGCTCAAGCATACAGGGACACATGTGCCAGTGTCACCATGGTGACACCTGACTTTGTGGACCCTGGACAGATTGTACTAGGAGAGAGCTACCTAGTAACCAACGCCAGCAACTCCACTACCTCCCATAGTGTGGCAGTTGTGAACTTCTCCTGGGGAGGGGTTGATGGCCTAAAGAAAGTTGTGGTGAGTGCAGACCTACCAGTAGACTGTCTGTTAGGCAATGACCTTGAAAGCTCAGCATGGTCAGAAGTGGAGTACAGGACTCATGCAGAAATGCTAGGGATTTCAGAGCATGTCCTTGCCATGACAAGGGCTCAGGCTAAGAAGTGCCTTCCTGAACCAGTGGTGGATCTTGAGACAATAGACCAGCCACAACCCAAGAGAAGGAGCAAGAGAGGAAAGGCCCAGCCTTCCACCTTGCCCCAGGTTGAGGATCAAGTTTCAGAGGAAACTGATTCTGCAGTCCAAGAGGAGACTGTCTCAGAGGAACTTGAACCTGACCAGGTTGAGTTTCTGGGGACAGGGGGACCCTCAAGGGCAGACCTGAGGCAGGCTCAATTAGATTGCCCTTCCCTTGAACCCCTCAGACAGCAGGCTGCTGCTGAGGCTGCTGGGGATGCTAAAGGTACCCATACTGTGTATTGGGATGAGGGACTCCTTTACTCAGAGGCTAGAGACCCCAAGCCTGGCATGACCAGGAGGTTGGTCATACCTCTGCAGTTTAGGGGGTTCCTTCTTACCTTGGCCCATGATATTCCCCTTGCAGGACACTTAGGCCAGAACAAGACGTGGGACAGGCTTGTTCCGCACTTTCACTGGCCTCACATGTCAGAGGATGTCAAGGAGTTTTGTCGCTCCTGTGTCACTTGCCAAGCCAGTGGTAAGTCAGGTGGCACAACAAAGGCCCCCCTAATACCACTACCTGTGGTGGGGGTCCCCTTTGAGAGAGTTGGAATTGATATTGTGGGTCCAATGGACCCCCAAACAGCATCTGGAAACAGGTTCATACTGGTGGTAGTGGATCATGCCACCAGGTATCCAGAGGCTATTCCCCTAAGGACCACCACAGCACCTGTGGTGGCAAAAGCCCTCATTGCAGTTTTCTCAAGAGTGGGCTTTCCTAAGGAGGTACTATCAGATAGAGGGACGAATTTTATGTCCAGCTATCTAAAAGCAATGTGGAAGGAATGTGGAGTAAACTACAAGTTTACCACCCCATATCATCCACAATGCAATGGGCTTGTGGAGAGATTTAACAAGACCCTTAAAGGCATGATAAAAGGATTACCAGAGAAGCTCAGGCGGAAATGGGACATTCTTTTACCCTGCCTGCTCTTTGCTTACAGAGAGGTCCCACAGAAGGGGGTTGGCTACAGCCCTTTTGAACTTTTGTTTGGCCACCCTGTGAGAGGTCCATTGTGTTTGGTGAAGGAAGGATGGGAGTTACCTCTCAAAAAGCCCAAACTAGACATAGTGGACTATGTACTTGGTCTCCGCTCCAGGATGGCTGAGTACATGGAAAGAGCATCCAAAAACCTGGAGGCCAGCCAAGAATTACAGAAAGCTTGGCATGACCAAAAGGCTGTACTGGTAGAGTTCCAACCAGGACAGAAGGTATGGGTACTGGAGCCAGTGGCTCCAGCAGCACTCCAAGACAAATGGAGTGGACCCTATCCTATTATTGAGAAGAAGGGGGAAGTCACCTACTTGGTAGACTTTGGAACACCCAGGAGCCCTCACAGGGTAATCCATGTGAACCGCTTGAAAGCATTTGTGGACAGGGAGGACATGAGCTTGCTCATGGCCACAGATGGGGAACAGGAGGAAGAGAGTGACCCTCTCCCAGACCTGCTTTCTCAGAACCCTGATGATGGTTCAGTTGATGGAGTAGCCTTGGCAGGCAGCCTCACTGACCAACAACAGAGGGACTGCAGACAAGTTTTGCAGGCTCACAGGCAAATGTTTTCACTCACACCCAGCCAAACTGACTGGTGTACCCATGTTGTGGACACTGGTGACAGTCTGCCTGTCAAGAATAAGATCTACAGGCAACCTGATCATGTCAGGGATTGCATCAAGGCTGAGGTGCAAAAGATGTTGGAGCTTGGAGTGATTGAGCCATCAGAGAGCCCATGGGCCAGCCCAGTAGTCCTGGTGCCAAAACCTCATACCCAAGATGGTAAGAGAGAAATGAGGTTTTGCGTGGATTACAGGGGTCTCAATGCTGTCACTAGGACAGATGCTCACCCCATTCCAAGAGCAGATGAGCTCATTGACAGATTGGCTTCTGCCAAGTTTCTGAGCACATTTGATCTGACAGCTGGCTACTGGCAAATCAGACTAGCTGAGGAGTCAAAAGCCAAAACAGCATTCTCTACCCCTAGTGGACATTATCAGTTTGTGGTAATGCCCTTTGGTTTGAAGAATGCACCTGCCACTTTCCAAAGGTTGGTGAACCAAGTCCTTACTGGGTTGGATGACTTTTGTGCAGCTTATCTAGATGATATTGCTGTCTTTAGCTCCACCTGGGAGGATCACCTGATCCACCTGAAGAAAGTTTTGGAGGCCCTGCAAAAGGCAGGCCTAACTATCAAGGCCACAAAGTGCCAGATAGGGCAGAGTAAGGTTGTATACCTGGGCCACCTAGTAGGTGGGGGCCAGGTTCAGCCACTGGAAAGCAAAATCCAGGCCATACAGGACTGGGCTCCTCCAGTTACCCAGACACAAGTCAGAGCCTTCTTGGGCCTGACTGGGTATTACAGAAAGTTTGTGAAAAACTATGGGTCTATAGTGACACCATTAAATGACTTGACATCCAAGAAGATGCCAAAAAAGGTTCAGTGGACAGTTAGCTGTCAGAAGGCATTTGAAGACCTGAAGAAGGCCATGTGCTCTGCACCTATCCTAAAGAGTCCTGACTACTCCAAACAGTTCATTGTTCAGACAGATGCTTCTGAGTTGGGGGTGGGAGCTGTGCTCTCACAACTTAATCAAGATGGTCAAGACCAGCCTATTGCTTTCATTAGCAGGAGGCTAACTCCCAGAGAGAAACGTTGGTCAGCCATTGAGAGGGAGGCCTTTGCTGTGGTTTGGGCATTAAAGAAGTTGAGGTCCTACTTGTTTGGAACTCACTTCCTGGTGCAGACAGACCATAAGCCCCTCTTATGGCTTAATCAGATGAAGGGTGAAAATCCCAAACTACTCAGGTGGTCCATTTCCCTACAGGGGATGGACTTTACAGTGGAGCACCGCCCAGGGACTGACCATGGTAATGCAGATGGTCTCTCCAGGTATTTCCACTTAGAGCAAGAAGACTCACCTGGTCAAGGTTAGCTTATTGTCCCAAAGTTTGGGGGGGGTCATGTAGGAGAGTAGGGTCTGCAATCCTATGATCACCCAGATTTTTGCTTTTTGCTGCACTGGTTTACGACTTTCCCTGGCTGTGGGCCTGCTAATCAGACCCACAGCCTAGCTGTTCTCTCTATCCAAATTGTACTCAGGTACTGAATTGGCACTGGGCCCTCTCCAAGTCCCTGTACCCAGGGCTGAGGTGCACCCAGGAGTCTCCCAGGGGCTGAAGCATGTATTATGCCACCCCTGGATTGACTAACTAAAACTGACACAACTGGCTGCACGACAGCTGGGGCAAGGTGGTGTACTCACCCTTTGCTTTAGATATAGTATACCTATATCTAACCCTAAAAATGGACACACAGATCTCCTATCAGTCACTCCTATAGCAGGCCTTAACCATCCTGAAGGCAGAGTGCTTGGAATCGTGTGAGATGGTGCTCTAGCATGAGCTGAGCCTGTCTGCGGCTTTCGGGATCCATCCCTTAGCCGTTTCCATGATATCGCATACCATATACTCTTAAGTGCATTATAATCCTCGCGGTTATGTGCCAACTCTGGTATCGCTTTATCAAAACATGTCGAGTAAGGTGTCATACGAATTGGAATACTAACCCCTCGCCAATTCTGGCGACGGGGTTAGCATTCCACCCTTCTAGAGGGACACGACATGCCTGTAACCTATAACCCGGTTAAAAGTCAGACAGAGCCTTAGCATCCACAAAATGGATGCTGCCACCGAGACACAAGTCTGCCCTCCTGCTGCTGGGAGTCCTCCCAGAGCAGGAGATAAGGACAAAGGGTTTCCTGCCAGGGGCGGTGCCAGCACCGTCCCAGACAGGGTTTTGTGTATTGTAGGTAGGCAGGGCTTTAGAGGAAGGTGACTGCACGTGGCACCCCGGTGCTCACTGTGCATAGGCTGGCTGGAACCAGTTCCAGGGTCACTCCAGACCCTGTGCTGGGGAAAAGCCCGCCAAGGAAGTGGGTGTAACCACCCCCCTCCTAGTCCCACCCATAGGGCAGGACTTAGTCGCGTGCCAGCCCCTTTTTACAGGATAAAGGTAGAGACTGGCCCCCTTCCAAATCAGATCATCTTTGAATCCTGAAACTACTTTCTGCGAAAGGAACTCAAGACTTCTTCCTAAGATTTCTCCCTTGTGACTAAGGAGTAGTCACCCTGCATCCGCAGGCACCATCCAAGAACACTGCGGTCTGCTGTAAGTCCTTCCTCCGGAATCCGACTACCCAGCTCGACGAGAACCGGCTTCCCTGGCCCCTCTGACCTCTACCCACCTCTACAGCCCAGCTGAGAACCGTGGGTGCGACGAGACCTCAAGGGACCGGCCATCTGCAAGACTGCACGACTTCTTTCCAGCAAGCCCGCCGAGTAATCTACTGGTGAGTGCTTTGGGGTCCGAGAAGCCCCGACTCTGAGCAGCTCCAGCTCCGAAGTGCAGCCCCCCAGCATCTCCACGATCTGCGTGGGGCCCTTCTGCTTTCCGCTGCTCACCGCGTTGTTTGGCTACTAGCCCGTTGGCTTGTGGCCTTCCTGACGACGCCCGACGACATTTCTGTTGCTGGTCTGGTTGCTCCAGACTGGCCCTTGCTCCCTTCCAGAAGAGGAGCACCCAGGACCCTCCTGGTCCACTCAAGACGCCATTTTGAGTCCACCGCGTGGGCTTGAATTAGCCAAGGCTTGTTGCCCAATCCTGGGTAACTTCGACGCCAACGACTTCATCCTTAGTGGGACAGCTCGCACCTCCATCCTGGTCGCCGACAACGCCTCCTGGTCCGAGAGACTGCAGAGCCCAGCAGTGCCCACTCACCTGACTGCGGTGACTTCGCCCGGTGCCATCCTGGTGCCCACTTAATCACTGGCTAGTGATTCAAGAACTTGGTCCCCTCTGCTTTCAGGTTTTCTTCTTCCTTGATCCAGGCTTGGATCCATCGAACTTTCCTTCACTGGTCGCCTGCCAGCAACTTCTTCCTTCCAGGCTCCTGGTCCGGCAACGAGATCCCCGACGTCTTTTCAGACCTATGCAGCTGCAGCCCCTGGGCTAGGTAACTTCGGCACTCCGGTGTCCCAGCATAGCCTCACTATCCAAGGGTCAGGATCCACTGTCGTTTTCTCCCTACCAGGTCGGGTTCGCCCGTGAACACTAACTTTGTGAATTCTAGCTTCCATAGACTTTGTCCCGCATCCCGCGTGAGAGTGCACACTCTGCACCCGAGTCCCCTAGGCCTCCTAGTAGTAATCTAACGATTCCCTAGTCCGGTCCTAGCGATTCCAAAGCCTATTAGAACTGTACTTACCTGCTAGTAATTCGCATTCCACTTTTAGCGTATATGGTTTTTCGTGCCCCTCGGGCATTTGTGTAACGTGCTAACTTAAAAGTATTTTCGTAAGAGTTTTGTTGTGTGCTTAGCTCCCTGTCTCATAAAGAGCCAGGGTAGTCTTGTTATAAATAAATACACTGTTTATTTTCATAACAACTTGTGTGGTGTCCTTTCACTGGGTGTTCAAGGGGTAATGTGATGGTAAAACAGCTGGCTTAACACGCCCTCTAGAGTCTTAGCCTTAGACTGCTCGTATCCATGCTACTAGGATAGCTGGTCTATAAGGTTGACTTACAACCAATCATCAATAAGGGTTGTTTGGACTGATATATAGTGATCACTAGAATAGTGAGCACTGCACATCAGGCCAACTTCTCACATTGGTGAGCAGCGGTTGGGATTTGAGCTTGCTGTTGTTTTACCACACATATCCTAAGAATATCTTGTGAAAGATCACATAAGTACTAAAGGTACATATAACTTAGCTTAGAATACTCTGAGTTCTACTGAACCAGCTGTTGTAGCTCCTAGGGCCTAGCACACCCTAAACTACAACTCTAGCAAGGGATCAGTAGGCAAACATATAGTGTAGGTAAGTGCACCACTTACACCTCACTAGAAAAGCATGTCGACTCAGGAGGACTCTACTGAGACTCCCCTGGTCAGTGTTGACCCTCCACAGGTCACTTCAAGATATGCAGCTCTCAGCTTTCATGAGATGAGACAGATCTGTGTCTCCAGAAAACTGAAGCAGGGGTCTAACCCCACCACTTCCTTTCTGATAGGTCTCTTAGAGACATATGATGCCAGAAAGCTTTCTCAGTTACATGAGAACATGCCAGCCTTAGAGGGAACCTCTGGGGATCCAGATCTCCACAACACTGATTCAGCAGTTGAGGAGGAGGATCAGGAGGTACTCTCTGGGGATGAGGTAGACAAGGGTCTTGAGGTAGTCAGAAGGCTAACTAGGACCAACTTAGACTTACTTGGGCTAGGATCTGGGGGCCCCCCAGTACTAACCCGAAGTGGGCCTAACCTTGGAGTTAGGAGAGATAGATCTCTTTCTAGGGACTCCAATAGATCTCTGCACTCTAATGCCTCTTCTCAGGGGAGAAGGAATCCTCCACAGAGGAGATTTACTTCCCCTCAGAGAAAGGAGCATGAGGCTAGGATGAGACAAGCTGAACTGAGGATTGAAAGGGAAGAAATTGCCCTGGCCAAAGAGAAGCTTGCCCTGGCACGAGAGCAGCAGATGAGTGGGCTAGCTCCCACTGGTGGCAGCAATCTCCCAAGAGATAGAGAGAAGGGTTTAGATACTAAACACCTGACTAAAATAGTGCCCCCCTTTAAGCAAGGGGATGACATCCAGAAATGGATGGCTGCTCTGGAGAGGGCCTGCACTGTGCAGAACATTCCCCAGAGTCAGTGGGCAGCTATACTGTGGCTCTCCTTTGATGGTAAAGGTAGAGATAAGCTCCTCACTACAAGAGTGGAGGATGCTAACAATTACCAGGTCCTGAAGAATACACTGGTTGATGGGTTTGGTTTAACCACTGAGCAGTACAGGTTGCTGTTCAGAGACACCCAGAAAACTCAGTCTCAGGACTGGTCTGATTTTGTGGATTGTGCCACTAAGGCTTTGGAGGGCTGGTTGCTGGGTAGCAAGGTTACAGATTACACAGGATTGTATAATCTAATGATGAGAGAACAAATTTTGAACAATTGTCAGAACCAGTTGCTGCACCAGCACCTTGTTGATTCAGATCTGACCTCTCCCCAAGAATTGGGAAAGAAGGCAGACAAATGGGTCAGGACAAGGATCAAGCAGAACCAGAACCAGAACCAGGGTGGTCAGAAGAAAGCAGACCAGAAGGGTAATGTTAAGAATGAGCAAAATGACCAGAAGTCTTCACCGGGTCCCCAACAAACCAAAGAGGGTGGGGGTCAGGCTTCCCAGAAGAAGAAGACTCAAGAAGGCCAGTCAAAAAGGTGGTGCCAGTACTGCAAAAGTAAATCTCACTGGTTTAGTGAGTGCACCAAAAGAGGAGGAGGACAAACTCCTGCCACTACAGCTCCTAAAGCAACTGCACCCCCTAGTACAGTCAGTAGTGGTAGTGTCACTCCCAAGGCATTAGTTGGGTTAACCTTGGGTACTGAGGGGTCTGACAACTTAGTTGGCACACTCACTCAGGCTGTCCTTGTCTGTACAGGGGATATGGATATGTCCCCTGAAATAAGTCCCAATACTTTGGGCAAATACAGGCAGACACCTTTGATTAATGGCAAGATGGCTCAGGCCTATAGGGACACTTGTGCCAGTGTCACCATGGTGACACCTAACTTTGTGGACCCTGGACAGATCATGCCAGGTACTGATTTCCTGGTGACCAATGCCAGCAATGTCACTACTAGTCATAGTGTGGCAATTGTAGCTTTCTCCTGGGGTGGAGTGAAGGGACAAAAGAAAGTTGTAGTCAGTTCAGACCTCCCAGTTGATTGTTTGTTGGGCAATGATTTGGAGTCATCACAATGGTCAGAAGTGGAGCAGAGGACTCACATGGAGATGTTAGGCTTGCCAGCACATGTGCTTGCTGTGACTAGGTCACAGGCCAGAAGATGCCCCACTGAACAGGTGCTGGATCCTGAAATTATGGACCAGACACCTTCCAAGAAGAAGAGCAGTAAGGGTAAGGCTTTGCCTTCCCCCTTGCCCCAGGTTGAGGATCAAGTCTCTGAGGAGGCTGATCTAGAAGAGCTGAGGGAAACTGAGCCTAAAGAGCTTGAACTTGATCAAGTTGAGTTTCTGGGCTCAGGGGGACCCTCCAGAGCAGACCTGGGGAAGGAACAGTTGAGCTGCCCTTCCCTTGAACCCCTCAGACAGCAGGCTGCTGCTGAGGCTGCAGGGAATGCCACAGGTGCCCACAGGGTATACTGGGAAGATGGACTCCTGTACTCTGAGTCAAGAGACCCCAAGCCTGGTGCAACCAGGAGGCTGGTCATCCCCTTGTCTCTGAGAGGTTTCCTTCTCACCTTGGCCCATGAGATCCCCCTTGCAGGTCATTTAGGTCAGACAAAGACTTGGGACAGGCTTGTCTCACACTTTCACTGGCCCCATATGAATGAGAATACCAAGGAGTTTTGTCGCTCATGTGTCACTTGCCAAGCCAGTGGTAAGTCAGGTGGCACAACAAAGGCCCCCCTCATACCACTACCTGTGGTGGGGGTTCCCTTTGAAAGAGTGGGGATTGACATTGTTGGTCCAATGGAACCCCAGACAGCATCAGGACACAAGTTTATACTGGTGGTGGTGGACCATGCCACCAGGTATCCTGAGGCTATTCCCCTTAGGACCACTACAGCCCCTGTAGTGGCAAGAGCCCTAGTTGGAGTGTTCTCCAGAGTGGGTTTCCCTAAGGAGGTCGTTTCTGACAGAGGTACAAACTTCATGTCAGGATATCTGACTGCCATGTGGAAAGAGTGTGGTGTGAACTACAAGTTCACCACACCCTATCATCCACAATGCAATGGGCTTGTTGAGAGATTCAACAGGACCCTGAAAGGGATGATTCATGGACTACCTGAACCTCTTAGGAGAAGATGGGATGTCCTGATCCCCTGCCTCTTGTTTGCTTACAGAGAGGTCCCACAGAAGGGGGTTGGCTACAGCCCTTTTGAGCTTCTGTATGGGCATCCTGTAAGAGGACCCCTGTGTTTGGTGAAGGAAGGATGGGAGAGACCTCTCAAAAAGCCTGCAACCAACATAGTGGACTATGTACTTGGTCTCCGCTCCAGGATGGCTGAGTATATGGAGAAGGCATCTAAAAACCTTGAGGCCAGCCAGGAACTTCAAAAAGCTTGGCATGACCAAAAGGCTGTACTGACTGTGTACCAGCCAGGACAGAAGGTGTGGGTGCTGGAGCCAGTGGCCCCAGCAGCTCTGAAAGACAAATGGTCTGGGCCCCACACCATCATTGAGCAAAAGGGAGAGGTTACCTACTTGGTGGACCTTGGAACTCCCAGGAGCCCTCTCAGAGTGCTCCATGTTAACAGGCTCAAGGCATATGTTGACAGGAAGGACATGAGCTTGCTCATGGCCACAGATGAGGGACAGGAGGAAGAGAGTGACCCTCTCCCAGACCTGCTCACTCAGAATCCTGATGATGGGTCAGTTGATGGTGTTGTCTTTTGTGGCAGCCTCACTGAACATCAGCAACAGGATTGCAGGCAAGTTCTGCAATCCTTTCGACATATGTTCTCTCTGACACCCAGCCAAACTGATTGGTGTACCCATGATGTTGACACTGGAGACAGTCTGCCTGTCAAGAGTAAAATCTACAGGCAGCCTGATCATGTTAGAGACTGCATCAAAACTGAAGTGCAGAAAATGTTGGAACTGGGAGTCATTGAGCCCTCAGACAGCCCTTGGGCTAGCCCAGTAGTTCTAGTGCCAAAGCCTCACACCCAGGGTGGTAAGAGAGAGATGAGGTTTTGCGTAGACTACAGAGGCCTCAATGCAGTCACTAAGACTGATGCCCACCCAATACCAAGAGCAGATGAGCTTATAGATAGATTGGCTTCTGCCAACTTCTTAAGCACATTTGATTTGACAGCTGGGTATTGGCAAATCAGGTTAGCTGAGGAAGCCAAACCTAAGACAGCATTTTCTACCCCTGGAGGGCATTATCAATTTGTGGTAATGCCCTTTGGACTGAAAAATGCACCTGCCACCTTCCAAAGGTTGGTGAATCAAGTCCTCACTGGGCTGGATGACTTCTGTGCAGCTTATCTTGACGATATTGCTGTCTTTAGCTCCACCTGGGAGGATCACCTGGTCCACCTGAGGAAAGTGTTAGAGGCCCTGCAAAAGGCAGGCCTCACTATCAAGGCCACCAAGTGCCAGATAGGGCAGTCACAGGTTGTATACCTAGGCCACCTTGTAGGTGGAGGCCAGGTTCAGCCACTGGAGAGTAAGATACAGGCCATTAAGGACTGGACTCCTCCAATCACCCAGACTCAGGTTCGAGCTTTCTTGGGCCTGACTGGGTACTATAGGAAGTTTGTCAGAAATTATGGGTCCATAGTGACCCCCCTTAATGACCTGACAAGCAAAAAGATGCCAAAGAAAGTTCAGTGGACAGCAAGCTGTCAGAAAGCATTCAATGACCTAAAGCAGGCCATGTGCACAGCACCTATCCTCAAGAGTCCAGATTACTCCAAGCCATTCATTGTCCAAACAGATGCTTCTGAGTTGGGTGTGGGAGCTGTTCTGTCTCAACTGAATTTTGATGGTAATGATCAGCCTATTGCTTTCATTAGTAGGAGGTTGACACCCAGAGAGAAAAATTGGTCAGCTATTGAGAGGGAGGCCTTTGCTGTGGTCTGGGCCCTGAAGAAGCTGAGGGCCTACTTGTTTGGCACTCACTTAACCATTCAGACAGACCATAAGCCCCTCTTGTGGCTAAATCAGATGAAGGGTGAAAACCCCAAACTGCTTAGGTGGTCCATTTCCCTACAGGGGATGGATTTTACAGTGGAGCATAGACCTGGGACTGATCACAGCAATGCTGATGGGCTCTCCAGGTATTTCCACTTAGAGCAAGAAGACTCACCTGGTCAAGGTTAGCTTATTGTCCCAAAGTTTGGGGGGGGGTCATGTAGGAGAGTAGGGTCTGCAATCCTATGATCACCCAGATTTTTGCTTTTTGCTGCACTGGTTTACGACTTTCCCTGGCTGTGGGCCTGCTAATCAGACCCACAGCCTAGCTGTTCTCTCTATCCAAATTGTACTCAGGTACTGAATTGGCACTGGGCCCTCTCCAAGTCCCTGTACCCAGGGCTGAGGTGCACCCAGGAGTCTCCCAGGGGCTGAAGCATGTATTATGCCACCCCTGGATTGACTAACTAAAACTGACACAACTGGCTGCACGACAGCTGGGGCAAGGTGGTGTACTCACCCTTTGCTTTAGATATAGTATACCTATATCTAACCCTAAAAATGGACACACAGATCTCCTATCAGTCACTCCTATAGCAGGCCTTAACCATCCTGAAGGCAGAGTGCTTGGAATCGTGTGAGATGGTGCTCTAGCATGAGCTGAGCCTGTCTGCGGCTTTCGGGATCCATCCCTTAGCCGTTTCCATGATATCGCATACCATATACTCTTAAGTGCATTATAATCCTCGCGGTTATGTGCCAACTCTGGTATCGCTTTATCAAAACATGTCGAGTAAGGTGTCATACGAATTGGAATACTAACCCCTCGCCAATTCTGGCGACGGGGTTAGCATTCCACCCTTCTAGAGGGACACGACATGCCTGTAACCTATAACCCGGTTAAAAGTCAGACAGAGCCTTAGCATCCACAAAATGGATGCTGCCACCGAGACACAAGTCTGCCCTCCTGCTGCTGGGAGTCCTCCCAGAGCAGGAGATAAGGACAAAGGGTTTCCTGCCAGGGGCGGTGCCAGCACCGTCCCAGACAGGGTTTTGTGTATTGTAGGTAGGCAGGGCTTTAGAGGAAGGTGACTGCACGTGGCACCCCGGTGCTCACTGTGCATAGGCTGGCTGGAACCAGTTCCAGGGTCACTCCAGACCCTGTGCTGGGGAAAAGCCCGCCAAGGAAGTGGGTGTAACCACCCCCCTCCTAGTCCCACCCATAGGGCAGGACTTAGTCGCGTGCCAGCCCCTTTTTACAGGATAAAGGTAGAGACTGGCCCCCTTCCAAATCAGATCATCTTTGAATCCTGAAACTACTTTCTGCGAAAGGAACTCAAGACTTCTTCCTAAGATTTCTCCCTTGTGACTAAGGAGTAGTCACCCTGCATCCGCAGGCACCATCCAAGAACACTGCGGTCTGCTGTAAGTCCTTCCTCCGGAATCCGACTGCCCAGCTCGACGAGAACCGGCTTCCCTGGCCCCTCTGACCTCTACCCACCTCTACAGCCCAGCTGAGAACCGTGGGTGCGACGAGACCTCAAGGGACCGGCCATCTGCAAGACTGCACGACTTCTTTCCAGCAAGCCCGCCGAGTAATCTACTGGTGAGTGCTTTGGGGTCCGAGAAGCCCCGACTCTGAGCAGCTCCAGCTCCGAAGTGCAGCCCCCCAGCATCTCCACGATCTGCGTGGGGCCCTTCTGCTTTCCGCTGCTCACCGCGTTGTTTGGCTACTAGCCCGTTGGCTTGTGGCCTTCCTGACGACGCCCGACGACATTTCTGTTGCTGGTCTGGTTGCTCCAGACTGGCCCTTGCTCCCTTCCAGAAGAGGAGCACCCAGGACCCTCCTGGTCCACTCAAGACGCCATTTTGAGTCCACCGCGTGGGCTTGAATTAGCCAAGGCTTGTTGCCCAATCCTGGGTAACTTCGACGCCAACGACTTCATCCTTCGTGGGACAGCTCGCACCTCCATCCTGGTCGCCGACAACGCCTCCTGGTCCGAGAGACTGCAGAGCCCAGCAGTGCCCACTCACCTGACTGCGGTGACTTCGCCCGGTGCCATCCTGGTGCCCACTTAATCACTGGCTAGTGATTCAAGAACTTGGTCCCCTCTGCTTTCAGGTTTTCTTCTTCCTTGATCCAGGCTTGGATCCATCGAACTTTCCTTCACTGGTCGCCTGCCAGCAACTTCTTCCTTCCAGGCTCCTGGTCCGGCAACGAGATCCCCGACGTCTTTTCAGACCTATGCAGCTGCAGCCCCTGGGCTAGGTAACTTCGGCACTCCAGTGTCCCAGCATAGCCTCACTATCCAAGGGTCAGGATCCACTGTCGTTTTCTCCCTACCAGGTCGGGTTCGCCCGTGAACACTAACTTTGTGAATTCTAGCTTCCATAGACTTTGTCCCGCATCCCGCGTGAGAGTGCACACTCTGCACCCGAGTCCCCTAGGCCTCCTAGTAGTAATCTAACGATTCCCTAGTCCGGTCCTAGCGATTCCAAAGCCTATTAGAACTGTACTTACCTGCTAGTAATTCGCATTCCACTTTTAGCGTATATGGTTTTTCGTGCCCCTCGGGCATTTGTGTAACGTGCTAACTTAAAAGTATTTTCGTAAGAGTTTTGTTGTGTGCTTAGCTCCCTGTCTCATAAAGAGCCAGGGTAGTCTTGTTATAAATAAATACACTGTTTATTTTCATAACAACTTGTGTGGTGTCCTTTCACTGGGTGTTCAAGGGGTAATGTGATGGTAAAACAGCTGGCTTAACACGCCCTCTAGAGTCTTAGCCTTAGACTGCTCGTATCCATGCTACTAGGATAGCTGGTCTATAAGGTTGACTTACAACCAATCATCAATAAGGGTTGTTTGGACTGATATATAGTGATCACTAGAATAGTGAGCACTGCACATCAGGCCAACTTCTCACACACGGGCAATAAAGATTGTACCCAGGAGGAGTCTGCAATGATCCGGCACCCCACCGAGATCACAGCGGGAGAATCTTGTGTGATCCCAGCCTGCATTAAACCTACTAAGAAGGTATGACAAGAGGAACTGGGATCGGGCTTAAGTGTAGTGTAAAGTTGTTTTAGAGGGGTTTTTTCCTTAACAGTTGCTCTTAAATTGTTTTAAAATGTCACTACCTTCTGAGGGATGGGCAACAAAATGCATCCTTAATTAGTTTAATGTAACTAGATAGGGTAATGCAGCGGTTCTAGTAACTGGCTCTGTAGGACTCGCAATCCTTTGGGTTTCTTGTCACTAGCGGATTGTGCTGTAGGTAACTTAATTGTTGGATGACTGTATAAGTATTCTGGACGTGGTCTTAATGTGGCCTGTGCCTGAACTCCTACAAAGTCAAAGAATTGCAGTGTTTGAAATTTAAAGCAGTTATTTTTTAACCATTCCAAGCTAACCCTTAGTAGGTGGGCAGAAGCAGTAAGGCCTTTTAGGGTAAGGCGTGTGTGACCACAAATTTTACATGCCAGCAACAATAATCCAAGTTAGTTAAAAAGCAGTCAATTTAATGTTTAAAATGGCAAAAAAATAAGTAAATGCATAGGTATCCAAGGATACTAAAACATGAATTGGTGTTTCAAAAGCGGTTTTTAGAATTTAAAACGCAAGCATACCAACGCTGCCTGTGAATTTCAAAAGCAGCCAATATGTGAGGCGGATAGCAGTAATTGTTTTTTGCACTGAGATAAAGCAAACTGACCGCCCCACCGCTGAGTGGTTTGAAAAACAACTTTTATTAAAAGGTTTTTGTTCAAATATACAGTTCTCCCTTGCAGCAGAAAATGTCCTGTTTTTAAAAGTGGTCAATAAAAGCAAATTTCCTCCTCTCCAAACTAATGGCGAGAGAACTTCCTCCCTGGTATAACGAAGTTTTCAAACTTGCAGGTAATTTTTTCAGACCAATACACCATGGTTTAGAGTAGAAAGTCTTTACTCTCAGCTAGTCTGGGTAAGAGTTGGTGTTACGCCAACCGCTGTTGCTGGTTTTCTTCCTTGAAATTGCAGTTTGTTCCTTGGATCTTTAACACTTTTATCCCAGAAAAGTACATTCATAGCAAATGCAGTCTTATTCCTGTGGGCCTGTGAAGTCAGCTGTCCTGACCTTGAGTAGCTTATCTGAAAGACAGTTCTAAATTTCTGTACCTTAGAATTACCCTCTGGAGTCAGATTGGATCCGGAGAATTTTTTTCTTAGCAGTACCCCTGCGTGTCCGTTTGTGATTTGTCTGCATCTGTTTTTGTGGTCGCCGGGATGACTTTGCGGTGCCTACTTAGAAGACCCCCCTACGTGCTGAAATCAGTTTATTTTTCTGTGCCAGCCTAGCGCAGATCCGGAGAGAGCTACCCCTTTGGTCTTTTTGACTAAGCTTTTTTTGACTTTTTCTCTACTTTTCGAGTCTTCGACTCGTGCACAAGGAATATCCCATCGGACCAGCTTCAAACCCTGCCAGGCCTCTAACAAACTGATATCCGTGACGGACCCGCACCTCGTGTGCCTCTTGGCGTCTGGAGCATGACCACGACCTGAAGTCGTGCTCAGACTGCAGGGCCATTAGAATTCAAAGCATTTGCTGAAGTGATACCGAAAGCTCTAGGAGGCTCGGCAGTCAGCTCCGCTTTGCTCCCAGTCTCACTCGAGGGAAAGGTCTCGAGCCATCACACTTTGTCCAAGCCTGCAAAGTACTTTGGTAAGTCTCAGCGCAAGAAGGCTCTTCGCCTTCTCTGTCGGGTGACTCGGGATCCAGAGCCTTGTTTCCTTAAAGCTCTGTCTTCGGTGCCTTCTTCGGGGACGACTCTGCGCCTCCCTCTGGTTCCTGGACGTTTCCTGCCCAGCTTCGTGCATTTTACGAAGCCCTCGACAGTATATTTGGGCAGCCAAACTCTGCCGGCGTGCCTTTGGGCCCCGCAGAACCAGTCGCTGGTCCTGGGCCTTCGAATAAGACTCTGCTGAGGGTGTGGGTCGTGCTGCCCCTGCGGCTCCGACGGAGCCTGTAGAGTCGCTGCCGAATTACCCACCCTTCCTGTGGTCGGGGGCGACTACGGCCAAGATCACAGCCTTTCTCTCGGTCATGGCTCGTCTTTTTGAGCCTTTGACTCCCGCCGGTGCGCCTTCTGGCCTCGCAGAGCCGACGGAGGATCCTACCTTGCCCACACCGGTGGCTTCAGCCCCGGTGTCGCTGACGGCTCCAGCGCTGCAGATCCTCCCTGGGACCAGGCCTGGTTCCGGGTCGACGCCGCTTGACCTTAAGATACCTCCACCGACGTAGACTCCACCAGCACCACCACTGACGTCGCCCGCTCCTTGGGACGGCGTTGTCCCTGGCTTCGCCTCTGTTGTGTACGCGGCGTCTGCTCGACATCAATCGATGCTGTTCATGACGTTGATGGGGATTTTTTATCCCCACGTCCAGCCACCTCGTTTTCAGCCTGTTCCACAGGACGAGAAGGCAGAGTAGGACTGGGAGGGATCTCAGGGCCCTCTCGCACAGGCTTGCGAGTGTGATAGGGACTGGGCAGAGGATTTGGAGGTGGCCAGTGGTCTGGATACCTCCCCAGACCTTGGCATGTTGTCCCCTACTTCTACAGTGGCTACTGAGGAAGGGGCTATGTATAGTGTGGTGTTGCGTAGGGCTGCTGATGCATTACATCTTCAGCTACCTACTGTGGCCGTCGGGACTAACCTCCTGACAGAGGTGCTTCAGCCAACGGCGGCTGCTTTGGAGCCACTGTTGCCCTTTAATGAAGCACTGTCTGACGTTCTTCTGGGCGCTTGGTCCAGACCCGCCACAGTGGCTCCTGTGGACTGGAACGTGGCTTGATTCCATCCCCCTGCCCCGGGTGATCCAATATTCCTCTCCCAACACCCTAACCCTGAGAGCTTGGTTATCCAAGCCTCTGCTTCTTCTGCCTTCCCTACCATACCCCCTTATAGGGAATCCAAGCGCATGGAACAGTTTGGAAAACCTCTTTTCCTCTGCTAGTGCGGCGCTGTGGTCTGTGAACACCGCATGCCTCTTGGGCCGTCATTCCCATTCTCTGTGGGTTACGGTGGCGACTGTGCTGCCTCAGTGCCCGGAGGAGGCCCGGGCCGTTATCTCTCAAGCTATTACAGAGGGGAGAGACTCAGCGAAGTACACCATTAAATGTGGACTTGACGCTGCTGACTCACTGGGCAGAGCGATTTCAACGACCGTGGCACTGCGACGCCACTCCTGGTTGAGGACCACTGGATTCTCGGTTGATGTCCAATCAACACTCATGGACATGCCATTTGATGGTCGCTGCCTCTTTGGCAACAATGCAGATCATGCTCTGGAGCGGTTCAAGGACTCACAGGCCACGGGCAAGTCCTGGGGGCTTTTCTAGTCCCGCCCTTCTTAGCAGCCTGCTTTTCGTTCCTTTTGTGGCACCGTAAGGCGCTCCTAGCTGCGTTCACAACAGGGCCACAAGCCATCGCAGCACAGCCGCAGATGCGGGATCCACCGTGGCGGACAACGGGGCCAGCGAGCGGGTCATTCCACCAACCCTGCCACCACTGACGCCAAACCTTCCTAGTCCGGAGTTTCAGGTCCATACCACTCCAGTGGGCCGGAGGCTTCGCCATCACCTCCCCCACTGGAGCAACATCACTTAGGAAAGGTGGGTTTCAAAATATCCAAAGGGGCTACTCCCTCCCCTTCGAAACTAGCCCTCCCGCCGTGCCACCCCAGTACCACCTCATGTTGGGGGATCACTTGCAACTTCTTCAACAGGAAGTTACAGCCCTCTTGGCAAAGGGGGCCATTGAGCGCGTTCCAGTGCCAGAAGTAGGTCATGGTTGTTCCCACTACTTTCTGATACCAAAGAAGGACAAGGGCCTACGTCCTATCTTAAAGCTCCGGAACGTGAATCGCTTCCTCCGCAAAGAAGTTCAAGATGCTCACTTTGGCTCAGGTTTTGTCTGCTCTCGACCCACAAGACTGAAGGATGCGTATTTCCACATCCCGTCCTGCCGGCCCACCGGCGTTACCTACGATTCACGGTAGGCCACAAGCACTTTCCGTTCGCAGTTCTCCCTTTTGGCCTTAACAGTGCCTCTTGGGTGTTCACGAAAGTGATGGCGGTGGTCGCGGCTCATCTGTGCAGATCAGGGGTGTCAGTCTTCCCCTATCTAGACGACTGGTTGTTGAAGGTGGGTTCACCCCAGGCAGTTGTCTCCCACCTCCAGACGGCCAACCTCCTGCATTTGCTGGGGTTCTCCATCAACGTGCTAAAGTCGCACCTGATACCCTCTCAGAAGCCCCTCTTCATCGGAGAGGTTCTGGACACGCATCCGTTTCTGGTTTTTCCTCCCAAACAGCGAGTCCTGGATATTCGGGCTATGATTCCGATCTTTCAGCCCTTATCCTGGGTTTCGGTCAGGATGACCCTGAGGCTGTTGGGCCTCATGGCCTCCTGCATCCTGCTGGTAGAACATGCCAGATGGCATATGTGGGCACTGCAGTGGGACCTGAAGTTCCAGTGGGCACAGTACCAGGGGAACCTGTCCGATCACGTCCAGATGTTGGCGGGCACTGCAAACCAGTTGCAGTGGTGGCTCACGAACCGGCATTGGGTCAACAGCAGATCCCTCTCCCTTCCCCAACCGGAGCACACAGTAGTGACAGATGCGTCCCTCCTGGGCTGGGGCAGCCACATGGGAGCGGTGGAGTTAAGACGACTCTGGTCTCTGACGGAGTCCAGGTACCATATAAACCTTCTGGAGCTTCCGGCGATCCGTCTTGCACTTGAAGGCATTCCTTCCCTCTGTCAAGGGGAGAGTAGTGCAGGGGGCTCACTGACAACACCACCGCCATGTGGTACTGCAACAAGCCAGGCGAGGTGGGGTCGTGGACCCCTTTGTCAAGACCTGGCTGGAACATCAGGGCATTTGCCTGGTGGTTTATCACCTGGCAGGTTCACTGAACACCAGGGCAGACAAGCTCATCTGCAGGTGCATGATGGATCACGAATGGCGTCTTTACTAGGAGGTGGCGCAAGGACTCTTTCAACAGTGGGGAGAGCCTTGGTTAGATTTATTCGCCACCGAAGAAAACGGGCAATATCAGTTCTGTGCGTTGGAATTTCCAAGGTGGCACTCGCTCGGCGATGCTTTCAGTCGTGAGTGGAGCTGCGGTCTGTTGTACGCCTTTCCATCTAGACCAGTTCTTCCCAGAGTGCTGAAGATTAGACGCAACCGGGCCCAGGTCATTCTTGTGGCTCCGGATTAAGCACGAAGAGTCTGGTATCCCAAGCTACTCAGAATGAGCATCGATCCTCCGATCAGACTGCCTTGTCATGAGGATCTTCTGTCGCAACAGCAGGTGACAGTCCTCCACCCGAACCTGTCCAGCCTCCAACTCATTGCGTGGAGATTGTGCGGTGGCAGTTGATTCCTTACGACTGGCCTCCTAAAGTTTATAATGTGATTCTGGCAGCCAGGCGTCCCTCCACTACGGTGGTATACGCCTGCAGGTGGAACAAATTTGTGGCATGGTGCACAGCAAAGGCTAGGGATCCCCTTTCTGAGGTCGTTTTGTTCCTTCTCTCTTTGGCCCGGCAGGGCTCTGCTCTGGGCACTATCAAAGGTTATCTTTCAGCCATTTCGGCTTTTCTCAGGCTACCTGATTAGCCCTCTCTTTTAAAGTCCCCTGTTGTAAATGGGTTTCTTAAAGGCATTATACACCTTTTTTCCTCCTATTCCTTTTGTGATGCCACAGTGGGACTTGAATCTGGTGCTTACCTATTTCATGTGTGCTCACTCCCTTTGAGCCCCTTCATAATTGTCCTCTTCGTCTCCTGACTCTCAAGACTGCTTTCCTGGTTGCCATCACCTCCGCTAGGCATGTGAGTGAGCTCAAGGCTTTATCTTGTAAGCCACTTTCCTTTCAGTCCATCCAGACAAGGTTGTTCTCAGGCCCCGGCCTTCCTTTTTATGTCTCTCGTGGCGTAGGCTGTGCACATGCGCAGTCTCACTTGCGAGATTTAATGACTGAGTAGCGAGGATATACCCCGCCCCTCTTCTCCATTGGCTGGCCTCCTAAACGGCGGCCAGCCATTGGAGAAGAGGTCTCAGTGATGTCATTCTTTCCATCTAAGCCCCGTCTTTTTCGGATTGGGGGCGTGTTTTTTAGTTTCTTTCTACCTGTGACGTTAGTCAAAAACACGCCCCCAGTCTGAAAAGGACGGGGTTTAGATAGAAATAAGAATCATTTGTCTGTAAGCCCCGTCCTTCTCAGACTGGGGGGCGAGTTTTTGATTGGGGGCGTGTTTTCTAGGATGTAAACAACAATCAAAAACTCGCCCCCCAGTCTGAGAAGGACGGGGCTTGTTGTTCATGTGGCAAGTAGTCTTCAGTCCGACTGTAAACATCACAACATATAGACTATCATGGCTTCAGACATGCAGCTGTTACCACTGTTTACATTAAAGAACACAAGTGTCTGTTAATGCCAGAATCAGCCGCGCAGGCGGTCGAACCAGCCGCGCAGGCGGTCGAACTTCTTATTTTTTGCTTCGGATAAAATGGCGGCTTTTCTGGTGTCGGAAATAGTCATCCCTTGGTAAATGCCCAAAACAAACCGGGTCAGTTGACACTTCTACTTCTGGGTCATAATCGCATGTCCATAAGAAAGATGGCGACCTTGGCCATAGCAATGGGGGGTGGGATCATTGGAAGTCACTTCCTGTTACGGCCCTGCCAGAGTTAAAGATGGCAGCCGTGGGGGTGCTGGAAACTGTGGAGAAGCTGCAAGCAACATTGACCGGTGGCGGCGAGCCTAAGAAGGTAAACACCGGGACGACACGAAGGAGAAACATAACCTGGGGAGGGAAGGAGAAGGATCGGCGTCGAGATCAAGGCGAAGACGGGGCAATCTGAGGAGCGGGTGGTTGACGAACATAAGAAGGAAGGTAGTAGGAGTGAAGAGAAGAGCAGTTAAAGTAGTATTGGGAGCAGTAGGAGAAAGATTCGATGGAGGGTTGCAGCAGAGAGACTGTAGAAGAGTGCATAATAGTGAAGAGGGCAGCGGAATGTCGTCAGTGGGATCATGAGGACATCCCTGGGATTTGGGATTGGGGTTCCTGGGACATTAAGAGTAAAACCACGATAATGCACCGGTGAAAGAAGGTTAGGGACAGGAGTGTATTTAGTAAGGGCTAAGTATGCAGCATAGTTAAGGTAGAGGGAGATTGGTGGAGGCAGATAATAAGGGCAGTGACGCTGACGAGCGAAACGGAAATTCGTTTGTGCAATGAGTTGATGTGGGGGCACTGCAGTGAGGCTTTCCTCTGGGATAAATTGCTGGTGGCAGTGATGTGGATCGGTAGGGGTGGGTACTGGGTCAGACGCGCCGTTAGGGTGATCATGGAGGATGTCTGGGGTAGGCAGAATGTTGATCCTCTGCACTCTGATTAAACCTGGGGTGATCAGGGCACTACTTTTGAAACATTGGTGTATTTGCTGCTAGAAATCGCTTCTGTGTTTTTGGTTCTCTGGACGGTCCGTTAAATGAATCGTATCTACGTTTCTTGGAGCGAGTGAAGTGTTAAAAATGCGGAGCTTGGAATGATGAACTGCAACCATCTTATCACGCTGCTCGTGCTTTCCCACCTATTGATCATCCCATACATGTTCTTGGAGTATTTACTAGTATTACGCTTCAACTGGTGATTTATCTTAGTGTATGGTCTATATTTCTCGCCAAATTAATAGGTGTTGGATGTTATAGTACTTTGCCTCTACATTCCCTTATATCACTTCAATAAGTGCATTGACCCGTTGGCCTGCTTGTCTTCGTGGTGTTTTCAGAGCAGGTATTCGGGTGGCTGTCTTCGGAGACCCGTTTCGAGGCCCACTTAAAGCCCTGAAGCATTTAAAAGGCACCGAGCTTCTCGCGCAACAACACTCTGGCAAGGTGGCCATGCGAAACGGCGCCCTGCTAAAATCAAAACTTCCGGATTTAGGCGCTATGCAATCATTGAGTGCAGGTCCGTGGCGCAGAGCTGCGGTGGGTAGGGATGTGGGACCAAAGCCGGCGAGGGCAGGGGCCTAGAACTGGAACAATTCTATGGTAGAGTCACAGCAGAGAGCCCGATCGGATCGCAGCATGGATTGCTCACTGCAACCAACACTTGCTCAGACCCCCCACTGACTCACCGAATAAATGCTCTGCAGGGCTCCCTCTTCTCCACTATCTGCACCCGCAGATCTCCATATAGGGTGCCACGGCTCAATCCTCCATCGCTCTTCAATGAGGGGAGCCTCCCACTCCTTCAGTGGCTTCCTGCCTGTCCGTCTCACCGCGTCAGCCGCCAGATGTCTCAGGGCAGCCACAAACCTCCAATTACACCGGCACAGCGGAGGGCCCAGTCGGATCCCGGCACTGCTCGTCCATACCGCAATGGGCACCTCCCGGACTCACCACCGGCACGCCAGACAAAGGTTTTGCGGCTCCGGCCCTCAGCTTTGATCAGTCCGCCTCGGCCGCCAACTTGGGAGGCCGACCGCCGCACCGGAAAAGTCTCAGTCTCGGCTAGTAAAACAACTCTGAACTCCCCACCAGGCACACCACAGCTTACTCACGCCTTCCGATCATCGACACAGGTGTGAAGAAGCAAGGAGGAACAGGATATAAGCAGGATTTGATTCGGAGCCAGAGGGTCCTCCATCTTGTGGATTCTTGTGCTTTCCTTTGGTCCATTGGTAAGGCTGTGTGTGTGGCTGTGTGTGTGGCTGTGTGTGTGGCTGTGTGTGTGGCTGTGTGTGTGGCTGTGTGTGTGGCTGTGTGTGTGGCTGTGTGTGTGGCTGTGTGTGTGGCTGTGGCTGTGTGGCTGGCTGTGTGTGTGGCTGTGTGTGGCTGTGTGTGTGGCTGTGTGTGTGTGTGGCTGTGGCTGTGTGGCTGTGTGTGTGGCTGTGGCTGTGTGTGTGGCTGTGGCTGTGTCTGTGTGTGTGGCTGTGGCTGTGTGTGTGGCTGTGGCTGTGTGGCTGTGGCTGTGTGTGTGTGTGGCTGTGTGTGTGTGGCTGTGTGTGTGGCTGTGTGTGTGGCGCTGTGGCTGTGTCTGGCTGTGTGGCTGTGTGGCTGTGTCTGTGTGTGGCTGTGTGTGTGTGTGTGTGGCTGTGTCTGTGTGTGGCTGTGTGTGTGGCTGGCTGTGGCTGTGTGTGTGGCTGTGTGTGTGGCTGTGTGTGTGTGGCTGTGTGTGTGTGGCTGTGTGTGTGTGGCTGTGTGTGTGTGGCTGTGTGTGTGTGGCTGTGTGGCTGTGTATGTGGCTGTGTGGCTGTGTGTGGCTGTGTGTGTGGCTGTGTGTGTGGCTGTGGCTGTGTGTGTGTGGCTGTGGCTGTGTGTGTGTGTGTGGCTGTGTGTGTGTGTGTGGCTGTGTGTGTGTGGCTGTGTGTGTGTGTGGCTGTGTGTGTGTGTGGCTGTGTGTGTGTGTGGCTGTGTGTGTGTGGCTGTGTGTGTGTGTGGCTGTGTGTGTGTGTGGCTGTGTGTGGCTGTGTGTGTGTGTGGCTGTGTGTGTGGCTGTGTGTGTGGCTGTGTGTGTGGCTGTGTGTGTGGCTGTGTGTGTGGCTGTGTGTGTGGCTGTGTGTGTGGCTGTGTGTGTGGCGCTGTGGCTGTGTGGCGCTGTGGCTGTGTCTGTGGCTGTGTGGCTGTGTGGCTGTGTGGCTGTGTGGCTGTGTGTGTGTGTGGCTGTGTGTGTGTGTGGCTGTGTGGCTGTGTGGCTGTGTGGCTGTGTGGCTGTGTGTGTGTGTGGCTGTGTGTGTGTGTGGCTGTGTGGCTGTGTGGCTGTGTGGCTGTGTGGCTGTGTGGCTGTGTGTGTGTGTCTGTGTGTGTGGCTGGCTGTGGCTGTGTGGCTGTGTGGCTGTGGCTGTGTGTGTGGCTGTGTGTGTGTGGCTGTGTGTGTGTGGCTGTGGCTGTGTGGCTGTGGCTGTGTGGCTGTGGCTGTGTATGTGGCTGTGTATGTGGCTGTGTGTGTGTGTGTGGCTGTGGCTGTGTGTGTGGCTGTGTGTGTGTGGCTGTGTGTGTGTGGCTGTGGCTGTGTGGCTGTGGCTGTGTGGCTGTGGCTGTGTATGTGGCTGTGTGTGTGGCTGTGGCTGTGTGTGTGTGTGTGTGGCTGTGGCTGTGTGTGTGGCTGTGGCTGTGTGTGTGGCTGTGGCTGTGTGTGTGTGGCTGTGGCTGTGTGTGTGTGGCTGTGGCTGTGGCTGTGTGTGTGTGTGTGGCTGTGGCTGTGTGTGTGGCTGTGTGTGTGTGTGTGTGGCTGTGTGTGTGTGTGTGTGTGTGGCTGTGTGTGTGTGTGGCTGTGTGGCTGTGTGGCTGTGTGGCTGTGTGGCTGTGTGGCTGTGTGGCTGTGTGTGTGTGTGGCTGTGTGTGTGGCTGTGTGTGTGGCTGTGTGTGTGGCTGTGTGTGTGGCTGTGGCTGTGGCTGTGTGTGTGTGTGTGTGGCTGTGGCTGTGTGTGTGGCTGTGGCTGTGTGTGTGTGGCTGTGGCTGTGTGTGTGTGGCTGTGTGTGTGTGGCTGTGGCTGTGTGTGTGTGTGTGGCTGTGGCTGTGTGTGTGGCTGTGTGTGTGTGTGTGTGTGGCTGTGTGTGTGTGTGTGTGTGTGGCTGTGTGGCTGTGTGTGTGTGTGGCTGTGTGTGTGTGTGGCTGTGTGTGTGTGTGGCTGTGTGTGTGTGTCTGTGTGTGTGTCTGTGTGTGTGGCTGTGTGTGTGGCTGTGGCTGTGTGTGTGTGGCTGTGGCTGTGGCTGTGTGTGTGTGTGGCTGTGGCTGTGTGTGTGGCTGTGTGTGGCTGTGTGTGTGTGTGTGTGTGTGGCTGTGTGTGTGTGTGTGTGTGTGGCTGTGTGTCTGTGTGTGTGTGTGGCTGTGTGGCTGTGTGTGTGTGGCTGTGTGTGTGTGGCTGTGTGTGTGTGTGGCTGTGTGTGTGTGTGGCTGTGTGTGTGTCTGTGTGTGTGTCTGTGTGTGTGGCTGGCTGTGGCTGTGTGGCTGTGTGGCTGTGTGTGTGGCTGTGTGGCTGTGGTTGTGTGTGTGGCTGTGTGTGTGTGGCTGTGTGGCTGTGTGTGTGGCTGCGGCTGTGTGTGTGGCTGTGTGTGTGTGGCTGTGGCTGTGTGGCTGTGGCTGTGGCTGTGTGGCTGTGGCTGTGTGTGTGGCTGTGGCTGTGTGTGTGTGTGGCTGTGGCTGTGTGTGTGTGGCTGTGGCTGTGGCTGTGTGTGTGTGTGTGGCTGTGGCTGTGTGTGTGGCTGTGTGTGTGTGTGTGTGTGGCTGTGTGTGTGTGTGTGTGTGGCTGTGTGTGTGTGTGTGTGTGGCTGTGTGTGTGTGTGTGTGTGGCTGTGTGTGTGTGTGTGTGGCTGTGTGTGTGTGTGTGGCTGTGTGTGTGTGGCTGTGTGTGTGTGTGGCTGTGTGTGTGTGTGTGGCTGTGTGTGTGTGTGTGGCTGTGTGTGTGTGTGTGGCTGTGTGTGTGTGTGGCTGTGTGTGTGGCTGTGGCTGTGTGTGTGTGTGGCTGTGTGTGTGTGTGGCTGTGTGTGTGTGTGGCTGTGTGTGTGTGTGGCTGTGTGTGTGTGTGGCTGTGTGTGTGGCTGTGTGTGTGTGGCTGTGGCTGTGGCTGTGTGTGTGTGTGGCTGTGTGTGTGTGTGGCTGTGTGTGTGTGTCTGTGTGTGTGTGGCTGTGGCTGTGGCTGTGTGTGTGTGTGGCTGTGGCTGTGGGTATGGCTGTGGCTGTGGGTATGGCTGTGTGTGTGGCTGTGTGTATGGCTGTGTGTGTGTGTGTGTGTGTGTGGCTGTGTGGATGTGGCTGTGTGTGTGGCGCTGTGGCTGTGTGTGTGGCTGTGGCTGTGTGTATGGCTGTGTGTGTGTGTGTGGCGCTGTGGCTGTGTGTGGCTGTGGCTGTGGCTGTGTGTGTGTGGCTGTGTGTGTGTGGCTGTGTGTGTGTGGCTGTGGCTGTGTGTGGCTGTGGCTGTGTGTGTGGCTGTGGCTGTGTGGCTGTGGCTGTGTGTGTGTGTGGCTGTGTGTGTGTGTGTGTGGCTGTGTGTGTGTGTGTGTGGCTGTGTGTGTGTGTGTTTGTGGCTGTGTGTGTGTGTGGCGCTGTGTGTGTGTGGCGCTGTGTGTGTGTGGCTGTGTGTGTGTGTGGCTGTGGCTGTGTGTGTGGCTGTGTGTGTGTGGCTGTGGCTGTGTGGCTGTGGCTGTGGCTGTGTGGCTGTGGCTGTGGCTGTGTGGCTGTGGCTGTGGCTGTGTGGCTGTGGCTGTGTGTGTGTGGCTGTGGCTGTGGCTGTGTGTGGCTGTGGCTGTGGCTGTGTGGCTGTGGCTGTGTGTGTGTGGCTGTGGCTGTGGCTGTGTGTGTGTGTGTGTGTGTGTGGCTGTGTGTGTGTGTGGCTGTGGCTGTGTGTGTGGCTGTGTGTGTGTGGCTGTGGCTGTGTGTGTGTGGCTGTGTGTGTGTGTGTGTGGCTGTGTGTGTGTGTGTGTGTGGCTGTGTGTGTGTGTGTGTGGCTGTGTGTGTGTGTGTGTGGCTGTGTGTGTGTGTGTGGCTGTGGCTGTGTGTGTGGCTGTGTGTGTGTGTGTGTGGCTGTGGCTGTGTGTGTGTGTGTGTGTGGCTGTGGTGTGTGTGGCTGTGTATGTGTGTGGCTGTGGCTCTGTGGCTCTGTGTGTGTGTGGGGCTCTGGCTCTGCGCGTCTGTGTGGGGGGTGGCTCTGGCTCTGTGTGTGGGGGGTGGCTCTGGCTCTGTGTGTGGGGGGTGGCTCTGGCTCTGTGTGTGGGGCTCTGCTGCAGTTGGTTTTGTAGTGCATGGTGGATCTGCATGTAACAAAAATGTTCTATTTGCCAATTTATATTTCCTCTTTTACCCAGAGGTCCCCTATCCTTGAGAAGCCGGATATCCCACTTGTCTTTTGACATGGACAAGTTTCCAAGTAGTTCTGAGTCCCATGGGGGGGTTGCCAGTGTTAACTAGTGCTCCCATCCCAAGCTTCTATTAGCGGCTTGCCACACCTGCACGGAGTGCCTGGTCGGCCCAGTTAGGGAGTATGTACGGACTTTGAATTCAAGGCTGTTATAATTCCCTCCTGGCAGCATCCACCGATCCATGGCATAGCCCGGGTCGTCCGAGCGTCGGTAGGTACCGTGATTTATAGCGAGTAGGTTTGCTGCCCAATATCTTTTGAGGTCTGTTGGTCCGATTCCCCCATCGTACCAGTATATGTTGAGTTTAGCTAAAGCTATACAAGATTGTGTAGGCTTTAGATTTCTCTAAAATAACTCGCTGGGACTAGGTCTGGGGAATTCTGTAACACATATAGAAAACGGGGCAGCGACAATCTTAAATAGTGACGCCCTGCCCAACAACGAGAGCGTAAGTGTTCTCCAGCTCCTCGTGTCTCGCTTCAGCCTTTGCAGAGGGGGGGAGGAGCTTCTGGTCAAACCTACGTATAGGGTCTGAGCAAGTAATCCCAAACACTAAAGAAGGACAGGGAAGATGGACAAGCAGGATGTAACAGGGTCTGTTGTGATGAATATGCCCAGATATTTAAAGCCTACTGTGGTGATTTGTACTGGGCATCCCTTTGGGAGGGTAGGTATAGGGCCCTTGAGGACGTATTGATTTCCGCCAGTTGATCGAATATCCAGAGGATATGACGATGTCTAGCACCCTTATAAGTGATGGTCTTGGAGAGGCCAAAAATAGGAGAATATTGTCCGCATACATTGAAATGCGGTCCTCCCAGTTTTCTGTCCATCGCAGCCCTCTTATCACAGGATCCTTGGAATCCACGAGGCCGATGGCTCCAGTGCCAACGCGTACAGTAGGGGAGAAAGCGGGCACCCCTGGCGAGTCCCTCTGCTCAGCTTGAATGCCTCTTATTTCTTGTTTACGCCAACTTGGGCTAACAGTTCTGAGTAGAGGAGCCTGATCCATTGGACAAAACGTAGCCCGATTCCCATCTTTGTGAGCACTGCAAATAGGTATGTCCATTCGACGGTGTGAATGCCATTGTGGCATCAAGGGATACTATTACCGCTGCCTCCTGAATTGTAGCTGCTCTTCCCAGCCCCCCATGACACCTGAGTATTAGATGGCACAGATGGCCTTTCAAGTGCAGATGTGTGCCACATAAGGCTAAAGATCACGGATTTGCATGCTTATGGAACAAATAGGCTCCCAAACGAGCAATATTGTCCAGCTCAGTGAGTCCTTCGGGGGGGGGGGTTTCCCCAGGATAAGACTCATTCCAGTAAGTCGAAGCACAAGAAGTCCAAAAAGCATAATCGCTCGAGGACTTCCCCTTGCCACCTGCTGAGGGAGCAGCTCTGTCTGAGCCATTGCAGTTGCCGCCGACTTAGCTGTCCTTCCTGGGGGCGTTGGGGACACCGGCCGAAATAAAGAGCTTTGTCGGCCATGGCTTGACTCTTTGGGCCTTTGGGTCCCGCTGGTGCGCCTTCAGACCCTGTGGTCCCGAAAGAGGTCCCTGCCTCGACTCCGGCAGCTCCGGCCTCGAACGCCTTCGGCCTTGGCGTGGCAGGGCCTCCATGGATCCCGGCGTGGATCAGAGTAGACTCCGGTTGACCTGACAACACCTCCGCCAGCGCTGCTCACGACGTCACCCGCTCCTCGGGACGACTACTACGTCAAGCCACGGCTTTTCTGGGGATGTCCAAAACACTCTTATGGACCTGCCCTTTGATGGCCATCGCTTTTTTGGGTGACACAGTGGACAGTACGTTGGAGAGGTTTAAGGATTCATGGGCTACGGCTAAATCCTTGGGGTTGTCCGCAACCCGCCCTCCTCCGCCTTCTGCTTTTCGCTCCTTTAGTGGCACAGGAAGGCATGCCCAGCCGTGTTCGCAGCAGAGCCACAGGCCAGCACAGCAACAGTCACAGCGCAGACGCGGTCTCTGCGGTGGTGGAGCATGGGACCAGTGAGCAGGTCAGTCCACCACCATCGCCCCCGCCACTACCACCTCCAAACCTTCCTAGTCCGGGGTTTCAGGCCCATTCTACGCCAGTGGGTGGCAGGCTTTGCCATCGCCTCCCCCACTGACGCACCATCACCTTGGACTGGTGGGTTCTCGAACGTCCGCAGGGGCTACTCCCTCCCCTTCGAGATGTCTCCTCCAGCCATGCCACCGAATGTCGGAGGATAACTTGCAACTTCTGCTGAAGGAAGTTTCTGCCTCTTGGCCAAGGGGGCCATCGAGCGCATTCCAGGGCCAGATGTAGGTCACGGTTGTTATTCCCACTACTTTCTGGTACCCAAGAAGGACAAGGAGTGGGCCTACGTCCTATCTTGGACTTATGGAATGTGAATCGCTTCCTCCCCAAGGAGAAGTTCAAGATGCTCACATTGGCTCGGGTCTTGTCTGCCCTAGATCCACAAAACTGGATGGGAGCTTTGGACTTGCAGGATGTGTATGTTCGAGGCATAGGAGCTGCAGATTGTACACTTTAGCATTAGTCAGCCACCTGGTGTTGTGCTCGGATGATTGCAGGTTGTTGTTGTCTTGGAAGAAGTCTTTGTAGTCATGAGATGGGTGACTCCTCCCTTGGACAACAGTGCGCATGGGCATCGACTCATCCTTAGATTGTTTTTTCCCGCCATTGGGTTCGGATGAAAGTTTCTCCGCTCCGGCCAGAAAAACATTTTTCAGCAATTTCGAAGCTCAGAACTTCCAAAAACTTCAACAAACTACCTTCGGCATCGAAGATAAGGCTTTTCGACGACATAACTTCCATTCTGGCCATCGAAGTGGACTGTTAGGCCTATCGACGCCGTGAGGCCTACACCACATGGAAAGAACTCCGTTCAAGAAATGCCAGGCAAAATTCCCACATAGCGATCACCACGAGGTCTGCAACCTCTACCTATCGCCGGAACACGACGAGTCGACCTGCACAGCTTGTGCGTCCTTCCGATTGAAGAAAACCATCCGGGATTGGAGGGCCCTTCGACACGAGATGAGGAGATCGGCCCCAGCACCGGAGGATATCTTCGACGAGGTTCCCCTCGTTTCTGAAGAAGACTCTTGAGCTCCAGATCGTATCAGAGGCAGACGACTCGGATGACTCCATTCCATCGGGTCAGCGCGTGAGTACTACTGCCCCTGCACCACATACTCTGCACAAACCGAAGGCAAAGGTCAGCACTCCGCCCAAGGGGCCCAGTCGAGACCGAAAATCCACTTCGACAGCCTCACCATCTAGCCTGGCTCCGAAGAAAACAAGGCCTTCTAGTGCCTCGACAGAGTAAACATCTCTTGTCGGCACCGAAATATAAAGACACCTCGGCACCGAAGCCAAAAGACCCTTCGGTACCGAAGCCAAGAATCGTTCCGGCACCGAAACAAAAAGACATATCGAAACCGAAAGAAGCATCGGCTTCGTAGCCGTCCACTTCTAAATCTTCGGTGCCGAAGACAAAGAAGCCTAATTCTGAGGTGCCCAAATCCTCGAACATGCCTACAAAGCCGAAAACAACACCTTCGGCGCCAAAGAGTTTGACACGGGACGTTACAACACCTCCCAAGGCCAAAGAAAGACCACAACCTCCACCGGAGCGGAAAAAAATCTAAGCCAGGTCATGTGGGCACTACACCTCACAAGAAGAGACCAGCAGAGGCACCAGCCACACCTGTAGTGATTGCTAAGGACTGTGCAGCATCTCCTATGCGCCCTTCTTCTCCTACACCTCTTCTTCCTCCTTCTCCTATACCTCCTCGCATCACCTAATATATCTCATGCACATTCTCCACCATCATCACATTCCTCAGCAAAATGATGATGAATATAATCTAGAAGGAGGGGATGATGAGGAAGAGCCTAGCTCATACCACATAGATGAGGGTATATGGGATTACTCCCAACCCAAGAGAGGTACCCATATATGATTTTCCAAATCCACAGAATATGCCTGACATTCGAGAACCACATTCATATCCATCAAAGCCTTCCCTTCCAGAAGACCAAATTAGTTTGTCATCTGTTAAACAGAGCTGCTGTTTACCATGGAGTGTCTATGCATTCTGATGACATTGAGGAGGATTTTTTATTAGACACTTTTGAGCAATCTCAGAGAACTGCTCAAATTATTCCAATGATTAAAGGAGTAATCAAGCATGCCCCAGAAGTATTTAAAGATCCTGTACGCACAAGAAGTTTAAACCCTAGGATTGAAAAGAAATATAGACCAGCACCTTCAGACCCAGTCTACATTAAAGGACACCTACCACTAGACTCCTTAGTTGTGTCCAATGCTAGGAAAAGGGCCAATTCTCAAACATCTGGAGAAGCGCCCCCACCTGATAAAGAATCATAGGTCATTGATGCATCAGGGAAAAGAGTAGCTGCACAAGCTGCAAGCATGTGGCGTATAGCGAATACACAAGCCCTCCTCTCTCGTAATGATAGGGCTCATTATGATCAACTAGAGAAACTACTAGAACATCTGCCAGATCAGTACAAGGAGCAAGCAACTGATCTGATACAAGAAGGCAAGTTAATATCTAATGCCTCAATAAAATGTGCACTACATGCCGCAGACACAGCATCTAGGGCTATAAATACCAGTGTCATTCTTAGGAGACATGCGTGGCTACGCATTTCAGGGTTTAAACAAGAGGTGCAAACCACCATTTTAAACCAGCCTTTCAATCAAAACCAATTATTTGGTCCTGAGGTAGACACCATACTTGAAAAGATGAAGAAAGACACCGACACTGCCAAGTCTATGGGAGCTTTAGTCTACACAAAATAGAGGCTCCTTGTGTCGCTCCTCTTACAGAGGAGGCTCTAAGCAGACTGGAGCAGACACCACAACATCTTTTAAGTCACAAACATCCTCCAATAAAGGTTACTTTAGAGGAGGACATAGAGGAAACAATAACAAAGGAAGAGGTCGTGGTAACAATAACCATCGATCCTCTTCCACCACCAAGCAATGACTTCCCTCTGCTCCCCCCACAGCTAACCACTCCTATAGGGGGCAGATTAACACAGTTCCTGCCTGTCTGGAACTCCATTACAACAGACAAGTGGGTAAGACCGATTATCCAACATGGCTACTGCCTAGAACTTACAGCAACCCCTCCAAACATACCTACGAGACAGCGTCCAATGTCTACAGACCATCTAACTCTGCTTCGACAAGAAGTGTTATCACTTCTACATTAGTGTGCTATTCAAATAGTTCCTTTAGTAGAACAGGGAATGGAGGTTTACTCGCTGTATTGTCTAATTCCCAAAAAAGACGAGACACTGAGACCAATACTCGACCTCAGGCCCCTCAATCGCTACATACAATCAGAGCATTTCCATATGATCACTTTACAACAGGTGCTTCCATTACTACAACAAGGCGACTCTCTTACAACACTAGATATAAAGGACGCCTACTTCCATATCCCCATACATCCTGCTCACAGGAAGTATCTAAGGTTTGTACTAGAAGGACAACATTATCAGTTCAAAGTCCTTCCATTTGGGGTAACCACGGCACCAAGAGTATTCACAAAGTGCTTAGCAGTAGTAGCGGCACATCTGCGGAGACAACAGATACATGTCTTCCCTTAACTATACGACTGGCTATTAAAAGCAAAATTGTTCAATCAGTGTGTTCAACATACACATCAAACAATTCAAACATTGCACGACTTAGGGTTTACAATAAACTACACCAAGTCGCACCTGCAACCTTCGCATGTACATCAGTATCTAGGGGCTACACTAAATACGTCCACAGCTCTAGCGTATCCCAGTCCAGTCAGGATACAGAGTATTCAAGCCTTACTCACCAAGTGTCCACACCAGCAGTCTCTGCAAGCCAGGGTGCTCATGAGACTAATAGGCATGATGGCATCTTGCATCTTCATAGTACCACACGCAAGACTGCAAATGCGCCCACTACAAGAATGCCTAGCACAACAGTGGAATCAGGCTCAAGGTCAACTCACAGACCTGGTGTTGCTGGACAGCCGCACATATCGCTCTCTGCAGAGGTGGAACACCAAAAACCTAACAAAAGGGAGGCCGTTCCTAGAGCCTGTTCCACAAGTAGTGCTTACAACAGACGCATCCCTCACAGGGTGGGGAGCCCATCTCCTACATCACACAACTAAAGGACAATGGACCATTCAACAGATACTGTTCCATATCAACCATCTAGAGCCACTAGCAATATTTCTAGCACTCAAGACTTTTCAACTACAAGTACAGAACAAAGCGGTCTTAATCCGGACGGACAATATGACAGCCATGTTCTATATACAAAAACAAGGTGGGACACACTCTCTGCAACTGTCCCGACTTGCACAGAACATTTGGAGATGGGCCATTCCTCAAAACATGCATCTGCTAGCAGAGCACCTTCCAGGAGTCCACAATCAGATAGCAGATATGTTAAGTCGGCAAGCACAACAGATTCACGAATGGGAACTACATCCACAAGTTCTTCAGCAATTTTTTCACCCACAGTCCGAAGGCAATGCGATATGGATGAAGTGGTCAGGCAGATTTGCATACGCTTTTCCGCATCTTCCACTCATTCCACTAGTAGTGCGCAAGCTCAGACAACAGTCTCTCACAATGATACTGGTAGCTCCCACGTGGGCACGCCAACCGTGGTTCACCACACTACTAGGTTGGTCTATAGCTCCGCACCAAAAGATACGCCTCACACCATCTCTGCTCACACAGAACAATGGAGAAATCAGACATCCTGATCCCAGCCAATTGAATTTGGTGATCTGGCTCCTCTTAGAGTTTGGTTATCTAAACCACCAGACTGTATGAATATCATTAGAGGCTAGAAAACCCACTACTTGAGCGTCTTATGCAGCTAAATGGAAAAGATTCGCAATTTATTGCAAAAACGATCACATTGATCCACTGGACGCTTCCATCCAGAATATCATCTGTTACCTTTTACATCTACAAAGGTCTAACTTGACATATTCTTCCATACGCCTGCACCTTGCAGCAATTGCAGCATACCTACAAAAAAAGACAACACCTGTCTCTATTTAGAGTACCAGCAATAAAAGCATTCATGGAGGGATTAAAAAGAATAATCCCACCAAGGTTACCACCTTCTCCTGTGTCCAACCTAAATATAGTACTCACAAGGCTAATGGGCCCCCCCGTTCGAGCGTTTACATAAATGTGAACTGCAATTTCTAACATGGAAAACAGCTTTCCTTGTTGCCATTACCTCTCTTAGAAGAGTAAGTGAAATACAAGCTTTCACAATACAAGAACAATTTTTTCAAATACATCCTAACAAAGTGGTTCTTAGATCCAATCCAAAATCTCTTCCAAAGGTCATCACGTCCTTTCACCTAAACCAATCCGTAGAGTTACCTGTGTTTTTTCAAAACCCAGACTCATGTGTAATGCTCTTTCTGCCACAATTAGATGTGAAAAGGGCTCTTTTTATAGTACATAGAACAAAATCCTTTAGGAAGACAAAACAACTGTTTGTAGCTTTCTCTCCTCCTCAAAGGCAACCCCATCTCCAAAGGTGGGATTGCGAGGTGGATTGTAAAATGTATACAAATATGCTATGCTAATGCTAAACGTACACTAACCGTTCCCCCTAGAGCGCATTCTACTCGCAAACTAGGAGCCTCTATGGCTTTCTTAGGAAATATACCATTAGAGGACATATGCAAGGCAGCTACATGGTCTACACCACATACCTGACTAAACACTATTGTGTTGATGTGCAGGCCAAGCAGCAAGCTGCAGTAGGCCAAGCTGTTCTTAAAACTTTATTTCAAACAACTGCAACAGATACAGGTGACCACCGCTAGGGGAGACACTGCTGTACAATCAATGCTAAAGTGTACAATCTGCAGCTCATATGCGTCGAACCGAAAATGCTACTTACCAGTATACATCTGTTCTTGGCATGTAGAGCTGCAGATCTGTACACGCCCTCCCGCCTCCCCGGGACTTGTATCCGTTCCAGTACTCATCTTATTTAGATGCACACGCATAGACATCCTTTTCTTACTGTATCTATACTAACTCCATCATGGCGAAAAACAATCTAAGGATGGAGTCTATGCCCATGCGCACTGTTGTCCAAGGGAGGAGTCACTACTACAAAGACTTCTTCCAAGACAACAACCTGCAATCATCCGAGCCCAACACCAGGTGGCGATCTATTGCAAAAGTGTACGACTCTGCAGCTCTATATGCCAAGAACAGATGCATACTGGTAAGTAGCATTTTCCTTACACGTCCCCCTCCTGCCGGCCCACCGGCGTTACATGCGGTTCACAGTAGGCCACGAGCACTTTCAGTTCACCGTGCTCCCTTTCGGCCTTACCAGCATCCCTCGGGTGTTCACGAAAGTGATGGCGGTGGTCAAATCTCATCTGCGCAGATCAGGGGTCTCAGTCTTCCCCTATCTTGACGAAGGCAGGCTTGCTCCAGATAGTCTCCCACCTCCAGGCGATGGCCGACCTCCTGCATTTGCTGGGGTTCTCAATCAACGTGCCGAAGGCACACCTGGTACCCTGTCAGCAGCTCCTTTTCATCTGAGCCGTTTTGGATACGGTGCAGTTTCAGGTTTCTCCTTCCGAAAAGCGGGTCCGGGATTTACAGGCTCTGAATCCCATCTTTCAGACTATCTCTGGTTTCTGTCACAGTGACTCTGAGGCTGCTGGGCTTCATGGCCTCCTGCATCCTGCTGATCGATCATGTCAGATGGCATATGTGGACTCTGCAGTGGGACCTGAAGTTCCAGTGGGCGCAGCATCAGGGGAACCTGTCCGACTACATCCAGATCTTGGAGGCACTGCAACAATTGCAGTGGTGGCACACGAATCGCACATGGGTCAAGGGCAGATACCGCTCCCTTCCCCATCCTGAGCATACCGTAGTGCCGGATGCGTCCCTCCTGGGATGGGGTGGCCACAAGGGAGAGGGGGAGATCAGAGGACTCTGGTCTCCGGCAGAGTCAAAGCTTCACATCAACCTGTTGGAGCTTCGGGCAATCCGTCTCGCACTGAAGGCATTCCTACTCTCTATCAGGGGGAGAGTAGTGCAGGTGTTCACAGACAACACCACCGCCATGTGGTGCTGGAACAAGCAAGGCGGGGTGGAGTCGTGGAGCCTATGTCAGGAGGCTCTGTGCCTCTGGACATGACTGGAACACCAGGGCATGTCTCTGGTGGTTCAACACCTGGCAGGTTCTCTGAACGCCAGGGCGGATGAACTCATCCGCAGGTGCGTGATGGATCACTAATGGCGTCTGCACTCGGAGGTGGCGCATGGTCTCTTTCAGCAGAGTGGAGAGCCTTGGTTGGATCTATTCGCCACGAAAGAGAACGTGCAATGTCATCTGTTCTGCGTGTTGGAATTTCCGACGCAGCACTTGCTTGGCGACGCTTTTCATTGCGAGTGGTGTTGCGGTCTGTTGTACGCCTTTCCGCCTATACCATGTCTGCCCAGAGTGCCGAAGAAGATCAGGCATGACCGGGCCCAAGTCATTCTTGTGGCTCCGGATTGGGCACGAAGAGTCTGGTATCCTGAGCTACTCAGTATGAGCACGGATCCTCTAATCAGACTGCCTCTTCGGAAGGATCTTCTGTCGCAGCAGCAGGGAATGGTCCTCCACCCGAACCTGTCCAGCCTCCACCTCTTTGCATGGAGATTGAGCGGCGGCAGTTGATTCCTTTTGACTTGCCTCCTGAAGTTTGCAATGTGATTCTGGCAGCCAGGCATCCCTCCACTAAGGTTGTTTACGCCTGTAGGTGGAACACATTTGTGGCATGGTGCACCGCAAAGGCTGTGGATCCCCTTTCTGCCCCTCTTTCAAATGTTCTTCTGTTCCTCCTCTCATTGGCCCGACAGGGCTCTCGTCTGGGCACTATAAAAGGTTACCTTTCTGCCATCTGCTTTTCTCAGACTACCTGATCAACCCTCTCTCTTCAAGTCCCCTGTTGTAAATAGGTTCTTAAAAGGCATTACACCTTTTCACTCCTATTCAGTTTGTGATACCACAGTGGGACTTGAATCTTGTGCTTACCTTTCTTATGTGTGCTCCCTTTGAGCCTCTACACAATTGCCCTCTTTCTCTTTTGACTCTGAAGACTGCATTCCTGGTTGCTATCACCTCCGCTGGGCATGTGAGTTAGCTCCGGGCTTTATCTAGTAAGCCTTCTATCATTTCAGTCCATACGGACAAGGTTGTTCTCAGGCCCCGGCCTTCCTTTTTAGCAAAAGTTGTCACCGCCTTCCATCTTGGCCAGTCCATCACCTTACCCACCTTTGCGCCTCCGCATCCTTCCAGAGAGGAAGAGTCTCCACCGTCTGGACCAAAAACGTGCACTCTCCTTCTATCTGGATCGCACCAAACAGTTCCGGGTGGATGACCAACTCTTTGTTGGCTACGTGGGCGCCAAGAAAGGTTGGGCGGTGCACAAGAGGACCATCTCCCGCTGGATTGTCTTGTGCATCAAGACTTGCTACTCTTTGGCTAATAAATGAGCTGCCGGTTGGGCTCATTCAAACAGAGCAACTGCAGCCACAACTGCACTGGGATGGGGTGTCTGCCTGCAAGACCTCTGTTGGGCAGCTACGTGGGCCTCGCTGCACACGTTCATCAATCATTATTGCTTGGACGGTCCAGTCCGGTAAGACTGCTTCTATGTGTTGGTCAGTGTAGCGGTGCCAGATAAATATTCTAACTCCAGAGGGTGCATTCAGGAGGAAAAGTATTGCTCAGAGTAGCTGTGCCATATAACTGCTCTAAGTCAAGAAGGTGTGATCAGTAGGGAAAGTGTTAGTCAGTGTAGCGGTGTCACTTTTCTTAAACCTTATGATGTTTTGAACAAAAAATGTTTTATACAATATACTGGTGCTAAAATAAGCAACTTCAACTGCATAAATGTCATTTTATATAAATTATTTCTATATTCTCATTACAAAACATCTTTTCTTTTCCCAGATTTCCAAGCCATGTCCAGTTCAAGGGAAGCAAAACATGTCACTTCAGCCAAAGGAAATAGATTACTAAATTTTGGAGGCTATATATAGTCTAAGGATAGACCTACTGAACCAAGGAGTCATTGGAGGTGTATTCAATATCATTCTTCTCATTGCATTTTTTGGAAATTTTGAGGAAGGAGCGAAGTTTCCAAGAAATGAGGGTTACACACTCTTTATCTGGACGTCTAAACCCACGCACCTGTAAAAAAATCAAAGGAAACGTCAGAGCGACTATTGGCACAAATTCAATAGTTTTCGTTGATGGTGGCTTCAGACTTCCTTGAAAATATTGCGCACATCCTACATTACTAATGCAACCCTTTTTCTTCTCGTTGTTTGCCTGTTTTTTTTCCCCAAAATTCTTTTTTTACATGTTTTTTAACTTTAATTTTACATGCAAATTTTTTTAAAAAAGACTTTTTTTATAAAAAAATCAAACACATTTTTTTAAATCTACCTCCTTTTTATATTCAAATGTTATATTTAACTTTTTGTCACTATATTCTCCAATCAACTTCTAAACCTGGTAAGATGTATTCTCAAATTATGAATCCTTTTTTTAACCATTTTTAATTTAAATTATGGATAATCCTTCTTATTCTAATAACTCTACAACTTTTTTATTTTTGAAACTCAACTATTTATGTCCAAAAATGTTTTAATGAATTTTATACATTTTCCACTTTTAATTGTGAATACTAGGTATATCTACTTCAACATACATAGGAATATTTATACATCCGTTTTTGTCACTTTTAAATATCCCTGTAAAACATAACTGTCTACCTCCCTCATCTGTCCCTACAATATATATAGCCTTTTTATGATATTATTATTTTATTGTTTAATCTTACCTTTGCGCAGATCATTCTTCCAGCTGGGCAATTATTTCACACTTACTGGATCCATTGAAGACACCATTCAACCAAACCTTCATCTTCTGTGAAAATATTCAGAATTGTTTAATTATTGCATTCTATTAAACTTTACATAACCATATATATTTTTAAAAATAGTATATTTAAAGCAATGAAAAAGTTTCATATTTGAAATCATTTATTGATAAATAAAACATAATTTGTCTTTTTGAAAATCTATTTTTACTTGATTTTGCAAATAAAGTTACTAATAAATTATTGAAAGTGTAATTGTGTATTATTATTTAATGATAAAGGGCTATATTTTAAAAAAATATATATTTTCTACAAATAAATCCTGAAACATTGGATATCATTTTGCTTTTCATCTCACTTCTTTTAAATTTTCTTTTTTCCTTCTTAACTCTTTACCCACCATTCTTCCTCATATTCTTCTCAATGCACTTACATTTTGCACCTAATACCAACTCTCTGCAACAGCATCTTTATTCCACCCCTGACAATAACTTTCCTCTTTTTCTTAATTAACATATTTTATCATTTATTTTCTCCCTTTATGCCACACTCCTATTCTTACTATTTATTTTGCAAACATCTACTAATTATTACAAATCCTCAAATACTGCTTTTTAATATATTCAGTAAATGAAATTATTACTAACTTTCCTTTCAAAATATTTTTCCTGCAATCGATCTCAACGAAGCTACGCTGCAATATTTAAAATTCACATACAATCCTTTTTAAATGAGTCATTCTTTATATTTTATTAAACTTACCTATTCAATGTAATTGCTGCATCCGATCCCCGCGACGCTGCAAATTAATCCTATTTTTAAAATCAAATTTTCATATTCGTCAAAAATAGTTGTAAACATAAAAAAGACAAAAAATGTACCTATCAAACTGCTTCACCCTTTCGAATTCTCTTCTGCCAATCCACATCTTTATTTACTCTCTCCGTCCATTTATTTTCTTTTTTTAACATTTGACATATTATTAAAACGTAATTTCGTTGGATTTGTGCCAAGACTTCAATCCGGGCTTTTTGGTAAGTTAATTCAGCAATTGCCTAACCTCCTTCATTTGGCTACACACGAGCACAACCTCTTTTTTTCATCATCTTTTAAAAATAGCAATGCGGAGTCTTGAATCCGAGCATTTTGGTAAGTTTCATTTTTAAACTATAAAAATGTCCTCCTTCATCTGGCTACACCCGAGCACAACATCTTTTTTAATCATCTTTAATGCGGAGTATTTGTATTGCAGAGTTAGTGTATTAGGAGTGAATGTATGAGCGGAATGAAAGACTTTGCGGAGTAAAAGTATGCGTGAAATAGGAAATGGTTATAAAAAATGCAAAGTAATGGCTATTCACCGTCAGTGCACAGGTGGAAATAAGAACCAACGGAGTTAACTGTGCACACATTACTCAAGTGGTATCACAACACCACCATTTGCCTAGACTCGGGCCACTGGCATTATGGGGAGGCAGCAGCAAGTTGCACAAACCTTGGTCCACACTTTGTCCTTTCGGCTATGACTCCAATGCTGGTTTTGGCTGCTACAACAAAGCCGTTATTTGTTTAAATCGCAGTGGACTGAATGGTTTGTTTTATTTTCTGTTGCCCAGAATAACTTGCAGAAACCATACACAGTTTTATATCTTTCTGTCATGGCAATCCACCTGTGTCGCACAAGGTGGAGGGGCCCTTATATTTTCCCCGCCTAGTTAGTTTCTGGGTACACACTTGTCAAATTGGTACCTGTTTTAACCCCACAAGGTGAGAAAGTCTAGTCTGGACTTCCGGAAGGGCGGCTATGGCCCGCCACTGCTATATTCAGCAGCAAGTTCTCCGGTGATCATTTGTCAGGGTGGTTGTTTCTGGTGCGGTCCCGCTTCGTCTGGAAAGCATCATCACCAGCACCCGTGTTACCGCCACCCCCGGAGGGGCTCTGCACCCAGCGCCTGCCAACTACTGAGGAGGGCTCATTCTGCACGCCGCATGGGACTACATTGTCCAGGAGCCCGTGCGTGATCCCACCTGTGTGGAGGCACGCCCACCCGCTCACCGGCGTTTACATCAGCAGCTGGCTTACGCAGCCCGGACGCAGCTTGTGGCCATCTGTGGCCGACAGCGGACGGAACAGGCCACACCTCCAATGCCCACCACGATCCCTCTATCCTAAGGTAACTGGGCGAGATACAGTTACCCAAAAGGTATAGAGCGTCCTGATACCCAGTTCCGTCCAGGGGCGTGGGACATAAGCTTTACTGTGACTGAGGATGGCTAAGCGGAAAACAATGGAAGGCGGGGCGCTATTGAGGTAGCTAAACGCCAGAAAAGGAGCAAAAAAAAAGAAAATAAAGGGAACTCCTAATCACGCTGCGATGAACTGCATTATGGACAATATTGACAATATTATTGATTGCCAGGAAATCCTATCTTATCTAGAGCCCCTAGAGGTTGTGGTGCCGGCTAAAGATTTAGGGTGCACTAAGCCCAATCCATCAGAGGTAGACGGCCCTACTATTACTATCCCTGAAATGTTCAGAGCCAGTGCTAAATCGAGTATGACTGCTTCAAAACAACAAGGGCAAAAAGGTTGCACAAAAGGGGAAAGGGTAAAGGCTCTCCCTACTGGTGAAAGCGAGGAAAATTCACTGGTTTTACCTGTGACCGATATTATTCCAATTCAATGCTCAAACAGGTACACGGTACCGCAGAGACCCAGCAGGAGATGGAAAAAGAAACACCCAGAAGTGGAAAGAACACCTCCCCTATAGTAGTTATTAGTGATGCTTATGGCCACATAACTCCAAGAGATAGCTTAGGAACTATTAGTGATTTAATTAATCTAGTCTCGCTACTTAGGGACGAGATTGAGGGTATGAAAATCTAATAATTAACTTAGCAGTAACTTCAAAAAATAATTTGGGTGACCCTAGGTTTCAACCAGGGGTTTCTCATAAGACAGCTACTGCATATCCAACCAAACTTTCTCAAGGTTCCCTCCCATTAGTAGGGAAAAGCGTGCCCACTAGTAGCAAAATATATAGGGCTGACCATGCAGAGGGGGGAGCGACAAGTGCATGCAGGACCCCTATTCCTACCACTAATCGGACAGATCGCTCCACGATTCAAACCAAGGCAGTACATAAGCCTAGACTAGCATCGAAAGGGCACAGAGGGGGCCCAATGGGGGGGGGGGGGGGGCAAGGATCGACAGGGCCCACATTATTACCAAAGGAGCCAAGAGTGTTGGCAGAGGCACAGCATCATGATTTCCCAATACATTTATCCAAAGGGCCGCCAAATTACAGCTCAGAGCCCACTAGGGTGCAAGCACATGTAAAGGGAAATTATGCCCCAAATACAATATTCATGACAAATGTGCCCAAGTGCAAAGAAAGATCTGATTGCCCAAGGGAAGGGGTAGACTAACAAGGCCATCCATTGGCTGCGGCACGTTAGAGGGGGCCGATTGGTTATTAGGGATGACATAGTTAAAGCTAGACGAATCAGTCATCCTGGGGTTACTCATGATGTTGAATTAACTTTGTCTTCCGATAACCTAGCTGAGAATCTGTTCATGCTACAACTCGGATCAAGCCCCCCTATACATTCGGGTATACAGCGGAGAAAGATGCTCCCCTTTCCATTCTCGCCCCCCTTAGTCAAGGACAACAGGCACGGGTCTAATAGATCTAGGCTCCACTCCATTGATTGACTACCTAAAGGGGGGGGACGGTTGATACGACCGAAGAACATCAGGGGCACCAAGACGGGGAGCACCAAGTAAACTGCAGTTTAGTAAAAGGGACTGGTTACGTGGGTTTGTCAGGATCGACCCCAGTAAAGGTTGTAGTGCCCAGTGACATTGGAGGGATGGGACCTGATGTCTTTAATCCAGGGGTAGCTGGAGGTCAGAATTCCCCAAGTGTTTATGGCCCTAGTGTCCAGACTCTAGCCCCACCAGCACTGTGGTGTGAATCTAGTAGGGCTGGGGGTAAAGTAGTATCCTGGAATACAGTGGGACTGGGCTCTAGAATGCATTCACCAGAATGGGTCTCCTTTATAAATGGTTTTGATGTTTGCATCTTCCAGGAGACGTGGTGGGCCTGCGAGCCCCTGCTCCTTTGGGTTTTTGAACTTTTTTGTGCCAGCGCTAAAGGGCCCCAAGGGCCGGCCGAAAGGGGGTTTAACCATCTGGGCCCGTCAGGCACTCTTTGATAGAGCAATAGAGCTACCTACTGGCAACGATGATATTCAGTTGATTAGGCTAAACATGGCCCAGGGGGATGCTCTAGATATCTACAATCTATATGCAAGAGGGTCGGTGGTGGGAAATCCCAGGTTCTGGCAGCCCTAGACCATCTGATTGGTGCTCAACCAAGTGAGAACAACATACTAATTGCAGGGGATCTGAATATGACCTTCGAGCCCCTCTCAGTAGGTGACTGGCACTCTGGGGAGGATGTGGACTCTGAGTGGGGGATCCCCAAACTGGACTTAAAACCGGTAGGCAGATGGACTGCAAGCATAATTCAGATGAACGCTATATGTAGCGAAAGGGGGCTTAGAGCACTGAATGGAAGAACCGCGAGTGACGGCCAGGGTAACAACACTTTTGACAACGGCCGCTCGCAAGGCAGGCTTGATTATGTTATCGGCTGCCTGGCAATTTGGCACTTGATGAGCGACATGAAGGGGGTTAATAGACAGGAGAGTGAATAACCCCCTGTGTATTACTCACCTCTTATGGGGGGGGGGGGATTTGGCGGGACAAGGAATTGTCGAAGAGGCGCTTGTAGAGATTGTTCCAACGAGTGGTCCCAAATCGTGACGAAGAGCGAGGGGCTAGAGAGCATTAGCGAAGACCTGGATAAAACCACCACCGCTATGGAAATCATGATGAGGATGGGATCTGAGAGTGGAAATGATCTGGAAAAAATTATTGATCTGCACTGTGATTTTTTTGAATCTATAAAGGAACATTTTTATAAGATAGTCCCCCATTCCTCAGGCAAGAATAATCGCCCAAAAATAAGGGGGTGGTATACTGAGGCTTGTAGGACGGCAAGATCTTTGGGGACAGCAATTAAAGTAGAGACCCAATTGTCATTAGGGAAGCAAGACAGAAGTACATATGGCCAAGAAGCAATGGGACGACCAGCGCTGGCAAGACCTTAAAGCTGCCAGCATTGCCAAGGACTCCAGATTATTCTGGAGTGTCATTAAATGGGGGACAGGAGGTCTCCCTGAACCACCGACTAACCATGTTTCGCAGAACAGTTGGTTAGAATTCTTTGGACCCCAATATTCATGCCGCCCTGAGGACAAGACTAGGGAAATTGTAGACACTGCTATATTTTGAGACCCTCCTTTCAATAATAGACGTAGCAGTAGCTCTGGACTCAGTCTCAAGGGGAAGGCTCCCGGACCTGATGGGGTCCCAGCTGATGTTTTTCTCTACGAGTAAAGGCGATGGGGCAGGTATATATTGGAGCTGGTTAATGCGGTGGCGTTAGGGGCACCAGTACCAAAATCTTGGTAAGGGGCTGTCATAATCCCTGTGTATAAGAAAGGAGACAAATCACTCCCAGGGAATTACAGGCCCATTAGCCTAATAGATACGGTACAAAAGGTGATAGGCAAAATGACCCTGGCGAAAATAATTGTCTGGGCAGAAGAAAATAATGTTTTGTCTTCCTACCAAGCAGGCTTTCGTAAGCTTACTAGCACCAAAGGTCAAATATTTAGAAGACAGTGCAGCTAGGGAAGGGTAGCCTTTACGCTGCCTTTATCGACCTTCAAGCGTCCTTTGACTTAGTTCCTCGGTCAAGGCTGTGGAAAGTGTTGGCCGAGATGGGTATGCCGCTGGAAATTCTGTCATTAGCAATGAGACTGCATGAGTCAAACTATTCAAAAATCCAGTGGGGGAGGCATGGGCAAGTCACCACCGAGTTTCCGGTAGAGCGGGGGGTACGCCAAGGCTGTGCCATGGCTCCCACGCTCTTCTCATTGTATATAAACGGTGTAGTGGAGCGTATGTTGTCTGAAGCTGTAGACGCTCCCACTTTGGATGGAGCAAAAACGCCAATTCTATTATTTGCAGATGATACGCTCATTATGTCCAAAACCCCTCGTGGACTACAGCGTGCCCTAAGGATTTTTGAGGGCTTTTGTGTTGATCGAGGGCTGGAAGTTAACATAACTGAAACAAAGCTTATGGTATTTAACCCACATGCCAGCTTCAAAGGGAATTTCTATATGGACGGCCAAAAGGTGGAGATGGTCTCAGATTTCGTATACCTGGGTATCCACATAGCGAAGGGCGTAAAGTGGGGGAAGCACACAGAAATGGCGGCCCTCAAACTCCATCAAAATGCAGGTGCTATAAGTGTTGAGCATAAAAAATCCTTGACTAAACCGATCCTGCCAGCACTTCAAGTGTATGAGGTTGAAGCACTCAGCTCGGCTCTTTATGGCGCCGAGCTTTGGGAATATGATAATTTAGCCTCGTTAACACTTGCTGAAAATAAATTTCTGCGCAATCTCACTTGCCTCCCTAAAAGCACACCCATGAAGCCTTTGCGATATGAACTAGGCAGGAAAGCCATATCAGATATGGCTAGATTACGACCCATTTTTATATTGGCGTCGTATTTGTGCCACTCCTGAACTTATCCACTACGGCTCGGGGTTTCTTGGATGTAGCAAAAACTGACACATTCCATACGATATGCTAGCTAAAGGAATTGTGTAGAGCACTGGAGAAAATGGATATGAAGGGGTTGTGGGAGAACTCAGAGCAAGCCCAGTTCCCGTCTAAAGATATTCTGAAAGTAACGTACTGGGAAATGGTAGCCCGCCGGAATTGGAATGATGCAGATCCCTCCTCCATGGAAGGCTGTTTCCTGGAAGTAAAAGTTTCCCCTTCCCTGGAGCCCTTTTGGGACATAATAACTAAGCCAGAGGACAGGAAACTTTATTTCCAGCTTAGAGTGGGGTCGCTCCCAATTAGATCGTTGACAGGAAGATGGGCAGAAGCTAATTCCAATGTTTGTCCGGCTTGTAATATCGAAGTTGAGTCTATTGCCCGTCTTCTTTTTGTATGTGGGGCCTATTCAATTCCCCGACGTGTTTGACTAAGGGCGGTTGTGTAAACAGCTTAGTACGAGAGAGAGCAAGGTGGCTTTAAGAATAATCTGCACCAGCACTTTGCCGGTTATTTCTGTAGCGGTTGCCAAATTCATGGTCTATCAGAAAGAAATTCCTATTGTAAATGTAGGTCGGTTGAGATCAAGCTAGGCATCTTCCCCCATAGCCAAGATGAATGTTTTGATCACCCATTTTGGGTATTTACTGGTTTTATAATTATAACTTTGTATGTCTTCTTATTACTGATTTTATTATTTGTGAAGCCATGACGCTTTATTCTTTTAAAAACTTTTTTGTGTAATTACTTCTTTTTTCTCTGTCAAACGATTTTATTATGGATCAAAGTGGTTTTTAAATGTATTATGCTTTTATGAGGTTTTACCTCAAATAAAGCAAATTTGACTGACTGATTCTGGTGCGCGGCACCGTCCCTCAATTGTCTCTCTGTAGCACTGTGTGTCTTAGAGAGAGGACCACCACAAGAGGCACGGAGTAAGTCAAGATCATTAGTGACTTGCCTTTGGATTTAACGGTTTGTAATTCCTGGTGCCCAGAATAATTTGGACACTTATTGGCACGTTTTCGCCCAAGTTTTGTGGTGTCTTAGCAGGAGGGCCTGCGATTGTTTTGGCTGGGTCTGTAGGGTCCAGATGTGGGCAGGTAATAACAGTCTAAATGAACTGCAGGGGTTCCCACGCAAGGGAGGGCCCTTGGCTAGGTGCCGTAGTAATCGTTCAGCCTGAGACCGTATTTATTTAGTGGTTGTTGAGGTTCTAAGGTGGAGAGATCTTAGGCAGTATTTACATGCCGGGAAGTACATTGCGAAAATTGTGATGTCAGTGTCCCAAGTTGCACAATCTTGATATATACGGTTGGATAAGGTGCTTGTGTATAGCCGCTTTGGGTCCAACGAGTGCCCAATCGGAGCGACTGGTCAAGAGACAGACATGAGTAGTCTCTGCACGGGGTACTAGAAGGGAGATCGTCTAAGCAGGTCCCAAACTAACCTCAAACGCATGATGGAGACATTTGGTGACTGTAGAGGAAGCCTTGTGTTATAGGGAGGGGATGCCAAGGGAGATAGGCAGGTGATTTCCACAGGGGCTTAGCGAAGCTTGCGGCCAGGCATGGGCTTCTACAACTAATGTGTTACGGTTCGGGTCCCAGTGGATCCACTAAAGGACTACAGCGAATCATGTGACACACAATCTCGTGGTCCGACACCATTACTGGTGTAAGTATCAAGGGTCACAGGTGGATAACAGGGACCGGGCATCTGTGACCGGTTGAAGGTTTGGCAAGCAGGGTAGGTTGCATAAGTTGTCATTTCAAGAAAGGGTGCAGTGTCTAATGTCAGGACACCATACTCGTATTACCTCAAACTTATTGCAACACTATAGTGTAGTTCCTATATTCCCAATAGGCTCTGCGCATTGGAATATTATATTCAGCAGTTTAGACGTAGGACTGAGGTCGACTAGGTCTCTACTGACTATATTAGACTTAATTAGTTTTGGCAGCTAGCTCAGAGGTCACTAGAAACTTTCTCGAATAAACGAGGAGGAGTTTAACCTCCCAGGATAGACAAGAAGGGATTAGCTTCTGACAACCATAGAACATGACAACTTTGCTCCCTCAGAATAAAGAGTGTATCTCTAGAGTCGTGTGAAAACAATAGACAGCTATTTCACGCAGTCAATCGTGCGTACTTAGTTTCACCAGAGTGCAGAGAAATAGAGATAAAAGGTGTTATTTATTGAGCAGTCTTCTTTCTCATGCAAGAGAAATGAATTGCCACAATTGCAATACTTGTCATGAATTAAAGTGCGTACAGTAAAAGGAGTATTATAAAACTGTAAAAGCATGGATATGGTTTCTTAGCCATATGATACTTTAAAATAGATAAAATAAATACATACGTAAAAACATTGACTAACGTACTCAACTGGTGCTTCTAAGATACGCCTACCCCGGTGTACTTGACCTAAGCCTAATACGTGGGAAGGAGTAAGTAAGTTGCAGTTTAAGTTAAGTTGGTTTTTGCCAAGAATCTGAATCAAGAATTCTCTTAAGGGTTTAGTCAGCTCCGTACCTTGGTAATAGAATGTAGGAGGTCTTGTATCTCTTTCTCAGGACTCGATCTCCCAGCAACCCGCACGGGTGACTGGAAACACCGGAGCTGGATTTTCTCGGCTGGAGAAAAAGACAGCGTCTTTCTCAGTGCGTCAAAAGGGAGGGGCGGCTTCCTTCGGCTCCTCGCATCAGCTGGGCTCCGGGCAAGTAGATAGCCGCTCTGCTCCAAACCACTGTGTGTTTGCTTAAGGCAACGTTGGTATATTTATACCTGAAAGGTGCCGGGTTTGACGTAAGGTTGGACATAAGGACGTCACTAAGAACTAACAGCTCTTTCTGGACTCCAGGAGTTCTTGTGCAAATCAAAACAAGAGCAGGGGGATTTCCCGGGCTGCTGGAGGCTTGGTTTGTTTAAAGAACGCGTTGTACTTTCTAGGAGTCTAGGGACGCGCCTGAGGATACATGTGTGTGCGCGGCTGAGGATGCACGTGTGCGCGGCTGAGGATGCACGTGTGCGTGGCTGAGGATGCACGTGTGCGCGGCTGAGGATGCACGTGTGCGCGGCTGAGGATGCACGTGTGTGCGGCTGAGGATGCACGTGTGTGCGGCTGAGGATGCACGTGTGTGCGGCTGAGGATGCACGTGTGTGCGGCTGAGGATGCACGTGTGTGCGGCTGAGGATACACGTGTGTGCGGCTGAGGATACACGTGTGTGCGGCTGAGGATACACGTGTGTGCGGCTGAGGATACACGTGTGTGCGGCTGAGGATACACAAGTGTGCGGCTGAGGATACACAAGTGTGCGGCTGAGGATACACAAGTGTGCGGCTGAGGATACACCAGTGTGCGGCTGAGGATACACCAGTGTGCGGCTGAGGATACACCAGTGTGCGGCTGAGGATACACAAGTGTGCGGCTGAGGATACACAAGTGTGCGGCTGAGGATACACCAGTGTGCGGCTGAGGATACACCAGTGTGCGGCTGAGGATACACAAGTGTGCGGCTGAGGATACACAAGTGTGCGGCTGAGGATACACAAGTGTGCGGCTGAGGATACACCAGTGTGCGGCTGAGGATACACCAGTGTGCGGCTGAGGATACACGTGTGTGCGGCTGAGAATACACGTGTGTGCGGCTGAGGATACACAAGTGTGCGGCTGAGGATACACAAGTGTGCGGCTGAGGATACACAAGTGTGCGGCTGAGGATACACCAGTGTGCGGCTGAGGATACACCAGTGTGCGGCTGAGGATACACCAGTGTGCGGCTGAGGATACACAAGTGTGCGGCTGAGGATACACAAGTGTGCGGCTGAGGATACACCAGTGTGCGGCTGAGGATACACAAGTGTGCGGCTGAGGATACACAAGTGTGCGGCTGAGGATACACCAGTGTGCGGCTGAGGATACACCAGTGTGCGGCTGAGGATACACCAGTGTGCGGCTGAGGATACACCAGTGTGCGGCTGAGGATACACCAGTGTGCGGCTGAGGATACACAAGTGTGCGGCTGAGGATACACAAGTGTGCGGCTGAGGATACACATGTGTGCGGCTGTGACAGTCTCTGCCACCACAGTCAGTGGCTCCATCTGTGGCACTGAAAAGAGGCAGAAGGAAAGACTGAACTTGATTTCTAATCACCACACAGCTGGCAACAGAGATGCCCTTGGTGTATTAGGATGATGACGTGAGCACGTGTGTGATCAGGTTGTGTCATGGAGGAGGAGACCCTTCTGATGGGAGTGGCAGCAGTGAGGGATCACATGTGGGTAAGGGAGGCGTGCCATCTTTGCTTCGGATTGAGGAAACGGAGCAGACTCCTTGTACTTACTGCTACGTGGGTACAGTTTCTCGCCTCCTTTTTGTAAGTCATGAAGCCGCCGCTACCTACAACGGCGAGCAGCAATGGAGGAAGGGGAGCTCTGGATTGGTGACGCTTGGTTTGGCATTGGAGCCAGTATCCCTGTGCTACTTTGGAAATCACCCACGAGTCTGCGGTTCTGTTGTCCCACTGAGGAGGATACAACTTCAGTCTCCTGTGACGGGGTCTTGTAATCAGGAGGCAGGAAAAAGAAGACCCTGATTCGTTGCAGAAGTGCCTCTTCTTGGCGCCTATGTGTCTGACCAGTGACACAAGGCAACAGCGCCAGTCTTATCCCGAGCACTCCACTCATCCACCAAAGAGTGTTTGATAACAACAAGTACGACACAATGGATTCCAATAACATAGTACACAAAGAAATTAAAAAAATATATAGAGAGATGAATGATGTTCAATATATAGAACAGAACGCAGACCACACGATCACGTACTGTTCAAAAATGAATGTCCAGAGTAAAACAATAGTTACACATTTTAGGGCAACATGTGAATAATTCAGACCATGAAAGACACAATAGGCCACACTTGATGGTTTCTTATATGCTGCTCAAGTAGCTCATACAGCCAACATCTGTTTCTTCTAAAGAGGCTTCCTCAGGCCTTGTAGTAGTGATTTTTATGGAAACCAACAAAACCTGGCAGAAAAGTAACCGAAGTGCAACAAAACTGCACACATTCTTAATGTATATGAAGATCCTTCATTTTAAAATACGATGTCCAAGAAAATCATGTTCAAACCTTTTCTATCTAGGGGTTATTGCACCGCCATACACAGGTGCAGGGGCAACAACCGGACGTGCTACCGTTCAATTGGCACCGAAACACCCCCACACTGGGCGACGGCAAGTTCCTGCGGCGGGTCGAGACCACACTGTTGGGGGGAGAATTGGCCAATTGAAGGCGGCATTGGCAGTCCTCACCACATCTGGACAGCGAAAGTAGGGGCATATTATCAAGGGGGTTTATTTCCGCTTTTTTGGCTTTAAAAGCCAGGAAAGCGGAGATAAAATTATCTCCCTATTACCAAGCTGTCGCTAACACTAGTTAGTGACAGCTAATAGGAGATAGCGACCATCTTGGGCCCCGCTTTGCATGTCAGTGAAATTTATCACTAATGACATGCAAAGTGGGCGTGCCAAGATGTTAGCGACTGGAAACTGTCGCTAACATCGCTATCTCCTATTACCAACTTTTGGAGATATTCGCGCTAAGCGCGAATATCTCCAAAAGCTAAAACCTGCCCTGAGCAGTTCTTAGCCATGTTATCCAATGGGAGGTGGATAACATGGCTAAGAGCATTAGCTCGATAATGCATGAATATCGCTGACTTTTCAGCGATATTCATGCAGTGCGGCCTTTTTTTATCGCATTTGCGATAAACCTTGGTAATACCAAGGTTTATTTGCGATAAAAATCGCCGCAGCTCAGCGGTAAAATTTTGTCTCTAACCAAGCAATAGCGATAATTATCGCTATTGCTTGGTAATATGCCCCGTAATTCTTTGAACAGAAAGACATAATATTCTGAGCCCAACACTAGGGGGCAGAAGTGTGCAGAGCAAGTCATCACCATAAAGCAGCACATGCTGCAAACCTGCTCTTACTTACAATCCATGTGTTCTGCCTGTCAAGCTCTTTGGACAGGCAGACATGAGTGCACTGTTATTGTAAAGCACTGCATGGCATAGCTTCTCTCGAGTGAGGTCATCACATGTTGCAATCACTGTACGAATGTCGAACTTTAACAGATATCCAAAAAGGTTGTTGAAATGCACATTGGGTCACACTGGGTTAAAGGAGGGGCAGCTGCTAGGATTTAAAGAGACACCGGCCGACCCATGTTTCAAAGCCTGAGGCCATGAAGATGACTGCGACCCAGGAGGGTGCAGCAGTCACAGGCCGACCCATGGTTCAAAGCCTGAGACCATAAAGATGACTGCAACCCAGGAGGGTGCACCAGTCACAGGCCGACCCACGGTTCAAAACCTGAGACCATAAAGATGACTGCAACCCAGGAGGGTGCAGCAGTCACAGGCCGACCCATGGTTCAAAGCCTGAGGCCATAAAGATGACTGCAAACCAGGAGGGTGCACCAGTCACAGGCCCCCCATGGTTCAAAGCCTGAGACCATAAAGATGACTGCCCCCCAGGAGGGTGCAGCAGTCGCAGGCCGACCCATGGTTCAAAGCCTGAGACCATAAAGATGACTGCAACCCAGGAGGATGCACCAGTCACAGGCCGACACATGGTTCAAAGCCTGAGACCATAAAGATGACTGCAGCCCAGGAGGGTGCAGCAGTCACAGGCCGGCCCATGGTTCAAAGCCTGAGACCATAAAGATGACTGCAACCCAGGAGGGTGCAGCAGTCACAGGCCGGCCCATGGTTCAAAGCCTGAGACCATAAACATGACTGCAACCCAGAAGGGTGCAGCAGTCACAGGCCGACCCATGGTTCAAAGCCTGAGACCATAAAGATGACTGCAACCCAGGAGGGTGCAGCAGTCACAGGCCGACCCATGGTTCAAAGCCTGAGACCATAAACATGACTGCAACCCAGAAGGGTGCAGCAGTCACAGGCCGACCCATGGTCCAAAGCCTGAGACCATAAAGATGACTGCAACCCAGGAGGATGCACCAGTCACAGGCCGACCCGTGGTTCAAAGCCTGAGACCATAAAGATGACTGCAGCCCAGGAGGGTGCACCAGTCACAGGCCGACCCATGGTTCAAAGCCTGAGACCATAAAGATGACTGCAACCCAGGGGGGTGCACCAGTCACAGGCCGACCCATGGTTCAAAGCCTGAGGCCATAAAGATGACTGCAAACCAGGAGGGTGCACCAGTCACAGGCCGACCCATGGTTCAAAGCCTGAGACCATAAAGATGACTGCCCCCCAGGAGGGTGCACCAGTCACAGGCCGACCCATGGTTCAAAGCCTGAGACCATAAAGATGACTGCAACCCAGGAGGATGCACCAGTCACAGGCCGGCCCATGGTTCAAAGCCTGAGGCCATAAAGATGACTGCAACCCAGGAGGGTGCACCAGTCACAGGCCGACCCGTGGTTCAAAGCCTGAGACCATAAAGATGACTGCAGCCCAGGAGGGTGCAGCAGTCACAGGCCGGCCCATGGTTCAAAGCCTGAGACCATAAAGATGACTGCAACCCAGGAGGGTGCAGCAGTCACAGGCCGGCCCATGGTTCAAAGCCTGAGACCATAAAGATGACGGCAACCCAGGAGGGTGCAGCAGTCACAGGCCGACCCATGGTTCAAAGCCTGAGACCATAAAGATGACTGCAACCCAGGAGGGTGCACCAGTCACAGGCCGACCCATGGTTCAAAGCCTGAGACGATAAAGATAACTGCAACCCAGGAGGGTGCACCAGTCACAGGCCGACCCACGGTTCAAAGCCTGAGACCATAAAGATGACTGCAACCCAGGAGGGTGCAGCAGTCACAGGCCGACCCATGGTTCAAAGCCTGAGACCATAAAGATGACTGCAGCCCAGGAGGGTGCACCAGTCACAGGCCGACCCGTGGTTCAAAGCCTGAGACCATAAAGATGACTGCAACCGAGGAGGGTGCACCAGTCACAGGCCGACCCATGGTTCAAAGCCTGAGACCATAAAGATGACTGCAACCCAGGGGGGTGCACCAGTCACAGGCCGACCCATGGTTCAAAGCCTGAGACCATAAAGATGACTGCAACCCAGGGGGGTGCACCAGTCACAGGCCGACCCATGGTTCAAAGCCTGAGACCATAAAGATGACTGCAGCCCAGGAGGGTGCACCAGTCACAGGCCGACCCGTGGTTCAAAGCCTGAGACCATAAAGATGACTGCAACCCAGGGGGGTGCACCAGTCACAGGCCGACCCATGGTTCAAAGCCTGAGACCATAAAGATGACTGCAGCCCAGGAGGGTGCACCAGTCACAGGCCGACCCGTGGTTCAAAGCCTGAGACCATAAAGATGACTGCAACCCAGGAGGGTGCAGCAGTCACAGGCCGACCCATGGTTCAAAGCCTGAGACCATAAAGATGACTGCAACCCAGGGGGGTGCACCAGTCACAGGCCGACCCATGGTTCAAAGCCTGAGACCATAAAGATGACTGCGACCCAGGAGGGTGCACCAGTCACAGGCCGACCCATGGTTCAAAGCCTGAGGCCATAAAGATGACTGCAACCCAGGAGGTATAGGGAAGATAACAAGAAAAAGCAACTGACCATTGATAATAATCCACTCCCCTTAGGCACGTTTCCATGCAGCAACTGTTCAAACTGTGTGAATATTATCAAAGGTGACTGCGTGGAACACAAAAAAACAAAACATAGAATTAAATCGTTCATAAACTGTAGGTCCAAAAACATGGTGTATTTAATAAAATGCCCATGCGATTACATATATATATAGGCGAAACATCTCGCGAAATAAGATTAAGAATCAATGCGCATAAATCGGCCATTCGCTGTCACAAAGTAGGCGCTCCTCTTTCGGATCACTGGAAAACAGCAGGACATAGTACTGACGATTTACGCTGGTGTGGTCTAGAATTAACAACCCAAAATAGCAGAGGAGGTTACACGGATATGAAACGGAAAAAACGTGAACAATTCTTCATGTCCAGTTTTAATTCAGTGAAAGATGGACTGAATACTAAGGAGGATTGGGAAAGGATCTTATAAGTATGTCAACGTAATACCTATAGTTGAACAATAAAGAAACAGGGAGATATGTGATTCTTTGCACACAGATGATAAGCTTTTTTCCACCAAAAGCCATTTTCTGGTAAATCATAAGGCTTAACCTAACTAATGAGGGGGCGCGATAATCCATAATAAACTACAACTGTAGTCCCTTAGTCGTGCGTCTTGCATGAATGACGACGTTAGAGGGCGCAAGATACAATCTACAAACTACATTTGTAGTCCTTTAACTGTGCGCCACACGTCATTTACGTAATGCGGCTGTCCACCTCTCGCGGTATTACACCTCCAAAAAGACCGCGATAACTCGCTTAAATAACAAGCGATCTGACATGAGCGTAATATAGCCTTTTGATCAAGAAGACGAGGAGCTGTGAGGGCCGCAGGGAGGCCGACACTAAGTAAGAAGGTAAGACCCGCTGGCATTACGTTTGAAATGACGTGATTACAATATTTCCCTAGCCTTGTTGCGGGTCAATTGTAAATCGGTAACAACATTTTGAACACCAAGGGGAGTAAATCTCCCACACGGTGTCGACACTGAGACTTAATAATAATGTAGGCACGTAACCTGTGGGGTAAAAAAGATTTATAGCGAACAATGAATAAAACTGTGCCCTATTCAAAAGGGCATGTTTGGCTATAACAAAAAATTAAGCATATCACTGCCTCCATGTGTTTGGGGAGCAATGTACATCAAGAGACTAGCTAACGTGAACATTATGTCGCTCTACTAGTACTTAAAAAAAAAGGGAAAAAAAGTACAATAATGTTCCTTCTCGCTTTGTGGTGATACAAATTAAGACACTCGAATACAAGTCTGTTTTAGGAAGATAAGGGACATAACATCATTACTCCCAAGAGTAGCCCCCATAATGAAACTAAGTAAAGATGCAAAATAGTAGATACATGACATTGATGTTAGAATTGAATGAGACATGATCAATGTAATCCTTCTCAGGTCAAATTTAAAAAGACACTACGAATGAAAACTCAGCGCTGATAGAAAATCAAAAGAATCCAGTCCCGCTGCTGTAAAGGCCTAATAACCCTTCGTTGTGGGTGAGTACTATGGTCAGAACAAACCGACGTAGATTAGACAATTATGGGTTTTGGGTTGTAAGAGCACCCTATGTCTAAGTGTATCTATTTTATTATAGGTACATACTCCTTAAAAATACGGTGGCCCCCCTCCGGCTATATCCTCACTATTGAGTTCCTGAATTTTACAAGTAACACCAAACGTCATTTACAAAACGTGGGTCAGTGATTATAAAATGCCAAGACGAAATCCGGTTACCCGGTGCCTAGTCACTTTCTGTAATTTTATGTCCTTTTACAGAAAGGAATTTCACACTTGATGGATTATACCAGAGTCTCTATCAATTGAGATACGACAACCAGACTACCTCCAATTAAGACGAGAGGGTTAATTAATTAATTTTCGCAGGTATGCACAATGATTTATTCCCCCATAGCTACCTTAGAGTGACAGTCAGTCACTAAAATCATTTACCCACATGTTAAGCCCAGTATAACTCAAATGCACAAACAATTTAAGTATAGGACTGCCCACTAATGTAGAATATGCAACATATGAATGTGGTGAAAATACGAAAGTGCCTTAGAAAATGTAAAAAGAAAGTGTCTTTTCAGTAAAATCCTATGAATGTATCTAATTGTATGTTTTCTCTGTATAGAATATTTTGTCCTGATGAAGGTGATATCACAATACACCGAAACGCTGCGTCGACAACTTTGACAACTGTGATCTTTGAGGCTTATAACAATTGTGACAACTGTGAATTTCATGATTTTGTATTGTTTTACATGTGTAAATGGATAACCTTTTTTAAAAAAAAACCTAGACAGAATTTTAATGTATGGCACTTTACTGATGTGAATCATCCATGATTTTATTGATGTGTAATTAACTGCTTATTTTTTAATATACCAAATTATGTTTTTTAATTCATTTATATATCTGTTTTCACCATTTGATGAATATTGTATAATTATGTATATGTTTCTACATAGTCGGCATTGTGAGTTATGAGGGCAGTACAGTAAAGGGTCTCTCAAGAGTTGCACTTACGGGATTCGATAAGTTCTTCTCTTACTTTCTCCTTGTCCCTGATTGTATTAATAAGGAGTCCTCCCTTTCCTTTTATTAGTCACAAACAAAGAGCCTCAAGGGAAATTGAACTTAAGGGGCTGTTTGGAAAACAGCATTTGAAATACAGAATTACAGGGTATATACAGTTAGAACATATTTACACAGTGAGGCCCATAACACAAAATGCTTAATATCTGTGGCCTTCCACCATCGAGGGATGAGCGTTTAGATGTAAAGTCCTGTATTGTAGGGCAGGCGCTACTGTTTAGTGGGCGAGCACGCGAGTGATTGGGCCTAGGGTAAAAATATTAGAATCCGGCGGTTTTGGTGTTATAAGGGGTGCAGGTTGGCATCTGTGACATTGAGAGAAGGGATTCATCGGGAAAGAGTCTCTGAAAGGTAGCCTGCAGCTGACCCATGTGTAGCTCTTAAAATGGGACACTGAAACGTCCTCTAGTGGCAATGTATAGAATCCTGTCAAGGGTCGCGAAGCCATGAAGAGGAAGGCACATGATAGAGGTTATTGCAACGGACAAGCTTGATAATAAACAGTGAGCTGATCAGTACCTTTAACAGTATTGAATGGGACAGAACTACAGATTATGCATTGAGATAAGATACCCGGATGCAGGGCAGCTGAGGGCGGCTGCATGCAGAAGCTTAAATGTACGCCTAGGTTTCTGAATGATGAGTGAAAGAGGAGGGTGTTTTGTGGGAAGTAGATGGAGCTATAAGTGAACCTAAATGGGAGACAATGGCTAGGTTGGGGTTCCCACCCATGTTTGTTGAGGGAATTAAATCCTTATATAAGAGCCCCCGTGCCAGAGTCTTGATCAATGGTGGCATGACGGACTGGTTTAACATCTCCATAGGCACAAGGCAGGGATGTCCCCTGTCTCCCCTATTGTTCGATATCTACATCGAGCCCTTTGTATGTTCCTTGAGATCAGATCCTAATATCCTGCCCTTCAAAATGGGGGAAGTTGAACTTAAAACGGCATTATATGCAGACGATCTTCTCCTTTATACCACCAACCCCACAGAATCGACCCCCTTATTATTTAAATTATCTGAAGAATTTCGGAGGGTGTCGGGCTACAAAATAAACAAGGAGAAGACCGAAATCATGAGTTGGAATAGTTCCCCCCCAGTACAGGGAGCAAAACAAAAAATGAGGTATTTAGGAATACAGCTTACTCAAAAACTAGCAGATACCGCCAAAACCAGCTGGCAGATGGTAGTAAAGGAAGTCAGTAAACTACTATTAAGGTGGGCGACTCTCCCTTTGAACATTTATGGAAGAGTGAACCTTATAAAAATGACCATCCTCTCCAAAATAACCTTTTTGTTTAACAATATACCATTATCATTTGATCACAAAGACATCGCCAACCTACAAGGGAAAATAGGTTCATTCATCTGGGCCACAAAATCTCCCAGAATCGCTTGGAGGAAGTTGAGAAGGGGGCTGAAGCTGGGCGGCCTCGCACTACCAGATCTCTTGATGTACTACTACGCCTTCCAGCTTAAGAATTTTAGAATTTTGGCGAACAGACTTGACTCCTCCTCACATGGCTGCCTATTTCAAGCAATGTTATCAGTCCAGTCACTTAGTTCGGAATTTTTTCTTTACAAATTTGGCCATCAAAAATTCTATAAAAAGGTACGCCTGAAAATTCTGCAGGCTGCATTAAGAACCTGGCTGTATCTCCGGAAAGTCTTGCAAATCCCCTACTATAATATGCACACCCCCATTTGGGACTCACCTGGCACCCCCGATTGTTTGTTAGACAGTTTGGCAACTCCACTGAGAGAGGCGGGTGTTGTAAAGTGGGCTGACCTTAGTATTAACTCCCAACTGCTTGACTGAGAATCATTAGTAAATCTAACTGGGGGGGTCCCTAACAAGGTTTAAGTTTTATCAGTTGTCCTCATGGTGGGGGAGACAAGATTGGGGGCTGCAGGAGGAGCCCCAATTTCTAGATCTTATCGATAGAGGCAGTGTCTGGAGACGTGAGGTTGACTTCTGGTATAATACTCTGATTGGTGCAAAAGACACTTTAACTTCCGAGATATCCGACCTTTGGAGTGGAGATCTAGCAGAAAATCCGGAGGAGATCAGGAAAATCTGGACTGATGCATTTGTTATATCTCAAAAGACAATTAAACCAGCTAACCTCAGAAGGAATCACCTATTTACAACTTACATGGTGTATTGGACTCCGGCCAAACTCTCTAGGTTATCAGCAGAGAGATACTGCCCAAAGTGTAAGCTGGGAGCAGCTGATGATCTGCATATGTTTTTTGAGTGCCCACAAATCACCAGTTAGTGGAGACAGGTATGTGGTTTTTTGGAAGAGGTTTTGCTAACATCGATCACCTGTTGCCCTAGATTAATCTTTTATGGGCTCCCACAAGGGTACTTACCTAACAACCCAGTCACTCAATTTATCTTCTATGTAATCGTGATTGCAAGGAGAGAAATATGCAGCGAGTGGAAGTGGGTGGCTCCTCCAAAATTTGCAGAGTGTCTGAGGAATGTCATGATAAGTCAGTCGGACATGGCGGGTGGTGGCGAAAGTGCTAGCAAAGTGTGGTCAGCTTTAAGAACTTGGGCCGAAAGATAACCAAAGTCCAATGATTATGCCAGAGGTTATAGGCCTGGTGTTCCCAGGTAACGTGTCGAAGGGGAGTTGGACTAAGAAATAGCCTGCCTCTGGGCGATCTCTGTATGCGTTGCACATTACATCAGGGGTGGAATCCAAGAAAACTAAGTGCGCAAATGGCATGGAGTGATCCCACTTAGAGGTTATATCTGCTGGTGGCATGGATGAGGACAAAAAATAAATAAATAAGTGAACCTAATTTCGCAGAAGAGAAAGTGAAGGACCTCCATTTTAGCAGAGGTCAGCAGTGACAGTCTCATATTCGAGGAAGCAATAAGGGAGATGGAGGGGAACAAGGAGGAATCATGGGTGTCCTCTGAATACAGAACATGACATTACCAATTGAGGTGGTGTAGAGTAAGAAGAGGAGGGGGGTTGGTACACAGCACTTTGGGGGACACCGACTGGTAAAGAGTGAGCAGGGCTCCGAGGACTTGCCAGCCCACAGTAGACGATCGTTGTTGCATGTGAGAAGCAGATAGGAGCAGATTCAGTTATACCAATGGTCCAAAGGATGGTAAGTAAGGCAGGATATTGGAAGGTGTTGAGAAGAACAGAAAGATCATGGAGTCTTAGCATCTATAAGGTAATGATGGGTGCACAAGCATGGGGCACTACGACCTGCCCGAGGGAGAACGAGGGCGGGCGGATAGCGAGGAGCCAGGGGCTGGGGACAGCAGTTAGCCGATGAACCAGGATGAAGAAGAACGTGCAATAAACAAACTCCCACCTAATAACATGTGTCCGTGTATCTGTGCCAGAAGGACACTACATCTGGTGACGAGTGGCCAAGGAACCTGTGGCGTGAGGAGAACGGCTAACTCAGTCCCTGGAAGCCCAGCCGTTGTGCAAGCATCCAGCATTGTGGGCCGGTGACCGCGTGGTAGTGGAGTCACGGCGCGAGCATCCTCGCGCACTGGGAGCCCACCCCAGCTATCCGGAAGTGTGTCAGGTGCGTCCACTTGCCCGGAGCTCACCCCGCTGCACCGCGTGTGTGTGGCACGTCCTGGGGGTTATAGCGCAAAATTTGCCTGTTCGCCGGGAGCCCACCCCGGCGATATAAGAAAAAGGAAAAAAAACAAGCACTTGCAATGCAATAGGTCTCGCATTAGGAAAGTTTGAGCTATTGGTATTGTAAATGACAAATATTTTATTTATGTGTTGGTTTTGAAAATAGTGAAATTAATAGCTTTGTGATTTACAATGCCAATAGTTCTAACTTTTGCAAATGTGACACCTATAGCATTTGTAATGCAATATGTGTTGTATTTACGTGAGTTACATGTATTGATATTACAAATAACAATGGCTTTTTTTTTAAATAATTAATACTTAAATAAAAGTTATTGTAATTTATAATGGCATTGGCTTAAACTTTTGTAAATAACTTTTGTGTAGATTATGTTCAGTGTATTTTATTGACGAAAATCCAAGAACAGAAGTGAAACATTAACATCTTTTTGTGACATTTGCAATGAAGCTTGAAACATTGAGAGAGCATATTTGAACCAGTTGTTGTTGAATGGTTGCACAGATTGATGCTGTTGTGGCGCTGAGTGATGTTGTGGTGGCGACGAGTGATGCTGTTGCGTTCAGTGATGCTGTGGTAGCGCATAGTGATGTTGTGGTGCCCCTGAGTGATGCTGTGGTGGTGCTGAGTGATGCTGTGGTGATGCAATAGATACAGTGAGTGCGATAGATAGAGTGAGTGCGATAGATAGATAGATAGATAGAAAGATAGATAGATAGATAGATAGATAGATAGATAGATAGAGGGCGATAGATAGATAGAGGGAGGGCGATAGATGGATAGAGTGAGGGCGATAGATAAATAGATAGAGTGCGATAGGTAGACAGATAGAAAGAGTGAGGGCGATCGATAGATAGATAGAGTGATGGCGATAGATAGATAGAGTGAGGGAGATAGATAGATAGAGTGAGGCCAATAGATAGATAGAGTGAGGGCGATAGATAGATAGAGTGAGGGCGATAGATAGATAGATAGATAGATAGATAGATAGATAGAGTGAGGGCGATAGATAGAGAGATAGAGTGAGGGCGATAGAGTGAGGGCGATAGAGAGATAGAGTGACAGCGATAGATAGATAGATAGATAGATAGATAGAGTGAGGGCGATAGATAAATAGATAGATAGAGTGCGATAGGTAGACAGATAGAAAGAGTGAGGGCGATCGATAGATAGATAGAGTGATGGCGATAGATAGATAGAGTGAGGGAGATAGATAGATAGAGTGAGGGAGATAGATAGATAGAGTGAGGCCAATAGATAGATAGAGTGAGGGCGATAGATAGATAGAGTGAGGGCGATAGATAGATAGATAGATAGATAGATAGATAGATAGATAGATAGAGTGAGGGTGATAGATAGATAGAGAGATAGAGTGAGGGCGATAGATAGAGTGAGGGCGATAGAGAGATAGAGTGACAGCAATAGATAGATAGATAGATAGATAGATAGATAGATAGAGTGAGGGCGATAGATAGATAGAGTGAGGGTGATAGATAGATAGAGTGAGGGCGATAGATAGATAGATAGATAGATAGATAGATAGATAGAGTGAGGGCGATAGATAGAGTGAGGGCGATAGATAGATAGAGTGAGGGCGATAGATAGATAGATAGATAGATAGAGTGAGGGCGATAGATAGATAGAGTGAGGGCGATAGATAGATAGATAGATAGAAAGATAGATAGATAGATAGATAGATAGATAGAGTGAGGGCGATAGATAGATAGAGTGAGGGCGATAGATAGATAGAGTGACGGCGATAGATAGATAGATAGATAGATAGATAGATAGATAGAGGGCGATAGATAGATAGATAGATAGAGGGCGATAGATAGATAGATAGATAGAGGGCGATAGATAGATAGATAGATAGATAGATAGATAGATAGAGTGAGGGCGATAGATAGATAGAGTGACGGCGATAGATAGAGTGACGGCGATAGATAGATAGATAGATAGATAGATAGATAGATAGAGGGCGATAGATAGATAGATAGATAGATAGATAGATAGATAGATAGATAGATAGAGCTGCACATTGTAAAGGTACGTCCCAGTAAGTGTAGTTGTGTAGGGCAGGGATGGGAAAGGGAGACGTGGAGGTCTGTTTGTGGAGAGACAAGCATAGTTTGTATTTCGGAACAGGCTGAAAGGGCGTAAAGGATGAAGTGTCGCTGGAACTGAGCAAAATACCATGAATGCTGAAAGTAAACTCCAGGAAGACAGGCGGCCTCTGATGGAAGTAGAGTCAGTGGTGGCAAAAGGGGTGAAAGGACATGAAGGGGAGCTGTGGAGTTTTAATATGGAACAGAAAGAAGGAAGGGCACACGGGGGGGGGGGGGTTAGAGAACGAATAGTGACCTTATGGTTGTTTACAAGTAGCAGGACGCAAAAAAACACAACTTGTGTGGATTGTGATGAAAGCCCACGGGAGAGAAACTACTGTCCCTGGACCCATTGCACCTGCTGCGCTAGCATGAAGTTACAATCCTAAATGCTGGGGTAGAGGCTAGGGATGGGAAAGGGCTATGTAGAAATAAATCAATCATCTGGGATGGATGGGTTTGTGTGGACGGCACCTGCTGCACAAATGGAAGAGACTGTCTAGTAAGTGCCGTGTAGGACCGGGGATGAAGGATAGTGTTAGTGGTGGCTGGGAATTGAAGAATGATGACAGTCAGTCGAGGTGTAACTACAGCGCTGGTAGCATACTTAACAACGGAGACAAGTACACAATGTGTGGAAGTGCGTAGTGGAGAGTACAGTGTAAGACGCCTTCAGTGCCAGGAAGGAGCAGGCTCCTTGGTTCCTGCTTAAAATGTCAAATGATTCAACAGTCTGTGTTTAATATGTCCCTGATTCCTCCGTTTCTTAATGCCACTGCACATGCTGCATGAATAAGAAGTGTTCCTCTGGAAGTGTGGGTGTAAGGGATATGGATAGGAGATGTAGGGGCAGGCGGGTGCTCTTAAATGAGTAATGGTGGGTAGTAGTTCTTGCTGCAGAAGCACATATATGTGTAATTTGTAGGTTAAAATCCAAGCAGGCACAACATATTTGAACAATCAGGGACAATTGCCATGAGGCTGTGACGCCCGACCAGTGAGGGGCAGGAGGTGAGCCTGTGAGAGGTGTCGTGGGGCTGTGCCGAGCAGTGAAGAGAGCCTGACGTCAGCGAACTCAAGTGAAATGCTTCACGAGTACAAAAGAAACAGAAAAGAGTTTCAGATTTTTTTCTTGAGATCAATGTTTTTGTTGAAACTCTTCACAATTGAGCAAAGTAGATGAATTCATCAGAAGGTTTAGTGGTGATTGCTCATTTTAAAGTTGTTCATATGTTTAATGCCGATCATGGCATCTGACCTCACAGCAGTTCCAGTTTAATATAGAATTGTGCAGGAACACGTCTGTCTGAAAGGTGTGTATTTTTCAAACACTTCTTTGCATGACTCAGACTGGTTTCATCAAACCTCTTTCGGGTGTATCCGCTGAAGCACGTCTGCAGGGCGGGCCTGGTGTTAACCACACGCAATCTCTGCATATAATAATCTGGAATGTAAACACTTTATGGCGGGGTCTAGAACGATATTAAAACTGATGTTTAATATGATTTTCATTGCGGCTTTCTTCACACAGCTTATATTATGGTACTATTTCCACAGTAACGTTAATGTGCCTTACAAGGTGAAAGGCCGTGAGCAGCGTAGCACATAATGTAAACATTGTTAAAACAACTTGAAAGATCGGGAGAACCAGCTAGACATCAACGGGTCTATTTGAAGAACAACACCAGTGTATTGTAGTGTATCGTAGATTGCGCACTGTGGGGCAGATTTATGTTGGTAATGCGCCACGTTTGCGTCACGCAACTGCGGCGTAAAAGTGGCGCATCCCTACAACCCATTTACAACGTGACGCATCTAGGCAAATGCGTCACGTTGTAAAGCCCTGCGCCACTTGTGGGCGTTCCTGCGCAGGGGGGGGACGTTCCTGCGCAGGTGCGCCTCTCAAAAGTGGCTGAGTGAAATCTATAAGATTTCACTCAGTCACTTTGGGGCCCATGCTGCGTCAAAACCCTGCGCCTGCTTGAAGCAGGCGTAGGTCTTGACGCAGAATTGTAAAGATGGGGCACCCCGAGCCTTACTGGAGCTGCGTCGCGCTTGCGACGCAACTCCAGCAATGCGACACCTTTACGGCACAGATGCGTCACGCATCTGTGCCGTTTTTGCCCCATGGTGCGCCGCATTGTAAATGCCGCGCACCATGGGTGGCGGAGCAGCGGCGCAAAATAACTGGCGCATCCCTGGGGATGCGCCAGTCATCATAAATCTGCCCCATAATTTTTACCCGCAGCCAGCACAGCAGACAATAAACACAGTGCGAATTGATGGTGGACTCTCAGAGGCATTGGCGGTCCACGTCAAGGTAAAGGGCGAGGCATTTTACAGCGTTAGTCCCTTCCAGACATTAATTGCTTCCAAAGCCAGGGCAGCGCCATCGCCAGCGCACTTCCCTACAGTGAAACCGCTCATTCAAGCATGGAAGACCCCAGGTGTCCAGTAATTAACGCGTAACCACAATCCTGCAAGCACCAGTTGTTATTACAGTGATTAATTCTTCAAGAGAAAAGAAAATCAAAGTAAAAAAAAAAAGATGCTGGTATAAATTAAAATGGCAACAAATAAAAACAAAAACACATTGCAGTTTTTAATCATCTGCCTAAAAGTCATGAATAACTTATTAAAATGTAATGAGGTTTTTGCATGCTTTTTCAGCTAACAAATGACATAGCATTCCAATAAAGCAAAATGCTCTGTCGACTTTAATAATCTATTAAAGCAATATACTGTCAGATGAAAGCCGCTAAAGCAAGTCTGCATGGCGGGCCTGGTGTTAACCACACTCAATCTCTGAATATTGCAGAGACTTGCTGAAAATGTACCGAACGCTTTGCCCTCACCGGAAACCCCTCTGCAAGCAAGAAGCAACAGACGGCTGTTTGTAGCAGTGTCGCGCACGAGATGAAGCGTATAGAAGCCTCAAGTGTCCTGTGAGGGAAAGACACAGCACCTCCAGGAGTTATCAGGGTTCAGACAATTTACTGTTCGGAGAGCTACAGAATTGCGGCTGTCTTCGGCTGCATTCATTTATTGGAGGGTATGGTGAGGTTACACTATTAAATGTAGGAGTGTACACTACTACAAATAATAAGAAAGGTGATGTAGTGAGCTCTGAGCAATTAAAAACAGTAACAGCAGCAAAGCCAAAACATACATGGGCTGATTAGCAGAAGCAGTGTCAGCAATAAGAGAGCAAACAATACTAAAGAATGTAATGGCGGATATAAGCGAGTCCCTTATCAAAAAGAGAAGAACTAAAATGAGGCCGGAAGGAAATATCATAAAACAAGCTGCCTGTGGGAGGGAGGCTGCTGATGTGATGACGGGCAGAAATGAGAAGCGGCCGTGAAGCAGGGGGCGGGGCAGCGGAACCCTTTGATGTAGCTCACAGCCTGGCGGCCGTGAAAGTGCAAGAAATTAGGGGGGGAGGAGAAGTGAGGCCAGCGCGCACTGCGCACGCTGGGGAAGCCTGTGGGAAGGGGGCTGATGGCTTTGATGTGGGGAAATGCACGTGCTTGTGCTCATGTGATTTCACGTGAACTGTTTGAAATCCGCCCGATGGTTTGAGAACTTATTTTGCCCTCTAAAATTCTCCCCTATCCATTCCTGCGGAATGGGATAGGCTCGACCTAAAAATGAAAGGTGCCTCACCTGATGCGCCCGCGACGACGCCCGTCTGAGAGGGTGAGTGCTGGCTGGCACCGACGATCGTGTAGAGTGAAAGCATTGTGTCTCCGGTTGTAGAAGGCCAAATCTCGTTGCACACGAGATTTTCGTGGCGGCCATCTTGGAGTCAGGCGTGTCGTCCAATCCCTTGTCAGGGATCTTCGGCAGCCATCTTGGGGTCAGACAGAGACCCCGAAAGTCATCAAGCACTGGTAAATGCACGGTGCACAAAAGAAACAAGCATTAGCGAGTGTAAGAAACACGTAAACAAACATTGGTGAGTGCAAGAAGAAAAGAAACAAGCATTGGCGAGTGTAAGAAACAAGTAAACAAGCATTGGTGAGTGCAAGAAGCAAGTCAACAAGCATTGGCGAGTGTAATGAAAATAATCAACAAGCATTGGTGTGTGTAACGGAAAAAATAAACAAGCACTGGCGAGTGCAAGGAAACAAGTAAACAAGCTCTGGTGAGCGCAAGAAGCAAGTCAACAAGCATTGGCAAATCCCCCCCAAAAAAGGAAACGCAACAGAAAGGACTTTTTGTCGGCAGGTGGCTGACTAATGGGATCCCGTGATGTCTGGATCGGGTTAGGAAAATGCTGAACCCGGTCCTATGGGTGTGTTGGGAATATCGTTCCTGCGCCGTCCGGAGCCCCTCACTCTTGAATCTGGTGGGGGTATGGGCTTGCGATAGCAAGAATGGCTGGAAGATTTCACGGACTTCATGAAAGGGTCCCATGTAACTGATGATGGACAGCAATTGATCGCTCTCAGGAACCTGGTATGCAAGGAAGTCAGACAGATCATAAAAGAGTTGCCTGCTGCATCCGCTGCTTCATACGCTAGTGTCTGTGAAGCACTCAACCGCAAGTTCTTGCACAAAAAGAATGTCGATTATGAGCGATATACATTTAACCTGGCATCCCAAGAGAAATGTGAGCAAATTCATCACACGCCTGAGACGCCTAGCAAGATATTGTGACTTTGATAATTTTTCCAAGGAGGATGCCCTCCGATTGAGAATCATAGAAGGCTGTCTGTCAGAGCCCTTGAGGCGCAAATTGCATCAGAAAAGCTACCCGCTGGATGGGATTGAGGAAATGACAAGAGTCGATGATCAAGCCGACGAGCATGCAAAGAAGATGGAGGGCGGGAGAAGTGAGAAACGTGAGCAGGCGTTCAGAATTGCAGTCTCGACAAGTGCATGGACGGTCCCAACCACAAGCACGATCATCCAGTTCCAAAAAGCAGTATCACCCTTCAAGTCGTCGGCGCAATAGCACGAGTCGCACCAAGAAAAGATCAGAACGACAACTAAAGTACTACAGATGCGGCTACGATTTCCCACATGCAGACACATGCCCAGCACTAGGTCAACGATGCCGGAAGTGTGGTAGAGACAACCATTTCGAAAGAATGTTTGGGACTTCCCACAAGGATGATCCACGAGAACCTACCAGACAACATCGTCCCTCAAGCAGCCGTCACCATGTCAGAGCAATACAGGATAGACGAGACTCATCCACTGGGTCGTCACAATCCAGTTGTCACTCCTGCCGAACACATCGGAGTCTGCTGAAAACATGGCCTACTTCAACCCAAAATAGAAGACAGAATTAACCGTGGATGCCAGCCCTGTGGGGCTAGGGGCCATTCTAGCAAAGTATGACAGAGATGAAGATCAACGTCACATCGTAGCGTATGCCAGCAGGAGTCTCACAGACACGGAGAGGGCATACTCCCAACCAGAAAAGGAAAGTTTAGCCGTCGTCTGGGCCTGTGAACATTTCCAAATTTTTATCTTCGGAAAACATTTCACCCTGGTCACTGACCATCAAGCTCTGATCACAATGTTTGGACACCCTCGAGCCAAAATGCCGCCACGAATAGAGAGATGGGGCCTCAGGTTACAAGAATACATGCACACCATTGTACACAAGCCAGGGAAAGCTGCAAACCCTGCCGACTACATGCCCAGACACCCCACCCGGACCAGCAAATCCAAATGGTCGATTGCGGACGAATATATCCACTTCGTGGCAGATCAGGCCAGATCCCCTGGGGTTCCGCTGGAAGCCATCTGTGAGGCAACTCAGTCAGACGTTCAACCTTCAGGAAGTAAAACGCCGCATACAGACCAATAGCTGGAGACATTCAGAAACTAAGGGACAAAGGGGCATATTATCAAGGGATTTATCTCTGCTTTTTTGGCTTTAAAAGCCAAGAAAGCGGAGATAAAATTATCTCCCTATCAGCAACAGGGTGCTAACACGCAAATTCGCATGTTAGCACCCTTTTTCTCTACGCTTCCCCTTGCATCTCTAATGAGATGCAAAGGGGGAGTTCCAGAGAAAAATAATAGGAGAAATGTTGTTAGCGACATTTCTCCTATTATCAAGGATTTCGCTAACCCTGTTAGTGATAAAAAAAAGCAGCGCTAACCACGGTTAGCACTGCTTTTTTTACACCTGGGGCATATTCCCACCGATTAGCGATATTTATCGCTAACGATGCTTAGCAACAAATTTTTTAACACTAAGCATCGCCGGAAATTATCGCAGAGATAACTTGCTATTAGCAAAGTTTATCTCAGAAGTGATAAAAATCCTCGCGCTAACTGCCAAATGAGAGATTATCGCTGGAAAACCAACGATAATCTCTCGAAGTTTGGCGTTAGCTTGATGATAGGGGCTCACACACTTAGCCATGATAGCCACCTTCCATAGGATATCATGGCTAAGTCAGGAAAATACGCCCTCCTCCATATTGGGTTTTACTATCTTGGGATTCGAGAGGGAGTTCTAGATCTTGTAGTTTTTTTCTCTAATAAAGAGAGAGTTCATTGACCCAGGTTTGTGAGGAGGGGCTGGCGTTCTGGCAAGATGGAGGATTAGTAAATTCATTTATTATTCATTGTAGTTCTTTTTGGGTGTAGGCTGCTCTGTCGATTCTGTTTACAATATAGGATTTCCTGGCTTCCTTAATATTATTTAGATATTGTCTATGCATGAGTTTAAAAGCTATTTTGTCCTCTATGGTTTTCGTTGCCCTCCACTTACGCACTTCTGTTCATTTGCTTGTCTCTTTTTAGTAAGTCGGTGAACCAGGGTGAGTTTTTGGCCTTGCCGTGGGCTTTGCTGATGTCCATTGATCTCGGTGGAATTGTGTGTAGAGACCGGGTGATCGCTGTCTCCAAGCCATCTAGTGTGTGATCCATGGTGTCTTGCTCTTTCAAGATAGGTGTCTCGAAGTGAGAAGAGAAGGAGGCGAGATTGATTTTCTTCCACGGTCTTGTCAGTTTCTGTTCTGAGGTCTTGTTCCTTTGAATGGAACCTAGCTATATGAGGAGTTTCAAGAGACTGTGGTCTGACCAGATCAAGGAGAGGGGGGAGGTCCACGCTAACATAGTTTTGTTAGAGAATATGAGATCAAGTGTATGTCCTGCAATACGTGTGAGTCCGGTTACCCTTTGTTTCAATCCCAAAGAGTTGAGATTAATGATGAGCTAAATCGTATCTGTGTCAGTGGATATCTCTGCATGGAAATTAAAATCTCCAATGATGAGAGAATTATCTGCTTCAATAATGTGAGGAGCAATGATTTCAATCAGGAAGTTGCTAAAGTTAGTTTTGGGGCCCGACGGTCTATGAACAAGGGCGCGTCTCCGCGATCTTCAGTCTTGTGTCTCGAGTCTAAAGATACAGAGTTTGACCCAGTCGGAGGCAAGACATTCCAGTGTGTTGACCTTAACTGTTGCACCAAAAGCTATCGCTAGACCACTGTTGTATATGCATCTCTTGTTTCATCACGTGCTTGCTTGCACGCTTTATTTATTTTATGTTTCCTTTAGAATCTCCTGCTCATGGCGCGATCATGATGTTCCAGAATAGAGCATCTGATCGGGCCAGTGAGCCGAGAGAGTCTGTTTCCTGGAGTCTGCCGCTGCTGGTAGAGCTGGTGCCGGTGCTGCTTCTATTTACGAGAATAAACTTCTTCTTATCTTCAATTTGCTTCAGTTTGCTACTTAACAACCGCCCCCTCTTTTCCTATTCCTGTCTTGTCTAAGTAGTTTGTATTCAGGTGGGAGGGCCATTGCAATGTCTGCAAGTGCCGAGGGGTGAAGCCAAGTTTCTGTAATAAAACAAAACATCTGGTTTCTCTGAGTCTAACAGACTACAAATCTCTAGCGTGTGTTTGGGGACTGAACGGTTGTTAAAATATAGGGGCATATTACCAAGCAATAGCGATAATTATCGCTATTGCTTGGTTAGAGACAAAAATTTAACGCTGAGCTGCGGCGATTTTTATCGCAGATAAACCTTGGTATTACCAAGGTTTATCGCAAGTGCGATAAAAAATGGCCGCAATGCATGAATATCGCTGAAAAGTCAGCGATATTCATGCATTACCGAGCTAATGCTCTTAGCCATGTTATCCACCTCCCATTGGATAACATGGCTAAGAACTGCTCAGGGCAGGTGTTAGCTTTTGGAGATATTCGCGCTTAGCGCGAATATCTCCAAAAGTTGGTAATAGGAGATAACGATGTTAGCGACTGTTTCCAGTCGCTAACATCTTGGCACGCCCACTTTGCATATCATTAGTGATAAATATCACTGACATGCAAAGTGGGGCCCAAGATGGTCGCTATCTCCTACTAGCTGTCGCTAACTGGTGTTAGCGACTGCTAGGTAATAGGGAGATAATTTTATCTCCGCTTTCTTGGCTTTTAAAGCCAAAAAAGCGGAGATAAACCCCCTTGATAATATGCCCCATAGTCCTTTCTAATTATTTGTATGGCTCCACTACGTTCCCACCTTCGGGGCAGAAGAGGGATGGTCTTTGGGGAGGTATAATATTACATTTTTTGCATTTAACTAAGATTTCTTTGTGGAGTGTGAGCTTCTCCAGGTGGGCATATGAAAGAGAGTTGTTGGACATGTTTTATTTTTATTTTATTTTTATTTATTTAAGACGTTTTATATAGCGCTAGCCAGACCAGGGGGTATCGGAGCGCTTCACATCAGTTACAGAACAAATGAAATGAGAGCAGAGTTCCAATGCGCAGGCTTGAAAACACCGCATCCAGAAAGGGTGAGGAGTCAATCTCCGGGCACCCGCTGTTTCTATCTGTTCGCTAGGGCTTGGTCGAGGAAGAGGGTTTTGAGCTGATTTTTTAATTTAGCGAAAGAAAGAATAGTTCTGGTGTGGGGGGTAATAGAGTTCCAGATTTTGGGCGCGTTACCAGCAAAGGACCTGGCCACAGTTTTTTGTTTTCGTGATTTTAGCGGGATAAGAAGTAGGGTGTTAGAGCTTCTGAGAGTTCTGTTCTGGCCGGCTCTTTGAGTTTAGCCGCCAGATATTCAGGTTTGCCTGTGTGAAGGGCTTTGTGGGTGAGGCAGGCTGTTCTGAAGTTCGCCCACATTTCTATTGGTAGCCACTTGAGATATTTGAGTGCAGGAGAGATGTGATCAAATTTCTTTAATCCCGTGACCATTCTGGCAGCCGCGTTGAGAGTTGTTTTCAGAGGGGCAAGGTGTGTTTTTGCTATTCCAGAGAGGACTGCGTTCCCATAGTCCAGTCTAGACAGCACCAATGCCTGGGTGGCTTGTTTAAGATCTTTGGGCGGGATAAAAGGTTTAATTTTGTTCAGAAGCTTCAGGTTAAGGAAGGCGCTCTTCGCCGAGATCTTAATGTGTTTGGTCACGTCCAGTTTTGAGTCTAGGGTGATGCCTAAAGATTTGACAGAATCAGCCAGGGTGAGGTTCCCATTGAGCGCATTGATAGCTTTTAACCACTCTACCATTTGTGGGTTCTCATCTTTGTTTGAAATGAGGAGTAGTTCAGTTTTGTCCGGGTTCAGTTTTAAGTGGTTACTAGACAGCCAAAGTTGCACTTCTCTTAGTGTTTTGTTGAGTCTTTGGATGTCTTTGGCCGAGGAGATTTCAAAATAAATTTGTTACTGTTTCACTGTAGCAGTTCCCTATTTGAATATCAGAGTATATACATGTTTGGGGAAATATGGGGCGACCTCCAGATGAGCGAAAAACAAAGCAGGGGTCCTGGCGGCTGGCGGAAGTCAAGAGCGGACGGGCTTCCGCGCCTTTTCTTGTTCTAAATAGGCAAAGGAAAGAGGAAGTAGACTGAAGGAACGACTAGAGCACTGACTTGGCGAGAGTGTACTGCTCCACTTCCTGTCACAAGACACTCGCTCCCTTCGCTCAATCGGCAGAAGCCGCGGTGGAACGGGGACGCGGAGTACAGATATACACAGAGGAAAGTGAGCGCAATAAAACAAGGTAAGGCCATGAAGAAAATGTGAAGGAGTAAAAAGATAAAACGCTTAAATCGCTAAAACTACATTACATTTGTGTTACATTCTCTTACTTCCCTGTTTCCCCTCCCATCCTTTCCCCTTATTACATCATTGGGTTCTTTGCCAGCCCGGGCATGCACTATATTGAGTTTCTATTAACACCTTAGGAGCTTCGTAAACAAACCTCCCCAGTGCTGCGCTGTCCATTTTCCAGTGCTGAACTGGACGTCCAGCGGTCGCACGCAGCACTGGGGAGGTAGTGCCCGTGACGACCGTTGGCCGACGGCAGCACCTAAAGGGTTAACATTCCAGATTCTGATAGCTTTCTTTATACTGTATGACTGTTTGTTGCCCAGTTGCATCTGGAGCTGTTTATGGATGGACTCATATTGCTGTACTGAACTGGAAATAAATCTACTGCTAAATTTCATTGGACTTTGGAATATTTCTTACATTTGGCGACGAAGGGAAAAAGAACCACTCTTGTCATTTTCTTCAGCACAGGCACAGAGTGTCTTTTTTTGAACCCATGAAGAAAACTTCATTTAACATAATTCTAGGGACAATTTCTAATTAGACTGCACTTTATGGAAATCTTAATATAATTTACCTACAACCACTTTTAATATGATGAATTTTTACTAAATTTTCATTATTATTTGCAAGTGATTTGATAGCACCAGCGGCAGTTTTAAGTATTCAGTGTTTTGATTGCACCCGCGGGAGATTTTAAAGGGAGGGAATATATTGTTTATTACAAGTTTACTTGACGTGATTTGAAGGCACCAGCAGCAGTTTTTACAGTGCTTTGATTGCACCCGCGGCAGTATTAATATTGTGAGCTGAAGTATTTATAGTTTTCAGCATTAATTGTTCTGATCACAGCAATTGCGAGGGAAGGAAAGATTTATTTTAATTGGTTATTGAAGAAATCGGAGTTCCTGCGTACCGTAAGGATGCTGTGTATGTCAATTTACTTGCTTTGATATAAAACAGAGCAATGTCAATCTATATTCTTTGAAAGTAAACACAGCGTACTGTACACTCTCCAGCGGCTTTTTTCAAACCATTGGTGGCAGCTCTCAGCAACAAGTTCCATGCGAGCCGCGTTCTGAACCTTCCATGCGAGCCGCGTTCTGAACCGGGTTCTCATTCACGCAGTTATCGTCGGATCATCATCAGCGTTGCAACGCACTATGTGCCACGTCACTGGCGGCCATCTTGGTTACCGTGGTAACCAAAGTACCATTAATATAACACTGCACTGCCGTTTTATCATTGAAATCAAGCATTTTAAGAATAACAATATTATTTTAGCCACATAGTGTAATGAACACAAATTTTACAATTACTACTATTATTACCAAAAGGTTGTACGTATTTAAAGGAAGTTTCATAATTTTTCATCATTTTAATCCGTGAGTAACAATGATACATTATACTTAAATAAGAGAAATCAGACAAAGTGAGGTACTTTAACAAGCTTAAACTATTTTGAACGCAATATTTAAGAATTCTGATATTACCATTTATACATTTATTATTATAGTATCCATTCAGAATGCAATTCGACCCTCCAGCCAAGTTTTTACAATTGAAAGGTGATCCACCCGTGCCCTGGTCAAGGTGGAAGGAGGAGTTTATAACATATATGAAGGCTATTGATGGGGAACGCATGGGGGCAGAAAGAAAAAAATATATATTTTTACACTGTGCAGGATCTGAGGGACAAGTTATCTTTAGAACATTACCACAGGTAGTGGTGAAAATATTAATGTTTACACTGAGGCACTAATAAGAATGGAGAAGAGATTTAAGCCTGTGACAAGCATTGCATTAAATAATTTTTTTTTTCAGTTTCCAAAAACCTTTATTAACAAACTCAGCATATACAAAATACACTTTAGTATCAGATCAGAGTATCGTACGTAGCAAGTCAATAACCGAATACGATTGACATAATGATAATACAATCATACCCAAGCCCAATACTGTGCAGCACGGCTATGGCACCATAAACAACATTATGCTAAAGGAGATGATGTCACCACTAAAGAGGTAGGGGCAGGCACTGTCAAGGGGGAGGCGGGACCGAGGACGGAGGCCTTCACTGACCAGCACCTGCGGCAGCCGCGTGCGGAGAGCCGGCGGGGAGCGCGGGGGAGGCAGCATGGCTCAGATGTGGTCTGAATGAAGGTATGTCACTAGGGAACCCCAAATGTCTATTGGACGTGATCGCGCAGGCAATAAGTCCCAAAATTCAGATAACAAAGTCTGACATCTCGATGCGTCTTCAAGAGATATCAAACGCAACACTCCACAGGTATGTGATGCAGTATGCTATGTTGTTCAACCTTGTGATTGTAGTTCTGACATTAACAAGGGATTTGTAGTATCAATAATCAACAGTGTTCCAAGTGACATGAGGAAATCTCCAAATTGTGAATTTCATGTTTTGGGAGTAAAACTCATGCTTATGGTAGATTCTGGTTCTCCTTGGACAATCATCACACGGCAGTACTACCAAGAAATACTGAGTCACGAATTACAATATGATAGCCTACAACGACCTGATATAATAGTGGAAAGTTTTGATGGTACGAAAATAGACATTGAAGGTTTTTTTTATGTAGAGTTACAGTTCAATAATAGATGTGCTAATGTAAAACTATATATTACACCGCAAGGTCTTGGGATGGTGCGACCAATGGAAATTGGGTTTAACACTAAACCCAAGGTCTAATGAACCTGTGTCCTTGTGTGATGACAAATTATTTAACAAAATTGTGATTGTTAATACAGAAAGTGATCTGAGCTGCAAAGAAGTAAAACTAATTAGTAAGTATAACAATTTTTTGTGACAAATTGGGGAAACAAAAAAATTGTTCACATAAGATTGTTTTAAAGGATAAGGTCACACCTGTAAAACAAAAAATAAGAGGTGTTCCAATTAATGTTAGAGAGGAACTCAAAGTGATGTTAAAGGAATTAGCTGATGAAGGTATTATTGAGGCTATTGAATTTTCTGAATGGGTTTCACCTATTGTTCTTGTTCGTAAACCTGACCAAAAGTTGAGAGTATGTGTGGACATTAGGGCTCTAAATTCAAACATTATAGTTGATTGTCACCCATTACCTAATATCAATAAAGTAGTTTCCATGTTCGAGGGTGCTCAAATATTTTCCACATTGGATTTACGCTCAGCGTACCACCAGATAGAATTGATGGAGGAGTTAAAGAAATATACAGCTTTTATAACAACATTTGGTTTATATTAATAAACTACAATGCCTTTTGGATTGGCGTCAGCAGCGTCAGTTTTCCAGAGGGTTTTGTTCCACATTTTCAGGGACGTAGACGATTATGGAAAATGTTTCCAAGATGATATTTTAATATTCACGAAGAATGAATCTGAGCATGTGTTACATTTAGGAATCAATCATTTTTATTGAGCAGTATAACAGCATCTAACACAGCTCAGCTGCCTACATCCATCGGCCGGCAGAGCAAGTTCTATTCGTATGAACACAGCCGTGGGGCCTACATCCCGGAGGGCGGCCTGGCGAGGACGCATGCCATGTCAGAGGATGCAACCAGCACAGATAGCCTTTTACTGCATTTAGGAATAAAGCAAACACAACACCCCAAACAAACCCCCCCCACAACCGCCCCCCTTTCCCCCACCAACCCACACCTCCCCACCCCCCACCCTCCTCCACATCAGCCTCAACTAGCCCACTTATGGTCACTAAGGCACCCCCCGCCCCCCAACCCGTCCCGAGCCTCCGCAGCTATTGGCCAGTGCCCTGCGGTGCCATCGGAATAAGCTGCAGAATCTGCAGAAATTTGGGCAGGTCACCTCGCGCATATCCCCAGATAGGAGATTGTTGGACTTTGGCCCTTAGGGCAGGTTCACCCCGAGACTTCTTGCTTTAAATGGTGACCTGGTAATGGTGATTTTTGGGATTCTGCGCACTTTCACTGTGTCCCAGTGGAAAGTGCGTGCGCACTCTGAGTGCATGTGCTGGGCTAGGCCTGCCCGCCCATAGGAATGCATGGGGAATGTATGTGTCCCTGGTAGTTCCTGATGCGTGGGGTGTACAGGCTTGAGTCTGGTATGTGTGAACTCGTGAGAGTGAATGCTGCGAGATGGTGTATGCAGCATGTATGTGTCTAGTAGGGAAGCCCCATTTCTAGACATGGCTGTAAGTGTGCAGTGAGGGTGCTGGAGCGTGATTGGCTGGAGCTGGCTGGCATGCCAGGCTCCAGGAAGTCTGGATGGGTCTGCCCGGTGGTGAGTGGGAGATTAGCATGAGTGATGTGTGGGAGGAGTGTACCTGTGTCCTGGATGGGCTGGGTTTTCCCCACACAATGCTGGCTCCGCCCCCCTGTGGTGTGTCTAATGACCCAAGCCCTGCCAGTGAATAGAGAGGGTAGTTGAGGTAAACAGAGTACTCAAGAACCAGCTGCGACTGGTTCCGCCTCCACCCTGCACCTACAGACAAAGGAAATGCTGTATAAAAATGGGGCTGTGTCCCCACAGAAGTTGTTCTCTTCCAGGATCCTGAGGGGGCTGTTGCTGCTGCTGGGCCAGAGGACCGCCACTTGGGGTGTCTCCCTGCCTGGAGACCCAGTGTGCTGGCTCTGGGCCCAGCCTTGCCCCCTGCCTTGCTGAAGGACTCTGCTGGACCTTTATTTTACTTATAGCGCCTGGGAGCGCTCTATTTTGGGCCTCTAGCGCTTGAGAGCGCGTTATTTTCGTCATAGCGCTAGAAGCGCTTCATTGGTGAGAGCCGGTGCCCACCCGGCATTTTCCCCGGTCTTTGCCATTTTTGAAGCCCCCTGGCAGGTGCCCACCCTGCCAGGGACATTGTTTCCCAAAGCGAATGCCCTCTTCGCTTTATACTTAATTCCTGGAGGGAGCCCACCCCTCGTTTGCCCCCTCGAGAATCACCGCCGCCCGGCCCGCGACCAGGAAGTCAGGCAGGCCGGGGGCGGTACTGCGGGACACTCGTCATTCCCCGGGCCGCGCTCTGATTGGCTGCCGGCCTGGGACCTAACTGGAGGAAGAAGCTGTCCGCAACCGGCACCTTCCACGGGACTCCCAGGAGCGAGGGAGAGCCCCGTGGTGACCAGCTGGAAGGAGGGAGCAGAGCCTGGCGGCGAGACCCCGCCGCCCAGGAGGGAGCCGCTGCAGAGGAGTCCTCGCTCCAAGTACCGGTGAGTGGGGCCGGGAGAACGAGTGAAGGGAGGAGGGCGTCGGGACACGCTGTCAGTGCCCGCCCTCTCCCCTCCAGCCAGAAGGCCCTTGTTGTGAGCCCTGAGAGGCTCCTGGGCCAAAGTGAATCTCGAGTCCCCAGGGAGGGGACTCCGACGCTCCGGGGGCATTCTGGTGTGCGAGCCCCCGAGGCTCCGGGGGCATAATTTGTTCATTTGAGCCCTGAGAGGCTCCAAGTGCCCACATTGTGTTGCGAGCCCAGAGAGGCTCGTGGGGGCATTTCGTTGTGCAGAGCCCCGAGGCTCAGTGGCAGCCCAAAGTGTTTTGTTGAGAGCCCTGTGAGAGGCTCAAGGTGCCACCTATGTTTTTAGAGCCCAGAGAGGCTCGTGGGGGCATTTCGTTGTGCAGAGCCCCGAGGCTCAGTGGCAGCCCAAAGTGTTTTGTTGAGAGCCCTGTGAGAGGCTCAAGGTGCCACCTATGTTTTTTGAGCCCAGAAGAGGCTCCGGGGCCATTTATTTACGAGGAGCCTGAGAAGCTCCTGAGGGCCCGGTCAATCCTTTGGGAGCCCAGCGAGGCTCCCACATTGGCCCCATTGTTGTTTTTGAGTCCTGGAAGGCTCAAACCTTGTTGCACCAGTTGCCCAGCACTTTGTGGGCAACTGCTCCGTTTAGGCCCCCTGACATTGGACACAGGGCGTCCTAGCCCCAACAAGGCCAGGTGGCCTAGGGACAGTCACAGGTGGTGACTAATGTGAGTTTGGCGCAATTGTACTTTTCTATGCACCTCTGAATGTATGGTTTATGCGTCATGTGCCCTTACACCTCTGAATGAATGTTATGCAATGCATCATGTGTTATGTGCTTACACCCCTACAGGTACTGTAATACTTAGGTGGTTGTTTTCTCCCTAGTACAGGTGGTGCTAGTGAGGTCCTGTTACCAGTAGTTACTGGTTGTGTGCTCTATTTTGATATTTGTGCTACAGTGATTTATACTCTAAGTGCTATTTATGAAAGTGTTACTTCTGATTCCTGACAGTGGTCCAGGTGGCCCTGTCTTGTAAATACCCCCTGTAAATTCTGCCCGTGCCTCTGGCACATTGTAAAGTGTGTGTTTTATCTAATGTGTTTTGGTGTAATACAAAGGCTATTTTTATATAACCTTGTGTGGAGTTTACTTTGTGGTGGGTGCTGGGTGTTGTTGCTGGGGTGCGTGCACAAATACTTAACTTACATCGCCTCCAAGTTTAGCCTTGCTGCTCGCGCCACGTTACCTAGAGGGCGAGTAGGGGTTATCTTGGCGTGTAACTCCCTTGCCCTGACTTGGGAGTGGTGGTCTCTGACTGACTTTGGCGAAAGCCCTGGCCAGCCGGGGATCCCATTTCCAACAGAGATGGATGAATGGTTCTCACAACTCCACGTATTCTGCCCCCCTGCCATCAACACACAAAGAAAGCCATTCCATCGCCAAGAGATGCCACAGCTGCCGAATCCAGTCCCTGGGGTTGGAGGGGTCAGTGGTGCGCCATCGCGCAAGGATGACTAAGCGCACTGCTAACAGAGCCAGAGAGATTTGCTTACCCCTCAGAGAGCGCAAAGGAAATGCTTTCGCGTGTGGGAGCCCTAACAGTAAATGCTCAGGAGCTCTGGCTAATGTGATGTGAAAAGCGTCATCTATATCATCGAGGACCAATGTCCAATAGCCCTCTAATTTTGGACAGTGCCAGAGCAGATGGGTCAGTGTACCCGTGGCACCACAGCCCCGCCAACACAGGCCCGAGTGCTTCGGATCCCATGCCTTAATACGCGCGGGGTATAGTACCAGTATGTCAACGCCTTGTAGGCCGACTCAGCGCCTGCAACGGTGGCGGCGGTGTGATGCGCGCGATAAAACACCCTCTCCCACTCCTTACGCGACAGCGGGCGCCCAATCTCCGTCTCCCAGCGAACCTGCGCCTTGGTACTTGGGATCTTATGTCGCGCGATAATCAGCGTATAAATCAGGTATAAGTTTGCGGTCATCTTTTTTGCAGATCACCCAACGTTCCAGGGCCGTCAGTGGGCGGGACATAGCGGTTATGTGGGATGGCTGCGTGACCCAGTGCGCCACCTGTGCATAAGGGAAGGCATTGGTTTCAGAGAGCGGAAAGTGGTCCCGACGGAGCGAGGAGAACGGGATGAGGCCATTGAGGTCAAAGAGGTGACCCACTCTCTTGCAACCTTTCTCACGTCAGCGCTGGAAGATCGGGGACGAACAACCAGGGGGGAAATCCGGATTGTCCACAATAGGTATCATGGGCGACGGGAAGGTAGTCTAGCCCTTACGCCTCGCCAGCTGATCCCATGCCTGCATGGTTGGTAATGTCACCGGGGACGAGTATAGGCCCCATGCTCGGTGCAGCCGGGGAAGCCACAAACAGGCCGCCTGATAATACGCTTGCAAGGAGGGAAAGCCCAGCCCACCCTCCGCCTTAGGGGCCGTGAGCAACGAGGAAGCGAGCCGTGGGCGTTTGTGATTCCATAGGAATTTGGTGATCAGTCCCTGTAGCGTCCGTATGGAGCCCGTGGGGGACGTAGGGGTAGCAACTGGAAGAGGTATAGTGTGAGAAGTTGGCCTGGTATATGATGTTCACTATTCTAGTGAGCACCTTGCACCAGTCCAAACAACCCTTATGGTGATGGTTGTAAGTCAACCTTATAGACCAGCTATCCTAGTGGTAGCATGGACAGATCAGTCTTAGTCTAAAAGACTCTTGAGGGCGTGTAAAGCCAGCTGTTTTACCATATCAACCCCTTGAATATCAAATGAAAGGACACCACACAGGATATATATAAAATATATATGTATTTATTTACTAACACACTCCTCTGAACTCTTTATGAGATCAGAGGCAAAAGCACATCACAAGATATTTAGTCAGAATACGTTAAGTTGCACAATTTACGGTTAGGCCCTAGGGGCGAAGCCAACCATATACTAAGTAAGTGGTATAAGTACCACGTCACGAGAAAAGGAAAGGCCTAGGGCCTAGAGAATCGCTGGGGCTACACTATCTGAACCTTAGGTTAGGAGTAGGAGGCCCACAGGCGGCGCGTGCAGTGTCTTTACACACACGGGTGAGTCAATACAAAGTCAATGGGAACTTAGAAGTTAGATAAAGAAGGATTTAGGGCACTTCGGTTTAGCTAGGAGGAAACAACTAAAAACCTAGACACTTGGATAGTCACTACCCTTGGGAGCACTGAAGTATTCGTGTTACCTCACCCACAGGAAGCGGGTGCATAGGTGTGAAGATGTGTCGGGTTTCGCCGTTGAAGCCTATGGAGACCTGGAGGAAAGATGCTGCAGGCGACCAGGAGGAAGATGTCCGGGTGGATCCAAGGGTGGATCGAGGATGAAGAGGACCTGAAAGCAGAGGGGACAGAGTCTGGGTCACTAGCCAGTGACCGGGTGGAACCAGGAAGGAACCAGACGACGTCGAGGAGCAATCAGGTGCTGTCGTGAAGCTTGTCTCTTCAGCCACGCGGACCAGGAGGTGTCGAGGATGACCAGATGCTGGAGAGGAGCTGTCCCACGAAGGTTCTCACGGATGGAGGGGTCGACTGCCGGATTGGAGTGAACAAGCCTTGGCAAAGGCATCCCACGCAGGATTGAAAGAAGGCTTCTGATGCAGACCAGCAAGGTCTGAGGTGCCTCACCTTTGCAGGGAGGCAAGGGCCAGTCTGGAGCAACCAGACCAGTGAGTTGGTTCAAAAGGATTGTCGTCACAGAGGCTACTAGCCAACGGGCCAGCAACCGGACAACGCGTCGAGCAGAACACAAGCAGAAGGGCCCCACGCAGAACTCGTGGAGTGTGGAGGGCTGATCTTCGGTGCAGGTGGAGCTCGGATTCGGGGCTTCTCAATCCCCAGTGCACAGCTGCTAGGATACCTCAGGAGCTGCACAGTTAGCAAGTTGCAGGCTTTTCAAGATGTCCGGTCCCACGTGTCTCGTCGCCTCCACGGATCTCAGCTGTGCTGCAGTTGTGAAGAGAGGGTCAGAGAGGTCTGGAAGTCTAGGTCTTGTCAGGCTCTGTGCTCGGGTTCCAGCAGGAAACGTCGACAAAGCAAGCCGTTGATTTGCTGGATGGTGCCTGGTTGCCCAGGGTGGTCACTCCTTGGCCACAAGGGAGATTCTTCAGTCTTCAGCTTCAGCAGAATGTCGAAGGTCCAGAGTTTCGTGTAAAGTTTCGATTCAGGATTAATCTCAAGTTACAGGACTCAGCTCCTACTTTTATAGTACTAAAACGGGCTGGATTACTTTCTAGGTCCTTCCTGTGGGTTGTACCAGGAAGGGGGTGGTTACACCCCCTTTCCTTTGTCCAGTTTCACGCCAGAGCTGGGGCTGGAGTGCCCCAGCAACAGGTTTGAACTGGGGTATGCATGGAGCACCTAGTGTGCCTCAGGTAGTCTCAATCTATTCAGCCCTCCCTGTCCCAATACACAAAGTCCTGTCTGGGGTGGTGCTCGCACCTCTCCAGGCAGGAAACCTATTGTGCAAACCTCCGTGACAGGAAGGACTCCCAGCAGCAGGAGATCAGACTTGTGTCTGTGGCAGCAGCGTCCATTTTGTGACGCTGGGGCTCTGGTTAATTTTAACCGGGATAGTCAGTACTAACATGTCTTCTCCCTCTAGAAGGGTGGAATGCTATCCCGTCGCCAGAATTGGGGAGGGGGTAGTATTACAAAGCGTATGACACCTTACACAACATGTTTTGATAAAGCCAAACCAGTGTTAGCATTTAACCGCGAGGTTCATAATGCACTTAAGAGTATATGGTATGGCAATATCATAGAACAGCTATAAGGACATGGTTCCGAAAGCAGCAGACAGGCTCAGCTTATGCTAGAGCACCATCTCACACATAACCAAGCACTCTGCCTCCAGGATTGTTAAGGGCTGCCATAGGAGTGACTTATAGGTTACTATGTGTCTATATATAAGGTATGTATAGGGATACTATACCTAAGCAAGGGGTGATTACACGACCTTGCCCCAGATGAGTGATCAGCCAGTTGTGTCAATTTAGGTGGCCAGCCAGGGGTGGCATAATATATGCTGCAGCCCCTGGTAGGCCTTGGAGGCACCTATGCCCTGGGTACCTAAGGTACACTTATACAGGGACTCACAAGGGTGACCCAATATCCAATTTGGTATGTACCTACAGTACATGGAGTCCATTCTACAGAGAGAGCAGATAGCCTGGGGTCCTGAATAGCAGGATCCCAGGCCAACTAAGTCAAAAAACAGCTAAACACCAGGCAAAAAGTTGAGGGTAACCATAGTCAGGTATCCACCTTCCTACATATAGTATGCGAGGGAGAACCGTCATTTTGACGGCCGCCAGCCTCCCAAACCAAGCAAGCTGGAGGCGGGACCAGCCTGACAGGGATTTGGTGGTTTGGTCAATTAAGAGCTTATAGTTAAGGGAGACCGTTCTCGCAATAGAGGGGGCAAGGTGATATCCGGTGCACCCACTGGAAGGCAAAATCCTTTTGGAGGTCTTGCACCTCTGCAGCGGGGATCGAGACATTAAGGATCTGCGACTTGGAGAAGTTAACCTTAAAGCCTGCAACGGCGCCAAATTCGCGTAGTTCAGTGGCGAGGTATCGTAAGGAGGTGCGAGGCTGTGTGAGCGAGAGGATCACGTCATCGGCGTAGAGACAGATCTTGTGTACGATCCGCATTCCATGGGGTCCTTCCCAGGCTTGGGGATTACTGTAATAGAGGCCTCCGACATTGAGGGGGTCACCTCTCCAGTCTCCAGGAAGGAATTAAAAAGGCGAGTTAAAAAAGGTGCTAGCTGCACACAAAACTTTTTATAAAAAACAGCTGTGAAGCCATCCGGCCCCGGGGATTTGGCCAATTTCAAGCGCGCAATTGCTGAGATGACTTCCTCGATGCGAATATCAGCTTTGAGCGCCGCTACCGAAATCTGGAAGAGGGGTGTTACACCGCAAGACTCTAAATACGCCTCCACCCAGGCGGGGTCCGTGGGCTCCCTGCAGTACAGCGCATGATAAATGTGTCTGAAAGAGTCCGCAATACAGGAATCGCTGGTTTGTTCTACCGTGCTTGCATCCCTGATGCAAAGCTTAAGTCTCAGAGAATAAGCGCCGAGGTCTCACCGTGATCAAGACGAGTGCGTAAGTTCTCAGTAACCCCCAGGAGGGTTGTTTCGGTGGAGAAGTGGGAGCGGAACCCCGACTGGGACGGATGTAAAAAACCTGTAGTCTCCACATGAGAAGTGAGATGCATGTTAATATGCCTCTCCAGGATTTTTGAGAACATGGGCAGCAAGGAGACAGGCCGGAAGTTGGCAATTGTCTTGGGATCTGCGCCAGTTTTTTTTAGGAGTGGAACCACCATAGCTCTTGTCCATTCATCCGGGACTATGGATTCCCGCAATGAGGAGTTCAAAAGCTCTTGAATAACTAGGAGAAGAGATCCTGCATCTCGCATATGTCCATGGTGGTTTAGAAATAAATGTCAAACTAAATTTATTGATAAAGAATGTGTGCATGATCCTGCAAAAAGGGTTGAAATGAAACAAAGCAACACCATGAGATGGTACAACGATAGATGGAAAGCCAAGGTACACAGTTTTCATGTTAGAGACTGGGTTAGAATTCTTAGACCTGGTATAATGAATAAAAGTAATAACACATTTGGAAAACCTATTCAAATCAAAAAGGTTTTCAGCAACAGCGTAATTACTTAAGATGGTAAGGTTTGGAATGTAAGAAGAATAGCTAAGTGTCCTAATAACAGTATTCAAAACAATACCTCTGGAAATACTAATGTCTTCAATACAAAGACATATGATGTAATGAGCAATGAGACAGTTGCCTCAAAAGTCAAATTATCCGATCGCATGAGACAGGTACCAAAAAGGTTTAATGATTTTATGTAACTTTGTTGAACTTACATGTAGGTTTAAATAAAAAAAGGGGGTTGTGTTACATTCTCTTACTTCCCTGTTTTCACTCCCATCCTTTCCCCTTATTACATCATTGGTTTCTTTGCCAGCCCTGGCATGCACTATGTTGATTTTCTATTAACATTCCAGATTCTGATAGCTTCCTTTATAGTGTATGGCTGTTTGTTGCCCAGAGCTGTTTATGGATGGACTCATATTGCTGTACTGAACTGGAAATAAATCTACTGCAAAATTTCGTTAGACTTTGGATTAATTCTTACAATTTGGCATAAGGCAATCAGGGTAAAAAATAAAACAGTTTTATGCCATGTAGGAGGACGTTCCGGTGAAATGTCCGTGAAGCGAGGTAAAGAATTGAAGTCCTCCGTCCCCACTACACTCTCCTCCAGGATGGGGATCATTGCGTCCCTGAATGCAGTAACAATACCGCCATCTATTGCAGTATTATACCTCTTCTTGTATCTCATTTGCTTCTGTAACATGTACATTTGTTAGAAGTAATCAAGGGGAGAGCGAGGGATAGGGCTGGGGGTGCGTCCTGTTCCCTAAAAAGATATTAGACTTAAACAATGTGGACGTGTTTTATAAATGAATCACTGTATGTAGTATCTACATGGACCCATTAGGTGCTATTAAAAGACCGCTCATACACCAACCTAGTAGGTTCATGCTTCATCATTGGGGTCCCAACCGGGCGGCCGAGTGCCCCCCGGTTGTGCTGGGACGCCTGATACAGCGGAGCTGGTGTGGTGTGTAAGAATGATGTGTGGTGGTATTTTTCAGTTAAAAATATCTCTGAGAATCATTGGCTTTAATTTTAATGTTGGCTGCTCTGGATATATTAAAAACTAAAATAAGTGGTGCAATTAGTCTGGAGTTATTATTACCATTAAGTTGGCTATGTGTGGCGGTCTACGTGTTTCAGCCCGTGAAAGATATTAAAAGGGCTTTCTTCGGGACCAGGTGGGTGCAAAGTGAGTGGCAAAGGTGAAGGATGCCACGTGAAACCTGTGCTGCACCTACACGCGCTAAGGGGTGTGGTACAAAAATGTCAGCGTACTCACTGACATTTGAAAAATTCAATGATTTTAGAATGTTCGCAGATATTGAGGCTCTGGGGGCGAGGGAGCTCTTTCACAAGTCCGATTCGGATTGGAAGAGTCGTCCGCTTTCAAACCTGCATAGGTGCCCCGTGATCCCGGTGGGTGCTTTTTCAAGTGTCAGTGAGTACGCTGACATTTTTACTACACACCTTACCACCATGTACATTTGTAACAGTTATGTAACGTAACTGGTCCTATTGTGAAGTGCCCCGACACCTTTAGGTAAAGTCTGCACTAAATTTCCCACATAAATTCCATTGCAAAGTCTGCTCGATACCCTGCGCCTTCTTTGGGGAATCAGTCGCTTCTTCCCGGAGCAAGACCTTAAAACCCTGGTCCAATCACTGGTACTCTCCAGACTGGACTACTGCAATTCTCTACTCACTGGCCTCCCCAAATCCCACTTGTCCCCCCTTAAATCTGTTTTCCATTCCGCAGCTCGTTTCATTTATGGGGCCAAAAGAAGCGACCACATCACACCCATGTTATCGATCCTCCGTTGGCTTCCCTTCGAGGCTAGATCTATCTACAAGACCGCTTGTATCACCCACAAAGCCTTGCACTCCTCCTCTCCCCGCTACCTGGCGAACAAACTGAAACTCTCTGGAGGCTTGAGACCATCTCGGAATGCGGAAAATCTACTGCTTGAACCTCCCACTTTCTATAAGAAAAGATCGATGGCCCAATCCTTTTCAGGCAACGCAGTGAGAATCTGGAACACCCTTCCACCTCAGCTCCGGACGACCACTTCCTACCAGGCCTTCAAAACGGACCTCAAAGTTCTCCTCCTCCAAAGACACCTCCAAAAGTAATTCACGCCCTCTCTATTATCTGAAGGAAGACCTCCCATTACTGAAAATTCTACTCTCTATGAATATGGAAGTGCCTTCCCAGTGTGTTCTTGTGGTGGGAGTGTTGGCCATTTATTGCAGTATTATCCTTGTACCTGTGTATCGTACCCTTTTGTAACTTGCACACATCACTTTTCTCTTGTAACACACTGTTTGTTACCTTTCACATTTTGTTTGCTTTTGATACTTGCACAAGTGCCACCATTGCCTGCGTGACGTTTGTTCTTGTGCCTCTGTGTCTAGCATATATTGCAGTATTATACCTCTAATTGTACTTTGTTTTTTCTTGTAACCTGCACACTTGTCACTTTTTCCTCCTGTGCACATTTTGCTACCTCATGTATTTGTTTGCTCACAATTGTCACTTTACCTCATGTAACTTAATGTCTGCTTTTGTAATCTATTCACGTGTAATGTTCTCCTCATGTATCATTGCTGTTCCTATTGTGAAGCTCTCTGACACCTTCGGGTAAAGTCCGCGCTATATAAAAACGCACAAATAAATAAATAAATAAATAAAACAAATAGAATCGCATAAATAAATAAATAAATAAATAAATAAATAAATAAATAAATAAATAAAACAAATATAATTGCATAAATAAATAAATAACTAAAACAAATAGAATCGCATAAATAAATAAATAAATAAATAAATAAATAAAACAAATATAATTGCATAAATAAATAAATAAATGAATAAATAAAATAAGTGAATTGCATAAATAAATACATAAATTAATAAATAAATAAGGGCCCCGTCCCCCCACCCAAATCCTTTACTGTATGATGTACATGAAGGTGGAAGCCGTGGGAGCTCGGGCCCTGAACACTGGTCCTGGGGCCGCTTCTCGGCGCTGCACCGTCCTTGACAAACACAATGAATGATTCTGTACAGTGGGGGAGTGACGGGTTCGCACTCACGCAGCATGGCGGCCGCGCTGACACGTGGAGGGGGGAGGTCAGCGCGCCAGTGGCTGCAGCGCATGCGCAGTCCGGGACCGCCTGTCATCGCGCAGCCTCGTCACACCATGCATCTCCAGGGCGCATGCGCAGCGCCGGGTCACCCCCCCCGCGCATGCGCAGAGCGCAGCATGGCGCCCCGGTCTATGGCTGACAGTGACTCGAGCTGAGCTGCACCGACCCCCCCATGCACCCGGGGCAGCCGAGGAAGGGCGCGGCCCCCCCGCTCCGGGAGACTGCGGCGGAGCACGGAGGAGGCATGGCGGCCTACCCGCTGGTGAGAGGGCGGGGCCACTGCAGCCGGGGGGGGGGGCTGGACCACCTCACACTGATGGGGGGGGGGGGGAACTGGACCACCTCACACTGATGGGGGGGGGGGGGCTGGACCACCTCACACTGGGGGGGGAACTGGACCACCTCACTCTGATGGGGGGGGGGGGCCTGGACCACCTCACACTGATGGGGGAGGGGACTGGACCACCTCACACTGATGGGGGGGGACTGGACCACCTCACACTGATGGGGGGGACTGGACCACCTCACACTGATGGGGGGGGACTGGACCACCTCACACTGATGGGGGGGACTGGACCACCTCACACTGATGGGGGAGGGGACTGGACCACCTCACACTGATGGGGGGGGACTGGACCACCTCACACTGATGGGGGGGGACTGGACCACCTCACACTGAGGGGGGGCTGGACCACCTCACACTGATGGGGGGGGGGCTGGACCACCTCACACTGAGGGGGGGGGCTGGACCACCTCACACTGATGGGGGGGGGGCTGGACCACCTCACACTGGGGGGGGGGAACTGGACCACCTCACACTGATGGGGGGGGGGCTGGACCACCTCACACTGATGGGGGGGGGGCTGGACCACCTCACACTGGGGGGGGGGAACTGGACCACCTCACTCTGATGGGGGGGGGGGGCTGGACCACCTCACACTGGGGGGGGGAACTGGACCACCTCACTCTGATGGGGGGGGGGGGCCTGGACCACCTCACACTGATGGGGGGGGGGGGAACTGGACCACCTCACACTGATGGGGGGCTAGACCACCTCACACTGAGGGGGGGGGGCTGGACCACCTCACACTGAGGGGGGGGGCTAGACCACCTCACACTGAGGGGGGGCTGGACCACCTCACACTGATGGGGGGGGGGCTGGACCACCTCACACTGATGGGGGGGAACTGGACCACCTCACTCTGATGGGGGGGGGGGCTGAACCACTGCAGCCTGGGGGGGGGGCTGGACCACCTCACACTGATGGGGGGGGGGGGAACTGGACCACCTCACACTGATGGGGGGGGGGGGCTGGACCACCTCACACTGGGGGGGGGAACTGGACCACCTCACTCTGATGGGGGGGGGGGGGCCTGGACCACCTCACACTGATGGGGGAGGGGACTGGACCACCTCACACTGAGGGGGGGGGCTGGACCACCTCACACTGATGGGGGGGGGGCTGGACCACCTCACACTGGGGGGGGGGAACTGGACCACCTCACACTGAGGGGGGGGGCTGGACCACCTCACACTGATGGGGGGGGGGCTGGACCACCTCACACTGGGGGGGGGAACTGGACCACCTCACTCTGATGGGGGGGGGGGGCTGGACCACCTCACACTGATGGGGGGGGGGGACTGGACCACCTCACACTGATGGGGGAGGGGACTGGACCACCTCACACTGATGGGGGGGGGGACTGGACCACCTCACACTGATGGGGGGCTAGACCACCTCACACTGAGGGGGGGGGGCTGGACCACCTCACACTGAGGGGGGGGGCTAGACCACCTCACACTGAGGGGGGGCTGGACCACCTCACACTGATGGGGGGGGGGCTGGACCACCTCACACTGATGGGGGGGAACTGGACCACCTCACTCTGATGGGGGGGGGGGCTGAACCACTGCAGCCTGGGGGGGGGGCTGGACCACCTCACACTGATGGGGGGGGGGGACTGGACCACCTCACACTGATGGGGGGGGGACTGGACCACCTCACACTGATGGGGGGGGACTGGACCACCTCACACTGATGGGGGGGGGGCTGGACCACCTCACACTGATGGGGGGGGGACTGGACCACCTCACACTGATGGGGGGGGGCTGGACCACCTCACACTGATGGGGGGGGCTGGACCACCTCACACTGGGGGGGGGAACTGGACCACCTCACTCTGATGGGGGGGGAGGGGCTGAACCACTGCAGCCTGGGGGGGGCTGGACCACCTCACACTGATGGGGGGGGGGGACTGGACCACCTCACACTGATGGGGGGGGGACTGGACCACCTCACACTGATGGGGGGCTAGACCACCTCACACTGAGGGGGGGGGGCTGGACCACCTCACACTGATGGGGGGGGGGCTGGACCACCTCACACTGATGGGGGGGAACTGGACCACCTCACTCTGATGGGGGGGGGGGACTGGACCACCTCACACTGATGGGGGGGGGACTGGACCACCTCACACTGATGGGGGGGGGGACTGGACCACCTCACACTGATGGGGGGGGGGGACTGGACCACCTCACACTGATGGGGGGGGGGACTGGACCACCTCACACTGATGGGGGGGGGCTGGACCACCTCACACTGATGGGGGGGGGCTGGACCACCTCACACTGATGGGGGGGGACTGGACCACCTCACACTGATGGGGGAGGGGACTGGACCACCTCACACTGATGGGGGGGGGGGGACTGGACCACCTCACACTGATGGGGGGGGGGCTGGACCACCGCACACTGATTGGGGGGGGGGCTGGACCACCTCACACTGATGGGGGGGGCTGGACCACCTCACACTGCGGGGGGGTTGGACCACCTCACACTGATGGGGGGGGACTGGACCACCTCACACTGAGGGGGGGGGCTGGACCACAACACACTGATGGGGGGGGGGGCTGGACCCTCACACTGATGGGGGGGGCTGGACCACAGCACACTGATGGGGGGGGGACTGGACAACAGCACACTGATGGGGGGGGGCTGGACCACCTCACACTGATGGGGGGGGGACTGGACCACCTCACACTGATGGGGGAGGGGACTGGACCACCTCACACTGATGGGGGGGGGACTGGACCACCTCACACTGATGGGGGGGGCTGGACCACCGCACACTGATTGGGGGGGGGGGCTGGACCACCTCACACTGATGGGGGGGGCTGGACCACCTCACACTGCGGGGGGGTTGGACCACCTCACACTGATGGGGGGGGACTGGACCAACTCACACTGAGGGGGGGGGCTGGACCACAACACACTGATGGGGGGGGGGCTGGACCCTCACACTGATGGGGGGGGCTGGACCACAGCACACTGATGGGGGGGGGGACTGGACAACAGCACACTGATGGGGGGGGGACTGGACCACCTCACACTGATGGGGGGGACTGGACCACCTCACACTGAGGGGGGGGCTGGACCACAACACACTGATGGGGGGGCTGGACCCTCACACTGATGGGGGGGGGACTGGACCACCTCACACTGATGGGGGGGGGGGGGCTGGACCACCTCACACTGAGGGGGGGACTGGACCACCTCACACTGATGGGGGGGGGACTGGACCACCTCACACTGATGGTGGGGCTGGACCACCTCACACTGATGGGGGGGGGGTCTGGACCACCTCACACTGAGGGGGGGGACTGGACCACCTCACACTGATGGGGGGGACTGGACCACCTCACACTGAGGGGGGGGGTGGACCACCTCACACTGATGGGGGTGAGGACTGGACCACCTCACACTGATGGGGGTGAGGACTGGACCACCTCACACTGATGGGGGGGGGCTGGACCACCTCACACTGATGGGGGGGGGCTGGACCACCGCACACTGATGGGGGGGGGCTGGACCACCTCACACTGCGGGGGGGTTGGACCACCTCACACTGATGGGGGGGCTGGACCACCTCACACTGCGGGGGGGTTGGACCACTTCACACTGATGGGGGGGGCTGGACCACCTCACACTGATGGGGGGGGGGGCTGGACCACAGCACACTGATGGGGGGGGACTGGACCACCTCACACTGAGGGGGGGGCTGGACCACCTCACACTTATGGGGGGGGACTGGACCACCTCACACTGAGGGGGGGGCTGGACCACCTCACACTGATGGGGGGGGGCTGGACCACAGCACACTGATGGGGGGGGCTGGACCACCTCACACTGATGGGGGGGCTGGACCACCTCACACTGATGGGGGGGGCTGGACCACCTCACACTGATGGGGGGGGCTGGACCACCTCACACTGATGGGGGGGGGCTGGACCACAGCACACTGATGGGGGGGGGGCTGGACCACAGCACACTGATGGGGGGGGGACTGGACCACCTCACACTGAGGGGGGGGGCTGGACCACCTCACACTTATGGGGGGGACTGGACCACCTCACACTGAGGGGGGGGCTGGACCACCTCACACTGATGGGGGGGCTGGACCACAGCACACTGATGGGGGGGGGCTGGACCACCTCACACTGATGGGGGGGGCTGGACCACCTCACACTGATGGGGGGGGCTGGACCACAGCACACTGATGGGGGGGGGGGCTGGACCACCTCACACTGATGGGGGGGGCTGGACCACCTCACACTGATGGGGGTGGGCTGGACCACAGCACACTGATGGGGGGGCTGGACCACCTCACACTGATGGGGGGGGCTGGACCACCTCACACTGATGGGGGGGGGGCTGGACCACCTCACACTGATGGGGGGGGCTGGACCACCTCACACTGATGGGGGGGGGGACTGGACCACCTCACACTGATGGGGGGGGGGGCTGGACCACAGCACACTGATGGGGGGGCTGGACCACAGCACACTGATGGGGGGGGGGGGCTGGACCACAGCACACTGATGGGGGGGGCTGGACCACAGCACACTGATGGGGGGGGGGACTGGACCACCTCACACTGATGGGGGGGGGACTGGACCACCTCACACTGATGGGGGGGGGGACTGGACCACCTCACACTGATGGGGGGAGACTGGACCACCTCACACTGATGGGGGGGGACTGGACCACCTCACACTGATGGGGGGGGGGGGGACTGGACCACCTCACACTGATGGGGGGGATTGGACCACAGCACACTGATGGGGGGGGACTGGACCACCTCACACTGATGGGGGTGAGGACTGGACCACCTCACACTGATGGGGGTGAGGACTGGACCACCTCACACTGATGGGGGGGACTGGACCACCTCACACTGATGGGGGGGGACTGGACCACCTCACACTGATGGGGGGACTAGACCACCTCACACTGATGGGGGGGCTGGACCACCTCACACTGATGGGGGTGAGGACTGGACCACCTCACACTGATGGGGGGGGACTGGACCACCTCACACTGATGGGGGGGACTGGACCACCTCACACTGATGGGGGGACTGGACCACCTCACACTGATATGGGGGGACTGGATCACCTCACACTGATGGGGGGGGACTGGACCACCTCACACTGATGGGGGGGGACTGGACCACCTCACACTGATGGGGGGGGGACTGGACCACCTCACACTGATGGGGGGGACTGGACCACAGCACACTGATGGGGGGGGACTGGACCACCTCACACTGATGGGGGTGAGGACTGGACCACCTCACACTGATGGGGGGGACTGGACCACCTCACACTGATGGGGGGGGACTGGACCACCTCACACTGATGGGGGGGGGACTAGACCACCTCACACTGATGGGGGGGCTGGACCACCTCACACTGATGGGGGTGAGGACTGGACCACCTCACACTGATGGGGGGGGACTGGACCACCTCACACTGATGGGGGGGACTGGACCACCTCACACTGATGGGGGGACTGGACCACCTCACACTGATGGGGGGACTGGATCACCTCACACTGATGGGGGGGGACTGGACCACCTCACACTGATGGGGGGGGACTGGACCACCTCACACTGATGGGGGGGGACTGGACCACCTCACACTGATGGGAGGGACTGGACCACCTCACACTGATGGGGGGGGGGGCTGAACCACAGCACACTGATGGGGGGAACTGGACCACCTCACACTGATGGGGGGGGGACTGGACCACCTCACACTGATGTGTCGGCTGAACCACAGCACACTGATGGGGGGGCTGGACGACCTCAAACTGATGGGGGGGCTGGACCACCTCACACTGATGGGGGGGCAGGGCCACCTCACACTGATGGGGGGGGCTGGACCACCTCACACTGATGGGGGGGGGACTGGACCACCTCACACTGATGGGGGGGGGACTGGACCACCTCACACTGATGGGGGGGGACTGGACCACCTCACACTGATGGGGGGGGACTGGACCACCTCACACTGGTGGGGGGGGACTGGACCACCTCACACTGATGGGGGGGGACTGGACCACCTCACACTGATGGGGGGGGACTGGACCACCTCACACTGATGGGAGGGACTGGACCACCTCACACTGATGGGGGGGGGGGCTGAACCACAGCACACTGATGGGGGGAACTGGACCACCTAACACTGATGGGGGGGGGACTGGACCACCTCACACTGATGTGTCGGCTGAACCACAGCACACTGATGGGGGGGCTGGACGACCTCAAACTGATGGGGGGGCTGGACCACCTCACACTGATGGGGGGGCAGGGCCACCTCACACTGATGGGGGGGGCTGGACCACCTCCTGATGGGGGGGGGACTGGACCACCTCACACTGATGGGGGGGGACTGGACCACCTCACACTGGTGGGGGGGGACTGGACCACCTCACACTGGTGGGGGGGGACTGGACCACCTCACACTAGTGGGGGGGACTGGACCACCTCATACTGATGGGGGGGTGCTGGACCACCTCACACTGATGCGGGGGGACTGGACCACCTCACACTGATGGGGGGGCTGGACGACCTCAAACTGATGGGGGGGCTGGACCACCTCACACTGATGGGGGGGCAGGGCCACCTCACACTGATGGGGGGGTGCTGGACCACCTCACACTGATGCGGGGGGACTGGACCACCTCACTCTGATGGGGGGGGCTGGACCACCTCACACTGATGGGGGGGGACTGGACCACCTCACACTGATGGGGGGGACTGGACCACCTCACACTGATGGGGGTGAGGACTGGACCACCTCACACTGATGGGGGTGAGGACTGGACCACCTCACACTGATGGGGGGACTGGACCACCTCACACTGATGGGGGGGGGCTGAACCACAGCACACTGATGGGGGGAACTGGACCATCTCACACTGATGGGGAGGCTGGACCACCTCACACTGATGGGGGCGCAGGACCACCTCACACTGATGGGGGGGGCGCAGGACCACCTCACACTGATGGGGGGGGGCGCAGGACCACCTCACACTGATGGGGGGGGGCTGGACCACCTCACACTGATGGGGGGGGAGCTGGACCACCTCACACTGATGGGGGGGGAGCTGGACCACCTCACACTGATTGGGGGGCTGGACCACCTCACACTGGTGGGGGGGGACTGGACCACCTCACACTGGTGGGGGGGACTGGACCACCTCACACTGGTGGGGGGGGCTGGACCACCTCACACTAATGGGGCGGGACTGGACCACCTCACACTGATGGGGGGGGGCTGGACCACAGCACACTGATGGGGGGGGGCTGGACCACCTCACACTGCAGGGAGGGAAACAGGACCACTTCACACTGAAAGAGGGGGACTAGACAACCTCATACTGCAGGGGAGGGCTGGACAACTTCAGCACTGCAGGGGGTGCGATGACTGGACCACTTTACACTGCAGGGGATGATCTGGCTGAAACACTTCCGTTAATCAATCATATACTTGTAAAACGCAGCGTGTCACCCGTGAGGGTATCCAGACGCTGGGCTATGGGGTTCAGTGGAAGAGCCAGGTTTTGAGCTTTCTCCTGAAGTCTGTCAACAAAGGTGGTGTTCGGAGACGTAGGAGAGGGCGTTCCAGGACTTGGCAGCGAGATGGGTGAAGGAGCGTCGTCTGGTGCAGCAGCAGCGGATGCACCGTGTCTGTGCGCGGGCGAAGTGGGCGGAGCAGAGGTTTTGGGAAGGTTTGTCGAAGTTGAAGCATAGGTTCATGTATGCAGGTCCTTGGTAGTGATAGACTTCGTAGGTGTGAGCTTTCACACTGCAGGGAGCGAGAGGGCTGGACCCCTTCACACTGCAGAGAACAGAGGGATGGACCCCTTCACACTGCAGGGGGCGAGAGGGCAGGACCCCTTCACACTGCAGGGGGCGGGAGGGCAGGACCCCTTCACACTGCAGGGAGCAGAGGGCTGGACCCCTTCACACTGCAGGGAGTGGGAGGGCAGGACCCCTTCACACTGCAGGGAGCGAGAGAGCTGGACCCCTTCACACTGCAGGGGGCAAGCGGGCAGGATCCCTTCACACTGCAGGGGGCAGGACTCATTCACACTGCAGGGAGTGAGAGGACAGGACACCTTCATACTGTAGGGGGTGGGAGGGCAGGACCCCCTCACATTGCAGGGGGTGGGAGGGCAGGACCCCCTCACATTGCAGGGGGTGGGAGGGCAGGACCCCTTCACACTGCAGGGGGTGGGAGGGCAGGACCCCTTCACACTGCAGGGGGCGAGAGGGCAGGAGTCCTTCACACGGCAGGGGGGCGAGAGGGCTGGACCCCTTCACACTGCAGGGGGCGAGAGGGCTGGACCCCTTCACACTGCAGGATGCGAGAGGGCTGGACCCCTTCACACTGCAGGGGGCGATAGGGCTGGACCCCTTCACACTGCAGGGGGCGAGAGGGCAGGACTCCTTCACACGGCAGGGGACGAGAGGGCTGGATCCCTTTACACTGCAGGGGGTGAGAGGGCAGGACTCCTTCACACGGCAGGGGTGAGAGGGCTGGATCCCTTCACACTGCAGGGGGCGGGAGGGCAGGATCCCTTCACACTGCAGGGAGCGAGAGGGCAGGACTCCTTCACACGGCAGGGGGCTGGATCCCTTCACACTGCAGGGGGCGAGAGGGCAGGACTCCTTCACACGGCAGGGGACGAGAGGGCTGGATCCCTTTACACTGCAGGGGGTGAGAGGGCAGGACTCCTTCACACGGCAGGGGTGAGAGGGCTGGATCCCTTCACACTGCAGGGGGCGGGAGGGCAGGATCCCTTCACACTGCAGGGAGCGAGAGGGCAGGACTCCTTCACACGGCAGGGGGCTGGATCCCTTCACACTGCAGGGAGCAGAGGGCTGGACCCCTTCACACTGCAGGGAGTGGGAGGGCTGGACCCCTTCACACTGCAGGGGGTGAGAGGGCTGCACCCCTTCACACTGCAGGGGGCGGGAGGGCAGGACCCCTTCACACTGCAGGGAGTGGGAGGGCAGGACCCCTTCACACTGCAGGGAGCGAGAGAGCTGGACCCCTTCACACTGCAGGGGGCAAGCGGGCAGGATCCCTTCACACTGCAGGGGGCGAGAGGACAGGACACCTTCATACTGTAGGGGGTGGGAGGGCAGGACCCCCTCACATTGCAGGGGGTGGGAGGGCAGGACCCCCTCACATTGCAGGGGGTGGGAGGGCAGGACCCTTCACACTGCAGGGGGCGGGAGGGCAGGACCCCTTCACACTGCAGGGAGCGAGAGAGCTGGACCCCTTCACACTGCAGGGGGCAAGCGGGCAGGATCCCTTCACACTGCAGGGAGTGAGAGGACAGGACACCTTCATACTGTAGGGGGTGGGAGGGCAGGACCCCCTCACATTGCAGGGGGTGGGAGGGCAGGACCCCCTCACATTGCAGGGGGTGGGAGGGCAGGACCCTTCACACTGCAGGGGGCGGGAGGGCAGGACCCCTTCACACTGCAGGGGGCGAGAGGGCAGGACTCCTTCACACGGCAGGGGGGCGAGAGGGCTGGACCCCTTCACACGGCAGGGGGGCGAGAGGGCTGGACCCCTTCACACTGCAGGGGGCGAGAGGGCTGGACCCCTTCACACTGCAGGATGCGAGAGGGCTGGACCACTTCACACTGCAGGGGGCGATAGGGCTGGACCCCTTCACACTGCAGGGGGCGAGAGGGCAGGACTCCTTCACACGGCAGGGGACGAGAGGGCTGGATCCCTTTACACTGCAGGGGGTGAGAGGGCAGGACTCCTTCACACGGCAGGGGTGAGAGGGCTGGATCCCTTCACACTGCAGGGGGCGGGAGGGCAGGATCCCTTCACACTGCAGGGAGCGAGACGGCAGGACTCCTTCACACGGCAGGGGACTGGATCCCTTCACACTGCAGGGGGCGAGAGGGCAGGACTCCTTCACACGGCAGGGGACGAGAGGGCTGGATCCCTTTACACTGCAGGGGGTGAGAGGGCAGGACTCCTTCACACGGCAGGGGTGAGAGGGCTGGATCCCTTCACACTGCAGGGGGCGGGAGGGCAGGATCCCTTCACACTGCAGGCAGCGAGAGGGCAGGACTCCTTCACACGGCAGGGGGCTGGATCCCTTCACACTGCAGGGAGCAGAGGGCTGGACCCCTTCACACTGCAGGGAGTGGGAGGGCTGGACCCCTTCACACTGCAGGGGGTGAGAGGGCTGGACCCCTTCACACTGCAGGAGGCGAGAGGGCTGGACCCCTTCACACTGCAGGGAGCAGAGGGCTGGACCTCTTCACACTGCAGGGAGTGGGAGTGCTGGACCTCTTCACACTGCCGGGAGTGGTAGGGCAGGACCCCTTCACACTGCCGGGAGTGGAGTGCTGGACCTCTTCACACTGCAGGGAGTGGGAGGACTGGATCCCTTCACACTGCCGGGAGTGGTAGGGCAGGACCCCTTCACACTGCAGGGGGCGAGAGGGCTGGACCCCTTCACACTGCAGGGGGCGAGAGGGCTGCACCCCTTCACACTGCAGGGAGCAGAGGGCTGGATCCATTCACACTGCAGGGAGTGAGAGGGCTGGATCCCTTCACACTGCAGGGGGCGAGAGGGCTGGACCCCTTCACACTGCAGGGGGCGAGAGGGCTGGACCCCTTCACACTGCAGGGGGCGAGAGGGCTGGACCCCTTCACACTGCAGGGGGTGAGAGGGCTGGACCCCCTCACACTGCAGGGGGCGAGAGGGCAGGACCCCTTCATACTGCAGGGGGTGGGAGGGCAGGACCCCTTCACACTGCAGGGGGCGGGAGGGCAGGACCCCTTCACACTGCAGGGAGCAGTGGGCTGGACCCCTTCACACTGCAGGGAGTGGGAGGGCAGGACCCCTTCACACTGCAGGGGGCGAGAGAGCTGGACCCCTTCACACTGCAGGGGGCGAGCGGGCAGGACCCCTTCACACTGCAGCACTGCAGGGGGCGAGCGGGCAGGACCCCTTCACACTGCAGGGGGCGAGCGGGCAGGACCCCTTCACACTGCAGGGAGTGGGAGGGTAGGACCCCTTCATACTGCAGGGGGTGGGAGGGCAGGACCCCTTCACACTGCAGGGGGCGGGAGGGCAGGACCCCTTCACACTGCAGGGAGCAGTGGGCTGGACCCCTTCACACTGCAGGGAGTGGGAGGGCAGGACCCCTTCACACTGCAGGGGGCGAGAGAGCTGGACCCCTTCACACTGCAGGGGGCGAGCGGGCAGGACCCCTTCACACTGCAGCACTGCAGGGGGCGAGCTGGCAGGACCCCTTCACACTGCAGGGGGTGAGAGGGCTGGACCCCTTCACACAGCAGGGGGGCGAGAGGGCTGGACCCCTTCACACTGCAGGGGGCGAGAGGGCAGGACTCCTTCACACGGCAGGGGGCGAGAGGGCAGGACCCCTTCACACTGCAGGGAGTGGGAGGACTGGATCCCTTCACACTGCAGGGAGTGGGAGGACTGGATCCCTTCACACTGCAGGGGGCGAGAGAGCTGGACCCCTTCACACTGCAGGGGGCGAGCGGGCAGGATCCCTTCACACTGCAGGGAGTGGGAGGACTGGATCCCTTCACACTGCAGGGAGTGGGAGGACTGGATCCCTTCACTCTGCAGGGGGTGGGAGGACTGGATCCCTTCACTCTGCAGGGGGTGGGAGGGCAGGACCCCTTCACACTTCAGGGGGCGAGAGACCTGGACCCCTTCACACTGCAGGGGGCGAGCGGGCAGGACTCCTTCACACTGCAGGGGGCGAGCGGGCAGGACTCCTTCACACTGCAGGGGGCGAGAGGGCAGGACTCCTTCACACTGCAGGGGGCGAGAGGGCAGGACTCCTTCACACTGCAGGGGGCGAGAGGGCAGGACTCCTTCACACTGCAGGGGGCAAGAGGGCTGGACCCATTCACACTGCAGGGGGCGAGAGGGCTGGACCCCTTCACACTGCAGGGAGCGAGAGGGCTGGATCCCTTCACACTGCAGGGGGCGGGAGGGCAGGACCCCTTCACACGGCAGGGGGCGAGAGGGCTGGACCCCTTCACATGGCAGGGGGCGAGAGGGCTGGACCCCTTCACACGGCAGAGGGCGAGAGGGCTGGACCCCTTCACACTGCAGGGGGCGAGAGGGCTGGACCACTTCACACTGCAGGGGGCAGGATGGCTGGACCCTTTCAGACTGCAGGGGTGGGAGGACTGGATCCCTTCACACTGCAGGGAGTGGGAGGACTGGATCCCTTCACTCTGCAGGGGGCGAGAGGGCTGGATCCCTTCACACTGCAGGGGGCAGGATGGCTGGACCCTTTCAGACTGCAGGGGCGAGAGGGCTTGACCCCTTCACATTGCAGAGAGTGGGAGGACTGGACCACTTTACACTACAGGGGGTGGGAAGGCTGGACCACTTTAGACTGCAGAGGTCAATCAATCAATCAGAGTACTTGTAGAGCGCGCTACGTACCCGTGAGGATCTCAAGGCGCTGAGGGGATGGGGTGCTGCTACTGCTCGAAGAGCCAGGTCTTGATTAGTTTTCTGAAGGTAAATAGGTCTTGGGTCTGTCGTAGGTGGGTGGGGAGGGTGTTCCAGGTCTTGGCGGCGAGGTAGGAGAAGAATCTGCCGCCGGTGGTTGTTCGTTGGATGCGGGGGATAGTGGCGAGGGTGAGGCTGGCGGAGCGGAGCTGGCGCGTGGGGGTGTAGAATCTGAGTCTGCTGTTAAGGTAGGCTGGTCCGGCGTTGTGGAGTGCTTTGTGTGCGTGGGTGAGGAGCTTGAAGGTGAGCCTCTTGTCGACGGGGAGCCAGTGTAGGGGTCTCTGGTGGGGGGTGATGTGGCTGCGGCGGGGGACGTTGACGATTAGTCAGGCGGAGGCGTTTTGGATGCATTGTAGGTGTTTGGCTGGGATTCCTGCATAGAGTGTGTTGCCGTAGTCCAGTCTGCTGTTGACGAGGGGCTGTGTCACCGTTCTTCTTGTTTCGGTCGAGATCCACTTGTAGATCCTGCGGAGCATGCGGTAGCAGGAGGAGGAGACGGCGTTGACCTGCGTAGCCATGGAGAGGGAGGAGTCGAGGATGAATCCTAGGTTGCGTGCATGGTCTGTGGGTGTTGGTGCTGTTCCCAGTGTGGTTGGCCACCAGGAGTCGTCCCAGGCTGAGGGGGTGGGTCCGAGGATGAGTACCTCCGTCTTGTCCGAGATCAGTTTCAGATGGTTGCTCCTCATCCAGTCGGCGACTGCCTTCATTCCCTCGTGGAGGATGGTTTTGGTGGTGTGTGGGTCCTTGGTGAGGGAGAGGATGAGCTGGGTGTCGTCGGCATAGGAGATGATGTTGAGGTCGTGCTGGCGGGCCACTTGTGCGAGGGGGGCCATGTAGATGTTGAACAGCGTCGGGCTGAGGGATGAGCCCTGGGGGACGCCGCAGATGATGTCGGTGGCTTCAGATTGAAAGGGTGGGAGGCGGACGCTCTGGGTTCTGCCGGAGAGGAAGGACGAGGTCCAGTCAAGGGCCTTCTCTTGGATTCCGGCTTCTAGGAGGCGTGTCTTTTGAGTGCGATGGCAGACCGTGTCGAAGGCGGCCGACCGGTCCAGGAGGATGAGGGCTGATGTTACGCTGTTGTCTAGTTGGCGCCTGATGTCGTCTGTGGCAGCGCAGAGGGCTGTCTGGGTGCTTTGGTTTCGTCTGAATCCGGACTGGGACGGGTCCAAGATGTTGTTGTCTTCCAGGTGGCGGGCCAATTGCCTGTTTACGATTTTCTCGATGACCTTTGCCGGGAGTAGGGAGATGGGCCGGAAGTTCTTGAGGTTGTTGGGGTCCGCCTTGGGCTTCTTGAGGAGGGCGTTGATTTCGGCGTGCTTCCAGCTTTCCGGGAATTTCGCTGTTTCGAAGGAGATGTTGATGACCTTCCGTAGTTGGGGTGCGATGGCTGCGTCTGTGTGGCCGGTTGGGTGGGAATAGGCAAGAGGCGAGTTTTAGTTGTGAGCAAACCAGGTTTTATTAGCTGAAAGAGTCTATCAGTACAGGTAGGACGACTCGGCACAGGCCGCGGTGAGCGGCTTCTTTCCTTCCTGCTTTTCTGGATGACGCCCTCCTCTCGGCGCCGGGTCGGGGTCCGCCGTCCTCTCCCGTCGTGGTCCGTCTTGGCCCAGGTTCCGCCGAAGGGGGAGACAGAAACAGAGGTAGTATAAGTACAGGGATCACTTCCCAGGTTGCGTTCGGGAAAAGGAGTGAGGGAATGATTAGTGCTTCAGTTAGGTCCCGGGTTGTGAGGGAAGTGCACGGGGGACTTATTCTATGGACTTTTGGGTTCTCCCTTTCTTAGCCGCCACCACCCAGTAACCTTGCCACGTACCTCTGTTAGCCACGCCCCTCCAGGGGAGTGGCTGGGCGAATCGTGGGTCCGTTGCCCTCCTGGGACCGTCTCTCCCGGTGTTCTGCGTAGGACCCCGGTTCTTCTTCCGCCCTTCTCCTCCTCTCTTTGTGGGTCCCCGTCTCCTGAAGCGCCGTCACCCTCCTTCTCCGCACTCTCCTTCTCTACGTCCTCGGCTCCTTTACTCCAAGCCACTTCTCTCGCCGCCTCGCCTCGACTCCACGCTCTTCCTCCGCTCCACGCTTCTTCTTCTCTCCCCGCCGCTCCTCTCCTTCGTTCGACTCCGCTGCTCCACGCCACTCCTCCGCTCTGCTCCGTCCTGACCGCTCCTCCGGTGTATAAACACACCTGTTCTGTCAGCTGGGCGTCCTTTATGCAGAGGGTGTGCTCCTCCTCTACCTCGCTCGGTCCGGGCCAGTTAAAGGGGCCGTGCCCCATCTCCTCCTCATCGCAGCTGTACTGGTCCATTCCCTGGTTCCAGCTCGCTCCCTCGGCCACCTGTTGAAAGAAGAGGGTGGGGTCATAGTTTATACTCGCCTTCCGGGATACAGGGGGGGCGTCCCCCGCCTCCCGGTTACAGTCTGCTTTGTTGAATACGTGGTGTGGGCACGGGTCTGACGGAGACTCTGAGTGGATGGAGTTCATGACCTTGCGTGTCTCGTTGACGTTGGACCAGGAGGTCAGGCGCATGGCGCTGGTGGTGTTCGCAGGGGAGGTGGAGTCTGGCGTAGTCGGGGCGGATGTGGTGTTGAAGCTGCCGTGGATGTCAGCGATCCTGCGGTGGAAGAAGATGGCCAGCGAGTCGCACAGTTCTTGTGAGGGCGGGATGTCGTTGGCGCTGCGGTTGGAGAGTTTCTTTACGATGCTGAAGAGCTCTTTGCTGTCGTGTGCGTTGTTATCCAAGCGGTCTTTGAAGGAGGATCTCTTGGCTAATCTGATGAGGTGGTGATGTCTGCGGGTGGCGTCCTTGTGGGCTGCGAGGCTGTCCGGTGTGCATTCGTGGAGCCATATTTTCTCCAGTTTCCGGCATGCGCGTTTGGAGGTCTGGAGCTCGTTGGTGAACCAGGTGGCTGTCTTGCTGGCATGGCTGTTGGGAGGGTTTCTTGAGCGGGGCGAGGGTGTTGGCGCAGTCGTCGATCCACTGTCTGAGGTTGCGGGCTGCGGCGTCTGGGTTGGTGGGGTCGGTGGGTGGGTTCTGGTCGAGGGTGGTGATCAGCCGGCGTGGGGAGCCGGACTACTATACAGTGCCCACTGCAGGGGCATGCAGAATGGATCGGCCTCTTCCATCGAGACATTTACTTAGGGATATGGCTTGAGGAAACAGGCCGATCCACTTCTTATTTTAAGGCCCAACAATGCTCTGCTTTGACTTGGACATTTTATAAATTGTCTGGGTGCCCAGATTTAAGAGCTCTAATGAAGGTGGTCACGAGCAAGGTAATGCTGTGAATGACCTACAGTGCTCTCGTCTGTCAATGTATTTGTGATCCTGCTACCCCTTCACACTGTAGGGGGTGAGGGGGCTGAACCACTTCATACTGCAGGGGGTGAGGGGGCTGAACCACTTCACACTGTAGGTGGTGAGGGGGCTGAACTACTTCACACTGCAGGGGGTGCGAAGGCTGGACCACAGCAAGGGCTCCGTAATGGAGTATTAGATGAGGAGTGCATCAATGCACACTGCAGGGGGTGAGGGGGCTGAACCACTTTATACTGCAGGGGTGAGGGGGCTGAACCACTTTATACTGCAGGGGGTGAGGGGGATGAACCACTTTATACTGCAGGGGGTGAGGTGGCTAATCCACTTCATACTGCAGGGGAGTGAGGGGGCTGAACCACTGCATACTGCAGGGTGTGAGGGGCTGAACCACGTCACACTTCAGGGGTGAGGGGGCTTGTAATCACTCAGTGGCCATTCAAAAGGGTAGTAATGAGAAAAGGGAGGACTCCGTCCTGCTAGTGTTTTTTTTTTATTAGGGAGTTTAATCTCAGATTGAAAGGAAACAAATAAAAAAACTTTCACAGAACAGTCCGCAAACAAGGGAAGTAGTCTTTCTCTGCACATGTCTTTCCTTGGACGCAACTGGGCTAGGTTCCTTCTCCCCTCCTCCCAATGGGCCGTTGCGGGGGCTTGGCGCTATGCTTTGTGTTTTCCTCAATAAAAGCAAAAAAAAACAATATTAGGAGAAGGGCTAAGGGATTCCAGTATAGACCTCCACCTACACACCCAAGTGGCTATGTGCTCTAAAGGTGCTTCAGGGCATGCAGTGCTCTGGCATTGCTTTACAGCTCCCACCATTTCCCAATTGCAAAATAACAGAAGAGTGGTACTTGCCTCTGGCCACGGCCCTCCTGGGTCGTGGCAGAAGGAGTCCAGAATCCTTCTCTCTCTCCGGACGGTTGGACCGGTAATTGTTGCCGCTGGGCTGACCCCTGCAGTCAGCCCCTGCCTCCTCACTCCTGGGCTCCCCTCTCCTGAGCTCCCCTCTCCTGGGCTCGCCTCTCCTGGGCTCCCCTCTCCTGGGCTCCCCTCTCCTGGGCTCCCCTCTCCTGGGCTCCCCTCTCCTGGGCTCCCCTCACCTGGGCTCCCCTCTCCTGGGCTCCCCTCTCCTGGGCTCCCCTCTCCTGGGCTCCCCTCTCCTGGGCTCCCCTCTCCTGGGCTCCCCTCTCCTGGGCTCCCCTCTCCTGGGCTCCCCTCTCCTGGGCTCCCCTCTCCTGGGCTCCTCTCTCCTGGGCTCCTCTCTCCTGGGCTCCTCTCTCCTGGGCTCCTCTCTCCTGGGCTCCTCTCTCCTGGGCTCCTCTCTCCTGGGCTCCTCTCTCCTGGGCTCCTCTCTCCTGGGCTCCTCTCTCCTGGGCTCCTCTCTCCTGGGCTCCTCTCTCCTGGGCTCCTCTCTCCTGGGCTCCTCTCTCCCGGGCTCCTCTCTCCCGGGCTCCTCTCTCCCGGGCTCCTCTCTCCCGGGCTCCTCTCTCCCGGGCTCCTCTCTTCCGGGCTCCTCTCTCCCGGGCTCCTCTCTCCCGGGCTCCTCTCTCCCGGGCTCCTCTCTCCCGGGCTCCTCTCTCCCGGGCTCCTCTCTCCCGGGCTCCTCTCTCCTGGGCTCCTCTCTCCTGGGCTCCTCTCTCCTGGGCTCCTCTCTCCTGGGCTCCTCTCTCCTGGGCTCCTCTCTCCTGGGCTCCTCCCTCCTGGGCTCCTCCCTCCTGGGCTCCTCCCTCCAGGGCTCCTCTCTCCTGGGCTCCTCTCCTAGTGGTCCTGTCCCCGTCGACCGCGCGTCAAAAGCACCTCTCCCTTTGCCAGCGCGTCTCTCTCTCTCTCCCTCAGCGTTCCGCGCTCTTCCTGCTTTGAGTGCAGTGGCGCTCACGTGATCAGCGTTCCGCACTGCTGACACGGTTACTGACTCGCCCTCCTGATGCGTGGTGGCGGCCATCTTGGGTGTCGCGGTCTCGCGACTACACTGCCCCTCCGTCTAGTGCGGATGATCGGCCATATCGAGACTGTACACCGGGATAGGAAATCCATGTTCCTTTGGTGCTTGCCAGGTAGATGTAAGGTCTGAAAGGAAAAGGGTTGAAGGGACAAAAACCATTGTAGAATCTTTGGACTGGTGTCTTTATTAGAGGCCAGCCAAGTTAAGGGGGCATGGTCTGTACACAAAAAGATGGTACGACCCAACAGGTAATACCGGAGTGCCTCCATGGCCCACTTGATAGCTAGGCATTCTTTTTCCACAGTTGCATAATGTGTCTCCCTGGGAAACCGTTTTCTACTGAGGTATAAAACTGGTTTGAGATGCCCATGGGTATCTGGCTGGGACAATTCTGCCCCTATCCCCCTGTTTGATGCATCTGTCTGCAAGACGAAAGGTTTTTGAAGTCTGGGCACATTAAAACCGTGCGTTACACAAAAGGGATTTCAGGGTATGGTAGCTGTTTTCTTGTGCTTCTGTCCAGTCTATCTTATTGTCAGTGTGTTGTTGGGCTAACAAGTCAGTAAGAGGACTGGCTATATCTGCAAACCGGGGTTTAAATCGTCGGTAATATCTCACCAACCCAAGGAATGCCTTTATCTCCTTTTTAGTGCTAGGCCGTGGTATGTTCTGTATCGCTTCTAACTTGTGTTGCGGATGTATCATTCTGGCTCGGATGGTATAACCCAGATACTCTATTTGGTTGGTTGCTAACGTGGTTTTCTTGGGATTGAGTGTAAGCCCTGCCTGGTACAAAGCAGAAAAAACCTGGTTCAGGTGCAATATATGGGTGTTCCAGTCTGGACTGTAGACGACTATGTCATTGAGGTACGCCACAGCGTATGGTTGATGGTGTTTTAAAAGGACGTCCATTAGCCTTTGAAAGGTGGCGGGGCACCGTGGAGACAAAAGGGCATTACATTAAAATGATATAACCCGGAAGGTGTTGAGAAGGAGGTTTTTTCTTTGGCATCAGGGTTGAGAGGAATCTGCCAGTACCCCTTGGTTAGATCAATAGTGGACATCACCGTTGCCCCCCCCCGACGTTCTACCAGCTCATCTACACGGGCATGGGGTAACTGTTGAACTTGGAGTGGGCGTTTAGTTGACGAAAATACACGCAAAAGCGAAGGCTACCGTCCGGTTTGGGAACAAGGACTACCGGGGCGCACCATTAGCTTTGAGAGGGCTCAGTAATACCTGTTTGCAGCATGACTTCTACCTCCTGCTGTACAGCCGGTCGTTGGGCTGCAGGAATTCTATAGGGTTTGTGTTAGAAAGGCGAACCCGGGGGCGGCAGAAGGTGTCTGACTGACCACCCCTAGGTCTACCCCTCCTTCAGAGAAGGGACCGAGCGATGTCGAGGGGGCCTCCGACGTGGGGGCCCTCTTCTAGAATCGTACAGCAGAGTAACTACACCACTACAAAAGTACACAACACGTAGATAGAGTTTTCAAGCTTTATCTGGCAATAAGTATCGTTTCAATATATACAGCCGATCCTGGGACCGGGAAAGTCTCGTGACAAGGGGTCAGGTAGCGGGACAGTCTTATAGATGGTCGGTGGTAAGGAGACCCTACGCACAGCTCTCAATCCTCGAGCTGGGGGGTTCCGGAAGGTTGGGCCGCGGCAGCGCCAGCAGGCTCCAAGGTGGTTACAGCGAAGATGGACCGCGGCAGCGCCAGCAGGCTCCAAGGTGGTTACAGCGAAGATGGACCGCGGCAGCGCCAGCAGGCTCCAAGGTGGTTACAGCGAAGATGGACCGCGGCAGCGCCAGCAGGCTCCAAGGTGGTTACAGCGAAGATGGACCGCGGCAGCGCCAGCAGGCTCCAAGGTGGTTACAGCGAAGATGGACCGCGGCAGCGCCAGCAGGCTCCAAGGTGGTTACAGCGAAGGTGGACCGCGGCAGCGCCAGCAGGCTCCAAGGTGGTTACAGCGAAGATGGACCGCGGCAGCGCCAGCAGGCTCCAAGGTGGTTACAGCGAAGATGGACCGCGGCAGCGCCAGCAGGCTCCAAGGTGGTTACAGCGAAGGTGGACCGCGGCAGCGCCAGCAGGCTCCAAGGTGGTTACAGCAAAGATGGACCGCGGCAGCGCCAGCAGGCTCCAAGGTGGTTACAGTGAAGATGGACCGCGGCAGCGCCAGCAGGTTCCAGGTAGAGCAGCAAGGTGAGTTCGTCTCAGGGTCAGCCGACAGCGTCAGCAGGGCTTCTCGACTCCGTGATACAACTGCCGTCCTACTCCGGGGCTGGCCCAGATATAGGTCTGGAGTCCTTTGATGTCCGGACCCTCTCGCCTGGAGGTCAGAGGGGCCGGGATGATGGTGTCCAGACACCCAGCAGGGGGGTGGAGCCAGCGCCCAGGGAGGCCGGAGGGCGATCGATACCAGGCGTCCGGGGATGGTTGGAGAGCCATCGAAACTCCCCTCTCCTTGTCTCTGGTTGAGTGGCCACTCTACCACCCGGAGGTTCTTGGTGCCTCGATGGCGGGCTCGCTGGGGCTGTGGTCGCGGCTGGGCCGGGACCACGTGTCTGTGACGTGATGTGCCCAAGATGGCGTCGGGCCTGGAATGTGGGTCCTTGGTGGGCACCGGACCGGTAACGCTGGGGCGGCCCAAGGGTGCCGTGTCAGTGGTGGTGGGCTGCCGGGGGGCGGATCTGGTGGTTTGTAGGTCGTGCAGAGGTGTGCCCAGGGCCGACCCGGGCTGGGTGGAGGGCCGATGTCGTCCGGTGCCCGCCATGCGGGAGGGGTAGGACCACGCCACGAGGCCGGGTCCAACACACGTCCCCTCCAGCTGAAGGCAGGGGAGAGTCACCCATCTTCTTGGGGATTCTCCTCGCCAAGGCGGAAGAATCTGGAGAGGCCGTCAGCGTTGGCGTGGTCGTTGCCAGGGCGATGTTCCACGGTGAAGTTCATCCCTTGGAGGGAGATGGACCAACGCAGCAACTTCGGGTTCTCGCCTCGCATCTGCATCAACCACCGCAGGGGCCGGTGGTCGGTCTGTACTCGGAAGTGGGTGCCGAAGAGGTAGGGCCGGAGCTTCTTTAGGGCCCATACGACAGCGAAGGCTTCCCTCTCGATGGTGCTCCATCGTTGTTCTCTGGCCAGCAGGCGCCGGCTGATGAAGGCTACCGGACGGTCGACTCCGTCAGAGGTCATTTGGGAGAGGACGGCCCCAATTCCATGTTCCGAGGCGTCAGTTTGGACGATGACGATGGGGCCTGGAGCACCGGGGCGGTGCACATTGCAGTTTTGAGGGTCTCAAAGGCTACTTGGCACTCGGGGTCCAGTGCACCTTCGGGGGTAGTCTCTTGGAGGTTAGTTCTGTGAGGGGCCCCACAATGCTCCCATAGTCTTTTATGAACCGCCGATAGTAGCCCATGAGCCCCAGGAAGGCTCGGATGGCGGTCTGGGTGACGGGGGGTTCCCAGGCCTGGATGGCGTCGATCTTGGGTTGAAGGAGAGCCTCTTGGCGTCGGTCCTGGTGACTGCATTCAGCCCCCGGTAGTCGACACAGAACCGCAGCTCCGGGGGCACTCCGGGGGCGGCGGCCTTAGGGACCAGGACGACGGGACTGGCCCATGGACTGTCTGAGGGTTCGACTACCCCTAGGGCTAGCATTTTGGAAACTTCGGCTTGGATGCAGGCCCGCACTCGGTCGGGGACTTGGTAGGCTCTGTGCCGCACGGGCGGACTGTCCCCAGTGTCAACGTCGTGAACACACCACTGTGTGACCCCGGGGGTGAGGGAAAATAAGTTTGCAAATTGACCCAGCAGTTTCTGGCAGTCCTGGCGCTGCTTGGGGGTCAGCGTGGGAGAGAGGGAGACCCCCTCGACCGAACCATCTTTCTCGGAGGTGCTCAGGAGGTCTGGTAGAGGCTCGGAGTCGTCCTCTGCACCGTCATCGGTAGCCAACAACAGGCTCAGTTCGGTGCGGACAAAGTGGGGCTTGAGCCGGTTGGCGTGTAGGACCCGGAGGGGGTTCCGGGGGGACTCCATGTCCACTAGGTAGGTGACGGGGCTCTTGCGCTCCACCACACGGAAGGGCCCTGTCCATTTGTCCTGGAGGGCGCCGGGGTCGACTGGGGACATGACCCAGACCTGTTGGCCCGGCTCGAATTCAATGGACGAGGCGTTTTCATCATACCAGCGCTTCATCTCCTCTTGACTGGCTTTTAGGTTGGTTTCGGCCAGTTCCCGGAACTTCCGAGTCTGGTTGCGGAGAGTCAAGAAGTATCGGAAAACATCGGGCGGAGCATCGGAGGGGGCCAGCTCCCAGCCTTCTTTGACCAGGCTGAGGGGGCCTCGCACAGGGTGTCCATATAATAGTTCAAAGGGGCTGAACCCCAAGGACTTCTGGGGTACCTCCCGGTAGGCGAACAGGAGGCACGGCAGCAGAACGTCCCATTTGCGCCGGAGTGGTTCTTCTAGGCCCTTGATCATTCCTTTCAGGGTCCTATTAAACCGCTCTACTAGTCCATTCCCTTGAGGGTGATACGGGGTGGTGAACTGGTGAACTTATATGCGACCCCGCACTGTTGCCATAGGGACCGCATATATTTTGATATAAAGTTTGTGCCCCGATCACTTACGACCTCTCGGGGGAAGCCGACTCTAGAGAAGATCCCCATGAGCGCTTGCCCCACTACGGGGGCTGTGATAGTCCGGAGAGGGATAGCTTCTGGGTAGCGGGTGGCATGGCCCACCAGGACGAGGATGAAGCGGTGCCCCTGAGAGGTTGGAGGATCCAGGGGCCCCACGATGTTGATCCCTACTCGCTCGAAGGGAGTGGTCACCACGGGAAACGGTTGGAGTGGGGCTTTGATTTTCCCCCCACTCTTTCCACTGGCTTGGCAGGTCGGACAGGTTCGGCAGTGGTTGTACACATCGCTGCGCATCTTCGGCCAATAAAAGTGGGTCACCAGGCGGTTGTAGGTTTTGTCCTGCCCCAGGTGCCCAGCGAGGGGCACATCATGTGCCAGATTTAAGAGAAAGCCCCTGAAGGGGAGGGGGACGACTAGCACTCGGCCGGCCCCCAGCTCGGCGATTTTCTGTTCACTGTATAGGAGGTCCTGGTCCCAATAGACCCAGTGGGACCCCGAGGGGGTTCCTGTGGCTTGGGTGGCGGCTTGTTGTCGGAGTCCCTCAAGGGAAGGACAGGTCCTTTGTTCCTGACGGAACTGCTCACGGGTGGGGCCCCCTTCTTGGCGCCACTGGGCTAGTTCGGGAAGGGGCCCGAGCTCGGAAAGTTCTTCATGGCTGGGGCCCCGCGGCCCCAGTTCGGGTTCGGTTGCGGCAGTGGCGGGTGGCGGAGGTGCCGGCCATTCCGGTTCTTCGGGCAGATTGTCTTCGGTGGGGACGGCGTCCCGGGTGGACATGGATCGGGTCGTTACGCAAACCCATTCAGGAAGGCCTAGCATCCCCAGATGCTCTCTTCGTTCGATTTGTGCCCAGGGGGAACTTTCCAGGTCGTTCCCTAGGAGGCAGTCTACTGGGGCATCGTCTCGGATGGTGACTTTCAGCATGCCGGACACTCCTCCCCACTCGAAGGGGATGCGGGCCATCTGGCACAGGCTCTCGGAATTGTCCGCTGACCGGACAGGGCACAGAACGTGTGGCAAGATTTGTTCTGGGGTCACCAGATGGCAGCGGACGGCGGTTATGCTGGCCCCCGTGTCACGGAGAGCCTCGGCCCGGCGTCCGTTGATGGTGACCCACTGGCGGTACTTCTGGGTGTTGATCGGAATCTGGTCCCGAGGGATCATGTCTTTGTCGCCCAGGGAGGCGAGGCACATGGCCTCGGACTCCCATTCTTCTGGTTCCAGAGGGACCTCTTCTTCTTCATCTCTTTCTTCGCTTAGAGCAGCTGCAGTGATTTGTCGACCGGCCGGTGGTGCCGGGCCGTTGGTTCATGGGGCAGAGAGGATCATTGGCATAGTGACCCAGCCGTTGGCATCTGTGGCACGTAACGTTGGGGCGTGGTCCTGGTCGGGCTGGAGGGGCCCCCCTCGGGCCGGAGGCTGGGGTAGCGGAGGCGGGCGAAGACCCCGGCGGGAGGTCTCGGCCTCGGCTGATGCCCGACCCGCCGCCTCGCGGCCGGTGGTTCCCCGGGGACCCTCGTCCGTATTCTCCTGTGGGGTTCCGGTGGACACGGGTGCTCGCCCACCGATCTGCTTCGATCGCTAGTTTTCGCGGCTCGGTCAACTTGCTGTCGAGGAGGTGTTGTCGTAGTTCAATGAAGCAGTTGTTGGAGAGGTGCTCCCATAATATCAGGTCGACCAACTGCTGGTAGGTAGTGACCTGACTGCCTTTGACCCACCCCTCGAAGGCTCTGCTAAAAAAGTTCACATATTCCACCCAAGTTGTACCGGGGATTTTTTTACAGTCTCGGAACCTCTGCCGGTACATCTCGGGGGTGAGTCCAAAGCGTGTGAGTAGGGCCGTTTTCATGTGTTCATAGGAAGTCATTTCGGTGTCAGGGAGTTCCAGCAGGGCGTCCCTCCCTTCGTTGACGAACTTTCCCCACAGGCCGGCGCCCCAGTCCTTCAGGGGCACCCGATGGGCGGTCATGGCCACCTCGTAGGCTTTGAATCACTGCTGGATGTCGTCGTTCTTGTAGTATTCTTTGACTACATCTTTCGGTAGGTGAACCTTGGTGTCCACGGGAGGGGCCGAGGTCTTGGCCCCGGCTGTGCTATCTTCGCTTAGTTTGGCTTTGATTTCGAGTTCTTTCAGGCCTCGTTCGTGTTCATAGGCTAATCGTTTTTCTGCGAGGTCACGTTGTCTCAGTTTTTCTTCTAGATCCCCCTCCAGCCGTAGTTGCTCGAGGGCTATCTTTTTCTCCGCTAGCTGGAGTTCTCCGTCTAACCGGAATCGTGCAAGCTCCAATTCGTGTAGCCGGTTGCGCTCTCGTTCTCGAGCGTCTTCATGGATGAGGTCCGCGTTTAGGGTTGCGGTTCTTTCCCCCGTCGGGGGTGCGCTGGTTTCCGGTTGTCCATTCGGACTATTCTCCTCTTGGGGTGGCCCGTCTCGGGTTTCCACCCAGGCTTGTAGGGCCGATTTGAAGTCCTCTTTTGTACTCAGGCCAGTGGTAGCGATACCCATATCTTTACAGAATTGTTTTAGTTCTTTGTGGCTGTATTCTTCCATCTTTTCTTTCTGGAATTCGGCAGATGGATTTGTTCCTTGGGTCGTCATGGTCTCCGTGTGTTTTTTCGCTGTAGCGGGTAGAGCCCTCTCTGTACGATTTTGCGTGGGCTCGGATCGCAGCGCCTGCCACCAATGTTAGAAAGGCGAACCCGGGGGCGGCAGAAGGTGTCTGACTGACCACCCCTAGGTCTACCCCTCCTTCAGAGAAGGGACCGAGCGATGTCGAGGGGGCCTCCGACGTGGGGGCCCTCTTCTAGAATCATACAGCAGAGTAACTACACCACTACAAAAGTACACAACACGTAGATAGAGTTTTCAAGCTTTATCTGGCAATAAGTATCTTTCAATATATACAGCCGATCCTGGGACCGGGAAAGTCTCGTGACAAGGGGTCAGGTAGCGGGACAGTCTTATAGATGGTCGGTGGTAAGGAGACCCTACGCACAGTTCTCAATCCTCGAGCTGGGGGGTTCCGGAAGGTTGGGCCGCGGCAGCGCCAGCAGGCTCCAAGGTGGTTACAGCGAAGATGGACCGCGGCAGCACCAGCAGGCTCCAAGGTGGTTACAGCGAAGATGGACCGCGGCAGCGCCAGCAGGCTCCAAGGTGGTTACAGCGAAGATGGACCGCGGCAGCGCCAGCAGGCTCCAAGGTGGTTACAGCGAAGGTGGACCGCGGCAGCGCCAGCAGGCTCCAAGGTGGTTACAGCGAAGATGGACCGCGGCAGCGCCAGCAGGCTCCAAGGTGATTACAGCGAAGATGGACCGCGGCAGCGCCAGCAGGCTCCAAGGTGGTTACAGCGAAGGTGGACCGCGGCAGCGCCAGCAGGCTCCAAGGTGGTTACAGCAAAGATGGACCGCGGCAGCGCCAGCAGGCTCCAAGGTGGTTACAGTGAAGATGGACCGCGGCAGCGCCAGCAGGTTCCAGGTAGAGCAGCAAGGTGAGTTCGTCTCAGGGTCAGCCGACAGCGTCAGCAGGGCTTCTCGACTCCGTGATACAACTGCCGTCCTGCTCCGGGGCTGGCCCAGATATAGGTCTGGAGTCCTTTGATGGCCGGACCCTCTCGCCTGGAGGTCAGAGGGGCCGGGATGATGGTGTCCAGACACCCAGCAGGGGGGTGGAGCCAGCGCCCAGGGAGGCCGGAGGGAGATCGATACCAGGCGTCCGGGGATGGTTGGAGAGCCATCGAAACTCCCCTCTCCTTGTCTCTGGTTGAGTGGCCACTCTACCACCCGGAGGTTCTTGGTGCCTCGATGGCGGGCTCGCTGGGGCTGTGGTCGCGGCTGGGCCGGGACCACGTGTCTGTGACGTGATGGGCCCAAGATGGCGTTGGGCCTGGAATGTGGGTCCTTGGTGGGCACCGGACCGGTAACGCTGGGGCGGCCCAAGGGTGCCGTGTCAGTGGTGGTGGGCCGTCAGGGGGCGGATCTGGTGGTTTGTAGGTCGTGCAGAGGTGTGCCCAGGGCCGACCCGGGCTGGGTGGAGGGTCGATGTCGTCCGGGGCCCGCCATGCGGGAGGGGTAGGACCACGCCACGAGGCCGGGTCCAACAGTTTGAGTTTTACTACTTTCCCACTTCTGTTTTGATATCGTGTTGTACTAGGTAGGTACGGTAATGCATACTAGAACACAGCCCTGGATAGTGGTCTAAGAGGTGGTACAGCTGATGTTGTTGTTGGGACGTTAGGTTGTCGCCAACATTTGGTCTCTCTGGTGTACTCTTCGATATAGTTGGGAAAGTGATTTCTAGGGGTTTTGTGAGAGTGACATGTTTGATTGCAACCCCAGTCGGGGAAACAGGGTCCTCCCACTTTTTTTGAGCAGGTTAATGTGATATATTTGGTCATCCTTTCCTTTATGGGGAATGGATACCCTATAGGTGACAGGGATCACTTTTTCCTGTACTGTATAGGGTCCTTGCCAACAATTTCTTTTCACATGGTGGTAGTATGATTAATACCTTGTCTCCTACGTTTAGGTGTCTAGTCTTGTCCATTTTATCATAATAGGTCTTTTGCTTTATCTGCGCCTGTTCCAGGTTGCTGTGTACCTGTTCCCATAAAGTGGACTGGGTGTCTTTCAGGGATGCTGCGTACCCAAGAAGAGGCTTACTCTCATCCTCTTCTTCGGTCCACTGTTCATCGGCCATTTCAAGAAATGTGTGGGGTTTTCGGCCAAACAAGAGTTTGAAAGGGCTAAACCCAGCTGACGCTTGTTCATGGTTTCTAATAGCGGAGAGAACAAGGGGTAGTTTCCGGTCCCAGTCCTTCCCGCCCGCACTGATACTTTTTTTTAAAACGGTTTTTATGGTTCTGTTATATCGCTCAACCAGACCATCTGTTTGTGGATGATAGACAGCTGTTCTTTTTTTTTTTGCAGAGTTGTATTTAGCGCAAACTTGACCCGAATCGGGTATCAGAGCGCTTTACATAGCACCAGTTACGTTACATGAGGACACACATTCATTTTTGTTATGCACAGGGTGATTTGCCCAGAATCACAGGAGTTTTAGCGTCATTACCGAGACTCAAACCCTGTTCCTCATGTCTGAGGTCGAACGCCCTACCCGTTAGGCCAACTCCTCTCCTCTGATATGGCGGACACCAAGCAGTTTGCATACTTCCTTCATGAGACGGGACATGAACGGGGTCCCTTGATCTGTCAGCAGCTCACAAGGAAATCCCACCCGAGAGAAGGAGAGCATGGCTTGGGCTACTGAGAGGATGGTGATACTGTTGAGGGGAATGGCCTCTGGATATCTGGTAGCAAAATCCACCAGGACTAGGATGTATTGATGGTCTCATGCGGAGGGATGAAGGGGGCCTACCAAATCCATACCGACCCTCTTAAAGGGTACATCAATAATAGGTAGTGGGTAGAGCGGGGCTTTTTTCTCATTTGACGGATTAACCAATTGACATCTGGAACAGGAGGCACAGAACTTCGACACCTCCCTGTAAACCCCTGGCCAGTAGAACCTCTCTAACAAATATTTGAGGGTGTGTTCCTGCCCATAGTGCCCACCCCCAGCCTGGTTATGAGTGAGGTGCATGACTTGTTCCCTGAAGGCTATGGGGACAACTAATTGTTCTACATGTTTGTTAGGGGACTCACAAATTCTATAGTGATGATACGAAAACAAGGGCCTACCTTTTTGTGGTCTTCTGGTTCTTCTGCTTGTTCCCAGGCGTACACTAACGTGCTGTTTTCTCTCTGGTCTGCCCTGAAACTCCGGGTTGGCATGTATTCACCCTCTGGGGAGGAAAGAAAACATGTGACAGCGATTCGAAAGACTGTCGGTACCATTCCCTTTCTCTCCTTTTTTTCTGCCCTGGTTTTGTTGACTTTTGTTGGGGTGCTTTGTATATCTACCACAGAGAAAGGGGCCTCTCTTAGCCACTCTCGCTCTGAGGCTTCCTTTGCTAATTTGGCCACGTATTCTTCGAAGTTTTGGAGCTCGGTGCCTAGAAAGACATCCTCCACCAACACCGGTACCACGTCTACTTTCCAGACCTGTTGTTCTCCGTTGATTTCTATGATGACCTCCGCTAAGGGGTATGAACATACATCAACAATGTGGACGGACCCACTTTGTGTACGCAGTTAGATCACTGTATGTAGTGTGAACATGGACCCATTAGGTGTTCTTAAAAGACCCCTCACACACCAACCTGGTTGGTGTCATGCTTCATCATTGGGGTCCCAACCAGGCGGCCGAGTGCCTCCCGGTTGTGTTACGATGCCTGATTACAGCGGAGCAGGTGTTGTGCATCAATGTGATGTGAAGTGATTTTTACAGTTAAAAATATCTGAGAGTCCTTGACTCTAACTTTAATAATGGCTATGGTTAAAAAACAATGTGTGGTTCAACTAATCTGGAGTTATTAGCGTAAGTTGACTGTGTGGCGATCTACATGTTTCAGCCCGTTTAAAAGTGAAAGGGCTTTCTTCAGGACCAGTTGAGTGAATGGTGAGTGGCAAAGGTGAAAGGTGCCATGTGAAACTTGCTGTGATACCTACATACGCTCTAGGGTGTGTGGTTTTAGTGTCGACGTACTCGCTGACACTTGAAAAATACAATGTATGGGGATATTAGGCAGAATATCGGGGCTCGGGGGTGAGTTGATCGTCCAAGAATCTGATTTGGTCTTGGAGGTCTCTGCTGCAAACCTGGCTCAGTCCCTCGAAGTCCCTGCCCGGTTGTCTTGAAGTCCAAAAGGGAAAATGGTTCCTATGGTATCGTAACTGATCCTGTAAATGGGGGAAATCCATGTGGTAAACCCTTGTGGGTGGAATGTAAGGTGAGCAGCCATACCATTTTCCCTTTTGGACAACCGGGCCGGGATGGAGTTATCACCGGCCGCACAAATTTTCCACATCACTCTGCAGCTCCTTACAGCCCTGAAGAAGTCACGGGATAACTCCCTTATGTGACGAAGCACGTGTTGGCTGGTTGCTTTTTCTTTGTTACATCATTAAAAAACATTTGAGCATCACACTGGTGTGGACCGCAGATATTGTTAGAATACGAGACACTTTGAACCAGAACTTTATCCTAATTACGTGTGCCCGGAGACAGTGTATCTCATTATTGTTGTGGGTTTCTTGACTCGCGTATTTACGGGGGTTACAGGGTATTTCCCCCGACCTGACAGCACCGTTCACACACTGAGCATAGTAAACACGATGTAAACTAGCCTGAGCGCCAATCTTCCTGTTGTTACTAAAAACCCTACACAGATATAGAAAAAAATGAATGTGTCCTTGTCTAATGGAAGTGAGCTCATGTAAAGTGCTCCAATATCTTTGGGTCGAGTTTGAGCAATAAACAAACTTTAAAAGAAACGGCTCGCTCGCTCAAGGGAATAAGAGGTCTAAACTACTGCAAAGGTTTCTTTGGTGGAAGGGCAGGACCCCTGGTGTGTGTGGGCAGAACTGGGCCACAGGAGGACGGTAGAGGTCTGAGCCACTGTTCGCTGCAGGGCGTGGGAGATGATTGAAGCCTTGCCACTGTAGGGAGTGGTAAGACTGGACCATTGCACAAAGCAGAAAACACTGCAAGGGGGAAGAGAGAGGCCACAGGAGGAGGGGAGCTGTGTGCTCTGCAGGGTGTGAAGGCCTTCACCACTCAAGGATAGGGGGCTGGATCACTGCACACAGCAGGGGATTAAGGGGGCTGGACCGCTGGGGGAGGGGAGGGTTCTAGACCACGGCAGTGGCAATAGGGCGTGGCCATGCACAATGCAGGGGATTAGGGGGCTGGACCACGGGGGAGGGGAGGGTTCTAGACCACAGCAGGGGCAGTAGGGCTTGGCGAAGCACAATGCAGGGGATTAGGGGGCTGGACCCCTGGGGTAGGTGGGGTTCTAGACCACGGCAGGGGCAGTAGGGCTTGGCCATGCACAATGGAGGGGATTATAGCGCCGGACCACTGGGGGAAGGGAGGGTTCTAGACCACGGCATGGGCAGTAGGGCTTGGCCATGCACAATGCAGGGGATTATATGGCCGGACCCCTGGGGGAGGGGAGGGTTCTAGACCACGGCAGGGGCAGTAGGGCTTGGCCATACACAATGCAGGGGATTATATGGCCGGACCCCTGGGGGAGGGGAGGGTTCTAGACCACGGCAGGGGCAGTAGGGCTTGGCCATGCACAATGCAGGGGATTAGGGGGCTGGACCACTGGGGGGGGGGAGGGTGCTCTAGACCACGGCAGGGGCAGTACGGCGTGGCCATACACAATGCAGGGGGTGGCAGTGCTGGACAACTACATACGAAGATAGGTGGCTGCACTACTCAGACTCCAGGGAATGAAAAGATGTACCCTTGACGAAAGGTGTCGACTAGTTGTCTTCAAACAATGTAATGTCCCCTCCCCCCATCCCCATCCCCACAGTAAAAAATATTAATCTGGGCCTCAGAGTTAACATACATTTTCACAATATTTTATTCTATAAAATTATCACTGTTTAAATATGCCTAAACATATTTAAACATTGCAGTTAAGTTCAAACATCCTTTTAAAACATGCAGTAAAATAATTGATTGTCAACATGCCATTCTGGTCTGCCAGGATGTTCTAAAGTATTCACAGTGCGATTCTTTACTCACTGAGTTTGAGGCCCTCCCCCTTGACGCCCACTGCCAACCAGGATACGGAATGTACTTACCTTACAGTGGCTTTCAGCCGCCTCTTCATCCATCGGCCAGTTCATGCGCCAGCCTCATGGAGCAGTTGGTCCGCCCACTCCAGTCATTGGCTAACTTGATTGTGAGTGACAGCAGTCTGCCCTTTAACAAGGAGCACCTCTGGATACCCTTTAATGCTAGGAACTACTATAATAATGTGTATTTTTTTAAACGTTAGTCTGTATATTGATGAGTGTGGCAGCTTCCCAACAATAACATTTTTACAAAAACCAGGACAAAATAAAACCACACTGCCAAATCCAAAAGGCTGGCAGCCAGACACATTGTCTTTTTTCATACCTGTTAGTACAATCTTGCCACTCTAAACAGACGCACAACTGCCGGGTCACTTCCAGAGGGTAACAAAATAAACCCAGACTGGTTTCTGCCTTGTGGTGCCTTGGCATTAAGGTGTGGTTTTAGTCAGATGGCACTGGAATCATGCCACCTTCATCCGGCATACCTATCGCACTGGGGGTGTCTCAATTAAAAAAAAAAAACGTTTTGAGTACAATGCTTATGTAGTCTCAGCCAATGATAGCCAGGGTCTGCGTTTCAGTCCATAATTTGTTGCCACAGTATGACACTAATTCAGTACTTTTCAGTTAATATATAACATCTTTTTGGTTCATTAAAAAATTGAACCCTGTGTATCCATAGGATTACTTAGGCTACTAGTCAAAGTATTTCTTTACGGAACAAACAACATTTAAATGTAGAAGAGAAGAAGAGACACACAGCAGTAAAGGTTATATTATAAATCAATTGTATTGGCATAAATCACAACATAAATTGATGGGGACAAATAGTAGAACAAAACTAATAAAAGGTCATGAAAAGCGATATGTTAACATCCAATCGACAGTCCATCACATTGACATCAGCTCCATAAAATAATAAGGAAAAACAGAATCATAAATGAAACTTGATATCCTTCTGTGTACAAAATGGCTGTGGAGTTGATGCTTTATGTCGACGTTTCGGTCTTGTAAGCTGACGTCTGTAAGACCATCATCAGGACTAAGTTTTCATCAGATAAAAACCCCCTAAGCAGAAAACAATTTATATACAATGAGTTGATGTAGTGATACAAGAAAAATTAACATCAACACGCTATTTACAAATTTATCAGAACCTAACAATGCTGCTGTGTGAATCACATCCTATTGATGGGATTCTAATCAAATTAGTGGTATATTTGGTCAAACTCTCTATTTAAATTAACATCAAGACCATGATTCACTTGTGATGCAATAAAATTCTGAGTTCACACAAGTCATCTAAAGTATTTCAAGGGAAGGGGCCAACATTTCCCTAACCTTTAGAAAAAGGAACGTGTTTTTTTAAATTAAATATAGTCTGTCTGATTTCTTTCAAGGGAAAGGGCCAGAAATTTCCCTGACCTTTAAAGAAATAAGTATATTTTTAAGTAAATATAGTCTGTCACTCACTTGGGTATATACAGAATATGAAGCCAATCTTGAAAATGGGCACCTTGTGAAGAAGATTCTCCAGAAGGGTCTAGATAGTAAATCATACAGATTAGGACCCAAAGTCGTATTCGAGAGGTGAGATCTTATTAAGTGAAATTCGAGGGGACATACCTGGTTGGGTTCCTCTATTCAATCGAGGCTTATAGGATGGCGGTATAGAGGAGTATATTTTGTATGCCAAAAAGGCGGTAGTGGATGAAATCCCTGCAGTAAACAAATATACACGTACCGTTATTCTGAATGTAACCGAACCATTTTAAGGATTCAGTACAGCTGTTCATATCGAGGCAATTTCATTCTTAGATGGTTGTTATTCAAGTGATTAATTACCAACTCGGTGACTGTATAATGTATCCGAACATAAACGGAGCTCTTCACAGTTATATATATATGTGTTACAGATACAAATTTAACAGTCAGAAGAGCATTTGTAAAGGTGTACCAAACGGGGTGCAGTTTTGTTTAGTCAATTTGCGATTTTCAGAAATGCGGTAGAAAGCCAAGGTAATGGCGATTAGCTCAAAAAGAATTAAAATATACAAAATTTAGGGCATGGTAATGGAACCATGGACGCTTATTCATGATTAATAGAATTAGAGGCTATCGTAACAGATTAGTCAAAACCCGAAATGCACTAACCGTGTTTTACCCCATTTATCATAAACGACGGAAAAAACTAACGATTTAATTCGCGTCAGGTTTAGACAGCAATCTGTCCCAGGGACTTACTTAGAGATAGTCTTGTAGGGAAAGGCGCTCCGGTATCACTCGGTTGAGCCGTCTCTGGTTGCATGTATCAACCTAGTGGGACGTGGGACGGCATTTTTAAATTGTGTGACCCGGAAGTGGAGTTTTGAAATGATCTTGTTTGACAAGTGGTGAATACTGGGGATTTGTCGGCCATCTTGGAGTGGAGATACTAAGCTAGTATAGATCTGTTATATAGTATACATTCCAAGAATATAAATGTATTTGAATTTGAATATAGTGCATTGGGTTCGCATTTCATAGCGAATGTATATTTTGAATTCCAGTACATTACAGACAGTATACATAAATCACAATTATGGTTTTTGAAGATATACATAACATTCATAATTTCTAGTTATACAATAAATTAGATATTATTTACAGCATAGTTATAGGTCGTTAACGCATAAAAAATAAAATACTGTTGGCGCAGTTTCAAGCGATCTAATATCACGAAGTACATTTGGAATATTGCAATATAAATCACAGTGATATATACAAAGAATATATCTGACAAACCACATTGAATCACAGAGGTGAATATAATTATAATTATGTCTGAACCAGAAGGTGTACAGTTTTGCAAAACGGACATATATAAATGCATTTAAGTCTACAGTCCTTATATACAGGGAACGGCAACAGTTTTATACTCAATGCTATATATTTATCCTATTCATCAATTGACTTAGAGAAAAAATCTAGTCAGGGGAGTCTAATAATACGCATATTATTAATTTTTAGAATCAGACATATTCATGTAAGGCAAGCTAGAGTTTGCCATTCAGAACTTGAATTTAGGCCATTTTTTACTGAATCCGCAGAGCAAATCCAACGTTGTTCTCTGAAAGTTAAAATTCTATCAACGTTGGGTTGTCGAATTGTTGGTCTTATTGTTTCTACTACCCACCAAGTGAGATCTTTTGCAGTGTGTTTTTTAAGTAAAAAATTTTCGACTAAGGGTGCATTTTCTACATGGCATCGGATTCTAGACTGGTGTTGTAATATTCGTTGTTTAACTTTTTGCGTAGTTTTCCCGAAGTATCTTAATCCACAGGGGCATTCTATGCAGTAAACAACATTAGTTGTATTGCAATTAGAAAAGTTTTTCAGAGTAATGCTTTTGTCATTCATCAGAAAGGTCTTACAAGGCTTGCATGTTTGGCAAGCTGTGTGTGAATAACGACTCAACAGGAATTACAAAACTATAAATTACAGTGACCAACTATAGATCAAACAGGGAAAGGTACATTCAAAGGAAACTAGCACAAAAGTAAGTTATTTATAAAATCAGTTTGGTTCATTTAATAGCAATCATATTAAAAAGTAGACAGCAACTGTCATACTGACATAAACTTACATTTAATAATTAAAAGTAAAAACAAATTACATAACATACTATACTTCAATACAAATGGAGTTCACAGAAAATTAAAAATATTAAACAGTGGCAATGATTAATGTTCGACGCGCGTTTCGGCGTTGCAAACAACGCCTTCTTCAGGAGCCACAATTTCTCATCTCTTAAATAATATCAGGCTTGTCCGCTCTGATGGTTCTTTAGTAACTCGCTGCAGGCAATACACTGCACCTTTTCCCAACGTCAAAGCGGATAGATGAACCGCTCAGGCAGAGTCGTGCCGTTTATTTGAGTGGTGCATAGATGCGTCCGGGTGCAGCAAGGGATAACTGCTCGCAACCCGCCGACGGCCCAAAATGATATCGCGATATCATTTTGGGCCGTCGGCGGGTTGCGAGCAGTTATCCCTTGCTGCACCCGGACGCATCTATGCACCATTGGAGTTTTGAAACGATTGCACTTGGAGTAGAATATCTTTCCACTTTCGTACCAAGTAAAGGTGCACCACTCAAATAAACGGCACGACTCTGCCTGAGCGGTTCATCTATCCGCTTTGACGTTGGGAAAAGGTGCAGTGTATTGCCTGCAGCGAGTTACTAAAGAACCATCAGAGCGGACAAGCCTGATATTATTTAAGAGATGAGAAATTGTGGCTCCTGAAGAAGGCGTTGTTTGCAACGCCGAAACGCGCGTCGAACATTAATCATTGCCACTGTTTAATATTTTTAATTTTCTGTGAACTCCATTTGTATTGAAGTATAGTATGTTATGTAATTTGTTTTTACTTTTAATTATTAAATGTAAGTTTATGTCAGTATGACAGTTGCTGTCTACTTTTTAATATGATTGCTATTAAATGAACCAAACTGATTTTATAAATAACTTACTTTTGTGCTAGTTTCCTTTGAATGTACCTTTCCCTGTTTGATCTATAGTTGGTCACTGTAATTTATAGTTTTGTAATTCCTGTTGAGTCGTTATTCACACACAGTCTTTGTCCCTGCCTCAAGAGCTATCTATTCTAATAGCAGGGGACCTTTGATATTCACAATGTTTGGCAAGCTGTACATTGATTGCACTTAAAATGTCCCACCACTGGACTAAGTTGGCGCATGTTGTCTACTTGGTTGCTATCTGAGTTCTTATATGCATGCACTAAACGATCTTTCAGGTTGGAGCCACGTTTAAAGGCAAACATAGGTTTTTCACATAGTTCTGGTATGTTTGAAAGAAGCGGCCACTTTTGGTACAGCGACTAATAAAATCAAGAAAACAGTCAATAAATATTGGCCGCTTCTTTCAAGCATACCAGAACTATGTGAAAAACTTCCAACCTAATTGCAATACAACTAATGTTGTTTACTGCATAGAATGCCCCTGTGGATTAAGATACTTCGGGAAAACTACGCCAAAAAGTTAAACAACGAATATTACAACACCAGTCTAGAATCCGATGCCATGTAGAAAATGCACCCTTAGTCGAACATTTTTTACTTAAAAAACACACTGCAAAAGATCTCACTTGGTGGGTAGTAGAAACAATAAGACCAACAATTCGACAACCCAACGTTGATAGAATTTTAACTTTCAGAGAACAACGTTGGATTTGCTCTGCGGATTCAGTAAAAAATGGCCTAAATTCAAGTTCTGAATGGCAAACTCTAGCTTGCCTTACATGAATATGTCTGATTCTAAAAATTAATAATATGCGTATTATTAGACTCCCCTGACTAGATTTTTTCTCTAAGTCAATTGATGTAAAGGATAAATATATAGCATTGAGTATAAAACTGTTGCCGTTCCCTGTATATAAGGACTGTAGACTTAAATGCATTTATATATGTCCGTTTTGCAAAACTGTACACCTTCTGGTTCAGACATAATTATAATGATATTCACCTCTGTGATTCAATGTGGTTTGTCAGATATATTCTTTGTATATATCACTGTGATTTATATTGCAATATTCCAAATGTACTTAGTGATATTAGATCGCTTGAAACTGCGCCAACAGTATTTTATTTTTTATACGTTAACGACCTATAACTATGCTGTAAATAATATCTAATTTATTGTATAACTAGAAATTACGAATGTTATGTATATCTTCAAAAACCATAATTGTGATTTATGTATACTGTCTGTAATGTACTGGAATTCAAAATATACATTCGCTATGAAATGCGAACCCAATGCACTATATTCAAATACATTTATATTCTTGGAATGTATACTATATAACAGATCTATACTAGCTTAGTATCTCCACTCCAAGATGGCCGACAAATCCCCAGTATTCACCACTTGTCAAACAAGATCATTTCAAAACTCCACTTCCGGGTCACACAATTTAAAAATGCCGTCCCACGTCCCACTAGGTTGATACATGCAACCAGAGACGGCTCAACCGAGTGATACCGGAGCGCCTTTCCCTACAAGACTATCTCTAAGTAAGTCCCTGGGACAGATTGCTGTCTAAACCTGACGCGAATTAAATCGTTAGTTTTTTTCGTCGTTTATGATAAATGCGGTAAAACACGGTTAGTGCATTTCGGGTTTTGACTAATCTGTTACGATAGCCTCTAATTCTATTAATCATGAATAAGCGTCCATGGTTCCATTACCATGCCCTAAATTTTGTATATTTTAATTCTTTTTGAGCTAATCGCCATTACCTTGGCTTTCTACCGCATTTCTGAAAATCGCAAATTGACTAAACAAAACTGCACCCCGTTTGGTACACCTTTACAAATGCTCTCCTGACTGTTAAATTTGTATCTGTAACACATATATATAACTGTGAAGAGCTCCGTTTACGTTCGGATACATTATACAGTCACCGAGTTGGTAATTAATCACTTGAATAACAACTATCTAAGAATGAAATTGCCTCGATATGAACAGCTGTACTGAATCCTTAAAATGGTTCGGTTACATTCATAATAACGGTACGTGTATATTTGTTTACTGCAGGGATTTCATCCACTACCGCCTTTTTGGCATACAAAATATACTCATCTATACCGCCATCCTATAAGCCTCGATTGAATAGAGGAACCCAACCAGGTATGTCCCCTCAAATTTCACTTAATAAGATCTCACCTCTCGAATACGACTTTGGGTCCTAATCTGTATGATTTACTATCTAGACCCTTCTGGAGAATCTTCTTCACAAGGTGCCCATTTTCAAGATTGGCTTCATATTCTGTATATACCCAAGTGAGTGACAGACTATATTTACTTAAAAATATACTTATTTCTTTAAAGGTCAGGGAAATTTCTGGCCCTTTCCCTTGAAAGAAATCAGACAGACTATATTTAATTTAAAAAAACACGTTCCTTTTTCTAAAGGTTAGGGAAATGTTGGCCCCTTCCCTTGAAATACTTTAGATGACTTGTGTGAACTCAGAATTTTATTGCATCACAAGTGAATCATGGTGTTGATGTTAATTTAAATAGAGAGTTTGACCAAATATACCACTAATTTGATTAGAATCCCATCAATAGGATGTGATTCACACAGCAGCATTGTTAGGTTATGATAAATTTGTAAATAGCGTGTTGATGTTAATTTTTCTTGTATCACTACATCAACTCATTGTATATAAATTGTTTTCTGCTTAGGGGGTTTTTAATCTGATAAACTTAGTCCTGATGATGGTCTTACAGACGTCAGCTTACAAGACCGAAACGTCGACATAAAGCATCAACTCCACAGCCATTTTGTACACAGAAGGATATCAAGTTTCATTTATGATTCTGTTTTTCCTTATTATTTTATGGAGCTGATGTCAATGTGATGGACTGTCGATTGGATGTTAACATATCGCTTTTCATGACCTTTTATTAGTTTTGTTCTACTATTTGTCCCCATCAATTTATGTTGTGATTTATGCCAATACAATTGATTTATAATATAACCTTTACTGCTGTGTGTCTCTTCTTCTCTTCTACATTTAAATGTTGTTTGTTCCGTAAAGAAATACTTTGACTAGTAGCCTAAGTAATCCTATGGATACACAGGGTTCAATTTTTTAATGAACCAAAAAGATGTTATATATTAACTGAAAAGTACTGAATGAATTCCCTTGTAGACACCTTTTACTTTGACAATTGACTGCCCGAGCCTACAAGGGTTGATTGGGTTTCCCCACGTCTTTGATACAGTATGACACTAGCAAGGGACCAACCATATGCAAGTCTGACCAATGCTTGTTTTATCAATGTTTTTGCTCAATTCTATTGTTAAGGAAGGTGATCAATATAAAAAAAAAATGCCCAATACCAAAAGTACACCCGGCACTGAAGGGATCTACCTTGTGTGTGGATGTGCCCCTTGTGGTCCATCATCCCCTTTTGTATCGCTTTGTTCGCCCTAAGTGTGGCAGGGTATGCTCAGACGTGAGTCCCATGCTCACTTGGCCACTGGATTCAGGATAGCCTGGCTGATGAGGATTATGAATCCGAAACCGGTCCCAGGATGCTTGTTTCCGGTCCAGGGAAGACATGGCTTGGCAGTTCGGGCTGGACTGTTCCCATGAGGCACAGGGTCAGACTGATTTGCATATGGCCATGTCTGAACTGGGGTGGCTGAGTGAGCTAAAGAATGGTGATGGATTAAACCTAGATCAGTTGACTGGGGTGAGTGTTTGATTTGCTCAAACGCTCCGTCCATCATCCCCTTTTGTATCCCTTTGTTCGCCCTAAGTGTGGCAGGGTATGCTCAGACGAGAGTCCCTTGCTCACTTGGCCACTGGATTCAAGATAGCCTGGCTGATGAGGATTATGAATCCGAAACCTGTCCCAGGATGCTTGTTTCAGGTCCAGGAAAGACATTGCTTGGCAGTTCGGGCTGGACTGTTCCCATGAGGCACAGGGTCAGACTGATTTGCATAGGGCCATGTCTGAACTGGCTGAGTGAGCTAAAGAATGGTGATGGATTAAACCCAGATCAGTTGACTGTAGGTGAGTGTTTGATTTGCTCAAACGCTCCGTCCATCATCCCCTTTTGTATCCCTTTTTAAAGGACAACACCCCGTATGGTACACCCGGCACTGAAGGGAACTACCTTGTGTGTGGATGTGCCCCTTGTGAAAGGACAGCACCCTGTATGGTACACCCGGCACTGAAGGGAACTACCTTGTGTGTGGATGTGCCCCTTGTGAAAGGACAGCACCCCGTATGGTTCACCCGGCACTGAAGGGATCTACCTTGGGTGTGGATGTGCCCCTTGTGAAAGGACAGCACCCCGGATGGTACACCCGGCACTGAAGGGAACTACCTTGTGTGTGGATGTGCCCCTTGTGAAAGGACGGCACCCTGTATGGTACACCCGGCACTGAAGGGATCTACCTTGTGTGTGGATGTGCCCCTTGTGAAAGGACAGCACCCCGTATGGTTCACCCGGCACTGAAGGGATCTACCTTGTGTGTGGATGTGCCCCTTGTGAAAGGACAGCACCCCGGATGGTACACCCGGCACTGAAGGGAACTACCTTGTGTGTGGATGTGCCCCTTGTGAAAGGACGGCACTCCGTATGGTACACCCGGCACTGAAGAGATCTACCTTGCGTGTGGATGTGCCCCTTGTGAAAGGACATCACCCTGTATGGTACACCGGGGACTGAAGGGAACTACCTTGTGTGTGGATGTGCCCCTTGTGAAAGGACAGCACCCCGTATAGTACACCCGGCACTGAAGGGAACTACCTTGTGTGTGGATGTGCCCCTTGTGAAAGGACAGCACGCCGTATGGTACACTCGGCACTGACGGGATCTACCTTGTGTGAGGATTTGCCCCTTGTGAAAGGACAGCACCCTGTATAGTACACCCGGCACTGAAGGGAACTACCTTGTGTGTGGATGTGCCCCTTGTGAAAGGACAAATAAACACAAAAATTGCCTAAACCATTATTGATTTCAAAATATCAACTTGAGGATCAAACACCGATTCCTTTGGTTTGAACCGGTACTTTTATTTATACCTTTAAAGTTTTGGTTCTTTTTTATTCTTTTTTTTACCACATTTCTGTATGAAAAGAAAAAACTGTACATTCCATATAACTAGGCTGTCCTGTTTTCAGTTTCTATTTTTGGTAAATTCTGGTGGGGTTTTTTCAGTGTTTTCAATATCTTAAAAAAACAGTTCTTTTCAGTGGTTACACATTTTCACGCCACTAAAAACAACAGAAACAGTGTTTTTCCGGTGTTTATGGAACGTTTTGTTTTTATCATTTCTTGCTTTCTGCACTCAAAGAACATGGTATAAAGACAGTGTACGTATAGTGTATGAGGTCCAAAGAGATTTTTGCTAATTAATCTTATTGTAGTACACCATACAATACTTCTTCAGTGAGTCTTTGGTCATGTGCGCTCGCACTTTCCTTCCCATGTAAACTTCTGTGAAAAGGCCCTCTCAGCATTCATAGCCCCTTGGGCTGAGAACCGTAAGCTTAGGGACACAGTTGGGATGACTCTTTCTTAATGCCACATAAAGCACAAAATGATAAATATTTGCGTTTTAGTTCCTGGGCATAGGAAAACAGTGCACCACTAGAAACTATGGTCTGATGTATTAAGGGTTTTTACCCATTCTCTGTGGTTAAATGTGATGACACATATTAGAAAAGATTTTTATAAAACTAGCCATTTTACCTATCAGTGAAAGAATCAAATGCAGCCAAAATATCAAATATGAGTTTGATATGTCCTTATTCTCTACAGTTTATAAAATAATTAAACTAGACCTAAAACATGAAACTAAACCCTGCATCTTTAGACCAAAGGCCATAAAACTGAAAAAAGTAAAAGGAAGAAGAAACAATATTTTAGTGGCATCCCTAAAGAACAAAACTCAAGCAGAATAATGTTAGCCACTCTTTCTTACTGCTAGCTTGTATAACAAAGTTACATTTTATTGACCCCTTCAGTAAGAACAAAATGACTCTTTCACTTTCTTTTTCCTTTCTTTGAATGGCATTTAGTTTGTGGTTGTGCAGGTGTTTTTTCAGTGTTTATATGTTTTCACCGGTGAGGGCTATTTTTCTTTCAGTGGGGTTTTATCAGTTATTATAGGTTTAAACCTAAAACCCCACAGCCTACATATAACACTTACAACAATATATGACAACATTTACAAACACTTATTTACATTCCACATAATTACTAAAACAATAGACATCATACATCCTACATATAACACTTTATACAAACAAACAATATATATTTGTGCCTTTAAATTTAAATGATTAAATCTATATCCACAATAAAGGACTAAGTAAAATAAGGAGATAAGCCACCAAAAGGTTATCAGTTTCAAAATAAGCAAAAGTTAATTTGCACTATCAATAGCGTTACTCGCTCCTTCAGTTGTACCGATGCTTTTCAAATCCAGGAAAACCAGTTCCCGGATTCTCATCAGGGCTTTGTCACTTTTCTGTATGAGGTGTAAAAAACAATAAAGTTTTATTTACAAACTTGAAGCCACTTCTCTCTCCTATATTGATTAATTTGTTAGCCGACATGCATTCCGACACGAGCAAATGTCCGTTACACACATGACCTAAAAGTAACGAGGGACTTTGGAATTCATCGGGGCGTCCGACAAGGGTGTATCTTAGCTCCATTCCTCTTCAATTTATACATCAACGACTTGGAAGAGCATCTTTTAAGTACAGGAGCAGATTACCCCTATGTTAGACGGAAAGGCCTACCGGTCCTGCTCTATGCGGATGACGCAGTCCTGATATCCAGGACTGCAATTGGCCTGCAAACTCTGTTAAACTCTTTTCACGCCTATATGAAGTCCCGGGACCTGAGTATTAATAACTCAAAATCATATGTTATGAAGGTAGGCCAAGGGAAAAAAAAGCCAAATTCTTTTAATGTCAACGGCGAAAAAATACCTGTAGCTAAAACATTTTCGTACCTTGGTGTCCTTTTTGAATATCAATTAAATTGGGGACCTGCAGTAGAGAGGAAAACGGGCGAGATAACCAGATCAAATGCAGCAATACATGACTTTGCAAGAAAAATGGGTAACAGTCCAGTGGTCGCACTGCTTCAACTCTACCAAGCCAAGAGTATTGCTATTGCATGTTATGAAAGCGAGTTATGGGGGTATGCCTCACCTGGTGGCCTGGGTTTTTTAAAACGGATTTTGAGGGTCCCAAGGGGAACAGCAAATCTTTCAGTGCATGAAGAGCTGGGCATGCCATATTTATGCGACAGGATAGCCGTAAATCCTTTACTTTGTTGGCTAAACTGGGGTGGCTGCAGGGCGAGGCTTTGGCTGTAGTATGTGGCGTGGTGGACTCTGCAGGGCGAGTCTTCTTCTGTAGTATGTGGCGTGGTAGACTGTGCAGGGCGAGACTTTGGCTGTAGTATGTGGCGTTGTGGACTGCAGGGCGAGGCTTTGGCTGTAGTATGTGGCGTGGTGGACTCTGCAGGGCGAGACTTCTTCTGTAGTATGTGGCGTGGTGGACTCTGCAGGGCGAGGCTTTGGCTGTAGTATGTGGCGTGGTGGACTCTGCAGGGCGAGGCTTCGGCTGTAGTATGTGGCGTGGTGGACTCTGCAGGGCGAGGCTTTGGCTGTAGTATGTGGCGTGGTGGACTCTGCAGGGCGAGGCTTCGACTGTAGTATGTGGCGCGGTAGACTCTGCAGGGCGAGGCTTCGGCTGTAGTATGTGGCGTGGTGGACTCTAGAGGGCGAGGCTTTGGCTGTAGTATGTGGCCTGGTGGACTCTGCAGGGTGAGGCTTTGGCTGTAGTATGTGGCCTGGTGGACTCTGCAGGCCGAGGCGTTGGCTGTAGTATGTGGCGTGGTGGACTCTGCAGGGTGAGGCTTTGGCTGTAGTATGTGGCGTGGTGGACTCTGCAGGGCGAGGCTTCTTCTGTAGTATGTGGTGTGGTGGACTCTGCAGGGCGAGGCTTCTTCTGTAGTATGTGGCGTGGTGGAGTCTGCAGGGCGAGGCTTCTTCTGTATGTGGCGTGTGGACTCTGCAGGGCGAGGCTTCGACTGTAGTATGTGGTGTGGTGGACTCTGCAGGGCGAGGCTTTGGCTGTAGTATGTGGCGTGGTGGACTCTGCAGGGCGAGGCTTTGGCTGTAGTATGTGGCGTGGTGGACTCTGCAGGGCGAGGCTTTGGCTGTAGTATGTGGCACGGTGGACTCTGCAGGCCGAGACGTTGGCTGTAGTATGTGGTGTGGTGGACTCTGCAGGGCGAGGCTTTGGCTGTAGTATGTGGCGTGGTGGACTCTGCAGGGCAAGGCGTTGGCTGTAGTATGTGGCGTGGGCTTATATAATAACTGATCTGATATCGTCCCTCACCGGAATGTCAGTCTTCGCCTCTGTGCTACTGTGTGGTTAATTCGGTATGATCAAACAGGATTTCTAAACCGCGACTAGTCACACGCGAGGGTATCCAGGCACTGAGAGCCTTGCTGCTTCTGGTGGGTTCAGTTGAACAGTTAAGTCTTGAGTCCCGTCCTAAATTCCAAAAGAAAGGGTGAGGTCCGAAGGTGGCAGGGGAGACTGGTCCAGGGCTTCTCAGTGAAGTAGGAGAAGGGGCGTCCTCCACTGTTGTTTCGGCAGATACAGTGTGTGTGTGTGCGAGGGAGAGGGAGGTGGAGTGCAGGTGTCTGGAGGGTTGCTGAATCGTCAAGCTGTGGTTGATGTATGCTGGTCCTCGGTTGTGCAGGGCTTTGTAAATGTGGATCAGCATCTTGAATTGACATCTATCCTCTGTATGGGAAGCCAGTGGAGCTTCTTGAGGTGGTGGTTGATGTGGGTCCCTTTGAGGAGGTCAGGGACGAGTCTAGAGCTGAAGTCCGTCTGGTCTGCAGTCTCTTCAGGAGGTTCGTGGTGATTCCTACGTTGAGTGCCTTGCCGTAGTCCAGGCGGCTGGTGACTAGGGCTTGAATGACAGTGCGTCTGGTGCTGATGGGGGAGCCATTTGAAGATTTTACGGAGCAGGCGAAGAGTGAGGAAGCGGGCAGAGGAGAATTAATTGACCTGGCTTTTCATGGTGAGCTTGCCGAGGTTGCAGGCATGGGCTGTTGGAGTGGGTGAGGGCCCTAGTTTGGAGTCATTCCACAGAGGTATTGTTCCTGAAGATCAGTACTTCAGTTTTTGTATGTGTTGAGTTTAAGGCAGTTATTTTGCATCCAGTTATGGGCGACGCTGGTCACGCACCGGCGAAAGTTGGCCATCGTGGTGGAGGGACTTCAGATAGAGAGGGGATGAGCTGGGCCTCGTCAGTATAGGATATGCCGTTAGTTCATGCATTCTGACGATGTTGGCCAGGGGTGTCAGGTAGGTGTTGAACAATGTAGGGCTGAGGGACGGACCTTGACGAACGCGCCAGATGATGTGTTTGGGTTCCGAGGTGAATGGTGGTAGGCAGATTTTCTGGGTTATTCCGGTGAGCAAGGAGGTGATACATATGAGGGCTTCTCCTTGAATTCCAATGTGATGAAGTATCTTGATCACGTTTCTCCCTGGTGTAGGAGGGTTCTGATGTCGGTGGCTGCGATCAGGGCAGTTTCTGTGCTGCTGTTGGAGTGGAATGCAGATTCGGATGTGTCCAGAAGATTGTTCTCCTGGTGTTCTGTGAGTTGACGGGTGATGGCCTATTCAAGGACTTTGGAGTGAAAGGGGAGCAGACAGATAAGACAGTAGTTCTTGAGTTCTATGGGGCTTGAGGAAGGTTTCTTGGAAAGGGGTTGGACTTCTGCGTGTTTCCATTCTCGGGGCAGGTGGCTGTGGTGATGGATGTGTTGAGAATGGCGGTGAGCTTGATGCTGATCATCTTGCTCACCAGGTTGAACATGTGGTGGGGACAGGTGCGTGGGTGCTCCTGAGTAGACGGAGTGCATGATGGCTTTTGTGCACTGAATGGTGAGCTAGTCCCAGGCTGGGATCCGGTGGTCGGAGTTTGCGTCTATGGGAATGAGGAGGATGAGGATGTCAGGGGCAGTAAGTTGAGGTTCGAAGTGGTTGTAGACGGTTGAGAACTTGTTGTGAAAGAAATCTGTCAAGGTGCAGCAGAGTTCTTGGGAAGGGGTGAGGATGTTTGCAGTGGCTAAGGGGTTGGAGACAGTTTTGAAGAGTTCTTTGCTGTGATTAGAGCTGTCTTCTATATGGTCAGCTAGAACGTTCTTTATCATCTCTTTTAGGAGCTGGTGGTAGTGGTTGAAAAATGTCTTGACGGTGGGGTGCACCATTTCCTTTCTAGTTGATTGGAGTTGCGTTTCATGGTTCTCAGTTACATCGTGTATCAGCTGAGTCTTTGGTGGTTCTCTTGAGATTGGTGGGTTTGACGAGGACTACTCTGTCTTCGCAATCGGTGATCCAGATGGAGAAGTTCTTGACAGCCTGTTCTACGTTGTTTGCGGTGGCGGGGTGGGAGCTGTTGAGGGCGTTGGCTGATGCTTTGTTTTAGCTGCGGTGTGAGGTGCTGGGCGGCTTGGTGGCAGTGCAGGGGGATACTGTGATGGTGACGTGGACGATGGAGTGGTCTGTCCTGGTGAGCTCAGGAACTTGATTGTACTTGCCTCTGTGGCTGGCTGTGAAGATGGGGATGGGCGTGTGCCCTGCCCCATGTGTGGGGTTGGTGACTAGTTGGGTGAGGCTCATGTTTTTTTTTTTTTTGTAAAACAATTTTTATTGCAGAGTTCAAGTCAAGCATTACAGTTATTTCGTAAGTTGGCACATGCGGGATCTCAGTGTCTCACAATCACGTCAACAAAATGGTACACATCAACATTACCCACAGTTCTGGGGCTGGGTGAAAAGTGTCTCACCTAGTGCTTCCCCTCCACCACTGCTCGATGGCGTGTCCAGTGATCAACCGCTGTCTGCTTTTAACTTTCCTGTCCTCTCCCCATCACCCCTCCCCTTCCAGCATCCGGTCAGTTCGAACTGTTAGCCCAATGTCAATGGGATGCTGCAATCCCCCTCCCCCCTTCCCTCCCCCTTGCCCTCCCCCCTCCCACGGTGGTCCATGGCGTCCCGTGTCCGGTGTGTCGCATGCCAGAGCGCGTTGGTGATCTGCGGAGATTGGAAATGTCTAAGGAGTGTGTGTGTCCATGGTGGGAGCTGTGGTAGGTATTGCCACCCTAGGTTCCCCAGGGTCCTCTGCTTCTTCCTCCTCCTCGCTCTCCAGTGTACTATCTCTAAGTGCCTGGACTAGTGTTTCCCACGCTAGTGCCACCTCCTGGGCCTTCTCGTCAGGCCCCCGTCGAGCCAGTTGATACCTGATCGTGCTCTCTGCTGCCGCCCATTTCTGGAACTCCGCTAGCCATTTCCTATGTGTCGGTGCCACCTTCGCTTTCCACCCCCTAGTGAGCTCCCTCTTTGCTAGGAGTAGGCCCATATCTATAAATTTGCTCGTCAGTTTATTCTTACGTGTGTGGGGAAACCAGTGTAGGAGTGTAGTCGCACTATCGTAGTGTAGCTCCCTGTCAGTAACCGCGTTCAAGGTGTCGCCCACCTCCCTCCAGAAGTCCTGTAGGTGCGGGCAGTCCCTTAGCATGTGTAGTAAGTCTGCTTTCAACAGTGTGCATCTAGGACACGCTGCGCCCTCCGCACCAAAGTATCGCGCTATTTTGTGCGGGGTGAGGTAAGCTCTGTGAAGGATATAGAGCTGTATTAATTGGAACCGGGCGTTCCTGGTACTCTTCCTGGGCCTCTGAACCAAGGGTGAGGCTCATGTTGTTCATGCTTTCAAGGAGGTTAGCTGTGTTGGGGTCATTAAGGTTATTGATGTGAAAATTGAGGTCTTTGAGGAAGATGTAGTGTTTGGAGTCAATGGCGAGTGTGCAATGAATTCGGGGATGGCGTTGCAGAAACTGTGGCGTGGTCCTGGAGGTCTGTAGACGAGGATGCCTCTGATGGTGGCTCGCCATCAGTTTTGAGTTGGAAGTTGAGGTGTTCATGATTGGGGTGGTGTTGTCTGCGGCGGTGGGGCAGTGGATTGTGTCTTTGTGGATGATGGTGATTCCACCTCCATGTTTGTTGATGCATTCTCAGGTTGCTAACGTACAGCCACTGGGTATTGCTGAGACCATGTCAGGTACGGATGCGGGGCTGAGCCAAGTTTCAGTGAGGAAGGTGATGGTGTCCCAAATCCCGGTGGCGGGCTTACAGCGTGATCGAGCATTGAGCAGGAGTCAGTGGAGTTGTTCTGACTCAGTTGTGGTCAGCGTGGTAGTGGTTGTCGTGAGTGCAGGTGTCCCTGCGTTGCAGGCGAAGAGGCAATGGCAGCAGGTAAAGATGTGTTGATCAAGGAGAAGTGCGACAGCAGTTGTTGTGGCTCAGAGCTCCGCAGTGGTTTATCTGCGAGGAGCGTGAGATCCAGAGTTCCTGGTGTTGGTTGCTGTCCAGGTACGGACGGGCGCAGACAGGCTTGCTATTGGTGCGCCTGTGCTGTGTCCTCCATTAAGTAGGTCCTGGGAGAAGAGAGGGGCGCTATGTGGCAGTGGGTAGGACAAGCAGGAAGCGAGCAGTGAACGGATGTGAAGGAGCAGTGTGAGCAAGAAAAACAAAGAAACTAGGGGGAAATAGATTTATTGGACACATCAGACACAATCAATATTCAAGAAAGCCAAACAACAAATATCAATGCAGAACACCTGTAGAGCAAAACAATGAAACAGCAATGCTTACTAGTCAGGGACAGTAATGCAAGTAAAACAGACTAATAAACACAGCAAATGCAACACAAAAGGCAAACCAGGGCGAACAAGGCAGGCAAAAGGAGATGCGGTCTAAAGGCAGCTGAGCAAAGGTGGGAAAAGGGAGACCTGCTGACGAGCCAGTGAGGGGGAGCTGGTGAGGGTCTGCAGGGGCGCAGCTGGTGTTGCTCCTAAAGCTGCCTCGCCTCTGTGACGCTCACCACTCTAGAGATAGTAGGTATCCTAATGCGAGACTGTGTATGTTCTACCTTTTTCCTACAGTCCTGCATCAACACTGCTACATATTCACTGCAAAATTGTGTGAATAGTTTCTCCTAGCACTAGAACACTTCACACGCAGAGCACACTTCGCTGATGAACTCTTTATTTATGCTTACACCATCGTCTAACGTGTCGGCATGCCATCTTTCACATCTTTTGCTTCAATACACGCAACTAGGCAGAAAAAATAAGCCCCGCTCTGGTCGTCATGCATTTTTGTTTTTTAATCTATTTCTTGAGTTTCTCCAAACAGCATGTAACATAAAAGCAGTTGGATAACAGGGTTGAGTGATTCTGCTGCGGTCCGCATGCATGAGATCGAAACACTACTCCTAAGCACCTGACAGAGGCAGACTGTGCCATCCAAGTTCTGCCAAGTAGTAGGGATCTACACTGCTACAAATATGCTTTTGCACCGCTTCTGGGATATGAACAACTGTAAAGATACAACTATAATACAGTCAACCAGGGCAAAGGTATGCAGCCCTGCCATGTACCACACATCAGACGTTAGACTAACGCATTTCAGTGTGGTGGTCCGCATCACCGCATTGAAATGCAAAGTCACCCTTAAAAGCGCCTCCGGAGCTGTCAAGGAGTGCTAGTAAATCCTCATAATCAAGCACTGAAACTGGAGTGGCAGCGTGCTGTGCCCGTTTCTCCCAGGGGGGCTGGCTCAGAGTTTGCAGCTATTAACAATGTAACAGTATCATTCACCCCTCCGACACCGTGGGCCGCAGCATATTTCAATACATAAAACTGCTCTAGACATTAATCACAGCCTGCTTGTGAGGTTTGCGGCACACACAACAGGCGGTGGTGAGATCTGGTGATGTCCTGCTGCCGCAGCAGCGTGACGAGCTACCAGTTTAATCGAGTAACGTTTTGGGGAACAGCAGCTGCACTGGCAATAGCAGCGCTGCACCTTCCATACCGCGTTATTTATTTAAAAATGAATGATCCAGCAACCAAAGTGAGCCCCCTGACTCACCCGAGGCGCCGCCAGTTGAGTAAGTAACCCAGAGCATAAGTGACCACCAAGGTGCAGGCAGAGTGTCCGAGCAAGGCCCAGAATCGTGGCCGGGCAGCGCTTGTTGCCATGGGAGCAGTCGCCGTGGCCATGAGGTGGCCCGCACGAATTGCAGCTCCTGCCCCAAGTAAAACCAAGTAAGTGACTGTTCCGCTTAACACTTGCCCAACCATAGGTGAGCACACCTGCGCCTGTCTAACCCTCAGCGGGCCGGCAGCGGCGTCCGCTTAGAGCCCAGTGTTTGTAGTGAGCCTGTGACATCCACAGACTGCTGGTGCGATGGAGGGCAGTAGGCAGTGGTGCACTCCACAACTAGGCCAAAATATCCTCCCAGGGCACAAAACTGCTTGCCGCAACCTCCAAGCCGCCGTGGGACACCCAGCTCTTCATAGAGAACTGGCCTGAGATTCCTCCTCCCAGGGCCACGAGATTTCCTGAGCTCCAGCCAGCCCTAGTCAGTGCAGACAGCACCAGCGCACGGTAACCACACTGGTGCCTGTCAACTTTCAGCAAAGCTGGTGCCACTTAGTCAAGGGTCTGTTTGTAGTATCTCTGTAACAGCCGCACTCTCAGCCTATGGGTAGATCTGGTGCTGCGGGGCACCCACTGGGGCAGACACCGCTCAGCAGTGCTGGTAATCACTTATTAGGGTTGAGCAGGCAGTATCATAGTCCAGTCTACTACAGGATCCTGGCTGGATGTAATGTGTGCCTTACTCTCATAATTTCTGGTGCTTTGCAGTAGTTTTAAGATATTAGAGTTTCTGGTTGCTCAAATGGGTGTAGTTTCTAACATGTATATGTTTCCTTAGTCTTCATTGCTTGATTGTGCTTATGAGAAAGTGTCACTTAGGGTCATTAAAATATCACTCATAATTGAAGTGAAATTACAAAAATGTCACACGTAGCAATCTGAAGCCTTGTCTTGTAATTTTTCTAAAATTCATTTTCGAATAGAGGATACAAATCTTCAAGCTAGGTGTCTTGGGTGTTCTGAAGTGTTTCTTGGATTGTACAAACAAGTTAGTTGGCATGGCGGTCGATCACCCCTGTCCCCCATAAGCCAATCTCTAATGTTTACGTCTCTTGTTTGGTGGGGTCCTGTATTTTGGAATTACAGATTGCTCCCACTCCTAAAGTTTTCCACCCTCACACTGTAAAACCCAAGTCAGTTTCTGTGGTTTTTCGGTGCCACATATATAAAGCGGCCACTGAGCTAGTCCAGGTTTTGCACATACAGTGATACTAGTTCCTTTTCTGATGGCTAGTTTGATCAGGCTAAATAACCTATTTTGCCCTCGCAGCGCTATTACCATGCTGTGGTGTTCCTTAAGTGTAGATCCGCTTTCTGAACAGGTATATGTGAATTTGTCTACAAGAGCTTTGGTACCACATCGGGGCACTGATGTCTGTTCACTGGGCAAACCATGTGTGGGAAGCCCCGGGGAAGCTAACTTAGTATCTCATCTTGGAAGAAAGGATAAAGTAAGATGTGCTGATATGTTGGGTCCTCCAAAGAGTGCTGTTGTCCTTTTCGCTGAAAGTGTGTGTGTTGGGGCGTCGAAAGTTAATGGAGGTTTCCAGGAGAATAGCCTTATTTCAGAGCTGCTCCCTGAAGTCTGTAGTGTGACTTGCATGGCGCCTGTAGGGCTTCGGCTATGCCATGCTAGGCACGGTGGCACAAACCTGAGAGCATCCCTAGAGGGCGACCCTTCGAGGGAGGACCTCGGGCAGAAAAGAGGACTGGTGGTGGGCGTCTGGGCACCAGATGTCATCCAAACACCAGATGACAGATTCTTCTGGTCCAGTCGCCCATCCTCATGGCCGCATCAGATACAGGATTTGTAGAGGAGACAAGACCGCTTGTTGCTGGCGGAAAATGGACAACACACAGTGAGTGCCACCAACCTCGTTGATGAGTCACAGGGCACAGGAGGAAGACTTTGATTACCAGGAGGAGGTCTTTTCTTAAGGGTATTTTGATCACAACCTTTGTCATATTCCCTGCGATCCTCAGAGATTACGTGAATAGCCTGATTTGTAGATGGCCTTGAGAGGGGCACATGGGGACACTACACAATATGTGCTTGGTTGTTATCCCACTGCTTACTGACCAGGTGGTGGCACCTCGAGGTACTGTACTGTCAGGAAGGGATGAGATGCCTGCTTCTGGTGGGGTGAGGAGAAAGCGCAAGACTTGTGTTTATGAGACTAGCAGCCCGTCCTGACGTTGTCCGGGTATGAAATAGAATGTGTGTGTTTGGCAAGGGCAATTTATTTTAAAATCTCGCGGTAGACAACATTTTTTGTTTCATTAGAATAGGGACGGAGAAGGCCCAGCTGCAGCCCTGGTTGATGTTAGCAGGCGCGTGTAATTGGTGTAGTGATCCGCCGCCTGAGCCCGGTTACAGCCCTGGTTGATGTTAGCAGGCGCGTGTAATGTCGTTGAATGAGAGAGTTATCAGCCGCGGGTAAATCCGTTTAATGAGAGAGTTGAGTGACAGCGAGTAGGAGAGGCTGCAGTAATTGTCCCGGCAGACACACTCATTTGCGTGTTCCCCCGCTTGAGGCCCAGATGCAGGCCTGTTTGATGTTAGCAGGCGCGCCTTCCCCCGCTTGAGGCCCAGCAGCAGCCCTGGTTGATGTTATCGGGCGCGTGTAATTAGTGTACTGATCCGCCGCCTGAGCCCAGCTAGAGCCCTGGTTGATGGTAGCCTGCGCGTCTAATTTCGTTGAATGAGAGAGTTCAGTAACAGCGCGCAGGAGAGGCTGCAGTAACGTTACTTACCAGGCCTCCAGGTGAACGCGTTTGTCACGCCCCCAGCACACGGCCACAGCAGACGATCTTCTGATTAATGTATGACCCACACGGCATGAAGGGCAGAACGTTGCACACGCCCCCAGAGTTTCTCACGCCCCCAGCGCGCCCCTTGATGAGGCGCAATTGCGTTCACATGGCATGAAGGCCGGACACACGCCCCCCAGCGTTTCTCACGCCCCCAGCGTGCCCCTTGATGCTGCGCAGCAAAATAAGTGGCGCTTGTATGTACGACTCACATGGCATGAAGGGAGGACACACGCCCCCAGCGTTTGTCACTCCCCCAGCGTTTGTCACGCCCCCAGCGTTTGTCACGCCCCAACACACGCCCACAGCCCACGATGTGATGGCCGTACCACACGCCCCCAGCGTTAGTCACGCCCCCAGCCCACGCCCACAGCAGACACGCCCACAAGGGACTACTTTGCTGGCACGGTTCTTTTACCTTTTAAATGTATAGAGGAGTTGGCCTAACGGCTAAGGCGCTCTACCTCTGACCTGGGGATCTGGGTTCGAGTCTTGGTAACGATGCCAAACATCCTGTGATTCTGGGCGCATCACTTAATCTTCCCGTGCCTAACAAAAATGAATGTGTGTCCTCATGTAACGTAACTGGTGCTATGTAAAGCGCTCTGATACCTGATTCAGTTCTGGTCAAGTTTCCGCTATATAAAACTCTGCAAAAAAAAATATATATATGGTGGCCGTCTGCATAGCCTATGTCCTTCTGCTGCAACTGCCCTTTCCAACGCTGTATTGGGTGTTGTGATTGGTGCTGTGGTTACTGAGATTACCCGCCTCCAAGGTTTGGGCTCTCTCTTTATAATATTAGTATGGACTGTGGTTGGGATGTGAGTCTTTATATCTTCGTGAGTGTTTGTAGCTGGCTTCTAGACAGCTGGTTTCCGTACAATGCATTTTGCCTTGCTTCGTATTTTAGATTAAACGAAACTCTGACACGCAGCCAACTTTGCTCTTGTGTTTCTTTTTTCGGGAGGATTTGTGATGGTTTTCTGAGTAAACAACTAGAATTGAGGCTGTTTGAAATTTGCAGAATACATACACACACAAACGCACACACACACACACACCTGTGTATGTATATATGTATGTTTGTATAGTAAATAACATGCAGTCTAGGTTCTCGCTCACGTGCAGGTGTGTGAACCACAACCACTCAAGTAGTAGTGTCACCTGGTCGAAGGTGCTCAGTGCTGTAGTGGAAAACCGCAACTAACGAAGGCTCCCTTCTTTCACTGCAGCTCTTCAAATGAAAATTAAATCTTTTGTGGTTCTCTGCCACTTTTGCAGTCTGCACAATCTCTGCTGTGTTGATGACGAAGAAACAAGTCTGTGGGCCTCATTACGAAGCTGGTCGGTCGAGCGTCTGACTTGCATCGTAGCGGATACGGGACGGCCTGACAAAGTCGGCGGTCAGCCAGCTACCATAATTATGATGCAACCATATTAACGGCGGTCAGAAAGTGTATTTTTCCTGTTGCGACTTATGATGCAGGTCACAGCATAAGCCGCAATACAAAAATACACTTCTGAAACATGCAGACACCATGCAGTGCCTGCCACACGATACATGTATTTTTAGGGTGGCCCCACGGGTGCTCCCCAGGGCCCAGAGCAGAAGGCAATGGGGGACAAGGGTCCTGCTAGGGGCCCGAAAAACACCCTTTTTGCCAGTCTTTTCATGGCGGAAGGACCAACATGAAAAGGCTGTCAGAAAGCTTTATCGTAATCCCCATGGTGGTGCCTGAGCAGGTACTGCCTCCATTTTGAGGATTACGAACTGCCCGCAGCCCTAACTGACCCTTTGAGCCTGTTGGAGGCAAAGCAGATTCCCCCCGCAGGCATTTCTCGGACCGCATGTATCATAATACGGCGGTCGGACAGATGCCTCAGATGTCGGGTGGACTGCCACCGACGAGCTGCCGGATGGCCTTCTGCCTGACATCGTAATGAGGCCCGTGTGTTTATGGAGGAAAAAGGCCAATTCCTAGCCTTGTCCAAAATCATTGAAGCCATTAGGACTTGGATCAAACACAAACCCTAGAAATGAACGAGAAAAGTTACATCAAGTCTGATCTGTGCTTTGGTGAAATAGTTCCCATGAGTCTGTAAGGACTTATAAAAGAGTGGACTGAGTTACAAGCTCTGCAGAGAGTCCATGATACACGACTAGCCCCTCACGAGGTTTGATGGTGTGTCACAGGTGTTGCAGGGGTGTTTGATTTTTGTTAATACTATTATGATTGTTATTCTTATTGTTGAGCTTTGGAGGAAGCTGTTGTATTGGGTGATCTGGTTCACTGCCTCATGGTCAGGTGAAGCCATTGTAGCCACGGCCCTTCCACCGCCTGACCATGACGTGGTCACTCTGTCATGTGTGGGTGGGTCATTGTAACCGCTCTACCTGCTGTCTTATACAACTTCCTGTCTCAGAACTGGCAACAAGAAGTTCAGTTCTGCAACGCATGTATATGAAACATTAAGTATGAATATGCTCCCAGCTGGTGTCTGCTCATGGCTTAGATATTCACAGGCGTCTGCTCATCGTTTAGATATTCACAGGCGTCTGCTCATGGCTTAGATATTCACAGGCGTCTGCTCATGGTTTAGATATTCACAGGCGTCTGCTCATGGCTTAGATATTCACAGGCGTCTGCTCATGGCTTAGATATTCACAGGCGTCTGCTCATGGCTTAGATATTCACAGGCGTCTGCTCATGGCTTAGATATTCACAGGCGTCTGCTCATGGCTTAGATATTCACAGGCGTCTGCTCATGGCTTAGATATTCACAGGCGTCTGCTCATGGCTTACATATTCACAGGCGTCTGCTCAGGGCTTAGATATTCACAGGCGTCTGCTCAGGGCTTAGATATTCACAGGCGTCTGCTCAGGGCTTAGATATTCACAGGCGTCTGCTCATGGCTTAGATATTCACAGGCGTCTGCTCATGGCTTAGATATTCACAGGCATCTGCTCAAAGCTTAGATATTCACAGGCGTCTGCTCATGGCTTTGGTATTCACAGGCGTCTGCTCATGGCTTTGGTATTCACAGGCGTCTGCTCATGGCTTTGGTATTCACAGGCGTCTGCTCATGGCTTAGATTTTCACAGGCATCTGCTCATGGCTTTGGTATTCACAGGCGTCTGCTCATGGCTTAGATATTCGCAGGCGTCTGCTCATGGCTTAGATATTCACAGGTGTCTGTTCATGGCTTAGATATTCACAGGTGTCGGCTCATGGCTTAGATATTCACAGGTGTCTGCTTATGGCTTAGATATTCACAGGCGTCTGCTTATGGCTTAGATATTCACAGGCGTCTGCTCGTGGCTTAGATATTCACAGGCGTCTGCTCATGGCTTTGATATTCACAGGCGTCTGCTCACGGCTTAGATATTCACAGGCGTCTGCTCATGGCTTAGATATTTACAGGTGTCGGCTCATGGCTTAGATATTCACAGGCGTCTGCTCATGGCTTTGATATTCACAGGCGTCTGCTCATGGCTTAGATATTCACAGGCGTCTGCTCAAAGCTTCGATATTCACAGGCGTCTGCTCATGGCTTAGATACTCACAGGTGTCGGCTCATGGCTTAGATATTCACAGGCGTCTGCTCGAGGCTTAGATATTCACAGGCGTCGGCTCATAGCTTAGATATTCACAGGCGTCTGTTCATGGCTTAGATATTCACAGGCGTCTGCTCACGGCTTAGATATTCACAGGCGTCTGCTCAAGGCTTAGATATTCACAGGTGTCTGCTCATGGCGTAGATATTCTCAGGCGTCTGTTCATGGCTTAGATATTCACAGGCGTCTGCTCATGGCTTAGATATTCACAGGCGTCTGCTCATAGCTTAGATATTCACAGGTGTCTGCTCATGGCTTAGATATTCACAGGCGTCTGCTCATGGATTAGATATTCACAGGCGTCTGCTCATGGCTTAGATATTCACAGGCGTCTGCTCATGACTTAGATATTCACAGGCGTCTGCTCATGGCTTAGATTTTCACAGGCATTCTGCTCATGGCTTAGATATTCACAGGCATCTGCTCATGGCTTAGATATTCACAGGCGTCTGCTCATGGCTTCGATATTCACAGGCGTCTGCTCACGGCTTAGATATTCACAGGCGTCTGCTCAGGGCTTCGATATTCACAGGCATCTGCTCATAGCTTAGATATTCACAGGCGTCTGCTCATGGCTTAAATATTCACAGGCGTCTGCTCACGGCTTGGCTATTCACAGGCGTCGGCTCATGAATTAGATATTCACAGGCGTCTGCTCATTGCTTAGATATTCACAGGCGTCTGCTCATTGCTTAGATATTCACAGGCGTCTGCTCATGGCTTAGATATTCACAGGCGTCTGCTCATGAATTAGATATTCACAGGCGTCTGCTCATTGCTTAGATATTCACAGGCGTCTGTTCATGGCTTAGATATTCACAGGCGTCTGCTCGTAGCTTAGATATTCACAGGCGTCTGCTCATGGATTAGATGTTCACAGACGTCTGCTCATAGGTTAGATATTCACAGGCGTCTGCTCATAGTTTAGATATTCACAGGCTTCTGCTCATGACTTAGATATTCACAGGCGTCTGCTCATGGCTTTGGTATTCACAGGCGTCTGCTCATGGCTTTGGTATTCACAGGCGTCTGCTCATGGCTTAGCTATTCACAGGCGTCTGCTCATGGCTTAGATATTCACAGGCGTCTGCTCATGGCTTAGATATTCACAGGCGTCTGTTTATGGCTTAGATATTCACAGGCGTCTGCTCATAAATTAGATATTCACAGGCGTCTGCTCATTGCTTAGATATTCACAGGCATCTGCTCATGGCTTAGATATTCACAGGCGTCTGCTCATGGCTTAGATATTCACAGGCGTCTGCTCATAGTTTAGATATTCACAGGCTTCTGCTCATGACTTAGATATTCACAGGCGTCTGCTCATGGCTTTGGTATTCACAGGCGTCTGCTCATGGATTAGATATTCACAGGCGTCTGCTCATGGCTTAGATATTCACAGGCGTCTGTTTATGGCTTAGATATTCACAGGCGTCTGCTCATGAATTAGATATTCACAGGCGTCTGCTCATGGCTTAGATATTCACAGGCGTCTGCTCATAGTTTAGATATTCACAGGCGTCTGCTCATGGCTTAGATATTCACAGGCGTCTGCTCATAGTTTAGATATTAACAGGCGTCTGCTCATAGTTTAGATATTCACAGGCGTCTGCTCATGGCTTAGATATTCACAGGCGTCTGCTCATGGCTTAGATATTCATAGGCTTCTGCTCATGACTTAGATATTCACAGGCGTCTGCTCGTGGCTTAGATATTCACAGGCGTCTGCTCATAGTTTAGATATTCACAGGCGTCTGCTCATGGCTTAGATATTCACAGGCGTCTGCTCATAGTTTAGATATTCACAGGCGTCTGCTCATAGTTTAGATATTCACAGGCGTCTGCTCATGGCTTAGATATTCACAGGCGTCTGCTCATGGCTTAGATATTCATAGGCTTCTGCTCATGGCTTAGATATTCACAGGCGTCTGCTCGTGGCTAAGAGATTCACAGGCGTCGGCTCATGGCTTAGATATTCACAGGCGTCTGCTCATGGCTTAGCTATTCACAGCTGTCGGCTCATGATTTAGGTATTAACAGGCGTCTGCTGAAAGCTTAATTACTCGTACTCCTTTAAAGTGCAGAATTCACACTTCGCATGCTCCAGGTTAATGCTGTGTGTAGTCTTAACTTTACTTGAGCCCCTTCAAAATGATAGCATTGTTTGGATTTTTTTTCTATCTTGAGAATGGAGTGGACTTGGCTGATCGATGTGGCTTGTGGTTTCAGGTGACCTTCCATGATGTCGCTGTCTATTTCACGGAGGAGGAGTGGGGACGGCTGGAAGAGTGGCAGAAGGTGCTCTACAGAAACGTCATGGAGGAGATCCACTCCGCCCTGGTGTCACTAGGTAAAAATGGAAACCTTTACCCTTTGTTATGTTCTCAAACTCCAGACTGGCAGAAGAGGAGGTAGCATTCTGGCAGAAGAGGAGGTAGCATTCTGGCATGTTCACGTGTGGCGGCACGATAGGCGGTAGCATTTGGCATGTTCAGGTGTCGCGGTACGAGAGGAGGTAGCCTTCTGGCATGTTCACGTGTGGCGGTAAGAGAGGAGGTAGCCTTCTGGCATGTTCAGGTGTGGCGGTGCAAGAGGAGGTAGCCTTCTGGCATGTTCAGGTGTGGCGGCACGAGAGGAGGTAGCCTTCTGGCATGTTCACGTGTGGCGGCACGATAGGAGGTAGCATTTGGCATGTTCAGGTGTGGCGGCACGAGAGGAGGTAGCATTTGGCATGTTCAGGTGTGGCGGCACGAAAGAAGGTAGCATTTGGCATGTTCAGGTGTGGTTGGACGAGAGGAGGTAGCATTTTGGCATGTTCAGGTGTGGCGGCACGAAAGAAGGTAGCCTTCTGGCATGTTCACGTGTGGCGGCACGATAGGCGGTAGCATTTGGTATGTTCAGGTGTCGCGGTACGAGAGTAGGTAGCCTTCTGGCATGTTCACGTGTGGCGGTAAGAGAGGAGGTAGCCTTCTGGCATGTTCAGGTGTGGCGGCACGAGAGGAGGTAGCCTTCTGGCATGTTCAGGTGTGGCGGCACGAGAGGAGGTAGCATTTGGCATGTTCAGGTGTGGCGGCACGAGAGGAGGTAGCCTTCTGGCATGTTCACGTGTGGCGGCACGATAGGAGGTAGCATTTGGCATGTTCAGGTGTGGCGGCACGAAAGAAGGTAGCCTTCTGGCGTGTTCAGGTGTGGCGGCACGAGAGGAGGTAGCATTTGGCATGTTCAGGTGTGGTTGGACGAGAGGAGGTAGCATTCTGGCATGTTCAGGTGTGGTTGTACGAGAGGATGTAGCATTTGGCATGTTCAGGTGTGGTTGTACGAGAGGCGGTAGCATTCTGGCATGTTCAGGTGTGGTTGTACGAGAGGATGTAGCATTTGGCATGTTCAGGTGTGGCGGCACGAGAGGCGGTAGCCTTCTGGCATGTTCAGGTGTGGCGGCACGATAGGAGGTAGCATTTGGCATGTTCAGGTGTGGCGGCACGAGAGGAGGTAGCCTTCTGGCATGTTCACGTGTGGCGGCACGATAGGAGGTAGCATTTGGCATGTTCAGGTGTGGCGGCACGAAAGAAGGTAGCATTTGGCATGTTCAGGTGTGGTTGGACGAGAGGAGGTAGCATTTTGGCATGTTCAGGTGTGGCGGCACGAAAGAAGGTAGCCTTCTGGCATGTTCACGTGTGGCGGCACGATAGGCGGTAGCATTTGGCATGTTCAGGTGTCGCGGTACGAGAGGAGGTAGCCTTCTGGCATGTTCACGTGTGGCGGTAAGAGAGGAGGTAGCCTTCTGGCATGTTCAGGTGTGGCGGCACGAGAGGAGGTAGCCTTCTGGCATGTTCACGTGTGGCGGCACGATAGGAGGTAGCATTTGGCATGTTCAGGTGTGGCAATTGCAAACACAACAGTGATGGACAGAATGTGGATCAATGTCACACATTCACCCCAGTCCAAAGATCTGGGCCCAAATCCATCGTTTTTCCACTCCACACCACCCTGGGTTAGACAATGGCGATATGCAAATCAGCGCTGACCCTGTGCCCCATGGGAACAGTCCAGTCCGAACTACAAAAGCCATGTCCTTCCCAGAACGGAAACAAGCATCCGAGTTGGAGTCAAGCTAGCCGGGCTGAAGAGAGGTGTTACCTCGGAACCGGTCCGGTCCTCGGATGCTTGATTCCGGTCTGGGAAAGATATGGCTGTTGTAGTTCGGACTGGACTGTTCCCATGGGGCAACAGGGTCAGAGCTGATTTGCATAAAGCCATTATCTGACCCAGGGTGGTGTGGAGTGCAAAAAAACGATGGATTTGGGCCCAGATCTTTTGACTTGGGGGAGTGTGTGACATTGATCCACATTCAGTCCATCACTTGTTGTTTTTTGCAATTGCCGCCCTAAGTGCGCTGGGGATGCCCAGACGTGGGTCCCAGGCACTCCACACCACTTGGAGTCAAGCTAGCCGGGCTGAAGAGAGGTGTTACCTCGAAACCGGTCCGGTCCTCGGATGCTTGATTCCGGTCTGGGAAAGATATGGCTGTTGTAGTTCGGACTGGACTGTTCCCATGGGGCAACAGGGTCAGAGCTGATTTGCATAAAGCCATTATCTGACCCAGGGTGGTGTGGAGTGCAAAAAAACGATGGATTTGGGCCCAGATCTTTTGACTGGGGGAGTGTGTGACATTGATCCACATTCAGTCCATCACTTGTTGTTTAGGTTTTGCCTCGCCAAAAAGATGCGCTCTGCGCATCTTTTTCGCGCAGGCGAAAACCTGATGAGAATTGTAGTGTGCTTTGGGTCGGCCCTCCTCATTCATTGGCTGGCTCCGTAAATGGAGCCTTGCCATTGGACGAGGGGCCTGTCCGTCAATGCCGGACCAGACACGGGGGCGTTGCCGACATTCTTTGGCTTTTGCCGACGTCACGCGACGCCGGGAACGCCCCCGAGTCTGTTCCGGCATTGCCGGCACCTCCCTTGCTCCCCCTCCCGCTTGTTTCCTGGTGCCCGCCTTCGTGCTCCGGCCGGCCGTCGTCAGCGTCTCTCCTCCCCCTTTCCCGCCCCCTCCCGCTTGTTATTTCAGTTATTTGCTCAACAAAGAATATTTTGAACCTCTGTATTCTAACCACTGCTAAAATTGGTGCATAAACTATTATAACTTCGTCCGCCAGAAGAAATCGTTTCAGATTCCGAACTAATGCTACGTTTATTTTGCTGTGTATTTACTTATCACTAAGCGCAGGGGAGATTCACAAAATCAAACACTAGGCCGCATATATCCACACGTCGGACCTAATGTCCCGCCATGTTAGGTGTAGCTGGCCGATTCAACACCGTTTGGGCGTGGTTAGATGCTTTGACTCCATTCCCCGTTTCTTATATCCCTGGGTAACTTGCACCCACTCTAGATTTTCGCCTGCATATGGGGAACCTTATATTGAGAGTGCGCAGCAGCAAATATAAGACAGAGGCGAAGTCCGCTTTTCTCACGAATGACCACCAACGCAGCCTCTCCCATCTGGATTTTATGTCCGCTCCCCAGAACATAGAGCAGGTCACGTGAGAAGAAATGTCATAAACAAAGAAAAGGGGTGTCACGAGACAGCTCGTGCGCAGGCTCCCCTTGCAGATGTCAGGTTTAGTCCTTCTTTTCTGTCTCTGTTGACAGGTACCGTGGGTTGGCCTGGCTGTCCTAGGGCTGCGCATGCGCTGTTGCTCAGCTGTCACCGCTCCCGGTCTGCGCTGGTGTCGGGCGAGGTCGTCAAGTAGAGCCCGGTGCCTCGCCATGGCTGGCGCTCCCGGGGCCTCAGTTAACCCCTTCCTGAGCGACTCGGAAGAGGAAGATGAGACCGCGGCAGACCTCTTGTCCCCGTCAGGCGGCTCGGAGCCTGCTCTGTCACCAGCTGGACCCCCGGTACCGGCCCCTCCCACGGGCCCTGCAGCGGAGCCGCGCTCGGTGCCGCTGGATGTGCTGGCCGCTCAACTCCTACGGGAACAGCTGGTGCTGACGGCGCTGGAGCTGCACACTGAGCTGCTGGAGAGCGGCCGCGAGCTGCCGCGTCTGCGGGACTATTTCTCTAACCCGGGGCATTTTGAGAGGCAAAGCGGGTGCACTCCGCCCGGAGCCGGCCCCGGGGGCGCCCCAGTGCCGGCCGGGGGGCCCCGCGAGGCCTCGCACAGCGCAGGAGCAGCCGGCGGAGGCAGCCTGAGTAAGTGTTCCTAGTGCATGTGACATCTCTGTGATTAAGAGTGTCAGCGAGGAAGGGGGTGGAACCTGATCGTGAAATGCACAGATCACCAGTGTGCACCCTTGGCACGATTCTGTGTAAGGCATGGTAGTGATGGATGAGTGGGTTGGCCCATCCTTTTGGCTTCATTATTTGTTACCTATCCAAAGAATGATTTTCTGCATCCCCTGTGAGGGCTTGAGGTGCAATGACACCTTTTCCTTCTTCCGGACTTTCTCGCAGCCTGCCCTCTCGCAGCCTGCCCTCTCGCAGCCTGCCCTCTCGCAGCCTGCCCTCTCGCAGCCTGCCCCCTCCCAGCCTGCCCTCTCCCAGCCTGCCCTCTCCCAGCCTGCCCTCTCCCAGCCTGCCCTCTCCCAGCCTGCCCTCTCCCAGCCTGCCCTCTCCCAGCCTGTCCCCTCCCTGCCCTTTCCCAGCCTGTCCTCTTCCAGCCTGCCCTCTCCCAGCCTGTCCCTTTCATGACCTTTCCCAGCCTGTCCTCTCCCAGCTTGTCCACTTCCAGCCTGCCCTCTCCCAACCTGCCCTCTCCCAGCGTGTCCCCTCTCTGCCCTCTCCCAGCCTGCCCTCTCCCAGCCTGTCCCCTCCCTGCCCTCTCCCAGCCTGTCCTCTCCCTGCCTGTTGTCGTGTCCCGGCAGCAGCAGGCAGCAGGCAAGAGCGTGCACTGCGTCCCCGAAGTAACAGTCCTAAAGCAAGCAAGAAGTACGCCCCCTCCCACCAATCCCTGTTAGGTAGTGGAAACTGTCCAAACTGGGGTGCAGACAGCCCCTCTCACCTTTCAGCCTGGTACCACTGCACCAGCCGCACTACTTCCCTACTGACCATTCTCCACTTCAGCCCCGTCTAAATTACAATTCCTGCTTGTGACCCTTTTGCCTGCTTGTGCTCGTTTTCGTGACCCTGTTGCCTGCTTGTGCCTCCGTGTGCCCCTGTCGCCTGCTTGTGCCTCAGTTTTCGTGCCCCTGTCGCCTGCTTGTGCCTCTGTGTGCCCCTGTCGCCTACTTGTGCCTCTGTGTGCCCCTGTCGCCTGCTTGTGCCTCCGTGTGCCCCTGTTGCCTGCTTGTGCCTCCGTGTGCCCCTGTTGCCTGCTTGTGCCTCCGTGTGCCCCTGTTGCCTGCTTGTGCCTCCGTTTTCGTTTTCGTGCCCCTGTTGCCTGCTTGTGCCTCCGTGTGCCCCTGTTGCCTGCTTGTGCCTCCGTGTGCCCCTGTTGCCTGCTTGTGCTGTGTGGGTGTGTGTGGAAGGCTCTGTGTGGGTGTGTGGAGGGCTCTGTGTGGCTGTGTGTGTGGGGGGCTTTGTGTGGCTGTGTGTGTGGGGGGCTCTGTGTGGCTGTGTGTGTGGGGGGCTCTGTGTGGCTGTGTGTGTGGGGGGCTCTGTGTGGCTGTGTGTGTGGGGGGCTCTGTGTGGCTGTGTGTGTGGGGGGCTCTGTGTGGCTGTGTGTGCGGGGGGCTCTGTGTGGCTGTGTGTGCGGGGGGGCTCTGTGTGGGTGTGTGTGGGGGGGCTCTGTGTGTGTTTGTTTGTGTCATTTGCTAGAGATAAAGCTAGTGGCATTGTAAATGACAATGCCATTTATTTATGTTTAAAAAAAACATAAATAAAAATAATGTCAAGAGCAATGCCAATAGCTCTAACTTTAACAAAGGCAAAACCATTGCATTGTAAATGCTTGTTTTTGCAATTGCCGCCCTAAGTGCGCTGGGGATGCCCAGACGTGGGTCCCAGGCACTCCACACCACTTGGAGTCAAGCTAGCCGGGCTGAAGAGAGGTGTTACCTCGAAACCGGTCCGGTCCTCGGATGCTTGATTCCGGTCTGGGAAAGATATGGCTGTTGTAGTTCGGACTGGACTGTTCCCATGGGGCAACAGGGTCAGAGCTGATTTGCATGAAGCCATTATCTGACCCAGGGTGGTGTGGAGTGCAAAAAAACGATGGATTTGGGCCCAGATCTTTTGACTGGGGGAGTGTGTGACATTGATCCACATTCAGTCCATCACTTGTTGTTTTTTGCAAATGTTCAGGTGTGGCGGCACGAAAGAAGGTAGCCTTCTGGCATGTTCAGGTGTGGCGGCACGAGAGGAGGTAGCATTCTGGCATGTTCAGGTGTGGTTGTACGAGAGGATGTAGCATTTGGCATGTTCAGGTGTGGTTGTACGAGAGGCGGTAGCATTCTGGCATGTTCAGGTGTGGTTGTACGAGAGGATGTAGCATTTGGCATGTTCAGGTGTCGCGGTACGAGAGGAGGTAGCCTTCTGGCATGTTCACGTGTGGCGGCACGAGAGGAGGTAGCCTTCTGGCCTGTTCAGGTGTGGCGGCACGAGAGGAGGTAGCATTTGGCATGTTCAGGTGTGGTTGGACGAGAGGAGGTAGCATTTTGGCATGTTCAGGTGTGGCGGCACGAGAGGCGGTAGCATTTGGCATGTTCAGGTGTGGTTGTACGAGAGGAGGTAGCATTTGGCATGTGCAGGTGTGGCGGCACGAAAGGAGGTAGCATTTGGCATGTTCAGGTGTGGTTGTATGAGAGGCGGTAGCCTTCTGGCATGTTCAGGTGTGGCGGCACGAGAGGCGGTAGCATTTGGCATGTTCAGGTGTGGCGGCACGAGAGGAGGTAGCATTTGGCATGTTCAGGTGTGGCGGCACGAGAGGAGGTAGCATTCTGGCATGTTCAGGTGCGGCGGCACGAGAGGAGGTAGCATTTGGCATGTTCAGGTGTGGTTGGACGAGAGGAGGTAGCCTTCTGGCATGTTCAGGTGTGGCGGTACGAGAGGAGGAAGCATTTGGCATGTTCAGGTGTGGTTGGACGAGAGGAGGTAGCATTCTGGCACGTTCAGGTGTGGCGGCACGAGTGGAGGTCGCATTCTGGCATGTTCAGGTGTGGCGGCACGAGAGGAGGTAGCATTCTGGCGTGTTCAGGTGTGGCGGCATGAGAGGAGGTAGCCTTCTGGCACGTTCAGGTGTGGCGGCACGAGAGGAGGTAGCATTTGGCATGTTCAGGTGTGGCGGCACGAGAGGAGGTAGCATTTGGCATGTTCAGGTGTGGCGGCACGAGAGGAGGTAGCCTTCTGGCATGTTCAGGTGTGGCGGCACGAGAGGAGGTAGCATTTGGCATGTTCAGGTGTGGCGGCACGAGAGTTGGTAGCATGCTGGCATGTTCAGGTGTGGCGTACGAGAGGAGGTAGCCTTCTGGCATGTTCAGGTGTGGTTGGACGAGAGGAGGTAGCATGCTGGCATGTTCAGGTGTGGCGCACGAGAGGAGGTAGCATTCTGGCATGTTCAGGTGTGGTTGGACGAGAGGAGGTAGCATGCTGGCATGTTCAGGTGTGGTTGTACGAGAGGATGTAGCATTTGGCATGTTCAGGTGTGGCGGCACGAAAGAAGGTAGCATTCTGGCGTGTTCAGGTGTGGCGGCACGAAAGAAGGTAGCCTTCTGGCATGTTCACGTGTGGCGGCACGAAAGAAGGTAGCATTCTGGCGTGTTCAGGTGTGGCGGCACGAGAGGAGGTAGCATTCTGGCATGTTCAGGTGTGGCGGCACGAAAGGAGGTAGCATTTGGTATGTTAGGTGTGGTTGGACGAGAGGAGGTAGCCTTCTGGCGTGTTCAGGTGTGGCGGCACGAGAGGAGGTAGCATTTGGCATGTTCAGGTGTGGTTGGACGAGAGGAGGTAGCATTCTGGCATGTTCAGGTGTGGTTGTACGAGAGGATGTAGCATTTGGCATGTTCAGGTGTGGTTGTACGAGAGGCGGTAGCATTCTGGCATGTTCAGGTGTGGTTGTACGAGAGGATGTAGCATTTGGCATGTTCAGGTGTCGCGGTACGAGAGGAGGTAGCCTTCTGGCATGTTCACGTGTGGCGGCACGAGAGGAGGTAGCCTTCTGGCATGTTCAGGTGTGGCGGCACGATAGGAGGTAGCATTTGGCATGTTCAGGTGTGGCGGCACGAAAGAAGGTAGCCTTCTGGCATGTTTAGGTGTGGCGGCACGATAGGAGGTAGCATTTGGCATGTTCAGGTGTGGCGGCACGAAAGAAGGTAGCATTTGGCATGTTCAGGTGTGGTTGGACGAGAGGAGGTAGCATTTTGGCATGTTCAGGTGTGGCGGCACGAGAGGAGGTAGCATTTGGCATGTTCAGGTGTCGCGGTACGAGAGGAGGTAGCCTTCTGGCATGTTCAGGTGTGGTTGGACGAGAGGAGGTAGCCTTCTGGCATGTTCACGTGTGGCGGCACGATAGGCGGTAGCATTTGGCATGTTCAGGTGTCGCGGTACGAGAGGAGGTAGCCTTCTGGCATGTTCACGTGTGGCGGTAAGAGAGGAGGTAGCCTTCTGGCATGTTCAGGTGTGGCGGCACGAGAGGAGGTAGCCTTCTGGCATGTTCACGTGTGGCGGCACGATAGTAGGTAGCATTTGGCATGTTCAGGTGTGGCGGCACGAAAGAAGGTAGCCTTCTGGCATGTTCAGGTGTGGTTGGACGAGAGGAGGTAGCATTTGGCATGTTCAGGTGTGGTTGTACGAGAGGCGGTAGCCTTCTGGCATGTTCAGGTGTGGCGGCACGAGAGGAGGTAGCATTTGGCATGTTCAGGTGTGGTTGGACGAGAGGAGGTAGCATGCTGGCATGTTCAGGTGTGGTTGTACGAGAGGATGTAGCATTTGGCATGTTCAGGTGTGGCGGCACGAAAGAGGGTAGCATTCTGGCGTGTTCAGGTGTGGTTGGACGAGAGGAGGTAGCCTTCTGGCGTGTTCAGGTGTGGCGGCACGAGAGGAGGTAGCATTTGGCATGTTCAGGTGTGGTTGGACGAGAGGAGGTAGCATTCTGGCATGTTCAGGTGTGGTTGTACGAGAGGATGTAGCATTTGGCATGTTCAGGTGTGGTTGTACGAGAGGCGGTAGCATTCTGGCATGTTCAGGTGTGGTTGTACGAGAGGATGTAGCATTTGGCATGTTCAGGTGTCGCGGTACGAGAGGAGGTAGCCTTCTGGCATGTTCACGTGTGGCGGCACGAGAGGAGGTAGCCTTCTGGCATGTTCAGGTGTGGCGGCACGATAGGAGGTAGCATTTGGCATGTTCAGGTGTGGCGGCACGAAAGAAGGTAGCATTTGGCATGTTCAGGTGTGGTTGGACGAGAGGAGGTAGCATTTTGGCATGTTCAGGTGTGGCGGCACGAGAGGAGGTAGCATTTGGCATGTTCAGGTGTCGCGGTACGAGAGGAGGTATCCTTCTGGCATGTTCAGGTGTGGTTGTACGAGAGGATGTAGCATTTGGCATGTTCAGGTGTCGCGGTACGAGAGGAGGTAGCCTTCTGGCATGTTCACGTGTGGCGGCACGAGAGGAGGTAGCCTTCTGGCATGTTCAGATGTGGCGGCACGAGAGGAGGTAGCATTTGGCATGTTCAGGTATGGTTGGACGAGAGGAGGTAGCATTTTGGCATGTTCAGGTGTGGCGGCACGAAAGAAGGTAGCCTTCTGGCATGTTCACGTGTGGCGGCACGATAGGCGGTAGCATTTGGCATGTTCAGGTGTCGCGGTACGAGAGGAGGTAGCCTTCTGGCATGTTCACGTGTGGCGGTAAGAGAGGAGGTAGCCTTCTGGCATGTTCAGGTGTGGCGGCACGAGAGGAGGTAGCCTTCTGGCATGTTCACGTGTGGCGGCACGATAGGAGGTAGCATTTGGCATGTTCAGGTGTGGCGGCACGAAAGAAGGTAGCCTTCTGGCATGTTCAGGTGTGGCGGCACGAGAGGAGGTAGCATTTGGCATGTTCAGGTGTGGTTGGACGAGAGGAGGTAGCATTCTGGCATGTTCAGGTGTGGTTGTACGAGAGGATGTAGCATTTGGCATGTTCAGGTGTGGTTGTACGAGAGGCGGTAGCATTCTGGCATGTTCAGGTGTGGTTGTACGAGAGGATGTAGCATTTGGCATGTTCAGGTGTCGCGGTACGAGAGGAGGTAGCCTTCTGGCATGTTCACGTGTGGCGGCACGAGAGGAGGTAGCCTTCTGGCATGTTCAGGTGTGGCGGCACGAGAGGAGGTAGCATTTGGCATGTTCAGGTGTGGTTGGACGAGAGGAGGTAGCATTTTGGCATGTTCAGGTGTGGTGGCACGAAACAAGGTAGCCTTCTGGCATGTTCAGGTGTGGTTGGACGAGAGGAGGTAGCATTTGGCATGTTCAGGTGTGGTTGTACGTGAGGCGGTAGCCTTCTGGCATGTTCAGGTGTGGTGGCACGAGAGGAGGTAGCATTTGGCATGTGCAGGTGTGGTTGTACGAGAGGCGGTAGCATTTGGCATGTTCAGGTGTGGTTGTACGAGAGGCGGTAGCATTTGGCATGTTCAGGTGTGGTTGTACGAGAGGCCGTAGCCTTCTGGCATGTTCAGGTGTGGCGGCACGAGAGGCGGTAGCATTTGGCATGTTCAGGTGTGGCGGCACGAGAGGAGGTAGCATTTGGCATGTTCAGGTGTGGCGGCACGAGAGGAGGTAGCATTCTGGCATGTTCAGGTGCGGCGGCACGAGAGGAGGTAGCATTTGGCATGTTCAGGTGTGGTTGGACGAGAGGAGGTAGCCTTCTGGCATGTTCAGGTGTGGCGGTACGAGAGGAGGAAGCATTTGGCATGTTCAGGTGTGGTTGGACGAGAGGAGGTAGCATTCTGGCACGTTCAGGTGTGGGGGCACGAGTGGAGGTAGCATTCTGGCGTGTTCAGGTGTGGCGGCACGAGAGGAGGTAGCCTTCTGGCACGTTCAGGTGTGGCGGCACGAGAGGAGGTAGCATTTGGCATGTTCAGGTGTGGCGGCACGAGAGGAGGTAGCATTTGGCATGTTCAGGTGTGGCGGCACGAGAGGAGGTAGCATTTGGCATGTTCAGGTGTGGTTGGACGAGAGGAGGTAGCATTCTGGCACGTTCACGTGTGGCGGTAAGAGAGGAGGTAGCCTTCTGGCATGTTCAGGTGTGGCGGCACGAGAGGCGGTAGCATTTGGCATGTTCAGGTGTGGCGGCACGAGAGGAGGTAGCATTTGGCATGTTCAGGTGTGGCGGCACGAGAGGAGGTAGCATTCTGGCATGTTCAGGTGCGGCGGCACGAGAGGAGGTAGCATTTGGCATGTTCAGGTGTGGTTGGACGAGAGGAGGTAGCCTTCTGGCATGTTCACGTGTGGCGGTACGAGAGGAGGAAGCATTTGGCATGTTCAGGTGTGGTTGGACGAGAGGAGGTAGCATTCTGGCACGTTCAGGTGTGGCGGCACGAGTGGAGGTCGCATTCTGGCGTGTTCAGGTGTGGCGGCACGAGAGGAGGTAGCCTTCTGGCACGTACAGGTGTGGCGGTACGAGAGGAGGAAGCATTTGGCATGTTCAGGTGTGGTTGGACGAGAGGAGGTAGCATTCTGGCACGTTCAGGTGTGGCGGCACGAGAGGAGGTAGCATTTGGCATGTTCAGGTGTGGCGGCACGAGAGGAGGTAGCATTTGGCATGTTCAGGTGTGGCGGCACGAGAGGAGGTAGCATTTGGCATGTTCAGGTGTGGCGGCACGAGAGGAGGTAGCCTTCTGGCACGTTCAGGTGTGGCGGCACGAGAGGAGGTAGCATTTGGCATGTTCAGGTGTGGCGGCACGAGAGGAGGTAGCATTTGGCATGTTCAGGTGTGGCGGCACGAGAGGAGGTAGCATTCTGGCGTGTTCAGGTGTGGCGGCACAAGAGGAGGTAGCATTTGGCATGTTCAGGTGTGGTTGGACGAGAGGAGGTAGCATGCTGGCATGTTCAGGTGTGGTTGGACGAGAGGAGGTAGCATGCTGGCATGTTCAGGTGTGGCGCACGAGAGGAGGTAGCCTTCTGGCATGTTCAGGTGTGGTTGGACGAGAGGAGGTAGCATGCTGGCATGTTCAGGTGTGGCGCACGAGAGGAGGTAGCATTCTGGCATGTTCAGGTGTGGTTGTACGAGAGGATGTAGCATTTGGCATGTTCAGGTGTGGCGGGACGAAAGGAGGTAGCATTTGGTATGTTCAGGTGTGGCGGCACGAGAGGAGGTAGCATTTGGCGTGTTCAGGTGTGGCGGCACGAGAGGAGGTAGCATTTGGCGTGTTCAGGTGTGGCGGCACGAGAGGAGGTAGCATTTGGCGTGTTCAGGTGTGGCGGCACGAGAGGAGGTAGCATTTGGCGTGTTCAGGTGTGGCGGCACGAGAGGAGGTAGCATTTGGCATGTTCAGGTGTGGCGGCACGAGAGGAGGTAGCATTTGGCATGTGCAGGTGTGGCGGCACGAGAGGAGGTAGCATTCTGGCATGTTCAGGTGCGGCGGCACGAGAGGAGGTAGCATTTGGCATGTTCAGGTGTGGTTGGACGAGAGGAGGTAGCCTTCTGGCATGTTCAGGTGTGGCGGTACGAGAGGAGGAAGCATTTGGCATGTTCAGGTGTGGTTGGACGAGAGGAGGTAGCATTCTGGCACGTTCAGGTGTGGCGGCACGAGTGAAGGTAGCATTCTGGCGTGTTCAGGTGTGGCGGCACGAGAGGAGGTAGCCTTCTGGCACGTTCAGGTGTGGCGGCACGAGAGGAGGTAGCATTTGGCATGTTCAGGTGTGGCGGCACGAGAGGAGGTAGCATTTGGCATGTTCAGGTGTGGCGGCACGAGAGGAGGTAGCATTTGGCATGTTCAGGTGTGGCGGCACGAGAGGAGGTAGCATTCTGGCATGTTCAGGTGCGGCGGCACGAGAGGAGGTAGCATTTGGCATGTTCAGGTGTGGTTGGACGAGAGGAGGTAGCCTTCTGGCATGTTCAGGTGTGGCGGTACGAGAGGAGGAAGCATTTGGCATGTTCAGGTGTGGTTGGACGAGAGGAGGTAGCATTCTGGCACGTTCACGTGTGGCGGTAAGAGAGGAGGTAGCCTTCTGGCATGTTCAGGTGTGGCGGCACGAGAGGCGGTAGCATTTGGCATGTTCAGGTGTGGCGGCACGAGAGGAGGTAGCATTTGGCATGTTCAGGTGTGGCGGCACGAGAGGAGGTAGCATTCTGGCATGTTCAGGTGCGGTGACACGAGAGGAGGTAGCATTTGGCATGTTCAGGTGTGGTTGGACGAGAGGAGGTGGCCTTCTGGCATGTTCAGGTGTGGCGGTACGAGAGGAGGAAGCATTTGGCATGTTCAGGTGTGGTTGGACGAGAGGAGGTAGCATTCTGGCACGTTCAGGTGTGGCGGCACGAGTGGAGGTCGCATTCTGGCGTGTTCAGGTGTGGCGGCACGAGAGGAGGTAGCCTTCTGGCACGTTCAGGTGTGGCGGTACGAGAGGAGGAAGCATTTGGCATGTTCAGGTGTGGTTGGACGAGAGGAGGTAGCATTCTGGCACGTTCAGGTGTGGCGGTACGAGAGGAGGTAGCATTTGGCATGTTCAGGTGTGGCGGCACGAGAGGAGGTAGCATTTGGCATGTTCAGGTGTGGCGTCACGAGAGGAGGTAGCATTTGGCATGTTCAGGTGTGGCGGCACGAGAGGAGGTAGCCTTCTGGCACGTTCAGGTGTGGCGGCACGAGAGGAGGTAGCATTTGGCATGTTCAGGTGTGGCGGCACGAGAGGAGGTAGCATTTGGCATGTTCAGGTGTGGCGGCACGAGAGGAGGTAGCATTCTGGCGTGTTCAGGTGTGGCGGCACGAGAGGAGGTAGCATTTGGCATGTTCAGGTGTGGTTGGACGAGAGGAGGTAGCATGCTGGCATGTTCAGGTGTGGTTGGACGAGAGGAGGTAGCATGCTGGCATGTTCAGGTGTGGCGGCACGAGAGGAGGTAGCATGCTGGCATGTTCAGGTGTGGTTGGACGAGAGGAGGTAGCATTTGGCGTGTTCAGGTGTGGCGCACGAGAGGAGGTAGCCTTCTGGCATGTTCAGGTGTGGTTGGACGAGAGGAGGTAGCATGCTGGCATGTTCAGGTGTGGCGCACGAGAGGAGGTAGCATTTGGCATGTGCAGGTGTGGCGGCACGAGAGGAGGTAGCATTTGGCGTGTTCAGGTGTGGCGGCACGAGAGGAGGTAGCATTTGGCATGTTCAGGTGTGGTTGTACGAGAGGATGTAGCATTTGGCATGTTCAGGTGTGGCGGGACGAAAGAAGGTAGCATTCTGGCGTGTTCAGGTGTGGCGGCACGAAAGGAGGTAGCATTTGGTATGTTCAGGTGTGGCGGCACGAGAGGAGGTAGCATTTGGCGTGTTCAGGTGTGGTTGGACGAGAGGAGGTGGCCTTCTGGCATGTTCAGGTGTGGCGGTACGAGAGGAGGAAGCATTTGGCATGTTCAGGTGTGGTTGGACGAGAGGAGGTAGCATTCTGGCACGTTCAGGTGTGGCGGCACGAGTGGAGGTCGCATTCTGGCGTGTTCAGGTGTGGCGGCACGAGAGGAGGTAGCCTTCTGGCACGTTCAGGTGTGGCGGTACGAGAGGAGGAAGCATTTGGCATGTTCAGGTGTGGTTGGACGAGAGGAGGTAGCATTCTGGCACGTTCAGGTGTGGCGGTACGAGAGGAGGTAGCATTTGGCATGTTCAGGTGTGGCGGCACGAGAGGAGGTAGCATTTGGCATGTTCAGGTGTGGCGGCACGAGAGGAGGTAGCATTTGGCATGTTCAGGTGTGGCGGCACGAGAGGAGGTAGCCTTCTGGCACGTTCAGGTGTGGCGGCACGAGAGGAGGTAGCATTTGGCATGTTCAGGTGTGGCGGCACGAGAGGAGGTAGCATTTGGCATGTTCAGGTGTGGCGGCACGAGAGGAGGTAGCATTCTGGCGTGTTCAGGTGTGGCGGCACGAGAGGAGGTAGCATTTGGCATGTTCAGGTGTGGTTGGACGAGAGGAGGTAGCATGCTGGCATGTTCAGGTGTGGTTGGACGAGAGGAGGTAGCATGCTGGCATGTTCAGGTGTGGCGGCACGAGAGGAGGTAGCATGCTGGCATGTTCAGGTGTGGTTGGACGAGAGGAGGTAGCATTTGGCGTGTTCAGGTGTGGCGCACGAGAGGAGGTAGCCTTCTGGCGTGTTCAGGTGTGGCGCACGAGAGGAGGTAGCCTTCTGGCATGTTCAGGTGTGGTTGGACGAGAGGAGGTAGCATGCTGGCATGTTCAGGTGTGGCGCACGAGAGGAGGTAGCATTTGGCATGTGCAGGTGTGGCGGCACGAGAGGAGGTAGCATTTGGCGTGTTCAGGTGTGGCGGCACGAGAGGAGGTAGCATTTGGCATGTTCAGGTGTGGTTGTACGAGAGGATGTAGCATTTGGCATGTTCAGGTGTGGCGGGACGAAAGAAGGTAGCATTCTGGCGTGTTCAGGTGTGGCGGCACGAAAGGAGGTAGCATTTGGTATGTTCAGGTGTGGCGGCACGAGAGGAGGTAGCATTTGGCGTGTTCAGGTGTGGCGGCACGAGAGGAGGTAGCATTTGGCGTGTTCAGGTGTGGCGGCACGAGAGGAGGTAGCATTTGGCGTGTTCAGGTGTGGCGGCACGAGAGGAGGTAGCATTTGGCGTGTTCAGGTGTGGCGGCACGAGAGGAGGTAGCATTTGGCATGTTCAGGTGTGGCGGCACGAGAGGAGGTAGCATTTGGCATGTGCAGGTGTGGCGGCACGAGAGGAGGTAGCATTTGGTATGTTCAGGTGTGGCGGCACGAGAGGAGGTAGCATTTGGCGTGTTCAGGTGTGGCGGCACGAGAGGAGGTAGCCTTCTGGCATGTTCAGGTGTGGCGGCACGAGAGGAGGTAGCATTTGGTATGTTCAGGTGTGGCGGCACGAGAGGAGGTAGCATTTGGCGTGTTCAGGTGTGGCGGCACGAGAGGAGGTAGCATTTGGCGTGTTCAGGTGTGGCTGCACGAGAGGAGGTAGCATTTGGCATGTTCAGGTGTGGCGGCACGAGAGGAGGTAGCATTTGGCATGTGCAGGTGTGGCGGCACGAGAGGAGGTAGCATTTGGTATGTTCAGGTGTGGCGGCACGAGAGGAGGTAGCATTTGGCGTGTTCAGGTGTGGCGGCACGAGAGGAGGTAGCATTTGGCATGTTCAGGTGTGGCGGCACGAGAGGAGGTAGCATTCTGGCATGTTCAGGTGCGGCGACACGAGAGGAGGTAGCATTTGGCATGTTCAGGTGTGGTTGGACGAGAGGAGGTGGCCTTCTGGCATGTTCAGGTGTGGCGGTACGAGAGGAGGAAGCATTTGGCATGTTCAGGTGTGGTTGGACGAGAGGAGGTAGCATTCTGGCACGTTCAGGTGTGGCGGCACGAGTGGAGGTCGCATTCTGGCGTGTTCAGGTGTGGCGGCACGAGAGGAGGTAGCCTTCTGGCACGTTCAGGTGTGGCGGTACGAGAGGAGGAAGCATTTGGCATGTTCAGGTGTGGTTGGACGAGAGGAGGTAGCATTCTGGCACGTTCAGGTGTGGCGGTACGAGAGGAGGTAGCATTTGGCATGTTCAGGTGTGGCGGCACGAGAGGAGGTAGCATTTGGCATGTTCAGGTGTGGCGTCACGAGAGGAGGTAGCATTTGGCATGTTCAGGTGTGGCGGCACGAGAGGAGGTAGCCTTCTGGCACGTTCAGGTGTGGCGGCACGAGAGGAGGTAGCATTTGGCATGTTCAGGTGTGGCGGCACGAGAGGAGGTAGCATTTGGCATGTTCAGGTGTGGCGGCACGAGAGGAGGTAGCATTCTGGCGTGTTCAGGTGTGGCGGCACGAGAGGAGGTAGCATTTGGCATGTTCAGGTGTGGTTGGACGAGAGGAGGTAGCATGCTGGCATGTTCAGGTGTGGTTGGACGAGAGGAGGTAGCATGCTGGCATGTTCAGGTGTGGCGGCACGAGAGGAGGTAGCATGCTGGCATGTTCAGGTGTGGTTGGACGAGAGGAGGTAGCATTTGGCACGTTCAGGTGTGGCGGCACGAGTGGAGGTCGCATTCTGGCGTGTTCAGGTGTGGCGGCACGAGAGGAGGTAGCCTTCTGGCACGTTCAGGTGTGGCGGTACGAGAGGAGGAAGCATTTGGCATGTTCAGGTGTGGTTGGACGAGAGGAGGTAGCATTCTGGCACGTTCAGGTGTGGCGGTACGAGAGGAGGTAGCATTTGGCATGTTCAGGTGTGGCGGCACGAGAGGAGGTAGCATTTGGCATGTTCAGGTGTGGCGTCACGAGAGGAGGTAGCATTTGGCATGTTCAGGTGTGGCGGCACGAGAGGAGGTAGCCTTCTGGCACGTTCAGGTGTGGCGGCACGAGAGGAGGTAGCATTTGGCATGTTCAGGTGTGGCGGCACGAGAGGAGGTAGCATTTGGCATGTTCAGGTGTGGCGGCACGAGAGGAGGTAGCATTTGGCGTGTTCAGGTGTGGCGGCACGAGAGGAGGTAGCCTTCTGGCATGTTCAGGTGTGGCGGCACGAGAGGAGGTAGCATTTGGTATGTTCAGGTGTGGCGGCACGAGAGGAGGTAGCATTTGGCGTGTTCAGGTGTGGCGGCACGAGAGGAGGTAGCATTTGGCGTGTTCAGGTGTGGCGGCACGAGAGGAGGTAGCATTTGGCATGTTCAGGTGTGGCGGCACGAGAGGAGGTAGCATTTGGCATGTGCAGGTGTGGCGGCACGAGAGGAGGTAGCATTTGGTATGTTCAGGTGTGGCGGCACGAGAGGAGGTAGCATTTGGCGTGTTCAGGTGTGGCGGCACGAGAGGAGGTAGCATTTGGCGTGTTCAGGTGTGGCGGCACGAGAGGAGGTAGCCTCCTGGCATGTTCAGGTGTGGTTGGACGAGAGGAGGTAGCCTTCTAGGTCATCTCTCTCTATAACTGAACATTGTTCTTCCATGTCGGCGCTAAGCAGGCTCTTGGTTGATGTTGGACATGAGATTTCCTGAGCTCCTCTTTCTAATTCGAGTAAACGTGAATGTAATCGCATGAAATGCGCTGTCTGTCGTTTGGTGGTTCTGTAGTGCAAACCTAGCTTGGGAGCAATGAAGCTCTGTACATAGTAATATTAATAAATTATATTGTAAGGAGGGGAGGAGAGATTTGAGCTTGTGTAAACATAAGTTCTGCTTCCGTTGCTGTGTTCCTAAATTGCCTTAAAACTTGATTGGCCTATTTGACTTTGAATAAGCCGTCGTATATCAAGTAGCACTACACCCATGGCAAGGAACGTTAAATGCCTCTTGTATCCTGCAGCACTTGTTGTTCCATCCGGTACACCGGCACTGAAAGCATGATTTCAAGCCTATCCTATGTATCTTGGCGGCTGGTTTTAAGTATTAAATAAGAGCACAATGTCCCCTCAGTGACTAGGCACAAAATGACGCTGCTGGCCAGCCAGTAGCTGGCTCATAGAAAAAGCCAAAGGATAGATCATAAGCTTAAATCTATAACCTTTGACCTCTACCAGCTTTACAAATTCAGTTCAAAGACTCCGTTTTATATTTAATAAAAATCCAATCCAATGGTTAGGTCTGATGTTTTTAAAAATATGGAAAATGTAACTTTTAGAAAGTTGTGTTTCCTTTACCTGAAGCTGCTGGGGGCCAATCTGCATTAGCTTTCCAGCAAACGCCCAGCTTGTCCTTGGCGGGAATTAGGTTTGAAAACTGCTCCTAGGTCCGATACGGTGGCCTTTGAGTGGGGAGTGGTTTTAATCCCCTGGCAGGAAGACCAGTTTGGGTAGGCCCAGGAACTTAAATAACTTCAAAGAGGCCTGTCCTGCCACTAACAAATGTTAAGTCACACTTGGAAGGCCTCCGCTCCTGTCCCCATATTCAGGCGGGCAGCAAACCTACTGGGATTAAATCTGCCCCTAGAACAGGCTTTGAATAACCATAGACGAAGGGGCTGTTCATTACCCTGGCCATACCTCCGGGTGGCCACACAGGCTGTACACAAGGGGAGAATGTCTCCATCTTGGAGTTTGTGAGGTGCACTGTGGGATTGTTTGTAGTAGGGCAGATGGAAACTGCAAAAAAGTGGTTCGGGTTGTCTCCAGGAACTTTTATCCCACTGATTTGTGAGTGCCCAGTAGTCACCCCCACATACTTGCTGGTGCCAGGAGTAAAGGTAGCACCTCTGGTACCCATTTCAGAATGCTGACTGGACATGTGCAAGATCAGAGAGAACTGCTCCTGCGGTCTGTGACCCGAGAGGAGCACTGAGGGACGGGACCTACCGGCTGTGACCTGAGAGGAGCACTGAGGGACGGGACCTGCTGTCTGTGACCTGAGAGGAGCCCTGAAGGACTGGAGCTGCCGTCTGTGACCTGAGAGGAGCCCTGAAAGACTGGACCTGCCGTCTGTGACCTGAGAGGAGCCCTGAAGGACTGGAGCTGCCGTCTGTGACCTGAGAGGAGCCCTGAGGGACTAGACCTGAGAGGAGCCCTGAGGGACTGGACCTGCTGTCAGTGACCCAAGAGGAGCCCTGAGGGGCTGGACTTGCTGTCTGTGACTTGAGAGGAGCCCTGAAGGACTGGAGCTGCCGTCTGTGACCTGAGAGGAGCCCTGAGGGACTAGACCTGAGAGGAGCCCTGAGGGACTGGACCTGAGAGGAGCCCTGAGGGACTGGACCTGAGAGGAGCCCTGAGGGACTGGACCTGCCGTCTGTGACCTGAGAAGAGCCCTGAAGGACTGGACCTGAGAGGAGCCCTGAAGGGCTGGACCTGCCGTCTGTGACCTGAGAGGAGCCCTGAGGGACTGGACCTGCCGTCTGTGACCTGAGAGGAACCCTGAGGGACTGGACCTGCCGTCTGTGACCTGAGAGGAACCCTGAGGGACTAGACCTGCCGTCTGTGACCTGAGAGGAGCCCTGGGGGACTGGACCTGCCGTCTGTGACCTAAGAGGAGCCCTGGGGGACTGGACCTGCCGTCTGTGACCTGAGAGGAACCCTGAGGGACTAGACCTGCCGTCTGTGACCTGAGAGGAGCCCTGAAGGACTGGACCTGAGAGGAGCCCTGAGGGACTGGACCTGCCGTCTGTGACCTGAGAGGAGCCCTGAAGGACTGGACCTGAGAGGAGCCCTGAGGGACTGGACCTGCTGTCAGTGACCCGAGAGGAGCCCTGAAGGGCTGTACCTGAGAGGAGCCCTGAGGGACTGGACCCGAGAGGAGCCCTGAGGGACTGGACCTGCCGTCTGTGACCTGAGAGGAGCCCTGAGGGACTGGACCTGCCGTCTGTGACCTGAGAGGAGCCCTGAAGGACTGGACCTGAGAGGAGCCCTGAGGGACTGGACCTGCTGTCAGTGACCCGAGAGGAGCCCTGAGGGGCTGGACCTGAGAGGAGCCCTGAGGGACTGGACCTGCTGTCAGTGACCCGAGAGGAGCCCTGAGGGGCTGGACCTGCTGTCAGTGACCCGAGAGGAGCCCTGAGGGGCTGGACCTGCCGTCTGTGACCTGAGAGGAGCCCTGAAGGACTGGACCTGCTGTCAGTGACCCGAGAGGAGCCCTGAGGGGCTGGACCTGCTGTCTGTGACCTGAGAGGAGCCCTGAGGGACTGGACCTGGCGTCTGTGACCCGAGAGGAGCCCTGAGGGACTGGACCTGAGAGGAGCCCTGAAGGACTGGACCTGAGAGGAGCCCTGAAGGACTGGACCTGAGAGGAGCCCTGAGGGACTGGACCTGCCGTCTGTGACCTGAGAGGAGCCCTGAGGGACTGGACCTGAGAGGAGCCCTGAGGGACCTGAGAGGAGCCCTGAGGGACTGGACCTGAGAGGAGCCCTGATGGACTGGACCTGCCGTCTGTGACCTGAGAGGATCCCTGAAGGACTGGACCTGAGAGGGGCCCTGAAGGACTGGACCTGCCGTCTGTGACCTGAGAGGAGCCCTGAGGGACTGGACCTGAGAGGAGCCCTGAAGGACTGGAGCTGCTCCCTCTTTCACCCAGGAGAAAGAAATGCCTCCAAGGATCTGTTCGCTGACCTCCTTTGTGGCTACAGGGATAGAACAAGCTACAAGAGGGCTTTTTCCGGAAGATCCCAAGTGACCAGTAGCAACCAGATCTGGAAAAAACAAAGGCTAAAGTGACCTAGTGAGATGTTGAACTGCGATAAGAACTAATGTTAACAATGTCAAAACACACTACAATACACCAGTTATAGATTAGTCAATTAATATAACACCAACACTCGCTCCGGTTTACACTCGGGGACAGGAATGATCTGACAGAGGCAATGGTGTACAGTAAGGCGGTGGTAGTGCAACGCAGGTCCGAGTTTATGCACACTGCCACTCACTCAGAGATAACACACACACTGCCCCTCACTCAGATAACATACACACTGCCCCTTACTCAGATAACATACACACTGCCCCTCACTCAGATAACATACACACTGCCACTCACTCAGAGATAACACACACACTGCCCCTCACTCAGAGATAACACACACACTGCCCCTCACTCAGATAACATACACACTGCCACTCACTCAGATAACATACACACTGCCACTCACTCAGATAACATACACACTGCCACTCACTCAGATAACATACACACTGCCACTCACTCAGATAACACACACACACTGCCACTCACTCAGATAACACACACACTGCCCCTCACTCAGAGATAACACACACACTGCCCCTCACTCAGATAACACACACACTGCCCCTCACTCAGATAACACACACACTGCCCCTCACTCAGAGATAACACACACACTGCCTCTCACTCAGATAACACACACACTGCCCCTCACCCAGATAACATACACACTGCCACTCACTCAGAGATAACACACACACTGCCCCTCACTCAGAGATAACACACACACTGCCACTCACTCAGAGATAACACACACACTGCCACTCACTCAGAGATAACACACACACTGCCACTCACTCAGAGATAACACACACACTGCCCCTCACTCAGGTAACACACACACTGCCCCTCACTCAGGTAACACACACACTGCCCCTCACTCGGATAACACACACACTGCCACTCACTCAGGTAACACACACACTGCTCCTCACTCAGGTAACACACACACTGCTCCTCACTCAGATAACACACACACTGCTCGTCACTCAGGTAACACACACACTGCCCCTCACTCAGATAACACACACACTGCCCCTCACTCAGGTAACACACACACTGCCCCTCACTCAGATAACACACACACTGCCCCTCACTCAGGTAACACACACACTGCCCCTCACTCAGATAACACACACACTACCCCTCACTCGTATAACACACACACTGCCCCTCAGTCAGATAACACACACACTGCCCCTCGCTCGGATAACACACACACTGCCCCTCACTCAGGTAACACACACACTGCCCCTCACTCAGAGATAACACACACACTGCCCCTCACTCAGAGATAACACACACACTGCCCCTCACTCAGAGGTAACACACACACTGCCCCTCACTCAGAGATAACACACACACTGCCACTCACTCAGAGATAACACACACACTGCCACTCACTCAGAGATAACACACACACTGCCCCTCACTCAGGTAACACACACACTGCCCCTCACTCAGGTAACACACACACTGCCCCTCACTCGGATAACACACACACTGCCACTCACTCAGGTAACACACACACTGCCCCTCACTCAGGTAACACACACACTGCTCCTCACTCAGATAACACACACACTGCTCGTCACTCAGGTAACACACACACTGCCCCTCACTCAGATAACACACACACTGCCCCTCACTCAGATAACACACACACTGCCCCTCACTCAGATAACACACACACTGCCCCTCACTCAGGTAACACACACACTGCCCCTCACTCAGATAACACACACACTGCCCCTCACTCAGGTAACACACACACTGCCCCTCACTCAGATAACACACACACTACCCCTCACTCGTATAACACACACACTGCCCCTCACTCGTATAACACACACACTGCCCCTCACTCGTATAACACACACACTGCCCCTCACTCGTATAACACACACACTGCCCCTCACTCAGGTAACACTCACTCTGACCCTCACTCAGGTAACACACACACTGCCCCTCACCCAGGTAACACACACACTGCTCCTCACTCAGATAACACACACTGCCCCTCACTCAGAGATAACACACACACTGCCCCTCACTCAGGTAACACACACACTGCCCCTCACTCAGAGATAACACACACACTGCCCCTCACTCAGAGATAACACACACACTGCCCCTCACTCAGAGATAACACACACACTGCCCCTCACTCAGGTAACACACACACTGCTCCTCACTCAGATAACACACACACTGCTCGTCACTCAGGTAACACACACACTGCCCCTCACTCAGATAACACACACACTGCCCCTCACTCAGAGATAACACACACACTGCCCCTCACTCAGGTAACACACACACTGCCCCTCACTCAGGTAACACACACACTGCCCCTCACTCGGATAACACACACACTGCCACTCACTCAGGTAACACACACACTGCCCCTCACTCAGGTAACACACACACTGCTCCTCACTCAGATAACACACACACTGCTCGTCACTCAGGTAACACACACACTGCCCCTCACTCAGATAACACACACACTGCCCCTCACTCAGGTAACACACACACTGCCCCTCACTCAGATAACACACACACTGCCCCTCACTCAGGTAACACACACACTGCCCCTCACTCAGATAACACACACACTACCCCTCACTCGTATAACACACACACTGCCCCTCACTCGTATAACACACACACTGCTCGTCACTCAGGTAACACTCACTCTGACCCTCACTCAGGTAACACACACACACTGCCCCTCACTCAGGTAACACACACACTGCCCCTCACTCGGATAACACACACACTGCCCCTCACTCAGAGATAACACACACACACTGCCCCTCACTCAGATAACACACACTGCCCCTCACTCAGGTAACACACACACTGCCCCTCACTCAGAGATAACACACACACTGCCCCTCACTCAGATACACACATACTGCCCCTCACTCAGATAACACACACACTGCCCCTCACTCGGATAACACACACACTGCCCCTCACTCAGGTAACACACACACTGCCCCTCACTCAGATAACACACACACTGCCCCTCACTCAGGTAACACACACACTGCCCCTCACTCAGATAACACACACACTACCCCTCACTCGTATAACACACACACTGCCCCTCACTCGTATAACACACACACTGCTCGTCACTCAGGTAACACTCACTCTGACCCTCACTCAGGTAACACACACACACTGCCCCTCACTCAGGTAACACACACACTGCCTGTTAGACGGGGACCTGGAGGGTCGGCCGAGCACAGTGTTCGCACAGACAGGTAACTTCCCCCCCACAGATGGACACCACACAAAGCTTATGGTAACACCTTTTATAGGCACTTCGGGTAGTAGAGTGGTACGATACAGGGCGATCCGGACACGATGATCCTCTCAACTCTAGTCTCTAGTAAGGGAAGGGGGTAGCGGGACAGTCTTGGTACCCACGGGTACGGGTGTGTAACGGTGATAGCTCACAATCCTCGAGCTCGGTGTTCGGAGGGGTCAGACCGCGGCAGCGCCGGCAGGTCCCGAAGAGGTCGTAGGTGGCACGGGCCGCGGCAGCGCCAGCAGGTCCCAACGAGGATGAAGGTTACAACGGGCCGCGGCAGCGCCAGCAGGTCCCACGAGAATGCAGGTTGCAACGGGCCGCGGCAGCGCCAGCAGGTCCCACGAGGATGAAGGTTACAACGGGCCGCGGCAGCGCCGGCAGGTCCCACGAGAATGCAGGTTGCAGAGGGCCGCGGCAGCGCCAGCAGGTCCCACGAGGATGAAGGTTGCAGAGGGCCGCGGCAGCGCCAGCAGGTCCCACGAGGATGAAGGTTGCAGAGGGCCGCGGCAGCGCCAGCAGGCAGGACAATAGTTCACAAGGCAGGGCTGTGGCAGCGCCAACAGTCCGTCAAGGATGAGTTCGTCGCGGTGTCCCTCGACTCCAGGATACAACTGCCTTCCTGTCCTGGGGCTGCCTCAGTTATAGGTCTGGCGCCCTTTGATGTCCGGACCCTCGCTCTTGGAGGTCGGGAGGTCTGGGATGAGGGAGTCCAGACACCCAGCAGGGGGGTGGAGCCAGCGCCCGAGGAGGCTGGGGGTGCTCGGCACCTGGCGGGGGAGAGCCATCGACACTTCGTACTCCCATTGACCTGCCAAGTGGGCCGTTCACCTCCTGGGTGGAGGGTGGTGCCGGGATGTCGGGGCCTGGCCAGGCCCAGGGTTGGGGTCGGGCTGAGGCCGCGCGGCCGCGTGGTGCCGTGTCCAAGATGGCGGCTGGGCCGGGCAATGGTGCTGACGGTGGCCCGGGCCCTGTCCTGCGGGGAGGGAGCGAGCCCTTCATGTGGCCTGTCCAACACTGCCCCTCACTCGGATAACACACACACTGCCCCTCACTCAGAGATAACACACACACACTGCCCCTCACTCAGATAACACACACTGCCCCTCACTCAGGTAACACACACACTGCCCCTCACTCAGAGATAACACACACACTGCCCCTCACTCAGATACACACATACTGCCCCTCACTCAGATAACACACACACTGCCCCTCACTCGGATAACACACACACTGCCCCTCACTCAGAGATAACACACACTGCCCCTCACTCAGATAACACACACACTGCCACTCACTCAGAGATAACACACACACTGCCACTCACTCAGAGATAACACACACACTGCCACTCACTCAGAGATAACACACACACTGCCACTCACTCAGAGATAACACACACACTGCCCCTTACTTAGGTAACTGTTAGACGGGGACCTGGAGGGTCGGCCGAGCACAAGGGGAGAGGCCTCCGGTGAGGGCCGTCCCCAGCGATCGTACAGACAAGTAACTTCCCCCCCACAGATGGACACCACACGAAGATCAGATTAACACCTTTTATAGGCAGTTCTTGAGGTAAGGTAGTACGATACAATGAGATCAGGACACGATGATCCTCTCAGTTCTAGTCTCTATTAGGGAAGGGGGTAGCGGGACAGTCTTGGTACCCGTAGGTACGGCGGTGGAACGGTGATAGCTCACAATCCTCGAGCTCGGTGTTCGGACGGGTCAGACCGCGGCAGCGCCAGCAGGTCCCGAAGAGGTCGTAGGTGGCAACGGGCCGCGGCAGCGCCAGCAGGTCCCAACGAGGATGAAGGTTACAACGGGCCGCGGCAGCGCCAGCAGGTCCCACGAGGATGAAGGTTGCAACGGCCCGCGGCAGCGCCAGCAGGTCCCACGAGGATGAAGGTTACAACGGGCCGCGGCAGCAGGTCCCACGAGGAAGAAGGTTACAACGGGCCGCGGCAGCGCCAGCAGGTCCCACGAGGATGAAGGTTGCAGAAGGCCGCGGCAGCGCCAGCAGGCAGGACAATAGTTCACAAGGCAGGGCTGCGGCAGCGCCAGCAGTCCGTCAAGGATGAGTTCGTCGCGGTGTCTTTCGACTCCAGGATACAACTGCCTTCCTGTTCTGGGGCTGCCTCAGTTATAGGTCTGGCACTCTTTGATATCCGGACCCTCGCTCTTGGAGGTCGGGAGGTCCGGGATGAGGGAGTCCAGACACCCAGCAGGGGGGTGGAGCCAGCGCCCGGGGAGGCTGGGGGTGATCGGCACCTGGCGGGAGAGAGCCATCGACACTTCTTACTCCCATTGACCTGCCAAGTGGTCCGTTCACCTCCTGGGTGGATGGTGGTGCCGGGATGTCGGGACTTGGCCAGGCCCGGGGTTGGGGTCGAGCTGAGGCCACGCGGCCTTGTGGCGCAGTGTCTAAGATGGCGGCTGGCCCGGGCAAGGGTGCTGACGGTGGCCCAGGCCAGGGACACAGGGATTCCCAGGAGCAGACGTCCCATGGGGGACGGGTTGGGGGTTGCTTCTGCGGGTAGTACCTGGAAGGCCGGTACCAGGGCCCTGTCATGCGGGGAGGGAGCGAGCCCTTCATGGGGCCTGTCCAACATGCGTCCCCCCCAGCTGAAGGCGGGGAGAGTCACCCATCCTCTTGGGGACTTTCCTCGTCGAGGCGGAAAAAGCGGGACAGGCCGTCCGCGCTGGCGTGGTCTTGACCAGGGCGATGCTCTACAGTGAAGTCCATCCCCTGCAGGGAGATGGACCATCGCAATAGTTTGGGGTTCTCCCCCCGCATTTGCATGAGCCATTGCAGGGGCCGATGATCTGTTTGTACCCGGAAGTGGGTTCCGAAGAGGTAAGGCCGGAGCTTCTTGAGGGCCCATACTACTGCGAAGGCCTCTCGCTCAATGGTGCTCCAGCGCTGTTCTCGGGGCAGTAGGCGTCTGCTGATGAAGGCCACTGGTTGGTCGACTCCTTCGGGGTTCAGTTGGGAGAGGACAGCCCCAATACCATGGTCGGAGGCATCGGTCTGAACGATGAACTTGCGGCTGTAGTCGGGGGCCTGGAGCACAGGAGCGGTGCACATGGCGGCCTTCAGCTTCTCGAAGGCCGCTTGACAGTCGGGAGTCCAGCTGACTCTTTTTGGGTGGTTCTTAGACGTGAGTTTCGTGAGGGGCCCCACAATGCTGCCATAGTCCTTCACGAACCGCCGGTAGTATCCGGTGAGCCCCAGGAAGGCTCGGACCTCGGTTTGTGTTTCGGGGGGTTGCCAGGACTGAATGGCAGCTACCTTGAGTTGGAGGGGGGCCACCAGACCGCTCCCCACTTGGTGTCCGAGGTAGGTCACGGACCCCTGGCCGATTTGGCACTTGCTGGCCTTTATGGTGAGGCCGGCCTGTTGGAGGGCCTGCAGGACCTCTCGGAGGTGGTGGAGGTGGTCTGTCCAGTGGCGGCTGTATACCACGATGTCGTCCAGGTAGGCGGCGCTGAATTCCTCGAGGCCCGCCAATACCTGGTTCACCAGTCTTTGAAAAGTGTCTGGAGCGTTCTTCATGCCGAATGGCATCACTCTGAAATGGTAGTGCCCATCCGGGGTGGAGAAAGCGGAACGTTCTTGGGCCCTGGGGGTGAGGCCGATCTGCCAGTAGCCCGCTGTCAGGTCGAAGATGCTTAGGTAGCGGGCTGCCCCCATGCGGTCGACTAGTTCATCTGCTCGGGGGATAGGGTGAGCGTCGGTTCGGGTGACCGCGTTCAGACCCCGATAGTCGATGCAGAATCGGAGCTCAGGTGTGGTGCCCGGGGCCGCGGCCTAGGGGACCAGGACGACCGGGCTGGCCTAGGGACTGTCCGAAGGTTCGATGACCCCGAGGGCGAGCATCTTGGAGACTTCTTCTTGGATGCATGTACGTACCCGATCCGGTACTCGGTACGCCCGGTGTCGGACAGGAGGACTGTCCCCAGTGTCCACGTCGTGCAGGCACCAGGAGGTGACTCCGGGTGCGAGGGAGAACAGGTTTGCGAACGGCAGCAGGAGGGCCCGACAATCTTGACGCTGCTCTGGGGTCAGGGCCTCGGAGAGTCGGACCCCGTCCACCGAACCATCTCTTTCACGGGTCCTCAGTAGGTCAGGGAGGGGCTCGGAGTCTCCTTCTGCGCCACTGTCGGTAGCCATCAGCAGGCTGAGCTCTGAGCGCACGAAGTGGGGTTTGAGTCTGTTGGCGTGGAGAACCCGGAGGGGGTTCCGGGGGGACTCCAGGTCGATGAGATAGGTGACGGGACTCTTGCGCTCGATCACCTTGAAGGGCCCTGTCCATTTGTCCTGCAAGGCACACGGTTCGATGGGGGACATCACCCATACCTGCTGACCCGGTTCAAACTCGATGGAGGAGGCATGTTGATCGTACCACTTCTTCATGTCCTCTTGACTGGCCTCAAGATTGGCTTTGGCGATCTCCCTGAATTTCCGGGTCTGATTGCGGAGGGTCAGGAGGTACTTGTAGACGTCTGGAGGGGCTTTTAGGGGGGCCATTTACCATTCCTCCTTCACTAGGCTGAGAGGCCCGCGAACGGGGTGTCCGTACAGGAGTTCGAAGGGGCTGAAGCCGAGGGACTTCTGGGGGACTTCTCGGTAGGCGAAGAGGAGGCACGGTAGTAGCACGTCCCACTGGCGGCGTAGGGGTTCTTCTAGCCCCATGATCATCCCCTTGAGAGTGCGGTTGAACCGCTCGACCAGTCCGTTTCCCTGGGGGTGATAGGGGGTTGTGAATCGGTAAGCGACCCCGCACTGCTGCCAGAGGGATTTCATATACTTTGAAATAAAGTTCGTACCCCTGTCGCTGACGACTTCCCGGGGGAAGCCCACTCAAGAAAAGATCCCCATTAAGGCTCGACCCACTACTGGGGCTGTTATAGTACGAAGGGGGACCGCTTCAGGATAGCGGGTGGCGTGGTCGACCAGGATGAAGCGATGCCCTTGTGCTGTTCGGGGGTCCAGGGGCCCCACAATGTCTATTCCCACCCTTTCGAACGGGGTGGTCACCACGGGGAATGGTTGTAGGGGTGCCTTGAGTTTGCGGCCGCTCTTTCCGCTGGCCTGGCAGGTCGGGCAGGACCGGCAGTGGTTGGAGAAATCATTTCTCATTTTGGGCCAAAAAAAGTGAGTCACCAGGCGGTGGTAGGTTTTGTCTTGCCCCAGGTGCCCAGCCAGGGGGACATCATGGGCCAAGTTCAACAGGAAGTCTCTGAAGTGGAGGGGCACCACCAGCACTCGACCGGCCCCCAGCTCTGCGATTCTCGGCTCGCTGTACAAGAGATCATTGTCCCAATAAACCCAGTGGGCCCCGGTGGTGTCTCCTTGGCCCTGGGCGAGCGCTTGCTGTCGCAGTCCCTCGAGGGAGGGACAGGTCTTTTGCTCCTGCCGGAATTGTTCTTGGGTGGGCCCCCCTTCTTGACGCCACTGAGCCAGGTCGGGAAGTTCGGGGGGCTGTGCGGACCCCTCTGGGGTTGGTTCCGGGTGGCCGGTATGGATGGAGTCGTCTTCGGGAGCGATCGGGGGAGGAGGTGCTGACCATTCGGGTTCTTCCGGTCTAGGGATGGTGCGGGTGGCCATGGACCGGGTGGTCACGCACGCCCAGTCCGGGAGACCCAACATCCCCAGATGCTCTCTTCTTTCAACAGCTGCCCACGGGGAGCTCTCGAGATCGTTCCCCAGGAGGCAGTCCACGGGGGCATCGTCGCGGACAGTTACTTTTAGCATGCCGGACACTCCTCCCCATTCGAAGGGGACGCAGGCCATCCGACACAGGCTCTCCGAATTGTCTGCCGATCGGACGGGGCAAAGAACGTTTGGCAGGATTTGTTCTGGGGTCACCAGGTGACAGCGGACGGCCGTCACACTGGCCCCGGTGTCACGCAGGGCTTCGGCCTTGCGCCCATTTATGCTCACCCATTGGCTGTACTTCCGAGTGTTGGCTGGCAGGGGAGTCCGCGGGACCATGTCTCTTCCCCCTAGGCAGGCCAGGGTCATGGCGGCAGGTTCCCACTCGAACTGCTCCGACTCGTATGCTTCAGTGTCTTCGGAGACTTGTTCTTCTCCTAGGACGGCGGCCGCCACCTGGCGGGGCCCGGGAGCCGGGTTCTTCGGGCAGGTCGGGTCACTGGCGTAGTGGCCGACTCGCTGGCATCGGTGACACGTAACGTTGGCTCGGAACCCCGGGCGCATCGGGGGGTTTCCCCGGCCGGCTGGGGGCGGGGTGGTGTTAGCGGGAGTGACCGGGACAGCGTCTCTGCCCCGGCCCGGTCCTCCTCCTCCCCCTCGGGGACGATGATGACCTTGGTTGGATCTGTTCTGCTCATTCGGCCCACTCCGGGCCACTCGGGTGCTCTCCCACCGGTCCGCCTCGGTGGCGAGCTGCCGTGGTTCAGTCAATTTACTGTCGAGGAGGTGCTGCCTGAGCTCGACGAAACAGTTGTTGGAGAGGTGCTCCCACACAATGAGATTGAAGAGTTGTTCGTAGGTGGTTACGTTGTTACCCTTGATCCACCCCTCGAAGACTCGGCTGAAATAGTTTACGTACTCCAACCAAGTTGTACCTGGGATCCGGGTGCAGTTGCGGAACCTCTGGCGGTACATTTCGGGCGTAAGCCCATATCGGCTGAGGAGGGCGGCCTTCATGTGGTCATAGGACGTCATTTGATGGTCCGGAAGCTGCAGCAGGGCATCACGGCCCTCATTGACGAATCTTCCCCATAGCCCAGCTCCCCAGTCACTTCGAGCGATCCGGTGGGCCGTCATGGCGATCTCGTAGGCCTTGAACCACTGCTGTATGTCGTCATTCCGGTGGTATTCTCGGACCACATCCTTGGGGATGTGGACCTTCTGTTCGGTAGTACCCGGGGAGCGCTGTGGCTCGGGCACCCCTAGGTTTGTGTTCAGTTTGCGTATTTCTATCTCTGCTAGTTTGCACTCGTGTTCGTATGCCAGTCTTTTTTCTTCGAGATCCCTCTGTCTCTGTTTTTCCTCTCGCTCTTCTCTGAGCCGTAAGTGTTCTAAGTTTATTTTCTGTTCTGCCAGCTTCAATTCTCCGTCTAATTTGAGCCGTGCCAAGTCTAGCTCGTGTAGTCTATTTTTTTCCCGCTCCTGGATCTCTTCTCGGGAGGGACCTGTTCTCCGTTCTTCCGTCAGGGTGGTGTTGACTTCCGGGGCTTCGAGGTCCCGGGGTGTGGCGGTATTCGTCTCTGTCCAGGCCTCTAGGGCGTTTTTGAAGTCTTCTTTTGTGCTTAGCCCGGTGGTAGCAATGCCTAAGTCCATGCAAAATTGTTTTAGCTCTCGGTGGCTGTATTCCTCCAGCTTTTCCATCTGGAACTTCTCTGCCGATCCGCTCTCTTTGGTCGTCATTGTGGTTTAGTCGTAGGGTGAGTTACTATCTGTACGGTACGCGTTGGTTCGGATCCCGCCGCTGGCCACCAATGTTAGACGGGGACCTGGAGGGTCGGCCGAGCACAAGGGGAGAGGCCTCCGGTGAGGGCCGTCCCCAGCGATCGTACAGACAAGTAACTTCCCCCCCACAGATGGACACCACACGAAGATCAGATTAACACCTTTTATAGGCAGTTCTTGAGGTAAGGTAGTACGATACAATGAGATCAGGACACGATGATCCTCTCAGTTCTAGTCTCTATTAGGGAAGGGGGTAGCGGGACAGTCTTGGTACCCGTAGGTACGGCGGTGGAACGGTGATAGCTCACAATCCTCGAGCTCGGTGTTCGGACGGGTCAGACCGCGGCAGCGCCAGCAGGTCCCGAAGAGGTCGTAGGTGGCAACGGGCCGCGGCAGCGCCAGCAGGTCCCAACGAGGATGAAGGTTACAACGGGCCGCGGCAGCGCCAGCAGGTCCCACGAGGATGAAGGTTGCAACGGCCCGCGGCAGCGCCAGCAGGTCCCACGAGGATGAAGGTTACAACGGGCCGCGGCAGCGCCAGCAGGCCCCACGAGGATGAAGGTTACAACGGGCCGCGGCAGCGCCAGCAGGTCCCACGAGGATGAAGGTTGCAGAAGGCTGCGGCAGCGCCAGCAGGCAGGACAATAGTTCACAAGGCAGGGCTGCGGCAGCGCCAGCAGTCCGTCAAGGATGAGTTCGTCGCGGTGTCTCTCGACTCCAGGATACAACTGCCTTCCTGTTCTGGGACTGCCTCAGTTATAGGTCTGGCACTCTTTGATGTCCGGACCCTCGCTCTTGGAGGTCGGGAGGTCCGGGATGAGGGAGTCCAGACACCCAGCAGGGGGGTGGAGCCAGCGCCCGGGGAGGCTGGGGGTGATCGGCACCTGGCGGGAGAGAGCCATCGACACTCCTTACTCCCATTGACCTGCCAAGTGGTCCGTTCACCTCCTGGGTGGATGGTGGTGCCGGGATGTCGGGACCTGGCCAGGCCCGGGGTTGGGGTCGAGCTGAGGCCACGCGGCCTCGTGGCGCAGTGTCTAAGATGGCGGCTGGCCCGGGCAAGGGTGCTGACGGTGGCCCAGGCCAGGGACACAGGGATTCCCAGGAGCAGACGTCCCATGGGGGACGGGTTGGGGGTTGCTTCTGCGGGTAGTACCTGGAAGGCCGGTCATGCGGGGAGGGAGCGAGCCCTTCATGGGGCCTGTCCAACAGTAACACACACACTGCCCCTCACTCAGATAACACACACACTGCCCCTCACTCAGATAACACACACACTGCCCCTCACTCAGATAACACACACACTGCCCCTCACTCAGAGATAACACACACACTGCCCCTCACTCAGATACACACACACACTGCCCCTCACTCAGATAACATACACACTGCCACTCACTCAGAGATAACACACACACTGCCCCTCACTCAGATACACACATACTGCCCCTCACTCAGATAACACACACACTGCCCCTCACTCGGATAACACACACACTGCCCCTCACTCAGATAACACACACACTGCCCCTCACTCAGGTAACACACTCACTACCCCTCACTCAGATAACACACTCACTGCCCCTCAGTCAGATAACACACACACTGCCCCTCGCTCGGATAGCACACACACTGCCCCTCTGTCAGGTAACACACAGACTGCCTCTCAGTCAGGTAACACACACACTGCCCCTCACTCAGATAACACACTCACTGCCCCTCACTCAGATAACACACACACTGCCCCTCGCTCGGATAACACACACACTGCCCCTCAGTCAGGTAACACACAGACTGCCTCTCAGTCAGGTAACACACACACTGCCCCTCACTCGGATAACACACACACTGCCCCTCACTCGGATAACACACACACTGCCCCTCACTCGGATAACACACACACTGCCCCTCACTCAGATAACACACACACTGCCCCTCACTCGGATAACACACACACTGCCCCTCACTCGGATAACACACACACTGCCCCTCACTCGGATAACACACACACTGCCCCTCACTCGGATAACACACACACTGCCCCTCACTCGGATAACACACACACTGCCCCTCACTCGGATAACACACACACTGCCCCTCACTCGGATAACACACACACTGCCCCTCACTCGGATAACACACACACTGCCCCTCAGTCAGATAACACACACACTGCCCCTCACTCGGATAACACACACACTGCCCCTCACTCGGATAACACACACACTGCCCCTCAGTCAGATAACACACACACTGCCCCTCACTCGGATAACACACACACTGCCCCTCACTCAGAGATAACACACACACTGCCCCTCAGTCAGATAACACACACACTGCCACTCACTCATGTAACACAGACACTGCCCCTCACTCAGATAACACACACACTGCTCCTCACTCATGTAACACACACACTGCCCCTCACTCAGGTAACACACACACTGACCCTCACTCGGATAACACACACACTGCCCCTCACTCAGAGATAACACACACACTGCCCCTCAGTCAGATAACACACACACTGCCCCTCACTCGGATAACACACACACTGCCCCTCACTCGGATAACACACACACTGCCCCTCACTCAGAGATAACACACACACTGCCCCTCACTCAGATAACACACACACTGCCCCTCACTCAGAGATAACACACACGCTGACCCTCACTCAGATAACACACACACTGCCCCTCACTCAGATAACACACACACTGCCCCTCACTCAGGTAACACACACACTGCTCCTCACTCAGATAACATACACACTGCCTCTCAGTCAGATAACACATACACCGACCCTCACTCAGGTATCACACACACTGCCCCTCACTCAGGTAACACACACACTGCTCCTCACTCAGATAACACACACACTGCCCCTCACTCAGGTAACACACACACTGCCCCTCACTCAGGTAACACACACACTGCCCCTCACTCAGGTAACAGGCACACTGCTCCTCACTCAGATAACATACACACTGCCTCTCAGTCAGATAACACATACACCGACCCTCACTCAGTTAACACACACACTGCCCCTCACTCAGGTAACACACACACTGCCCCTCACTCAGGTAACACACACACTGCCCCTCACTCAGGTAACACACACACTGCCCCTCACTCAGGTAACACACACACTGCCCCTCACTCAGGTAACACACACACTGCTCCTCACTCAGATAACATACACACTGCCCCTCACTCAGGTAACACACACACTGCCCCTCACTCAGGTAACACACACACTGCCCCTCACTCAGATAACACACACACTGCCCCTCACTCAGATAACATACACACTGCCCCTCACTCAGATAACATACACACTGCCCCTCACTCAGGTAACACACACACTGCCTCTCAGTCAGATAACACACACACTGCTCCTCACTCAGATGACACACACACTGCCCCTCACTCAGATAACACACACACTGCCCCTCACTCAGATAACACACACACTGCCCCTCACTCAGGTAACACACACACTGCTCCTCACTCAGATAACACACACACTGCCCCTCACTCAGGTAACACACACACTGCCCCTCACTCAGATAACACACACACTGCCCCTCACTCAGGTAACACACACACTGCCCCTCACTCAGGTAACACACACACTGCCCCTCACTCAGATAACACACACACTGCCCCTCACTCAGGTAACACACACACTGCCCCTCACTCAGATAACACACACACTGCCCCTCACTCAGATAACATACACACTGCCCCTCACTCAGGTAACACACACACTGCCCCTCACTCAGATAACACACACACTGCCCCTCACTCAGATAACATACACACTGCCCCTCACTCAGGTAACACACACACTGCCCCTCACTCAGGTAACACACACCCTGCCCCTCACTCAGGTAACACACACACTGCCCCTCACTCAGGTAACACACACACTGCTCCTCACTCAGATAACATACACACTGCCCCTCACTCAGGTAACACACACACTGCCCCTCACTCAGGTAACACACACACTGCCCCTCACTCAGATAACATACACACTGCCCCTCACTCAGGTAACACACACACTGCCCCTCACTCAGGTAACACACACACTGCCCCTCACTCAGGTAACACACACACTGCCCCTCACTCAGGTAACACACACACTGCCCCTCACTCAGGTAACACACACACTGCTCCTCACTCAGGTAACACACACACTGCCCCTCACTCAGGTAACACACACACTGCCCCTCACTCAGATAACACACACACTGCCCCTCACTCAGGTAACACACACACTGCCCCTCACTCAGGTAACACACACGCTGACCCTCACTCAGATAACACACACACTGCCCCTCACTCAGATAACATACACACTGCCCCTCACTCAGGTAACACACACACTGCCCCTCACTCAGGTAACACACACACACTGCCCCTCACTCAGGTAACACACACACTGCCCCTCACTCAGGTAACACACACACTGCCCCTCACTCAGATAACATACACACTGCCCCTCACTCAGGTAACACACACTCTTACCCTCACTCATGTAACACACACACTGACCCTCATTTACATAACTACTGGGAGCCATGTTCAGGAATATGAGCGTGTAGATTGAGTGTATCTACCCCTTGAATTGAAGAGAAACAGCGATTAGTCATTGCCTTGTTTTTATCCTTTCATTTTTCCTTGGTCATTATATTTCATTATATCTTTTACATCATAATGCGTAACAGCATTGACTGCCAACACTTCAACCAGGAAGTCTTGGCAGCCATCTTGGGACCCGGTTGAACCGAGTCCCTCAAAAAATGTAAAAAGGAAAAGGGGGCAGGGTAGAAACACCCTGACCCCCAATAACTCTTGCCTAGTCTTTTTTTATTGAGCAGAGCACCAGGGACATTACAATAATAACATTTGCAGGGAGTTTACAAACCACCTTTGATCAAGACACACTAATCCAAGATAAAACTGTACTTTGAAGATGCAAATAAGTGCAGAGAAGCAACTAACGCCCAACTTATGACAAAATCACAATTTTTCAACAAAGAAAATTTAAAAAACAATTGATCAGCATATACCGGTCATACGATTGAACCAGTGCAGAGTATTGGAGAATGCGTGCAGGAAGAACAAATTGCTACCATAGTCTGGCAAAAAGCATGTTTCCCACATACACTTGAATTAATATCCTGCATTTTATCAATAAAAAAGTCTAGCTTTCTAAAGTGCTAAAGTGCTACCGTCGACCAGGCTTCTATACCGTCATAATTTTCAAGATTGACTAAGTATTTACAAATCGCTGTGAACTTTTTTATAGCCCCCACCCGCTTTGCATATGCTTCTTCAAATGTCCTGGTTCGCTTCATCTTGGTTGGCCATTTTGCATATTAAGTTGCTTCCGCTGAGCTCCAATTTTGAAGAATTAAGGAGCGAACAACAAGGGAGGAAATAGCTAGAAAAGTCTCCTCCACTTTTGTCAAATTTGTCCTAGATCTCGTAATACTAATGAGGGCAACCTCCGCCACTGGATCTATCTGCTTTTGGATTGCCCGGCTTATGGCCAAAAAAACCCTGCTGCAGTATACCCCTAACCTTGGACAAGTGAAGAATATATGTAGCCATGCCCCTTCCCCCTCTGCCTGGCAATGAAAACATCTATTCTCCACTTCTGGATATTTCTTGTTGAGGGCTTTGGGAGTGAAGTATGCCATCAACCAGGACAAAAAGGCCATTCTTTTAAAATCGGCAGCTCTTAACGCCTTACTCCCTAGCCGAGATAAGGCCTGCCACTCCTGGCTAGAAAAAATACTTTGAGGTTCCTGTGTTACTCACTCTAGGAATTTCTCGACCAATGGAGACTCATTTTGGGCACGCAAAAGATGGTACCAGTTGGCCACCCCTCTAACCTTTACTCCAAATAGAGCAGTCGTTAATTTAGTCGGAGCACAACTAGATGAAAGATTGTATCTATTTAAAAAATATACAATTTGTAGGTATTCGAAAAAAACAGGCTTATTCCGGTCACCGCATCTATCCTGAACCTCTTGCCAGGTAATTACTCGCTTCTGATTTAAAAAACGCCCCAGTTCTTCTAGACCACAATCCTTCCAATTACTGAGACGACTAGAATGAATTTGAAGACCCAAGCTTTTACAGTCGCCTAATTTCAGATCGTGAATCCCATAAAAAACAATTTGCTGAAAAAAGAACTGTAGTCTAAAGGAGTATTCCAGAAGAGTTTTGTATCTGGTCCTCTTGGGGAGTTTTGAGGTTTTAAGAAATGTCGCGATCTGCGAGCCAGATTCTTGTACCATTTTATCCAGAAAAAAGTTATCTGATAACCCATTTGAAGACAATAGACCAGCTGTTAAATCTAAAAGAGCCGATTCGTAATAAGTATTTATGGATTTGCGGTATTGCTAACCCACCCTGATTGATATCAAGTTGTAGCACTGAGAGTTTGACCCTGGGAGCTTTCTTGCTCCAAACATACTCTCTGAACATACATTCGAGCTCTTTGAAGTAGCTAATATTGATTTTTATAGGTATATTTATAAACAAAAAAATAAATAGAGGGAGTTTGGACATCTTGATTAGGGCTTCCCGGCCTATCAAGGTTAGCGGCAGACACAACCAATTTTCCAACAATTTCTTATTTTTGCCCTGTGTTGCCTCATAATTCAATTTATATAACTGCCCATATTGATTTGAGACATAAATCCCCAGATACCATCTTGGATCCAACTTGAGTGCCTGATGTTTAAGATTTGCCGGAAGAAACCCGTATTGGTGTTCAGAGTTAAAATCTCAGTTTTGTTTTGGTTAATTTTATAGCCCCCAATCAATTCGAATTGACTAAATTCAGTTAAAACCCGGTCCATATTCTGGCTCTCAGGACTAAGATGTAAAATAATGTTGTCTGCGAACAACTTTAATTTTGACATGCCCGAGATCGAGGCGTTAATTGCTATATAACTACAAATTTTAATAGCCCGAGGTTTGAAAGAAAAGTAAATATAAAGGGGAGAGCAGGCACCCTTGTTTTATATTTACTAACCCTACTTGATTTGCATTTATCACCAGCTGCGCCTGGGCCCCATGATAGATATTCCTGAGCATTTTTGTGACTTGAGGGGGAACACCAAACCTACTGTGACCATAGAAAAGGGCGTCCCAGTTAACCAGGTTGAATGCCTTTTCAGCGTCCACCATCCTAATATATACTGAGGTTTTGTTAATACTAAAAAAAAACGAGAGCCTGTATCAAAAACCCTGTATTATATAACATCGACTTACCGGCAACAAACCCCGACTGGTCTCTGTGAACCACTTCCTGGGCTAATGGAGTGAAACGCTGCGCCCAAGTTTTCATTAAAATCTTATAATCAGCATTGAGAAGACTGATTGGTCTGTAGAAGTTAACGTTCTTAGGGTTCTTATAGCCTTCTTCACAAAGCTGACAACAACGGCTTTCTTAAACAAGCATTTGCAATGCAATAGGTCTCGAATTAGGAAAGTTAGAGCTATTGGTATTGTAAATGACAATTTTTTTATTTGTGTTGGTTTTGAAAATAGCAAAATTAATAGCTTTGTCATTTACAATGCCAATAGTTTTAACTTTTGCAAATGTGACACCTATAGCATTTGTAATGCAATATGTGTTGTATTTACGTGACTTTGATGTATTGATATTACAAATAACAATGGCTTTTATTCCATACTTTCCAAATCACTGTTTTACCCAGTGTCCTGCAAAGCCAGCTTAGCTCCTATTGTCAGTGTTGCACAGAATCAGTCACTTTATTATGCCTTACAGTCACCTCACTGATTGAGTGTGTATGGCTAAGGCTTGTAATTTGCGGGTCACAGGTTCGAAACCCAGGAAAGATGCAGTATTTCACCCATCTGTGTTTATTAAAATGAGCACCGCCGAAATAGGGTGACAGAGAATCCTGTTCTTTGCCAGAAATGGCAACACTAAAGCACCAGTCCCTATGCAAACAAAGTTGGTACTGATTTCTTGACAGGATTAAAAGTGACATTACTGAGGTCATAAGGAACGGTGAATAATGAGCCCATTGCACATATTAGGTTTCAAAATTGAAAGAACATATATGGAGAGAAACCTAATCACTGACGGCTGACAGATTTCTAACTTGCTCGAGCGCTACGTGTAGATCTTTAACAGTCCGGTCTTGGTTCTAAAAACCAACTCATCTTATTAGTAGCACGGACACGCACTTTATCCATGCCCCAAATGAATCCTTTGGTCACAGACTGCTATTAAAATATGGGCACTATCTTACCCCCCTTTCCCACCACGTTATTCTTGTAAGGTAAATAAGGAAGCCCATTTCACTATGGCGATGATGTTGGCCTGGTAAAAACCTCAGCACGGTTTTACGTAAAGCAACTTCCTCCAACTCCCTTTAGGTTAAACAACAATCACAACCAATACAAGATGGCACCCAAGTTATATATCCCGCAGGTCCCTCTTGTTCGATTTAATTATGCTAATATCCCTCCACGCCACGCCTTCTTTTCCCTGCCACGCACCAGTCTTGCGACCGTATTACGCTAATTATGCGTGCCATCGCACTCAGCTGTTTGCATTACGTGCCGTCGCGCGGCGCTGTTCCCCGTATTGCCGTTGGGAAAGACAGAGAGGGTGAACAACAGTGAAGAGAGACTACTCAAGAGACAGGGAAGAGTTCAAGGGGGGGGGAGAACGGGGAGAAAAAAAAAATAGCGTCAGCTTTGACAATCCGCCTTCATCCTCTGTCCATGAAAGGCCTCCCCGCCCCGGGACAGTGTTCCCGGAAGCCTCTCCCTCGGCTGGTCGGACCCAGGTACGTGTGAAAGTCTGGCGCGGTAGAAGAAAGCCGTTATTTGGAAAGTATTACAGTCTAGAGGGGGAGGGGGAGGGGGAATCTTCTGTCGCCATTTTGTTTTTCGTTCGAATAACATCGACTGTTCATCTCCCCATAGCACCTTTTGACTCTTTAACGACTTCAGACTGATTAAATACATGCACATATTTTCATTTCACGACCAGTATACAGGTTTTTACCTTTCTGTGCCCCGTCTGCACGTTAATATATGTGCACAATAAAATGGCTTTACAATTCTTTTGAAAAGCAGTATAGCGCCATATGCAGCAGTAGCGCTTATTTAGCATTTACGGTTTGTCATCCACGCTTCCTGTAAACTAGATATGCGGATAGCACTGCTGTCTATATATTAAACAGATGACCTGTTTTATATTAATGACTAATCAGATTCGCATGTCTGGTCAATGAGTGGAGATGCTACATACATACACGCGGGGTGCAGTCACGGTGACATCCGATTTAATTTTCTTACAGTCCAGTCGTACTAGAGAGTGAACACATCAGATCTTTAAACTGTTTCCTTGTAAAATGAAAAGCGCATATATTACGTTTATTATGCTGGTCTCTTACAAATGAAGTTTCCTGACCGCTCCTACCATTCAACAACATATTATAGCTGTAGTCAACTACCGGTCAATTCCTATCCGGTGTGCCTTTTGAAGCGATTGGTGTGTTTTTCAATTGTGCATCATTCACAAATTATGTTAGATTTTCTCATAGGCGCTGAAAGAAAGTGTGTTTATTTACAGACGCGAATAACGAATATTGGGATGTGAAGATGCGCGGTGGGTGTCAGTGTTGAGCTACATGATTCCTATAGCCTTACTAAACGGGGGGGAGGGGGCGGCGGCGTGTGTATGCGTGCGTGTCTGTATGTGTGTGTGGGGGGGGGGGCGGCAGCGTGTGTACGTGTGCCTGTGTGGTGCGTGTGCAGGGTTGTGGGGGCTGGCTGTGTGCGCATGGGAATATGAGGTGCGAGAGGGGCACGGCGCCGTGCGCGCCCACGAGGTCAAATCTGCGCTCGTGCCCCTCTCGTGTCCACATTCCCAAATACGGCTGACAATAGGTCTAGAAGCAGACAGCAATCAATGCTTCGCATTGAATGCAGGTCTGCTCGACCTAAAAATGAGGGAACAGCACCTCCACCCTTAACATAGTTATGAAGCTTTGTCAAAAAGGGAATCAGCTCCTTAGCAAATGCTTTATAGAATTCTATGGGCAGCCCATAGTCAACTAAATTTGTAACACACCTAGTAGTGAGCTGATTAATTAAGCCAAAAAACAACCTAGGAAACTAATCTGACAAGTGACTGAATGTAATCATGCATAAACAGAAAGAATAACTATATTGATTATATAAAAATATTTTTTGTTTTATTTTGATCATTTTCTTGTGTTCTGATACACATTTCATATTTATCTATACATATTACTTTAAAATGACAAACATATGTGAATATAACGATTGTACAAAAATCAGCTAATTAATAAAGATACATAAATGAAAAAACTAATGATGAACAGAAAAAGAAAACAAATATTCAAATGACAGTGATGGTAAACGGGGCTATTGGAGTAAGCAAAGCGGTGGGTGGAATCTCTACGCGCGTTTCGGCATTTGCCTTCTTCAGGAGTCCGTCATTTGCACTAGGACATATACATAACACTGAAAAACATATAAGAAACCGTATCATACATTATGCATATTATTGTGATTATTTACACAGACTACTTCCTAGGGCCTAGGTCTCATTTATATACAAAAAGCCACATAGCACATATAATACAGTAACACTATTTACATATACACATAAGGAGCAGTTGTATTTACATAAACACAATGGTTCTTTGTTATATCTCAACTTGTATGTTTTGAAACATCAATATGTAGGACGTGCCTTATTGATATAATGGGTCACATAAATTCATTACTACTATCATTCTGATGGCCACTAATTTTATGGAGACTGTCTTCTTGTGTTCTAATATTTAGAACAAGTGTTACTTAAGTATACTCAACAGTAAATAGTAATTAAAACTATTAAGGATCAATCTCATTTATAGGTGCTGAGTGATACATATGTAAGATGGAAACCAAAGTAAGAATGAGGGGATAGAAAAAAGCAGCTTCCTGAATTGGTATTAGAAAAAAGGGGGGTGAAAGAAAGAAAAGAAGAAAAACTGATGAAGAAACAGAAATAACATAATGAGGGCCTACAGCTTATTCTCATAGTAGTCCATACATGCTGGATAAAAGAGCTATAGGGTTCGACAACTTTAGTTAAAGTAATTTCTATATCTGATGATTACTTACAAAAAGGTGGGTACGACACTCTTCTATAATTGATATTCTGATCAGATAGTGCAACTAATAGGTGTTTATTGTCAATGCTCTGTAGGGTTATGTAGAATACCCTGCATTTTAACAAGAGAGAAACAAGCATTGAAAATGCAATAGGTCTCGCAGCATTAGAGTTAGTGCTTTTAGAATTGTTTATGGGTTTTTTTTGTAAATCTTTAGCATTTTTGTTTCCTGTAGCCAATGCTAAAGAATTTCAAAAAAAAAAAGCCATAAACATTTTTAAAAGCTCTGAAATGCAGTCTGAAATGCTGGATATATATTCAGTACAGATACACTATATTGTTAATGAAGACATAGGATATAATATGTTGTACTGTATACACACAATTAGATGGGAACGTGCTGTGTGTGTCAGCGATTGAAAGAGACTGCACTCAGAGTTGCTGTGCGCATCAGTAAACACCATACACATATACAATAGCACCACACCCAAACAGAGCCTCTCTCAGTCTGGTAGTGTCCCCAGGGCCAGAAGGGTCTTCAACCCATGCTGTCTCCCCTGGACATCATGCTTGGGGACTTTAGGGCTCTGATGCTAAAAAAATAAATATATAAATATTAAAGGATTTATGAAGTCACGTCACGTGCGGGCGCCCAGACTAGCAGTGTGTTTCAATAAAAGAGCCTGCGGCATGCTGAATTGGTTTCTATAGGTGGTCTTCATAATAATAGCTGACTGGCGTCCTCCCCCCATCCCCGCCTAAACCCAGAAGCCCCTCTTCATCCGCTAAGGAAGTGGTGACAAATGGCTGGGCGTCAGTGCGTGATAATGCGGCCCCAGCGGGAGCTGCCAGGGGTAGCGGCACGGCCCAGCCCTTGACCAGTGACCAGAACAAATACAGCACTTAATGGGCCGCAGTGAGGTGAGCGTGGCCGGGCTTCACCTTGGGAGCTCCTCTGGGGACGTGGGAGGGAAGAAAGGAGCGCACGCGGAGAAAGGCAGACAGTTGTCTACGAGAAGAAAATCGGGGAGAATGGGGAATGAAAGAGGCCGTAGGAAAACAGGAGGACAGGGGGTGACGCGGGAGAGTCTGGTAAAACCTGAGCCGAGCACCAAGAAGGGAGAATATACAAAGTGTACAGGAATAAAACTAAAAGAGAGAGAAGAGACGATGAATCGCAGAAAAAATGCAAGGGTAAGAGCAGGTGAGATGGCGGAGCAGGACCCTGAAGCGGAGTTCGGAGATAAGGAATAGTAGAGAAATGGACAGAGCGAAAGTGCGCGCAGAACGGGGTTGAAGTAACGAGGAAAGTACTAGGAAAATGTGTATGCAAAGAGGTGTGGGCGGAATTGAGAAGAAAAAGTAAAGCGATTGGATTGAGGCAGTAAGCAGAAACAAAGAGAGAATGACTGATGAATTAAGTGAGAGAAATGTGTGGAGAACAGATGAGCACGAAGAGAAGTGGGGGCGAGAGGGTAGAAAGAAAAGAGAAAGATGTGAGAGTAGGCGGGAGAAACGAGGAGCTAAGGAAACAGAGGTAAAGGGAGGCAAACGTGTGGGGAGACGAGGAAAGCAGACGTGGCAAATGTTGGAGAAAAGAAAGGAACAGGAGATGGGCATAGAAGGAGGTTCAGAGAGGGAATAGAAAGGAAGGGATAGAAGTAAGGGGCAAAGAGTGACAAGTGAGCAAGAAGAACAAGACGGAGGGAAGAGAGGGGAGGGGGGAGGAGAAATGCGACACGGCGGGAAGGGGCAGGCAGGATGACTCAGGGGAGGGGGCGGAGCAGGGCAGAGCGGCATGTGGGTGTGAAGAACCGGGCCTTTGAAGTGAAGCTAAGCTTCACTTCAAAGGTGTCGGAGGAATGCGGGCGGCTGTGCACGCGCTTTTAAGCTCAATGCACATGCGCATTGAGCTTAAAAGTCACGGGCACTGCAAGGAATCGCCACGATTCCTTGCAAGTTAGATAAAGTCTGGATGAGCCCCTATAGTCTCGCTTGCTCGATGCGCATGCGCATCGACAGGCGAGACCTAAAAAACAGAATCAGAAAATGGAATCAAGGTAGTTGTCACAGTCGTCTAGTATTACATAGCTGGATATACTTATTTGAAGGACATATATATAGCATAGGGCATTTATTATTACTATCATGTAGGTAGAATATATTTTGCTTTGATTAGTTTATATCTAAATCATTCCAGGTAAAGATAGTATCCATCACTATGGACTGTAAAGTGGACCTATTAGTACCTTGTAGAAGTAATATTATCACTTATGTCTGCGCTTCATAAGCAGGACACTGACGAATAGAGTCCAGTATGTACGATGGAGAACGCTACAGGAAAATAAGTGAATGTCAGGGATAGATACCATCTTAATCTCACATCTTATATGCGGGTATCCATATGCTGTCATCTTACCTTATATCTTAGTGGATATTTCTTATTGTTGTTAGTTGTTTCGAGCTAGTTGGATCCGCAATATTAATAAAATCTTAGAAATCTCCAAACTTCACCGTTAGATGTTCATGCAACCTATAAAGTTGAATATATCGACTATTTTAGGAGGCTGTCTAGTATACAAGACTAATATACGTTGTACCACTACGTGGTCTCATGCGTGTCAGAAATACCGAAGTATCATAAACTTTTTTTCACCTGACGTAATGGCATCGATGTCTATATTCAGCTGGAAGAGCACAGAAGGGCGCCACACGGACCTGACAGTTGTAAACCTATTTAGGTGAAAAAGGGTGACCGAATTAAGTTGGATTCCTACTATATTGCAAAGTATTGTCTAGGTTGACATTTTAAAACTAAATTATTGGCATTACCTTATTTATGACTTATACTGCATTGTATCCAATAATTAG